>NW_026606629.1:3882500-4610000 GCF_029890125.1 Rhinichthys klamathensis goyatoka
TTGTAGAACGACCTGTAGAAATGTTAAAACTAGGGATGGCCCGATACCGATACTGGCATCGGGGATCGGGCCGATACTGTCCTAATATACTCGTACTCGTACTCATAAAAATTCGCCGATACCACGCACCGATACCACGTACATTTTGCAAAACGAAACTGGCCGCCGCGAGTGCTTTGTCGAGGTGAACTGACGCATAGGAAAGTATAATGTCGGCGGTTTGGGCTCATTTCAAGATAAGGGATGATGACAACAGCAAGGTGTGAGTTATGTTCAGCTAAGGTGTCGAGAGGAGGGAAAGAAAGTACATCGTTTAACACCAGCAATCTAATTAAACATCTGAAGACGCATCATAGATCTGATGGCCGAGCGCGCGCGCAGGCGGTAATGCACTCACTCTGTGTGTGCGGGTTACGGGGGAATAAAACGATTCGCGGGACTCCCGCAAACTAGAAATATCTATGAATAAAACATAAAAACTAAAAGATTTTTATTCATCTCTTGCAGAAAAGCAACAAGAACAACTACAACAAAATAGAAACGATTTACAGGACAGAGTTTCTATTCATAACATGGTTACAGCGTTGAGCGATGTAGCCAATCACAGACATATGTGTTGATTTCTGGAACGCAATGGCCAATCAGAAGCATTTAAGATAGACTCCCCTCACTGCTCAAAACGGACTTTTTTGTTCAGTGCTGAATTCTGTATGCTGGCAAATCCTCTAATTATAACAAACAAAGTGTGGATATTGTGAAAGATTGATTGTGCAGTCAGCTTCATTGATAATAACAGAGATGTGTGAGATCGCGATGAACTGTCAGCTTTTAGGATTTATTAAGGGAGCCCACTTTGCGCGCATTCAGTCATGCCAGACCATGCACGCAGTAGCCTGCTTGCTTTTATGTTAAATAACAGTGGTTTGTGTGTTAATACATTTATTATTTTACTAATTTTTATTTATTTTTAGACTTGTTAAAACAAGCAGAGAAGAAAATAAAAACAGTCTTCTAACCTGTGTTCTAAAATAGTCGTCTTCTTTTCTGGGAGCCTATTACTTTTGCGGTAGAAATATCGGTATCGGTACTCGGTATCGGCAAGTACACAAATGTAAATACTCGTACTCGTATCGGTTTGAAAAAAAAATGGTATCGGGCCATCCCTAGTTAAATCATCAGTTCTTTCTAAAATTAAAGAGAAATGAAATAAAGGGAGACAGATTCTTAAATTACATTTGTCTTTCTCTCCATCTCTCTTTGTTGACGTTGACTGTAATGCCTCTGTATCTGTAGGACCGTCAATGTGCTGTCAAAAGAGGTGAAGGAGAATCATCCCCCAGTACCAGCCCTGAGGACACTGGCCAGTGTTTCAAGTTCACCGGGGACGGCCAGGCACTGCAGGTGAGCCGGCATCAGACACACTCTGAGACTTCAAATCTGTGCTGTACGTGTGTGTTTGTGACCTTTTTTTCCTCCTTTCTGGCTTTAAGATCACCCCTCTGCCTGGAACACACCCCCTTCTTGTGCTGGTTAATCCTAAGAGTGGTGGTCGGCAGGGTGAGAGGTAAACATCTTAGAAACTCAAACTGTTGCATCATCATATTTCATATTCTGTACAGCATTACAAGGTTGGAGAATGGTTTGCCTGACCATTTAAAGTCAGTCGAATCTGCATAGACATGTTTAACAAAAGTCCCACTCTTTTTCTTGCTTGCTGGCAGTGTCCTAAATACCATCAAAGCTTGCAGGAGACAGTAATGCTGTTTAAGGAGGAAGAATGTGGGTGTTGTTTCAGCTCTCACCACCCACTCAACGTCCTCCGGGAGACCAGTTTTGGGATTTTGTGCTGGCATCACCATAGCAACAGTTTTAAATACCATTAATTGGCCGATTATCCTCCATTATTAAACATGTGCTCAAACAAAGACGTGATAACTGCCCTGGCCCCAAAAAAGAAAGACCATTTTGGTGGTTCTTTGATGCAAACAAAGGAACAGAGTGGTCACCGTTGAATCATACTGTACTGAGTGTATTTTTCCACCATTTTCACCCCGAGCTGCGTATTGAACGCTCATTGGTTGGGTTTGACATTTGTCTGCACTCTTTTGTTCTTTGCATAGGGAACAAATGAAGTCTTCAGTGTTGATAAGTGCTCAAATTATCACCCCACATAAAAGCATAGCTTGTGACACACCTCAAAATAACAGCTCGTCTTATTTTTCTCTCTCTCTCTCCCTCTCTCTCTCTCTCTCTCTCTCTCTCTCTCTCTCTCTCTCTACCTCTGTGTCTTTGCATACTAAAAGGAAAGAGTAGCTAACACAGTTAGAAGTGAAGGACATTGCAGAGTCCTCAATAATCATTTTATTACTTCAAGGTTATTGAGGAGCACTGCTGCAACAGTGTGCAATCTGTGTTTATGTGCTTCTGTCTTTCTTGACTCCAGTGATTCCCAGGATTGTGTAGATTTTTATCATAATGGAATGGATCGTTTTAAGAATATCATTCCTCCATATGTGTGTCTATCTGGGTCTTTTCAAGGAATAGTTCAACCAAAATAGAACATTCTGTCATCATTTACTCATCCTCATGTTGTTGCAACATTAGAGCTGCCACTTAGAAACTGTTGATTATTTATTTGATCAACTGGGCGTCACGGGTTGAGTTATGTAAACGCACATGACCATGAAGATGAAGGTAGTAGGCAGTCTTTAATAAATCCACAGGTAAATCCATACAAGGAGAACAGCATACAATACAGCAGATGAGACCCAACAGGAATGAACAGAAACAAGGGAACTTGAGTACACAGGCAAACAAGGATAATTATGCCCATTCCTGCGCCCAAAACAAAGTGTCTGTGGATGAGAGTCTGAATATACGATGAGTGGAAGGAAATTTGACACAGAGGTCATTTATGTCCGATTACAATCAGATTATTATTAGGATCCATGTAATAATTAATGTTCTATTTATTAAAACAAAGTATAAATGTCAGGTTAGTGTTTTAGAGTACATTGTTCCAAAATAATAATTAATGATTATTTAGATTATTCAGACCTTTTGTGTGAATCTCACATCAATGATTCTTTGAAAAGAAGAAGAGTCGAACATTGTCATTCTCTCATGAACTCTCATGAAGGTGCCAAAGTGTGCTAGGATGGATGTCAAGATTTTCCATACATAATAACTTGTATGATATTTTATAGTATTTTTTGTGCTTTTGGAGCAGTCCTTACTCAATGGATTTGTACAGAGTGGCCAGGATATTCTTCAAAAATTCAACTTTAGTGTTTGATGAAAGAAAGAAAGTCATTTGAGTTTGGAAAGACATTGGAATGGTTGTTAAATGATGACAGCATTTTTTTTTTAGAGTGAATTACCCCTTTAAGCCTTTTATCATAATGGAAAGTTTACAGTGATTATATGTTTAAAAATGTCATTCCTCTGTGTCTTTTAATGCTTTTCTGTCCTCGTTTTTCTTCATCAGGGTGCTGCGGAAATTCCAGTATCAGCTTAACCCCAGACAGGTGTACAGTCTGGAACAAGGAGGACCCATGGCAGGGTAAGACAACTAAAAGCCACCATCAAATTTCAATGGAGATGTGTGCGAATAAAAAATTTTTTTGAGTCATGACAGAATTGCTCAAAAACTGTTTGACATTCTCACTGTTGTTTTGTTCTGGCATGGCTCCCTCTCGCTCTTATCCTTTTGCTTCTACTAACCTGCAATAAAGCGAGCCAACCTGCAATCAACTAGTCTGAGAGAGGAACCACTCACAAAGTGAAGCTGACTTTGAGAGACCTACAAGACATTTACTATGACTCAAGCAGCCCCCTGCTGTGTAAATATATTCATTTAAGTGATAAATGCACTTCTGAGCCTGTCAGTCACACGGAGGCTTCCTTAAATATATATTGTACTAAATCCTCTTCGCCCATACACCCCACCTGATTTGGACCAGCTCAGGGTCGTCCAAAACAGTTTTTAATTGTAGCATAGCAGTGGAATCTAACTTCTAACATTTTGGCACATACTCCACGCCATGTCTGATCTTAGCTAACTGATGAGATTGCTTACGAAGAAACATTTTAGCACTCAGAGGTTAAGTATATTGTTTGACCTCTAATTTCCTAGGAAAAATAAACGCTAAGGAGACCATTGTAAGAATACAGAGCAGTATTATTTTAGTATTGTTTATGTGTGATCATAGTATTTTTAGTATTATTTATATAGTATTTTAGTAAAAGCTATTTTGAAATAGCTTTTATTTGTAATATTTTATTAGTTTTCTTTTTGTATATTTCAATATAGTTTTAATTAATTTTTATTTCAGATTTAATGATTTTAGTGCTTGAATTTACACAGTTGCCAAGGCAGCATTTCTAATTTCTGTTCTGTTCTGTTCTGTTAAAAAGTTTTTTTTTATCTAATGTTTATTTTATTTCAGCTTTAATTAAATTATTTACCGAAAATAGTTTTAATGTTAGTTAACAATAACAACGCTGATATAGAGCAATATATTTAATGCAGATTTCGATCATTTGTCCATGAAATAACTTGACAAGAAATCATTTTTGTATCTTACTCTAGCCTAAGATGTTTTCTGATCTGTTAGCTGGTTTTAGAGAGGTTTTGGGTGGGTTTAGCCAAGCTTTTAGGTGGGTGACCAGCTTGGCTGGACTGAAAGAGCAGCATAAACCAGTTAAGGCATGCAAACCAGCTTAGGCTTAAAGGATGTTTGTATTCATGTTGAAATTTCAGAACCTGCAAATCTGAGCATATTTGAGACATTAATATGCCTATGGATCTTATGGAGTCTTTTTCTCAAGTGAAAAATCTGAGAATCAGAAAACTCAATTTGGTTTCCGTTTAATCCATTTGCTGTCTAGAAGAAAAATGTATATATTGAGGAGGTTTAGTTTTTTTGGACTTCCACTGTAGTGTGCTCTTACACAGGTACACATACTTTAAACCCACTCAAAGCACACAAGTACTGTACATTCTGTTCAGCACCCAGTGATTCTCCTTCTGGAAAAAGGAGAGAGAGAGAGAGAGAGAGAGAGAGAGAGAGAGAGAGAGAGAGAGAGAGAGAGAGAGAGAGAGAGAGAGAGAGAGAGAGAGAGAGAGAGAGAGAGAGAGAGAGAGAGAGAGAGAGAGAGAGAGAGAGAGAGAGAGAGAGAGAGAGAGAGAGAGAGAGAGAAAGTACAGAACAAAAGCAATGGTCGTTCCACTGGAAAGCAGGCTAACCTTCCATCCTAGATCCCCCTCCCACCACGAAATGTTCTGTAGTCACGACTGGAGCGCTACTCATCATGAGACCATTCAGAGAGAAAAAGAGAGAAGGGGATTGAAGATTGTATGACATTGATGATTTCACTCATGGAGAACCATATGATCATATATCAAATTCTCTTTCTTAAGCACTTAGCTAATTCATAAGCATATAGTTCAAGGGTTGGCAGCCTTTTTTTGATGTGATATTTTTTAATCTTGTTAATGACTGCCATTGTTCGTAATAACAGCTCCTCTTTAATACAAAAGAGAGAGAGAACTAGCAACCAAAATGCAGTTCAAACATTTATATTATATTTGAATAGTAAGAAACATATCCCTTATTAGTATTTCATTTAGATTAAGGCCCTTTATTTTAAAATAAATCTACACATTTTTTTATACTGCTCTTACATTTTTACTTTACCTTTCTAATATTCGAATGTACTTGTGAGATTTGGTATTTTGGTGCTGCTAAAGAGATCTCTACTCACCAGGGGCGTCACTAGGCCCTTTTTAGGGGGGCTTCACAATGTGCGATTAGGCTACACAAATTCGTGTTTGCTTCAGTCTTGTTATAATCAGATTCAGCGCGTTCTTCATCTTCAATCCGCAGCGGCGCCGAGCAGAGAGCACGTCAGAAACAGAGGACAGGGTGTGTGTGTGTGTGTGTGTGTGTGTGTGTGTGTGTGTGTGTGTGTCAGAGATGGGGACTCGAGTTTGAGACGAGTGCGACTTAAGTCCCACACACAGTGACTTCAGACTCGACTTGAGACTCGTCCTCGAAAGACTTCAGACTCGACTCGGACTCGAGCTGCGGGACTCGTGAACAATGTTTATTTTTAGGAAACGTCTGATGAGCTCGCTGTTATCCCCCTCCCTCCGTTACAGCCTGCCTACGTAACCACATACTACGTGGCCTATTGCTGGCAGCGCGCGCGCGACCACACATAAGAGGAAAACAAACAAAAAGTTCGACTGCACCGGCCGTCGCTGTGCCATTCATCGTTAGCTTTGGGTTCAAAAACTTCAAACAAGACGCGCTCAAAAGAAGCGCTCAATGCAAAATATGCAGTATCACGATAAAAGATTCTGGCTCAACTACATCTAATTTTATCAGGCATCTGAAAACGCACCTTGATAGGTGAGTAAACATGTTTAGCTCAGCATTGACCATCTACCGTTAGCTTGCTTATTGCTTTAGCTACCTAACGTTACGGGAGGTTAACTCCGATTGTCTTCCTTATGAAATATGAATGAGCGTTTGTTTAATTGCCAAACTTGTGGTGGTCGATTAACGTAACGTTAATCATTTACGTGCCGCTGGCTGCCCGTTGTCTACAAACAGGTTGCAGGATTATTGTTGATCATGTAACGTTACAGTTTCATTTAGTTATAACGTTACACTGGTTTGAGAGTCTGGGATGTCTTGACTTACAGTATATAAGCTATGATTAGTTGCATAGGCAGTGCAGCCAGAAGAAGCTAGAAATGTTTTGTGGCCCATACCTAGTGTGTTAAGAGAAGAGAAGGTTAACCAGTCTGATCTCACCCTTTGGATTTTTTTTATTTCTAAACATTTTGTTCTTAAGTTACATGCCATAAGTTGGTCAGTTGCTTCACATTTACACTAAAGATTTTGAGCATTTGAATGTTTTGGAAGTGCACTGTAGTGTTAAAAATTTCATTTGGATGCAATAGTTTATTTGCATTTAGCTACACTGATGTTTTGCACTAATAGGAGTGTGTCAATTTTAGTGTTGTGAGTTATATCATTTTCTATATTTGGTCTTATGTCTTGGTATAGCTACAAGGCAAAATAAAGAAATTAACTAAAGGTAAAGCATTCTTGGTGTTTTTGTCATGTTGCAATAGCCTGTTTACTGATTATATACCAAAATCAAAGCTGATACTGTATGCTAATAGATAAAGGAGTCATAATAACATACCGTACCACTTTATTTTGATAGTCCACTTTATACATTCTACTAACTATAAGTAACTTTCCAGCTGCATGTCAACTAAATCTCATTAGAGTATTAGTAGGCTTAATATCTGCCAATTATATATTATAATTTCTAATTTTGTTGGTTCCCCAACAGATATTCTACTGACTATAAGTAACTTGGCAACTACAAGTCAACTTGTTCTCCAAATCCGAACCCACATCATAACCTGACAGTCTACTACAGTCTACGAATACTCTAATGAGAGTTAGTTGACATGTAGTTGAAAATGTACATGGTTAGTTGAATGTCTAAAGTGGACTATCGAAATAAAGTGTAACCTAACATATTACATGCTTTGAATTCCTTATATAAAGCTATGCAGTGTTCTAAGCAACCTGGATGGGTCGCTGTACGTGATGCAACACTTATAACCACAAGAGACTTGAGACTTGACTTGGACTCTAGCTCAGAGACTTGAGACTTGACTTGGACTCTAGCTCAGAGACTTGAGACTTGACTTGGACTCTAGCTCAGAGACTTGTGAGCATCTCTGGTGTGTGTGTGTTCATGTGTGTGTTCATCTGAGCCTCATTGGTCTGTCACTGCTCGTCAATGTCAGAATATTTGAGATGACCAATCAAATCAAAGTAGGCAGGCTTTATGTTCACAGACGCTGCTGAGATGTAAGTAGCTAAACTTAACATTTCATATTTTACTTTTTTAGGTCATAAATGTTAAACGAATGACAAAAAATAATCAGGCAAACTACGGTAATATAGTTTTGTCTAATTTCGCCATTTTGAACTGAAAATAGGCCTATGTAACGTGACTCATGTTATGTAATAATTAGTTTACAGAAACATTAAAGTCCCTGTAAAGGCAATTTCAAAAAAAAATTCTAAACACATTATAAATGTTAGAAATGTATTGCTAAAACATATTACAAAGACTGTGAACTGTGAATTACTGAATTGTGGAGTTAGACCGTTAAACAGTTTTTCACCATTGCTATTTTCCGGATTTTCTGGGCGGGGCTAAAACAGGGCTCGATGACGCACTGGAGCCCTTGAGCTCCTGGACACGCCCCTACTTGATGACGCACTGAGGCCACTGAGGCTGGCCGCTCCCCTAACAATATAGAACACATTCACTTCAGTTTGGCGCTCAATCGCGAGTTACTGTCAGTACTATTATTAGTAACACAGCATACAGATTGCTAGCTAGCTATGCCATCGTCACGGAAATGCGTACTACCTGAATGCGATCACCGGATCACGTACAAAACAGATCGGTGTCCTTTTTTAAATTTCCGAAAAACGATTACATCAAGAAGTGGATTCATTTTGTGAAGAGCCAACCTTGATGGAGAGCTGAGGAAGGATCACCGCCAACACCCTCCTCTGTAAGTGATCATTTTACACTGGATAGTTTTATAAACTTTCGTCAGAGACAACTGGGATTCACTGATAATCCGCTGTTACTGGTGAATGGGGCCGAACCGACTCCCGTCTCGGCCATCATCCTCCCGTCGCGCCGACAACTGGTGCCATCATCGGCAGTGCGTGCCCACCGTGCGAGCATCCATTCCGGCTGTAGAGTTCAGTCTATGATTCAGTGTGGCGAGTCGGCAGCTTTCCCGTGAGTGGGCGTGGTTTCAGCGCAGCCAGCGGACACGCCCCCAGCGTTTGAGAGCAGAGAATACTGCTCATTTTTTCAAGATTTTGATAGCTTATTTTATGTACTTGCTGGCGTTTTTTATCATTCAAATTTGGCTGGGTGACTAATAACACATTTTTCTGTGGTGTGACAAACTCAAAACACATACTTATTTTTGACTTTACAGGGACTTTAACAAAGCCGTTTTCATCATGTTAGGCACAAGATTAATAATGAATGTGTACATATTGAGAATATAATACAAATTGTAGCCTTTAGTAAATTAAAAAAGCTCAGCTTTAGGAGGGGAAGAGAAAGGGATGAAGAGACTGAGAAAAAAAGAAAGAGTGATTGAGATGAGAAGAGAGCAGGTATTGACAAATAATCTGCCCACTGACATGGTTTTAAAGCTATTTCTTATCCTTTTTTTTTTGGTCTTCAAACGTCTTGAAATGCACATATCAGAGAAATAAAAAATTTGAACCCCCTACCAACCTCAAATTTAGGACCTCTGTGATTATAAAGCCCTGTCTACGGCCCTGTATTAGGCATAAGATCAATAATAAATGTGTAGCCTACATATTGTGAATGCATTTAATAAACTTAATTACCTTTAGTAGCTTTCAGTAAATAAACGCGTCTGAGAAAATGATTCATAGGCAAAATCAACCTATAAGTTGACCCTATGTTTACTTTCTTCACTGACAGACAAAAATATAAAGCCTATATCAGTCAAAGCTCAGCTGGGCAAGATAAAAACAAAGAGAAAAAGAGTGTGATGCTGATGAGGAGAGAAAAATAATCAGCTGCCCACTATCCAAGTTTTTTGGCCTTCAGAACATCTTAAAATCCACATATGTAGATCAGAGAAATCAAAATTTTCTCGGGGAGACCACGAACCCCCCTATTTGCCCTACCTCACATTTGGGACCATAAAACCGTGCCTTTGCATCGTAATGAAAATGGTTAATAGTGATCTTTAGATCCTAAACTAAAGTGTTACCTTTTTTATATATTTTTTTAAATCATATTGGGGGCTTAGCCCCCCTAAAATGAAAATCCTAGTGACGCCCCTGCTACTCACCTTCATGTCGTTCCAAACCTCTATGACTTTTTGTCTTCTGTGGAACACAAAATAAGTTATTTTGACAAATGTGTCCATACGATGGAACTCCATGGTCAACAAAATGGTTTGGTTACCAACATTCTTCAAAATATCTTCTTTTGTGTTCCACAGAAGAAAGTAAGTCATACACAACACGAGTGTGAGTAAATGATGACATCTTTTTTTTTGAGTGAACTATCGATTTAATGTTGTATCCTTTATGGTCAATTGATTGTGTTGCTCTGAATATACGTAAGTGTCTGCAAAATTAATAAATGGAAATATAATGTGTATCATCAGTACAGCTTCACTATTACACTCTAGAGTCTAGATTGATTATTTTGTTTCAGATATTTCAGAACAAACACCTTTGAATTGGCTATATTCTTCACTGATCTTTCTTTTCAGTCTCTTGCTCATTTCATTGTGAAATATCCAAACTGATGATTGACACTCAGGGGTCTGAATGGATATCAAAAGATGGAGAGATGAAAAAAGACAAGTGTGCTCTTTTGCTAGCTGTCTGTGCTGAAGAGGCCACTCTTATAGCACATAGAAAACACACAGCTTGCTCAAGTGTCTTGTCTTTTGCCATGTCATGGGATAAGGAATTGTTTACGCAACCTCCATCTCTACAACAGCAACATTGCCATTTTAAACAGACTGGCACTGGTACATTACAAATTTATCTGGAGCAGAGCTCATTTAGTCAGGCTGAAACATGATTCCAGCTCAAGCCTGTCCAGAACCACAGCCATGTTCCACTTGTGTTACTCGCCCATTGAACTTCAGTGGACACCCATGTTGTGGACGTTGTTGTTGTTGACATAGTTTGAGCATTTCTATCATGGCACTACAGCAACAAACCTGAGAAGGTACAAAAAACAGAACCGCTTGAATCCAATTGACTGCATTGTCATTGTAAATGTAGTGGCACATTTACTCGTCTGTTTCGCTCTCGTCCTGCATACATAAAACATGCTGCATTGTCAGAGCCCATCAAAAGAGGTTACACAGTATTAATATTTCAGACAGTTGTGTGAATGCTCTGCTTACGCTCAGGTCTATAGCAGATCCCACATGTGCCTGTTTGCAGGATATGTCCTGGACTCACCCTTGTGCTGCAGTTAATACTCCTGACCAGCAGATGGTGGTGTCTTCATCAGCCTCTGTCCTGCTCTATTAAACTTGCCTCTGAATGTTCAGTGAAGAGATGGAGGTCAAGTGTTTACAGATAAAATAAGTGATAGCATTCCGACGACTTTCCAAAAGAGGGAAAAAATATCTAGAGATTGATTACAGCAGTCAGAAGAGAGAATGATGTCAAATTTGCAGTTGAATTAGAAACACACTCGCAGCAGCGTTTTTTTTTATTTACTTTTTTTATTTACTGCCAAGGTAATATAACACAAAGTATGGCATTATAAATGTGCATTAAATTTTTTTTAAATGAAAATATGAACATTTTTACTTTATTTGCAATATTGATAACTGTGCAAACATAGTCATAGTGAAAAAGGGTCCATAATGATTTCTGAAGGATCTTGTGACACTGAAGACAAATTCAGCTTTTCCATTACAGAAATAAATTGTATTTAAAAAATGTATTAAAATAGTACATACATTATTAGTTTATTTTAAAATGTTGGTAACACTTTAGTTTAGGGTCCTATTCTCACTATTAACTAGTTGTTTATCAGCATGATATTGGCTTTTTTTTAGTAGGCCTACTTACTGTATAAAGCATATATTAATGCCTTATTCTGCATAAACTACATCCCTTAATCCTACCCAATAACTAAACTTATACTTATACTATTAATAAGCAGTTATTAGGAGTTTTTTGAGGCTAAGTCGTAGTTAATAGTTAGTTGATAGTGAGAATTGGACCCTAATCTAATGTGTGACCAAAACGTGTAATGTTTAATATATTTGATTTTGCAGTTTGTCTTCTGTTTCTGATCTGTGACATAAATTGAATTGAATTTATTTGTCAGTAGTGAGAAATTGTGACGCTTTATTCATTCAGTGCTTTGCTCACAGCTTAAGGCCACTTCACAAACAAATAAAAAATGAGCAAATTTAGGATCAAATGTAAGACTGGCTTCACAGTCAAAAAAGGCTTTAGTTGAGATTAAAAGGAAGAGATGTTTTGGAGCCTCAATGGGGTTGAGTTCCAGAGATTTGCTCCCATGACACTGAATGGGAAAAACATAAATCTTCTATAACATCCTTCAGATCAAACATACTGCATTGAACAGTAAACTGTGAATAGCCACTGGGGAATGCTGATCATTCTCATTGTTTTTATGTCTCCCAGTCTCAACTTTTTTCGAGACGTGCCTGATTTCCGTGTGCTGGCCTGTGGAGGCGATGGATCAGTGGGGTGGATTTTGGACTGCATTGGTGAGTACGCATCATCATCAATGCTTTCCAGAGCTGTAATAATTAACATGGTTACATGGACTCAATAGACCATCTGACTAATGTAGCAGTAACACTGTACTAGTATACGAAGTACAAATTGCAACAGTAGGCTCGCATTGGGACTTTACACCGACAGCATTTCAGCTGCTCTGTAGAGAAAATAAAGTGATTTCTGGTTTACTAAATATCAATTTTATCTTTCAAGATTAGTGTTTGATGATATGACCAAAGAAAAGCTTTCATTTGAGGTACAGAATTTGTATTACCCTGCAGTTTGGATATAAAAGACACTTAGAGGGGTACTTCACCACTGGCAAAAATAGGCTTTAAATAAACCTTGGCTGCCTATACAGTAGAAAGGTGATTTTTTTTAAATCGGTGCTACTAGAGAAAGCAGAGAAAAAAGGCTGTTATCTTTCCTTTTGCCAAATAGGTTCAACACCCATAATGCACTATAGGCATGTTGCCGACCAAGGCCAGTCACACCAGTCTGCTATGTATACACTTGACCAGAGTCAAATACCGCCTTGTTTTAGTAGGAAATACTTCTTAGCAAACTTTTAGTCATAATGTTGTCGACTTGTATTGTTCCCATGTGCAAGAATTCAAAGTGAAGTGAAATTTCCAGTGAAGTATTCATCGCAGTGGCTAAATGCTGCAAAGAATCGTAAATACGGAGAGAACACCGCAAAAGAAAACCTGAAAAAAGTCTGTGTTTGTAGTCAACATTTCAAACTGGATTACAATGAACATGCACGAAAAACTTTTACTTAAAAAATAAAAGTGAATTTCTCAGTCAATACAAAGAAGGTTGTTACACTTTAATTGATGAACTTTACACTGTATTTAAACTGAAATTTGAACTGACTCAAACATCCCCATTGTCTTTTTGGAGCTGCTTTACAGCAGAATTTGACATATATTTGATGAAGTTTGCATCATTGATTCTGTTATTTACTCGTTTATTACTGTTTTGAAACAATCTGTATTGTATAAAGCGCTTTATAAATAAAGGTGACTTGATTGCACTTTAAATTTGCTGCTATATTGCATCTGCATTTCCCCTAGGATATCAATAAAGCATGTCAACCAATTCAGCTACAAACATTTGAACATTAGGACGTCCTTCCATGCAGTACTTGACACAAGACTGGCTCTTATTTAAGGCACATACTGTATAATCATGGCGTTTAACCATCAGAAAGATCAGAAAGACAAATCATTGTTTCTAGGAAGAGCATTGACTCATCTGTGACCTCTTTCATATGAGTGAATGCAGGATAACAGTGGAGATATAATGGCCTGTCTTTCCCCCTCCTAACAGCCGTATTGATGTTAATGGATGAGCGCTGGAGAGGAACCTTGTGTGGGCAGTGGTAGATATCGCCGCTAAGTGCTGATTTAGAATCAGTTTGGTCTCCAAACCTTTGGCTTGAAATTGCAATTGGCTGATGGTACTGAAACCTGAACTCAGATCAGAAGCGATGTGCTCTTCATCGCTTTAGAGAATCTTTAGGCTGGCAAATTGAGGCTGACAGGGGGACACACGTGGGAGATTGTCCTTCTAACTGCCCTAAAGTGATGATTTAGGAGCAGCTTTTGAATGAGAGCCGCTCTGCGATCAGTCCTTGCTTGTTGTTCACCCACACGAGTTTGACTGGTATTATAAAATGTCTGCTGCTGACGATTACTCAGAGAGCCCCTGCGGTTAGGCAGTACATCGCGCCATACGGACCAGCACCAAAAACAACGTCCCCGCGGTCCCTTTGCACAAACCAATGAGCCACACAGGGACCATCAGCGTGAGGACAGAAAGATACAGTTCATCATTGACTCTCTTCTGCGGATAGCACACCCTGTTCAAATCTAATGTCTGAATTATTGTAAGGATATTACATGGGAATGATGCACATTGATGAATGAAGAAGACATTATCCAGTGCTGTATACCTAACTTCAATGTTAGTGCATGGTCTTTGTCTAGGCCTTGTTACTAGAGCTCTGGAATATAATTGTTTTTACGATGCATTGCGATGCTGATGTGAACCAATTCTGCATCGATGCATAAAAACAAAAGAGTCCATTTTTTTAAAATAGGCCTATACATATAAATGCGCTGTTTTATTGTAAAGTAGGCTACTCTTATTATATATAAATAAAGCACTTGCATCTGATGTTTCAGTTTCTATGAACAGGACATGCATGAAAATAAAGTGCAGGGCGTGATTGATGTTAAACCGTTATGAAAATATTTCAATGCGTTACTCCCGCTGACTGACACACACCCGAAGTGAGCGCACAGAAAGCCGCCTGCAATCCCGAATTTTGTTCTCTTTAGTGGCGTATAATATAGTAATTATTATTAAAGAAAGAATTGGAGGAAAAGATTCATCGTGATGCCTCTGGAATCGTTTTATAATCGAATTGTTACCCTCTGAATCGTAATTGATTTGAATTGTGAGGCAAGTGAAGATTCACACCTCTACTTGTTACATATTGTTTAAAAAAAGAGTGTAATTTTTAAAGCCTGTCCAATAATAACATATAGTTCCATATTAATGTAATTTAGCCTACTAGTCGAAATGAGTCAGTAAGATTATTATTAAAAAAAAGAACACTTTTATTCAGCAAGGATGCATTAAATTGATCAAAAGTGTCAGTAAAGGCATTTATAATGTTAAAAAAGATTTCTATTTTAAATAAATGCAGATCCTTTGAACTTTCTATTCATCTAAAAATCCTGATTTGTTTTGTTTTTTACTGTATTTTGATCAAATAAATGCAGCCTTGATGAGCATAAGACACAAAAACATAAATTTTGAGTGGTAGTGTACATACGTGCAAATCCATTAAATATAATCATATTTGATGTACTAGTTAAAAATGCAGCAGCAGCTTTAATAGCTCTCTTTGTTTCTCAACAGATAAGGCCAATTTTGCTCGGCATCCTCCTGTTGCGATCCTGCCGCTGGGGACTGGGAATGACCTCGCTCGCTGCCTGCGCTGGGGTGGAGGTGAGGACAAAACAAGAGACTGCCCACCAGCAGTTGGAGGGAATTACTTAATGCCTTTGAAATAAAACTTAAAGGGCTTTCCTTCAAATGAACCACTCGAGTTGAGATTAGGCTTTGAATTCTTTGAATCTAAATGCAATCCTGTATAAACCCTTCAAAAGGATTTTAAAACTTTTAAACATTTCCACACTCAACCCTGAACAGAAGGTCAGACTGTAATAATCAAACTTCATCATAGTTCATTGAATGCTCCAGTCACATGAATGAGAAAGCAGGATTTGTTGAGACCACACTTGCTTTCAGGATTTTCATTCTGTGATCTTCATCACACAGATGACCGTGGCAAGCACTTGCCCAGTTAGTTAAGCCAGTTGAGTGTACACTTAAAGGGATCGTTCAAGCAAAGATCAAAATTCTGTCATCATTTATCAGCACAAAAGAAGAACTTTTGAATAATGTGCTGACACCACAAAAAAAGTATTTTGAATCTGTACTACTAACAGACCAGCGTGTTAGTGAGATTGAAAGATCAGATTTAAAAACAACTCATTCAGGACAGTTTTGTCAACCTTACAAATTGATTCATTAAAAAGATCCAACCCAAAAGAACCATTTGTTTACAAATCGGACATCATTACTTCATGAGCTCTCTAGAAGACGGTTGTCAACATTATCAGTGAATACTGACTCATATTGCTCTGTTCATCCCATTAAGCTGTCTTATGGCTTCTGAAGATTAAGAATATAGCACTTGACTTGTTTTTATGCTGCTTTTTTTTTTTGGTCTTTTTTGAAGCTTGAAAACTTTTGAACATTCCTCATTCATTGTAGTTTTCATTGTAGTATCCAGTACATAATTTTTTCCATAGAATCCACTAGAAGGTTTGGAACATGAGGTTGAATAAATAATAAATGGCAGGATTTTTATTTTTGCACAAACTATCCCTTAAAGAGGCTATGCTATTTTAGAAGTATGTACTATTATATTGTTTATTAATATTTTGAATTAGCCTTTTTTCCGTTTTCATTTTTTATAATATTTCTGTTTAGCTTTATTTTTATTTCAGATTTAGTTTTAAGAATTTTACTACTTAAACTTGTTTGTTTTATTTGATTTTTTTGCCAAGGCAACATTCTTATTTTCGTTTAAGGTTTTTAAGTTTAAGTTTCTCTATTAGTATTTATGTTTCATTTTATTTCAGTTTCAGTTACCGTAAAACATTTATCATTTTAATTTTAGTTAACAATTACACTTTTAAGAATTGTTTAAAAATGAATTTATTTACAGTCATTTCTAACAAGAGATAAATAAACTGTGCTTTAAGTATACAGTATATAGACTTTCCAATCACTTGCCTACACTAATACATTCCCGTGTGATTGCATATGTGTGTACTTGTTTCGATATTTGGGTTTATTCAGTAGGTTATGATGTAATGATATGCATCAGTGAGCCTGCGTCTGCTTGTAAGACAGGTGTGGATGGCCTTGTAGAGGCTGCTGAATTAATTGGCCTCGTATCAGTGTTTCCTGTGTGTGCATGTGTGCGGTTTGTTCCAGCGGGTAAGGTTTTGCATGAATGTATTCTTAAATTTATTTGACTGGTATGCTGTTTTTTCTCTCCATGTGAGTTGATTGAGTTTAAAAGGTGTATCACCTGTAGTCAGTGAAGAGGTGCCATGTGAGCGCATGTTCGTCTGCATGTCTGGTCCAGAAAGGCAGAGTGAGCACCTGGGTGTCCTCACACATGTTATATTTTACTCCTTGGGTTGCCAGTCGGGAGTCAATATCCCCACATGTCTCACAGCATTTATGCCCTTATTAAGAGATGGCACCTCTATGATCATGATGTAACAAGAAGACTCTGTATCTTTCCCATTACAATTGGGAAGTAATTGCAGTTCATTCACCTCAGGTATCCTCTCGAAGGATCCCTTCATGTCAGTTAGAAGATTTTTTCAGTGCCTGGCAACCCTTCTAAGGTCATATTGTTCAACCCCTTGGTGATATAATATATACTTTTTTAAATAAATATTTATTTACTCATCCTCATGTTGTTCTAATTTCTCAACAAAATTAGAATGTATTAGTTGCTCTTTTTGCATGCAATTACAATGAATGGACCTTCAAAATGGACCTAAAGCACCATAAATCTATAGTAAAAGTGGTCTATACGACTCATACTCCAAATCTTCTTAAGTCATACGATCAGTTTGTTTGTGAAATGGACTCAATTTAAAGGGATGGTTCAGCCAAAAAGAAAATTCGGTCATCATTTACAAGTTTTTCCAAACCTGTATAAATGTCTTTCTTCTGCTAAACACAAAAGAAGATGTTTTGAAGAATACGGGTAATCAAACATTTGATGGGCTCCATTGACTTCCATAGTATGGAAAAGAAATACTATGAAAGTCAAAGGGGCCATACAATTGTTTTAAACATACAGTGGCAGTAACAGTTAACAGATTAATGACTTGGTCCTTTTTTTATACCCTAATCAGGCAACGTATCTCAGGAGACACAACTCTTAAAATCCAAAATATACCAAGTTTTTTAAAAATTCTTTTGGATATATTTTATTTAAGTCCATTTGATATAAAAAATTAAATGAAATAATTTTTTGCTTAGCATTTTCCACTCTTGCCTGTTTAAGGGTTAACTGTTTGGATAATGACTTCTGGTCTATCAGAGATAGAGAGATAGAGACAGCTTTATACTTTCACAACATTGTGTTACTTTGGCAAGTTTAATCATCTGATCTTGCTGTGTTGAGTTTTTTAATTAAGCTATGCTAACCTTGGAATTGCGATAATGCAAGTCTTTCATTGTCATGAGCACAAAAGTTGAATCGTGCTTGTTTTATTATTCTTTTCTATGCATGGACTCTTGCACATTCTTGTTCATAGGTAAAAAGGAGCTTTTGTACATTTCTTCATGTCACAATTTTTTTGTTTCAAACGGAGATCACAATTCTCCCACGATTCTGAATAGACAACTAAACACAATTAGGTAATTTACTAGAGGTTCTGACAAAGTGATAATTGCTGCAGTCAATTTAAAAATGTTTAATTCATTTGAATGATTTTTTTTATATCGGTGTTTAATGAATGATTCAATGACTCACTCAAAAAGATTTCACTTGTTTCATAACTGGATGAATTGTGTTTTTAAACAAATCTCTTGAATGAGTGATTCAATGACAAAAACATTTTCTTTAACAATCACTTGTCAGTGGCGTAACGAGATAAAACGATTTGGCATTACTTTTAAAAGGTGATTTAGTCTATTTTGATCACTTTCCTAGACATCAGTGTTCATAACCGAACTATAAACTTTTATCCTAGTTCTTCTGTGATAATATGAATATTTGTAACACGGAAATAATGATACTGTGTGTTTGCAAAGCGGTTTAATACCTGTACATGACAACTGCTCTCTCTGGATCAGCGGCAGCGCGAACACTGACTCCAATGTTCCGGTGTGATTTCGTCAAAGGTTTAATAGACATAGGAGAATCATTGTCATTTAGCAATAGTCGAGATCATGATCTTTTAACGATTAATCGTCCAGCTTTAGTGTGGCTAATTCAAGTCTTTATAATTAACCCTTTGTGTTATGTAGGTTCACGCAGTGTCTGTGTTGTGATTGACAGGCTATGAAGGAGGCAGTCTGGTTAAGTTCCTCAGGGATATTGAGCACAGCACCGAGTTGATGCTTGACCGCTGGAACATCGACATTGTCCCTGATGATAAGGAGGAGAAGGGAGATCCTGTACCCTACAGCATAGTGAACAACTACTTTTCCATCGGAGTGGTGAGAATTTACTACAGTTTTTTTCACAAATGCTTGCAGCTCAAAGAGACTCAACATTATAGTATCAGAACTCCTGAAAGTGCTGTTATATCAGATGTTTTACAGAAACCTCCTCCTGTCTTTCTGACCACACTCATTCATCAGTCAAAATCTCTTACTCCCTATTATGAGTGTGTAGTTTTTACCAAAGCCTGCATGAGGCTAAAAGTAATTTGTGATTAATTAAACGTTGTTTTCTCATGTAGCATTAGAATTAATTATCGTTGTCAGAGGAACGACAACACGCTTAAACTTTGCTGATGTGATTTACTGCGTCTGAAGCAGTTTCATGCCTGTGACTCGTGTATCATTGGACAGAATTCTCCTTCTCACACACAGTTGCTTAGCAACCCTCTTCTGTTCAAATGTTATATCCCATGTTGCTATCATCAAGCATTTATTAACAGAGCAGTTACATGTCTTTCACAAACTACTTATGCAATCTTTTTCTTCTACTTTTTATAAACCAGATTATATAACAAATGAATAAGTGAAAAAAAAAATTCAAGTGGTTTTGCCAGGTGGATGGATGGTCACTTTGTTACTGTAAGAAGTTACTGACTTAAAAAAAATATTCAAAACCTTCCACAATTATACAGTGAGAGGAATAACTAACTGAGATGAAAACAAAATTCGATGCAGAAATGAATGCCAAGGAGGTTTTATACAGATCAGGATGGATGAATTTCTGTTCTTTCGCGGGCACAGTCCCTGGGACCAGGTGGGTCTCCGTGAGCCTGTCTTCCTCCCCTTGTTTAGCTAATGATTTATTTCTGTCCTGTTTTTAGAACCTGTCGCTATAAATAGTAAGTCTGCTTTCATTTCTGAAAAATGTCCAATATTCTATTATAATCAGCTGAATCCCAGGTGTGTTGGATGATTGCTGTTTTATCTCGCTGAAATGTGCCAAGTAGTCAGGCCACATTTAGAATGGCCAGAAATAGTGACGCGACCTGAAACGGGCCACCTGACCTGCTTGAAATGGGTGTGAAGAGTGGCAGGAGGTACATGCAAGCTTTACGCGAGGTGGCATGAAAACAAGTATGAAGGAATGCGCCACTTCAGGGCTGTTATGTAACTCAGCTTAGTGTCCCACTGTCTCCCATACAGACTGTGTGCTCATCAGCCAACAACATGAACCACATAGGAGTTTTTGTTGTAGAAGCCTTGAGAGATTGTTGAAGTGTGCAAATGATAAATGTAGCACTCTAGTTCTATGAGAAATAAAAAATCATTAATGACATATATAATGCTTAACAAACCAGTACTTCATGTAACTTCAAATATATATATATATACTGTATACGGTACTGTGCAAAAGTATTAGGCACGTTAGTATTTTCACAGTTATTTACATCTTTGCTGAAGTGTGTCAGTAGGAAATATCAGCTTACATTTCTAAACATTCATTTTGGTGTTAATTGTAATAATCCAGTGATATTTTTATATGCACAAGGAGTCTGACAACAGCGGTATGATCCAAACAGAGATCTGATCTCACCATCATCAAGTCTGTCTGTGATTACATGAAAAAACAGACTAAATGTAGAAGAACCGAGGCAATGTCTCCAAGACACTTGAAGAAACCGACCTGCAAAGCTACAGTACTGGGAAAAGATTTAGACACTTGTGTAAAAATGCTGTAAAGTGAGGATGCTTTCAAAATGAATGTCAAAATAGATTTTATTTATCAGTTAACTATTAAATCAAATCAATATTTGGTGTTTAAGACAGTTTTTGTCCAGGTAGACTTGCCCATAGTTTTTCAGGTAGCTTTGCAGGCAGGTTTCTTCAAGCGTCTTGGAAATGTTGCTACAGTTCTTCTGGGTTTAGTCTGTCTCCGTTTTTTCTGTTTCTTCATGTAATCACAGACAGACTCGATGATGGTGAGATCAGATTTCCGTGTGGATCATACCGGTTGTTGTCAGACTCCTTGTGCATACAAAAATCTCACTGGATTATTACAACTAATCGCTAAAGGAATTGTCACGTTTTGGTCTTGTCTCTGTCACGTTTTGGTTTGTTCATGTCATGTTCCGTGTCTGTCATGTGATTCCCTGTTTGTCATGTGATCCTGCCATGTGTCTTGTCATTTGTTAATCGTCTGTTCATTGTTCACAGGTGTCCCTTGTCTTGTCATTAGTCTGTGTATTTAAGCCCTCATGTTTGCCATGTGTCTTTGTCAAGTAGGCTATTGTTTCCTGTTGTTGTGTAAGTTCATGCCTTGGTTTTTGTTTTCATGCCACGCCATGTTTTTGTTTAATGTTTTGTTTTAATTGTAATAAATACTGCACTTGGGTTCTCGCTACAACTTGCCTCCAGTGGATCATTACATTTAGGTTTTTCAGGAAGATGTATTAACAGTGGTATTCAGATAAGTAATACCCTACAACAGAAATTGAATTAAGTAATCAAATGTAAAATATCACTGCTGTATACAATGAATATAGACCAATCCTCATTAAAACTAAAACCAGTTTATTCATTCAAGAGCAGTGAGTGTTTTTATGTTTGTCTTTTGTTGTTTGATTAACAATAATGACTGCTGCAGATTTTTTAGGCTGCTGTCACTTTAAGAGCTAATGCACAGATCAAATAAACTGTTACACACACGCTCTTTCTCAGTGTTCACATTCACTTAAGATGCAACCGACTGTGTTTACGAGGATACTTACCAAAACGGCATTTCGACATATTTGTGTGTAGGCTATTTGACCGTTTAGGCGCGTATCTGAAGCCTACATTATTCTTTCCTTATGCGTGTTCCGGCCCGTCTCGGAGTGCGCGCACAGGAGGGCGCCTTGGGAACAGTATCTCTTTTACGGCTTAATATGCTTTTAATAACACCGTTTAATACCAAACACGTCCCAAAGTTTAGCAACATTAGACTGCATTTACAACACTTTGATTTGGCTGATTTGTATGTCAAGTTTGGGCTTTTAGGGAGGAACGAAAGTGCACCGCTGTGAAGGGAAGGAATGCAGCAGCGGCACAATAATCGTTTACGCCGATTATCTTGTTTTCATAATTGTTGGAAGCCAAAATCGAAAAAAATCAATTAGAATTAATTGCACAGCCCTAGTGTCAGACCATCTGATGATACAGTGTGGTGGTTTGAAGAGGCTGGTAACATGAAGGAGTGCTGACTATGAATGGACAATGGCCTATACTGTGAACCCTGAGTCTTGTGATGGGGGTGGACTGACTGTGCCGTGTGGGTCCTTGTGTGGCTTGGCACGGAAGTTAGTTCTCACAAGACATCAATATAATATTTAAAAAAACAGACTCGTGAGTTACACTTTTTCTTTTAAACTGTAGTGTGTCATATTTGGATTTTGAAATAATGAGACAACTATGAGTAAGCCAGTTGTAGGTTGAAGAAGTAGTTCACTAATGAACATTTATTATAATTTACTGACCCTCATGTCGTTCAAAACCTGCATGACTTTCTATCTTCTATGGAACATTAAAAATATATGTTTTGTGTTCATACAATGAAAGGCAGTGGAGTCAAATGTTGTTTGAAACACACATTTTTTCAAAATGTCTTTTGTGTTCTGCAGATGAAAGAAAGTCATTCAGGTTTGAAATAATACGAGGGTGATTCAATTATGACAGAATGTTCAATTTTTTAGTGAAATATCCCTTTAATATTTCTAAAAAGCATCCAAACATTGCTCTTCTGCTTTAAGCTATTTCTGATATGAAAGTAAAGTCTGTCATTAGATAACTGACTGTTCATGAAAGAATGATAGCTTTACGGTACCCAATAAAGTGAGCTTTGATGGTTCCAGTTAATTACATTTTCGTTCGTTCGTTACATTAATTATATAGCGCTTTTCTGGGTACTCAAAGCGCTTTACATAGAAGGGGGGAATCTCCTCAACCCATTTCAACCCATTCCTCAACCCATGCCTCAACCCATTTCCTCAATCCATTTCAGTGCGCAGTTCCGAGGATGCAGGCAGTATTGTAGGGGGCCGTTTGTGTCTGAAAGTGAAATCACGATACTGTGGTGTTTGGTGCAGTGTGGCATGGCACTGGAGCAGAGGGACAGGGTGCTGGGAGTCCAGGAGGACAGGGCAGATGGCTCCGCATTGGGCGCCACTGACACCTGAGTAAAGCAGTGCAGTGACTCATGCCCTGATGTAATCATTAGTAATGCTGCTTCAGCCTTCAACGTTTTCCAGTCACTATCCATGAAGGTTGTGTCGACTGTAGACGCTTGGGTGTCGATCCATGGTGTTTGTGGTTTTCAGGCCGTTATCACCAGGATTATGTATTTCATCATTTGTGACAGAGCTCATTTTCTCTTTAGCTAAACTAATAGCCTAATAATAGGCTAATAATAATAATGTGGAAAGAAAACAAATGTTAAAAGGATAGTTCACCCAAAAATGAAAAATCTATCATCATTGACTCACCTGTATGCCGTCCCAGAAGTATATGACTTTTTTTTCTTCTGTGGAACACAAATGAAGATATTTAGAAAAATACGCTATTTCTGTGAGTCCATTATAATGCAAATGAATTATTCAAAGTTCGCTTGAGACTTACTGATATAAATATTATAATTAAAGTTTATTTGTAGTATTATTTGTAGTTTTTATTGCACAATGCACATTTCTTAATATTGAGCCTAAAATGTGTTTTAATATCACTATAGTAAGGATAGTATGATATCTGTATAATATCAGTCTTTAAATGCTAAATATTTAAAGTGTACCCAAAGTATACTTGCAATAGTTCCACTTTAGCTCAGTCAAATATATTTAAGTATATCTTTAGTTGAACTTCAGCACTATTTCCGGATAACTAAAGTGCATTAAGTACAAAATTAGTTGTATATATCAATTAGTATATCAATGTAGCATACCAAAAGTATAATTTCAGGGTATTTATATTAATTACAAACATATTTAAATGCATTTGTAGTATACTAAGCATAAAATAAATGTAAATACATTTTGTTCTATTTATTTTTCACTAGGGAGTATTCTTCTCACACAAACATACGGTTTGTATCAGAAGACATTGATTCATCCACTTGGGTCGTTTGGATTACCATCGTGTTTGCTTTGTTTGGTTTTTTAAGGGTCGACTTTGAGGGACCTATCTACTTGAAACTTAGTGTGGCACAGGACGGGATTTGAATTGCTGAGTGCGGATGTGGAAGGGAAGATACTGATATGTGTGCGGAAAGTGTGAGAAAGAAATCACATGTGGGACTTGTGCAAAGTCCAATTATCAAACAATAAAACTTACTCAAATGTATTTTGTTTTTAAGAATGTTATTCATGTTATTAGTCTATTGTGCAAAAGGGCTTAGGATAGTCATCAGGGAAAGGTTTGGGGTTGTGTGTGTTCTTGTGTCATTAGCCAATCAGCTTCTTCATGATTTTCCTCCAATTCCATTGAATGGTCACATGCAATTGCAGTTCAGGTCATTGGCCCAAAAACTTTCTTTGAACAAAGATACTTCAGGAGGACCCTGCACTAGTTTAGCAACTACCATTGCGATGAATAGAAATGCTTTCAGGTATGATAGACTTCTTTGCATGAACCTTCGCCCCAACTAGCACAAACTGATAGAGGAGGGCAGTGCTTTACATCCATGTGAATCTGATTTCTGAGACATCTTAGAATGGCATTGCAATCCTGCTGTGTGATCCAATTCACCCTGGAAAGAATCCTCAGGAGGAATTAAGGACAGCAAACACACCATGTCAGCAGCCATTAAGGACATCTCTCCATGTATCTCCAGGCCTGGGAGTTGAAATCGAATCGCCTCTCTTGACATCAACAACTTATCTGTGTGAGCCTATCCCCCTCCCCGTGGTTGGGGTGCTTGGAAAACTGTCCCGCTGCCATCATGTTTTCACTGTTGTGGTATCATGCACACCTTCGTCTCCAATGACTTCAGTCAGTTCTGCACTGGGACAGCAGTACTGGTTATAATGCTTAGTTTATTAAACATACAAAATGCTTCAAATGATTATTCATATATGTAAATACGCACCAGTTTAACAACAAGACAAAGCGATGTAGCTGTTGTGGAAAAAACTAATAAAGCATGTCACAGTAGCAATCATTCTCCCCTCCGCAATGTTTAAAGTTAATGGCCAGCCCAACTTAGGAACTCGGGTATAAAAATAATCTCAGAGCTTCCCAGTAGAAAATACAACTTCAGAGGGTATTTGTGTCCAATTTTTAACTAGGAAACTCATATTTACGATAATTCCGATAGGATGATAACACGTGAAGGCAGCATATTACGACGGCTAAGGGAGTGATGGCAAATTTGACGTTTGTTTCTCTCTTCTGCCCAATGTAAATCAATCTCTGTTTTTTTGTTTTGCTTTATTTGTAAAGTCAAATATAGAAACACAATTAGTTTTTTGCATTTAGGGCTAATGGAAACACAAAAATTATATTTGTTGTAGTTTCCGTTCTGTAGTAGAAGTTTACCTAAATGTGGCGACTACTGCTTCTGAGAACCCCAGAAATGTGAAAAGGGTCCAGTCTGTCCTAGTGTAATATAGCTGTGATTTGGCTGTAAAGAGCTTACGCTGGTTTAATAGGTAGCTAAACAAACAGCCGTTTAAGAGATATATTCAATCGTTCAACCTTATCTATGTGATAAGAGTGTTTATTTTGGAGCTTGTCAGTCTGTGTGTGTATGCATGTGCATGTGTGTGTATTTGTGTTTATAGTACTGGCACGGACTGAAGGTCAGGGGAAGTATCAGTGACAGGAAGTGTTTGGGTGCCAGAATCGGACCAGGTTACCTCCATAATGAATGGCCGTGCTGAGTGACACCTGGCCAGTCTTATAGTTAGAAGGAAAACAGGGTCCACCTCTCCATTCACCTCACACATGCACACATTCAGAGCATTCAGACAGTATTCACATAATTCACTCATGCACTTATGTGGACTTTCACACGAACGCACCTCCAGTCTCACGATAAGTCCCATATGCACCTGCTCCCACCGTGCTGACAGGAGCACAGATGGGCACTGACTCAGAACAGTGCTACAATAACCCAGTGTGGACACACCAATCACTGTGACCTGAATATCACCTCGCTTAATACCCTTCACCTCTTCACCCCATCGATAGATGCTCTCCCAGGAGGACAATATCTTTTTTTGGACTGAATTAATTCTTGAACTTTGTCCACAAATAAGTAGAAGCCGTCTAACTGTATATGATACAATCCCTGAGGTGATATACAACCTTTACCTTGTTCAGATAGTGGAGGGGGAATGCCAGGAACAGTTAAGCCCGCAGTTTCATTCCATAGGGACAGGATATGTCTTAGTGGAGGACATGGTGTCCTCCCATAGTGCACAGTTTGGGATAAATCATAGCATAACACCCCAGAGAGGTGGGCAGCTAAAACTTTTGAAAATATACAATACAGGTGGGATACTGTTAAGCTGAACAAAAGCTTCCATTTATATCTGTGCATTCCCAAACTACATGTAATATCATTCTGCCTTATATTAGATGCATGTAGGTCTGAACTTTTGGAGCTATTGAAGAAACACATTTTTGGAGTAAGGAGGAGATTCTGATATCAAAACATGGCCTACATTTTTAAGAGCCTCATGACTCTTGTGTGCTATCATAAGGACATGAACAGGAATTAATGAGTTGGTTAAAATGCATTGCTAGAACAAACGTCTCTAGTATTTGCAGAAGAGAATAGCAGGAAAAGTAAAGCAGGAAAAGCATGTCTGAGTTTATTCAGAATATGCTGATGTCATGTTTTCAGGAATATCCCAGCTGTGGATCATATAAACTATTGTTTATCCAGTATATGGATAAACCAGTATAATTAATGAAAACGATTTCTAATAGATTTAGTTGTTTTGGAACCCCTTGCTTTTCATTGTATTATCTTTTGTGTAAAGGAAATAAAAACGTCATTGGACGAGAGCAGTGCTTTTTGAGGACAGCTTCCTGTTTTTCATTAGTTATGTTGCTCTTTAAAGCGAGGTGTCGTGCAGTGCCCGTTTCCTTGTCTTGGCATTCGCTGCAGTGATTGAGGTACAGTGCGTTCTGTTCTCTTCTAATTTCACACATGCCAGTTTGTGGAACACCTGCATGGACTTTCTGAGCATCGACAAATGTCGCATATACATTGTCTATTCTTTGATATTTTGACTGACTTCAGTGATACCATACGTGCATGGAGCACAGCAGGAGTCCCTTCTGTAGAACGCAATGCATCATAGCAGTGGTTTGGATATGTGCGGGATACCAGTCCACCGCCCCTCCACGCAGCCTCCCCAAACCTCCTCCCCACTTCCTGTACCCTCTCCCATGTGAGTGTGCCGCAGCACCTGCAAGCACGGGCAGGAAGCCAGCACAGGTGCTAACGTAGCATCGTCTGCTCGCGGCTTGATCGGCGTGCCAGCAGCTATCAAACCCTGAGAATCTCACCCTCGCACACTTCCTCCCTGTCTGAGTCTGTGACACGGTGAGCACTGCAGTGTGCCGAGATCCATCGTTATATTACACAGCGAAACTCCGAGACAGGTGTTACGTGTGTGTGAATGTGTTCAGGCTCGGGCCTAGTGAAGGATGTGGTGGCTTTGAGCTCTTCTGTCTTTTACATGTGCGTGTGTAAATATAGAAATAATCAGTTACGGTTGCAGACCTGATTCATCAATTAGCTCTTCTGTTTGCGCACTGTTGCTTTGATTTTAATCAAGGCTGCTTCAATGACGGTGGATTCCGCTCTGGTTTGGTGCTGCAAGAGCAAACAACGTTTTAACTCCCTGTTTGATCCCTTATGCTCTCAGCTGCCATTAGGTCCTCACAGGCAGAACTTCATATCCTTCAAGTTGACAGGATAATGGTATATAAGTAGCTGATGTGGTCATTTTTTGTTAAAGGGTAACTAAACACTAAACCAACTTTTTTTAATTAATGATCTGTAAGACTGGGGGCCCTATCTTGCACCCGGCGCAAATGACTTTGTACACTGACGCATGTATCATTCCTATTTTGCAGCCGCGCAAAGCGGGCTTTTCCCTCCACAGACGCACGTCGCTAAACTAGGGAATGAACTTGCGCTCCCTGGGCGGGTCGGCGCAAAAAGGAGGCGTGTTTCGGCGCAAACATTCCCTAGTGCTATTTTGCAGTTCCAGAAAACAATTCCGCCACTGACCAGAAAAAACCTAGTCTAAAGTCAGTGGCGCGTTGCGCGTTGTTCATAATGCTATTTTAAGAGCGCATGCTTGGCCATAATGTAGCGGGTGCACAATGCGCATACACTTTGATTCTCTCATCAACACAGATGCAGCAGTTTTTATTTTTGCAAATCATACATTATAACAAGGAAAAATATTAACACATGAGGGAAATCATTGTGGTGTCCATGAAGATGTAAAAAAAATGTAGTTTTTTCCCTCCCACGCCTGTTTAACCGACGCTGATTTGGGTGGGTTTCTCCCATCCCCATACAACGTCACTTCTCTGTCTTTCACTGCCCTGACAAGAACGTCGGTCTCCTCGGCTGTGAACCGCTCCTGGCGCGCGCCTGGTAAATCCACCGTTATAATAGCAATCCGCCATGCAACATGCACACCTGCTCTTAAAGGGTATGTTGGATGACGCTCTGATTGGTTTATTTCACGTTACGCCCAAACCACACCTATGAATAATGAAGCTATTTCAGACCAACCCCTTTTAAACTTGCGTCGGGCGCAAGAGTCATTTATCCCGCAGGTTAAGTAGCAACAGCGCCCAAGACCCGCCCACAAATTACTTGCGCTTCGCGCTTGATACTTGCGTTTCAGATCGTTAAAATAGGGCCCTGGGGCTTTATTAGTGCTGTCCATTGATTCGAGTAACTTTTTTGACATTTGGGTATAAAGTGTTTTAATTCTACAATATATGGTGTAAAAACGTCTGAGTGCTGCCCTCTTCAGGTTGAACGGTGGCTACTGCAGTTGAATTTTCCTATTGGATGTTTGCGGTAGTTCTTGACGGTAGCGGTGAGAGCTGACTTAAGCAGGTTTCAGCTCACCATGCCCTTGGTACGAGCTACCACGTCCATGGCAGTATAAAAACCATGTTGTTTCGTCAAAACCACTGTAGCGAGTCAGGAGTTGGAATTGCGAGTATTGAAAACGATCAGGATAGAGTGTCCGTTCATCCCCTCTATCTCCGCTGGGCTCCGCCCACTTTTCCAGCATTTTTTCAAATATTGCCAGTGGGTGGAGTCAGGCTCTGACCAGGGGTTTAGTTACCCTTTAAGAAAAGTATTTAGAATTTTTTTTTTCTTTTATGGCAGTGTTTTTAATAATTAGTGTTTGCTAAGGCAATGTTTTTTTAATATATATTTTTAGTTGACGATGACACTTCTGTATTATTATAGTATTTATTTTCTTGGCAGATTCGTTTTAAACCACAGCAATTTCATGAAAGTGTACATAATGTGTGGGTCACATGCAGTGCCTGAAAACAATAATTAAATTATCCTCAGAAAATAACTTTATTTTTTTTTTTTTTTTTTACCCTGATGTTTAAAATATTTATTATTGTAATTAATCAAATAAATAAGATCATTGATTTAAAATGACACTGTGGCCCTACGCTATTTTCAAGATAAGATCATTTATTAATGACTACTCTTGTACAGGCAGCTGATGATCATTGTGGGATACTTCTTTTTTTTCCGTGTACTTATTTGAGGAAGTTAAATAACCCTCAACCTTTGTTTTCAGCTGAAGTATTTGCTTCCAGGAATATGTCTAGAAAATCCCTGGAATGTTTTTTTTTTTTTTTTAGGGAAACAATTGTGAATATGATGAAGTACACACTACCGGTGTAAAAGCTTGGTTGTTGTTACTTGTCTTAGCACAACTGTTCATTTTCTGGACTTCAGTGTCCTATTCTTTGACTCCTCCCCCTCCCCCCATCATCTTCTGGCATTCCTGGAAAGCCTCTTTCCTGCTGATACCATCTCTTATGCATCCAGCTTCGCTGTATTTATTTATTTTTTTCATCAGGCACTGTAGAGCTGTGGCCCCATTTCCAGAATTGTGTACTTTGTCCAGCAGGCCTATCTGCACAATCATCTTCCCCTCAGGCCACAGCAACAGAACTGACAAGCAGATCCCTCCCCCAAAGCACATGAGCTCATGATGTGAAACAGGGGCCTGTTAATACCCGAGAAGCTCTCGTTTTCTAGGCATGGCTATTTTTATTGCACCAGAGAGAAAATCACCTCTCTAGCACCAATTTGAAATCATCAGTCTATAAACTCAATGAGCCACTAGGTTTCACTTTAACACTCAATAATATTCCCCCGGTTTCACAGACAAGGCTTAAGCTAGTCCCAGACAAAAACGCATGTTTGAGCTGTTTTAACTGAAAGCAACTTGCACTGACATATCTTAAAATATGTCATTGCCATTGTTTTGTCTCAAAATGCATACCAGTAATGTTTTTTTCTAAGGCACGTTTATAAAAGCTACTTAAAAATGCTACTTATAAAATAAAAGCTACTTATAAATGCCCTAATTGAACTAATGCCTAATACTGGCTTAATCTAAGTCATGTATGTGAAACCGGGCCATTATGTTCTAGTGATGGCTATTTTGACATAAAAAGGATCGAATCAAAATAATAAGAAACAAATCAGCATATTAGAAAGATTTCTGAAGGATCATTTGACACTGAAGACTGAAGTAATGATGCTGATAAAAATTCAGCTTTGCCATCAGGAATACATAAAACAATCTTACAGATCCCAATCAGTGGTGTATATTCACTTGAATCATTAGCCTTCACAATTATTCTTAATATGATAATTATAATCAACATTTCAAAATTAACAAAGCACTCCAGTAATATAATTGATGCCATTTGATTCAAGTGCAATTCCACTGGAGTGCAAGGTAATAAAATGGTTTAAAAAAAATATATATTAAATATAATATTATATAATATACAGTATATTCTCCTCTATTACTAGTATATACAATGTTGATTTGTGAACAGAAAAAAACATATATTTAACTTATCAAATAAGCAGAAAAATTTAGATATCTACCGGTACATAAATTTAAGGAGCATTTCAGCATGTGTGTTCCCTGTGAGGGTGATCCTACAAACAATATCTTAAAGGGGTCATATAATGCCATTTTTGTACAAGTTAATATGAATGTTTAGGGTCTAAATGAAAACTTTGTAATATACTTTTATTAAAAATTCTCATTAGTATTTTAAGAAAACACTAATTTTACCTGGTCAAAAACAGCTCTGTTTTCAGCATGCCGTTTCAGTGTATATGCCTTTAAATGATAATGAGTTTCGCTCACCCCGCCCCTCTGTTCTGCTGGCGTTTTGATAGCGTGTGGAGTGTTGCCTTGACAACAGGGTATATTTGAGGGTATATTTTGGAGTGAGAATGGCAGCGGGAGTCTCTGAGGACACATCTGTGCAACTGTATCAGTTTGAACCGGAGTCGGACCCGGAACAAGATGACGGCCGTAAAGAAGTTCGACAATTAAGGCTCGAACAGGACGTTTCTGAATGGTTGGTTAACGTAATGTCACTTTGATCTATTTTTGTATGTACTGGCAGGGTAGAGTAGTGAGATACGAACGCTATGTGTTTACTGATGTATACGTTAGTTCATTGACAGATTGACGTTACAACTAATGGTCATGAAAAACTTTTTTTCGCGATTTGCAAAGACAGAAGGTTAATAAAACTTTACACTTACTTCTTCTGGAGGTGCAGAGGGAACATAAATAGTTGCCACCGATTCTTTTTTCAGGAGCAGCTTCTTAGCAAAACCAGCTTTATACTGACCCTCGTTTATAAAGCAGTCTGGTGAGAAATGATTCGAACGCAAACATGAACGCATTGACGTTGCTCGTGGGGAATATTCTCTTCGAAAACAAAACTCAGCCACTGTGTCTTCAGCGGTTCGGAATAAGGAACATCAAAATGACTGTGTTCGTTATTACACCCAAGAACAGAACACCACAATCGCTTAGACGCCATTCTGCTCCAGCGTATCAACAATGACGGACTATGATGACAGCTCGCTCAGGGCGGGTCTGTGTTGAAACGCTGCTGTCAATCAACAATCGTGGGAGGGGCGTCCGTTTTATTTGACGTCACAAAAACGAACGGCTCAATTTGAGGCAGGGGAAAACATATGAGATTAAAACAAAAACACTGGATGGATTTTTATGATGGTGGTACAGACACTGCCAACACACATTTCAGTACAATCAACTTTTAAAAGTGCATGTACCATTATATGACCCCTTTAATCAAATCAAATCTGTATATTATTGTTATTTATTGTTTATGGTGTTGTTTATTTTTAGAGGCTGTCCTTTTAATTCTAGCAATTAGTTGGAGGGTTTTTTTTTTTTCTGATTTAATTTTTATGAAAATAATTTGTTGCCATTCCATAGAGGGTTAAACATTGATCAGTGTTAGCAGGGATGGTTGTGCCACATCGTCTGGGTCATGTCTGAACAGCTTTGTGGCTATGCTGTATGGCCTGGGGCTGCTGTTTCCTCCCAGTCCTGATTTTGAACAGTTGATTTAGGATGGGCGCTCCATCAGCCATCCGACAGCACTGTCAGTAGCTCATTAGCCTGATACTTAAAACAGTTTTATGTGTTTAGCAAAAAGAGGCAGTCAACCTGTGTTTCCTGTTTTCTGTATCCCCTTTCAGGACGCATCCATAGCGCATCGCTTCCACTTAATGAGAGAAAAACATCCAGAGAAGTTTAACAGCAGGTAAGAGAACATGCATGTTTAAATATGAGCATATGGAGAAAATGCTAATGGGAATTTCAATAAAAACTGCAGATGAATGACGCAAGTGAAAAGAAAGGAGAAAAAAAATGGTTACATCTGAGAGGGAACTAAAACCTTTACTGAGTTTTTTGTCCAAATCAGCCATGACAGACAATGAACAACACGACATTGGTTTCTTTTTCTGCTGAGTCATGCAGCATAGCCCCGCCCACACTGAAAACTCATTGGACCAAAATTTAGGCCTTTTTATTCTCTATATAAGTTAGGGTTCACTTTACTGCGTCATGAGCAGACTTCCACTCTTTTTGTATTTTAACATCTTTGACTTTGGTCTAAACCCACTATTTACACTTTTCTCTATCAATTGTGTGTCCTCAGATCAAACTAATTTCAAATGGAAGTTTTATTACTTGACCTTCAAAAAGAGACTTCCTTTTTAGCATTAAAAATACCTGATGAATCACCATTCGGTGTTATTCGCCTCTTCAATCTGCTTGTGTCTGTGTCAGATCTAGCACAATGTCGGCTGCATGACTGTTTCGATTGCTTTGCTAACTCAAGTAGCGTCCGTTTGAATGGAGTTTCTTAATTAAATGTTATGCAACGCATCTGCCTCAGCGGTGGAAGGTAAACCGGTAATGTATGCTTTAGAGTATCCATTTAAAGTGGTAGGGTAGAAAAGATACGGTCTAATTTGAACCCTATTATCTCCACTAAATTGTGTCAATTTAAGTAAGGAGGAGAGAGAAAGGGTTGAGATGAGCAGGTAGAATGGGTCATGATGACTTTAGTGAGGCAATTCAGCATGAGAAAGGACAGTAGTGAAATCATCATTGCTCTGAGATATTTGTAGTGTACAATAAGCCTTCGTCAGTCTTCCAGCAATAAAAGGATAACTGCTAAAACTGACCGTAGTACAGCACTTTGGGTCGGCTCTAACAGCTCCATAAAACATGTTTTATCTTAAGAAAAAGTCCCTCAGAGCCTCTGGTGCACTTTACAGTAGCCATTCCCAGCTCCCTTTGATGTGGATCTCTTTCAAGTCCGTTGTACTGTTCTCTATTCTGTTAGTTGATGCCTCTATTGAGAAATGTTGTAAAAAGCTCGCGTAGCTCTTGGCCGGGAAGCGCTCTGAAAGAATGAGGCTTTTTTCTTAAGGGTCAGTGGTCTAGCTTGGTAAGACTCCAGGCATTTTAGATTGCCATTCATTTTCTCACCAAAGCAACTCAATAATGCAGCACAAATATTGAGATTTATGCAACTGTTATTGGTTGCATAATCTGATGTGATTGGACAAACAATGTTCCAAGAGGGCTGATATTTAATATTAAGTAATATTGAAGGATTTTAAGGATATTAATTTGATCAAAAATGACAGTAAAGACATTTATAATGTTACAAAAGATTTCGATTTCAAATAAATGCTATTCTTTTTACACTTAAAAATAAATGTCAATTTTTCCACAAAAATATTAAACGGCACAACTGTTTTATGGGAGAATGGGTCCTGTATACAGAGGTTTGCTGTAAAACTCTGGATGCTGGGGTTTACGTAAAGATGGATGACACCCACTACTCAGTTTACTGTATTTGAGTGAGAACCTGTCACGGCAGCACTGCTTTTTAATGACTTTTTTAAAATAAGTCCCTAATGACTCATACACGATCTGAATTATGGGACCTGCCTGGCTGAATTAACTAGTTAATGTTTCAGTTGTTCATAATTCATACACCTAGATTTCCACAGCACATTAAAAATGGTGCAATGTGATGCGAAACTTCCCGTGGTTTCTCCACAATGCCGGGTTTCTAGTCTCCTTCATTGCAAGCTTCATTCAAATGTGGCTCATTTGCAGTTAAGTGATTGATGGACAGAGAGCCCAAAATAAGAATAATGGAATTATGTCCTCAGCCTATTTAAATCATTCAGTGTTTAATCCCAGAGTGAGTCACCCAGAAACATAATATAAAACACTGCCAAACCAAATGCTTCATCTGCTTTTCTTTGTTCTGCAGATTTAGAATAGCTAGCCAGTGCATCTGCCAATCTATGGCTTTCTAATGAGGGCTGTGCTCAGTGTTTTTAGGTTTTGAGAATGCGCTCTGAGATGCAACGTGTCACCAGATGGTACATAAATGATGGTTGCCATGGAGTTGCATGATTTATCCTCAATGAACCTGTTCATGTGACATGTTTCTGTCCACCTGTTATACTTCACTCCTATGGAAACAGTCTAGAGAACAGAACAGCATAATCATGCACTTGGTTAAAAGTCCAGTTTAAAATGAAAATGTTCAAATTCCTTTCAAATGTGTTTATATATAAGTGCATGTGTTAACATCCACATGCATTCCCACAGTGGCGTGGGATACGCAGGGGGGAATACGTGTGACTTCTCTCACCTCGGTGCTCAGTGTTCTGTGTCAGTAGTCGGTCTACAGGGAACCCGCAGCCCAGGTGTTAATGGCCGCGAATGCACAATGGACCCGAGCCTCTGTGTCCGCTCCTCCCAACGGGGCAGCCAGAGGAAGTTTTGGATTAAGAGGTGTCAAATTGCCCCATAGAAAAGAAAAAAGCCTTCTAAGATGCCTTTGTCTTTTTGATTAAAATAACAATGATGGCTCTGTGGACAGTCAGTTTCTCAAGAAAACAATGGGAAGAAGATGAGAGGTAGGGTTGAACACAGAGTGGGGGCACATGGGGGGATCTTGTTTCTCCTAATATCATGGTGGATTACATTCCCACACTTTATTTCTTTAGTTTCGTAATGTTTTCTTTTGAACACCAATTTCAAAGTATTTTATTGGCATAACTGTTTCGTATGCAATGTGGTACCGCTGCAAAACTACAGCTACAAAAAAAGGGTTCCTGTAATGGTGATAAAAATAGAAAATCTATAATAAATGAAAAACATTCAACATTAATAAGATTAAAGAACATTAAGAATATAGTAAATTGGTATTAGCCACGACTGTCAACAGATAATACTGCATAAGATAAAAAATAAATAATCTGAAATCCATTTGAGGCTATCTCATATTATTTTATTGTAGTAGCAATAATTGTCTTAGCCATTTTTTCCCACAAATAATATCCCTAAATAATATTATTATATATTCCAAAGCCTTGTCATCTCCAGCCATTAAAGCGCTACTGTAGTTATAATGGTACAATTTGCAAGAGAAACAGCTCAGTTGAATTATTAATGTCGATGAAGATTTGACCTTTTCTGAACGAATACTTCACAATAACTTTGTATGTGGCAGTCAGTGAGGGGTGGGGGTTGCATTAAAATGCATTTATTTGTGCCTCAAAGAGACATTTATTGATTATCAGCAACTAAGCATGCAAGTGGCCTACAGGGAAGTCAGTTAGGCTACTGTATTTTCACATTGATCTGTGAAAAGCATTGGGCTTTCATCATGTGCTGTTTAGGGTCATGTAGATGTCCCTTTTTACTCTGCAGCATGTTCTTTGCACCATAAAAATCAAATATGGCATTAAACATGCATGCCATTAACAGCTGTGCTCTGAAAGACATTTGTCTGCTATCACTCGTCATATGTCCTGCAGTAAAACATAAGTGTTTTTTTTCTTATTTTTTATGATTGTTTTTTGCAGACACATTACAAGTTCAGACAAAATAGTAAATCTGTTGTGTGTGACAGTTACTTTTGCAAGTAGCTGAAAGACACTTTTGGGTGAAAAACCCTGTAAGAATGTAAGTTTTGTAATTTTCTGTCAGCTTTCAAATATCAGGGTCTTTATAACAGAGGTTTTGATCATTTGTCATTGGTTGAAAGTTGCACATAAATCTTGTTACAGTAGAAATAGAGAAATTAAGATATTATTGAATGAATAAAGAGAAGACTTCTTTCGTGAATTTATCAACTTTATCTTCCCAGTTAAATTTGTTGATTAAGGTAATGAATGTCATGAGATGAAACTGTACTGTTACAACACCTCCTCCGATCATGTGACCGATAGAGGAAAAGGCCAAATATGGTCCTGACCCAAGCTGCCGTCTGTCTGCTCAGCATGTGAGCATGTGTTTCATAACCCCTAAGAAGGTGTCTAGGTTATGTCTATGTGAGTAAGGATGTTTGTGTACTGTGTGTGTGTGCGGTGGCCAATTCATTGTGTATTTTAGTGCAAGGACCGTATGCGTGCGTGGGTGTGCATGTGCGCAAATCCCTCCGCGTGCACATATGTGTGTGTGCCGGGGGTCAGCAGAAACCCAGCATGGCTGTGTTCTGGAACCTGTTGTTCCCTGCTGCTCCATGCCCGTGGTGGGGAGGGATAAATATATGCTTCCCTTCCTCACTGCCTCTGGCTGCTGCCAATAGAGCAGCCCAACAGAACGTACCCCCTGCCCCGACCCTCCTTCCCACACACACACACACACACACAAACACACTTGCTGTGGAGCAGGTCACAGACAGACTGTGGAGGAGCATGAGCTACCTGGAATCAGACTGTAGTCATAAAGCTAGCTGAAGATGTGCTGAACTAACTGCTGTAAAATGTTCATTTGACCCCACCTATAAAGATGCCACAACACAAAATAAATGGTATAATAATAATAATAATAATTAAAGCTGCAAGCAGCATTTAGCGGTGTTCAAGCAGTTAAGGCCTTTAAGGCCGTTAAGCACAAAAGCATCAAAAGACGTTAAGTTTTATGTAGCAAGCATGATTTACCATGATATACTACATTTCAGTGTGATTTTTCATGATTTACCATGTTCCAGTATGATTTACCATGAATCTAACATTATTTTTTATAGTTTACTTTGATGTACCATGTTATAGGATGATTTACCATGATATAGCACATTCTAGAATAATTTACCAGGATTCTAGCATGATTTACCTTTTGTACTATGATTTACCATGTTTCTGGCGTTATTTACCATGATTTACCACGTTGATACCAATTATGTGAAGCATCAGAACAATTGAAGTGATAAACTCTGACAAAATATGATTGTGTTATAATAGTAATTGTTTTATAAGGGATTTTTGTGTGTCTATATATATGAATGCAAAAGCACATGAGTGGCCAGCAGAGGGCAGCAGAAGACCACTTATTGGCTCACTTTCATTTTCAACTACTTTGTTTCTCCAGTATTCTTCACTGAAGCAAACCATTTTTATCATGTTAACTCCATAATGCATGCTTACACACACACACACACACACACACACTTTTGGGATATGTTATTGTGAAAATCTGTTTTAATGGTATATGAGCATTTCACATATTTCTTTGCAATGTAATAATATAAAACTAATTAAAGAAAATGCTTTAAGCATTTGTTTGTTAGCCAATGCTGAAAGCTGATAAAAAGATTAAAAATGTCTAATGCTGCTGCTCCATCTAGTGGACAACATTGCTATTACAGCCTACTTATACAATATGCCATGGTTTTCATATCATTTAATCTACACACGCTCATTCTGTTGTAGATAGAGACATTTGGAACTTCAGGATCCAATGTGACTCAATTGTCACTTCAATAGATGATTTTTGACTAAATGTTTTTGTAAATGTTAAAATAGTGAATTTATAAAGTCTAAATATTAATTATAGTTGAGTAGTGTGACAAAATGACTTTTTTTAAACAGCAGGGGGCAGTAAAATACCACTTATTGGCTTAATAGGCCATTATGTGCATATAATTTTCACATTTTTAACTGTTATACAGGCATATTTTGTCCAATCTGTCCGAGAATTTTCATGATTATTTAGAGTCACGGCCCACATGTTCAGACTTGTTTTTAATAAGATCTGAGCATTCATTGAAGAGATATAGGCTTTCGGGCACACTCGGTCAAGACTACACATTGAAGTGACCCTATTATAGCCATCAAAATGCAGAAGTTCAACCTTTTCTGATAATTATTGATCTAGAGAGTCCAGAGAATAGTACTGCACTGGTTTTAAACATTATGATATGAAAAGTATACGATCATAGATGGAAAAGACCATTTACAGCCAATACAGGCAATTTACCATAGGAAATGTATGGTTTTAAAGCTTTTTGACAGTTATAGCGCCACCTATGGTCCGATCTCCATGAAACTCTGCATGCTTCTTCACCATGTTAGGACACATGTGCTCATCAATTTTTGTGAAGTTCTGAGTTTTTATTTATGATTTATAGGCTTTTGAGTGTATTTTGACACGCCCCCTTTTCTAAATGACCCTGTTACAGTGAACCAAAGGGCAAAGTTCAACTTTTTTTTGATAATTATTGATCTAGAGAGTCCAGAGAATTGTCCTAGACTGGTCTGGTTTTGATCGGGCGAAAAACCAGGGACTAGTTCGCAAAAGTAGGTTTTTAACATATTCGTGAATATTTAATGAACGATTTGATTGACAGCAATGGTTCTAGAGGCAAAGTTGTTCACCATGAGGAGATCTATCAAATGATATGCATTTTGGGGGGATGTGTGCAACACCACGTGATTACAGAGCCATAAAACTCGTTAGCGCCAACTAGTGGCCGATTTCTTTCAAAACTCTTACAGACCTCTTAGGCCATGAGTCGAACATGTCCATCGAGTTTCGTTCCGATTGGCCTCCGTTAACCTCGTCTCATAGGGGCTCAAACTTCATTGGTCGATGGCGGCCATGTTTTTTGAGATACGTCAATGTCCTCATAGACATACATGGGGCCTTGGACCAAGACACTGCATACCAATTTTCAAGTCAATCGGACTAACGGTCAGTCCTTTATATGTTTTTTTCATGTTATAGCGCCACCTAGTGTTCGATCATCGCGATTTTTTTACTGTGACCTCAGATTGAAGTCATGCACACGTGTACCAAGTTTGGTGAGCCTATCTAATTTACTTCTGGAGTTATAGCCATTTTAGAAAAATAGGCTCCTCCCACAACGTTCTTTTTGCGCCCCCTAGCGACCGGAAATCGAAATTTCAACTTTTTTTCGATTATAATTTATGGTCAGACTCCACAGAACATTTGTGCACTGGTTTGGTTCCGATCGGGCGAAAAATCAGGGACTAGTTTGCAAAAGTCGTTTTTTGACAAAATTCAAAATGGCGGAAAATCTATCATGACGCAAATGAAATCGGAGATATACGTTTTTTAAGTCAGGAGTCCAGCTTTCCAATGATATAAGACACTTGAGTCTACGACTTACGGTCTAGGAGTTATGAGCAGTTTTGCGCAATTGGTTGCTATAGCGCCACCTATGGGCCAATCGGGCTCATAATTTGATAAGCTCTCCTCGATTTTTGTACTACCATCTGACAAAGTTTCAAGTCTCTAGCATTTACGGTTTGGGCTGCACGATGCGTTTTACGGCGGAAGAATAATAATAAAAATTAAAGCTGCAAGCAGCATTTAGCGGTGTTCAAGCAGTTAAGCCCTTTTAGCACATAAGCATTAAAGACATTTAGCAAGCATGTAACCACTGACATAATAGATGGAAAACCGTTTACCATGATTTACCATGATACTAGCATGATTTACCATAATTTTACCATGATTAACCATGTTCTAGTATGATTTACCATAGCTTTACCATGATTTACCATAGTTTTACCATGATTTACCATGTTCTAGTATGATTTACCATGAATCTAGCATGATTCACAATGTTCTAGTATGCTTTACATGATTTACCCTGTTGTAGCATAATTTACCATCGTTTACCATGATTTACAATGCTCTGGTATGAATTACCATGAATCTAGCATGATTTACCATAGTTTTACCATGATTTACCATGTTCTAGAATGATTTACCATGAATCTAGTATGATTTACCATAGTTTTACCATGATTTACCATGTTCTAGTATGATTTACCATGAATCTAGCATGATTCACAATGTTCTAGTATGCTTTACATGATTTACCCTGTTGTAGCCTAATTTACCATCGTTTACCATGATTTACCACGCTCTGGTATGAATTACCATGAATCTAGCATGATTTACCATAGTTTTACCATGATTTACCATGTTCTAATATGATTTACCATGAATCTAGTATGATTTACCATAGTTTTACCATAATTTATCATGTTATAGTATGATTTACCATGAATCTAGCATGATTCACAATGTTCTAGTATGCTTTACATGATTTACCCTGTTGTAGCATAATTTACCATCGTTTGCCACGATTTACCACGCTCTGGTATGAATTACCATGAATCTAACATGATTTACCACAGTTTGACCATGATTTACCATGTTCTAGTATGAATTACCATGAATCTAGCATGATTCACCATAGTTTTACCATGATTTACCATGTTCTAGTATGATTTACCATGAATCTAGCATGATTCACAATGTTCTAGTATGCTTTACATGATTTACCCTGTTGTAGCATAATTTACCATCGTTTACCATGATTTACCACGCTCTGGTATGATTTACCATGATTCTAGCATGATTTACCATAGTTTTACCATGATTTACCATAGTTTTACCATGCTTTACCATACTTTTACCATGATTTACCATGTTCTAGTATGATTTACCAGGAATCTAGCATGATTTACCATAGTTTTACCATGATATTCCATTTTGTAGTATGCTTTACATGATTTACCCTGTTCTAGCATGATTTGCTTTAGTTCAGAATGTTGTTGAAACTCAAGGCTGTTAAAATGAAAGTGAGCCAATAAGTGGTCTTCTACTGCCCTCTGCTGGCCACTCTACTTATTAATAAAGTCTTTTTGCATTCATATCTAGACACACACACACACACACACACACACACACACACACACACACGTCATTATGAAAATATATGAAATGCTTATAGACCATTCAAATATGTCTTTGCAAGCTATTAATCAGATTATTCAGGATTTATTCAGAAACATGGGACTACACACACACATTCTGTTGTAGATAAAGTGATTTGAACTGTCTCTCATTCAGGATTAACATTTGTCTGTGACACAATGCTTCAATAGATGAATTTTGACAAAATGTGAGTGTAAATGTTAAAATAGTGATTTTATAAACTCTAAATAAGAATTATAGAATATTAGTAGTTAGTAGCATGACAAAATGACTATTTTAAACAGCAGGGGGCAGTAGAATACCACTTATTGGCTTAATATGCCATTATGTTATAACTTTAACCTTTTTAACTGTTATAGATGCATTATTTCTTATCTTATTTAGAGTCACATGTTCTGACTTGTTTTTAAGAAGATCTGAACATTCATTGAAGAGATATAGGCTTTCTTGGTCAAGGCTACATATTGAAGTGACCCTATTATAGCCATCCAAATGAAGAAGTTATAACTTTTCTGATAATTATTTATCTAGAGAGTCCAGATAATTGTACTGCACTGATTTTGAACATTATGATATAAATATTATATGATCATAGATGGAACACACCATTTACAGCCAATACAGGCAATTTACCATAGGAAATACATGGTTTTAAAGCTTTTCAACAGTTATAGCGCCACCTATTGTCCGATCTCCATGAAACTTTGCATGCTTCCTCAGCATGTTATGTCACATATGCTCACCAATTTTTGTGAAGTTCTGAGTTTTTATTTATGATTTATAGGCTTTTGAGTGTGTTTTGACACGCCCCTTTTTGTAAATTATCCTGTTATAATGAACCAAATGGCAAAGTTCAACTTTTTTTCGATAATTATTGATCTAGAGAGTCCAGAGAATTGTACTGCCCTGATTTTGAACATTATAATATAAAGATTATATGATAATAGATGGAAAAGACCATTTACAGCAAATACAGGCAATTTACCATAGGAAATACATGGTTTTAAAGCTTTTCAACAGTTATAGCGCCACCTATGGTCCGATCTCCATAAAACTTTGCATGCATGTTCATGATGTTATGTCACATATGCTTACCAATTTTTGTGAAGTTCTGAGTTTTTATTTATGATTTATAGGCTTTTGAGTGTGTTTTGACACACCTATTTTCATAAATGATGCTGTTATAGCAAAGCAAAGGGCAAAGTTCAACTTTTTTTTGATAATTATTGATCTAGAGAGTCCAGAGAATTGTACTGCACTGATTTTGAACATTATGATATAAATATTATATGATCATAGATGGAACACACCATTTACAGCCAATACAGGCAATTTACCATAGGAAATACATGGTTTTAAAGCTTTTCAACAGTTATAGCGCCACCTATTGTCCGATCTCCATGAAACTTTGCATGCTTCCTCAGCATGTTATGTCACATATGCTCACCAATTTTTGTGAAGTTCTGAGTTTTTATTTATGATTTATAGGCTTTTGAGTGTGTTTTGACACGCCCCTTTTTGTAAATTATCCTGTTATAATGAACCAAATGGCAAAGTTCAACTTTTTTTGATAATTATTGATCTAGAGAGTCCAGAGAATTGTACTGCCCTTATTTTGAACATTATAATATAAAGATTATATGATAATAGATGGAAAAGACCATTTACAGCAAATACAGGCAATTTACCATAGGAAATACATGGTTTTAAAGCTTTTCAACAGTTATAGCGCCACCTATGGTCCGATCTCCATAAAACTTTGCATGCATGTTCATGATGTTATGTCACATATGCTTACCAATTTTTGTGAAGTTCTGAGTTTTTATTTATGATTTATAGGCTTTTGAGTGTGTTTTGACACACCTATTTTCATAAATGATGCTGTTATAGCAAAGCAAAGGGCAAAGTTCAACTTTTTTTTGATAATTATTGATCTAGAGAGTCCAGAGAATTGTCCTAGACTGGTCTGGTTTTGATCGGGCGAAAAACCAGGGACTAGTTCGCAAAAGTAGGTTTTTAACATATTTGTGAATATTTAATGAACGATTTGATTGACAGCAATGGTTCTAGAGGCAAAGTTGTTCACCATGAGGAGATCTATCAAATGATATGCATTTTGGGGGGATGTGTGCAACATCACGTGATTACAGAGCCATAAAACTCGTTAGCGCCAACTAGTGGCCAATTTCTTTCAAAACTCTTACAGACCTCTTAGGCCATGAGTCGAACATGCCCATCGAGTTTCGTTCCGATTGGCCTCCGTTAACCTCGTCTCATAGGGGCTCAAACTTCATTGGTTGATGGCGGCCATGTTTTTTGAGATACGCCAATGTCCTCATAGACATACATGGGGCCTTGGACCAAGACACTGCATACCAATTTTCAAGTCAATCGGACTAACGGTCAGTCCTTTATATGTTTTTTTCATGTTATAGCGCCACCTAGTGTTCGATCGTCGCGATTTTTTTACTGTGACCTCAGATTGAACTCATGCACAACTGTACCAAGTTTGGTGAATCTACCTAATTTACTTCTGGAGTTATAGTCGTTTTAGTAAAATAGGCTCCTCCCACAACGTTCTTTTTGCGCCCCCTAGCGACCGGAAATCGAAATTTCAACTTTTTTACGATTATAATTTATATTCAGACTCCACAGAACATTTGTGCACTGGTTTGGTTCCGATCGGGCAAAAAATCAGGGACTAATTCGCAAAAGTCGTTTTTTGACAAAATTCAAAATGGCGGAAAATCTATCATGACGGAAATGAAATCGGAGATATACGTTTTTTAAGTCAGGAGTCCAGCTTTCCAATGATATAAGACACTTGAGTCTACGATTTACGGTCTAGGAGTTATGAGCAGTTTTGCGCAATTGGTTGCTATAGCGCCACCTATGGGCCAATCGGGCTCATAATTTGATAAGCTCTCCTCGATTTTTGTACTACCATCTGACAAAGTTTCAAGTCTCTAGCACTTACGGTTTGGTCTGCACGATGCGTTTTACGGCAGAAGAATAATAATAATAATAATTAAAGCTGCAAGCAGCATTTTAGCGGTGTTCAAGCAGTTAAGGCCTTTCAGGCCGTTAAGCACAAAAGCATGGAAAGACATTGTTTTATGTAGCAATCATGATTTACCATGATATACTACATTTCAGTGTGATTTTTCATGATTTACCATGTTCCAGTATGATTTACCATGAATCTAACATGATTTTCCATAGTTTACCTTGATATACCATGTTATATGATGATTTACCATGATATAGCACATTCTAGAATAATTTACCAGGATTCTAGCATGATTTACATTTTTTACTATGATTTACCATGTTTCTGGCGTTATTTACCATGATTTACCACGTTGATAGCAAAAAAAGATTAAAAATGTCTAATGCTGCTGCTCCATCTAGTGGACAACAGTGCTATTACAGCCTACTTATACAATAGGCCATGTTTTTCATATCATTTAATCTACACACGCTCATTCTGATGTATATAGAGACATTTGGAACTTCAGGAGCCAATGTGACTCAATTGTCACTTCAATAGACGATTTTTGACTAAATGTTATTGTAAATGTTAAAATAGTGAATTTATAAAGTCTAAATATTAATTATAGTTGAGTAGTGTGACAAAATGACTTTTTTTAAACAGCAGGGGGCAGTAAAATACCACTTATTGGCTGTTAGCCTTTTTTCAAGCTGTTATAGCTGTTCTTGACCTTTTTTTAAGAAGCTATGAGCATTTATTGAAAAGATATTGGCTTTCGGTCAAGGCTACATATTGAAGTGACCCTATTATAGTCATACAAATGAAGAAGTTATACATTTTCCTATAATTATTGTTCTAGAGAGTACAGAGCAATAGATGAATTTTGACAAAATGTGATTGTAAATGTTAAAATAATGATTTAATAAAGTCTAAATATCAATTATATATAAAAATATTAGAGAGTAGTATGATGAAATGACAGCAGGGGGCAGTAAAATACCACTTATTGGCTGTTATAGCCATCCAAGCTGTTATAGCTGTTATAGCCATCCAATTTACACTCTATTATAGCCATCCAAATTAAGTAATAATACCTTTTCTGATAATTATTGATCTAAATAGTCCAGATAATTGTACTGCACTGGTTTTAAACATTAAGATTTAAAAATTATACGATCATAGATGGAAAAGACCATTTACAGCCAATACAGGCAATTTACCATAGGAAATGTATGGTTTTAAAGCTTTTCAACAGTTATAGCGCCACCTATTGTCTGATCTCCATGAAACTTCGCATGCTTCTTCACCATGGTATGACACATATGCTCATCAATTTTTGTGAAGTTCTGAGTTTTTATTTATGATTTATAGGCTTTTGAGTGTGTTTTGACACACCCCTTTTATAAATGACCCTGTTATAGCGAAGCAAAGGGCAAAGTTCAACTTTTTTTCGATAATTATTGATCTAGAGAGTCCATAGAATTGTCCTAGACTGGTCTGGTTCCGATCGGGCGAAAAACCAGGGACTAGTTCGCAAAAGTAGGTTTTTAACATATTCGTGAATATTTAATGAACGGTTTGATTGACAGCAATGGTTCTAGAGGCAAAGTTGTTCAACATGAGGAGATCTATCAAATGATATGCATATTGTGGGGATTTGTGCAACACCACGTGATTACAGAGCCGTAAAACTCGTTAGCGCCAACTAGTGGCCGATTTCTTTCAAAACTCTTACAGACCTCTTGGGCCATGAGTCGAACATGCCCATCGAGTTTCGTTCCGATCGGCCTCCGTTAACCTCGTCTCACAGGTGCTCAAACTTCATTGGCCAATGGCGGCCATGTTTTTTGAGATACGCCAATATCCTTTTACACATACATGGCACCTTGGACCAAGACACTGCATACCAATTTTCAAGTCAATCGGACTAACGGTCAGATGGCCACACCCCCTTTTATGTTTTTTTAATGTTATAGCGCCACCATGAGGCCAATCACCGCGTTTTTTTTACTGTGACCTCGAATTGAGCTCATACACATTTGTACCAAGTTTGGTGAAAATATTTCATTTCGTTCACGAGTTATACCCATTTTAGTAAAATTAGCTCCGCCTCCTTCGAACGTTTGGGCACTCCCTAGCAACCGTGAATCGAAATTTCAACTTTTTTTCGATAATTATTGATATTCAGTGTCCAGAGAATCTTTCTGCACTGGTTTGGTTCCAATCGGGCAAAAAACCAGGGACTAGTTCGCAAAAGTAGGTTTTAGACAAAACCGGAAATAGCGGAAAAATTTGCATACCGGAAATAAAATCCTTGAGGCCTTTTTTGTTCTGCTTGAGCCAAGGATTCCAATGATATAAGACACTTGATGCTGGGACACAGGGTTATTGAGATTTAAGGAAAATAGTGCCATTTTTTTGTTTTTTGTGCTATAGCGCCACCTATGGGCCAATCGGGCTCATATTTTGATAACCTCTCCTCGATTTCTGTGCTACCTTAATCCCAAATATCAAGTCTCTAGCTCTTACGGTTTGGTCTGCACGATGCGTTTTAGGGCGGAATAATAATAATAATAATAAAAATCAGCACAATTACAATAGGTTTTCAGCACTTCGTGCTTGAACACCTAATTAAAGCTGCAAGCAGCATTTTAGCGGTGTTCAAGCAGTTAAGGCCTTTCAGGCCGTTAAGCACAAAAGCATCAAAATACATTAAGTTTTATGTAGCAAGCATGATTTACCATGATATACTACATTTCAGTGTGATTTTTCATGATTTACCATGTTCCAGTATGATTTACCATGAATCTAACATGATTTTTCCATAGTTTACCTTGATATACCATGTTATAGGATGATTTACCATGATATAGCACATTCTAGAATAATTTACCAGGATTCTAACATGATTTACCTTTTTTACTATGATTTACCATGTTTCTGGCGTTATTTACCATGATTTACCATGTTGATAGCAATTATGTGAAGCATAAGAACAATTGAAGTGATAAACGCTGACAAAATAAGAATGTGTTATAATAGTAATTGTTATATAAGTGATTTTATAGTGTCTATATACAAAAAAAGACTATTAATAAGAAGAGTGGCCAGCAGAGGGCAGTAGAAGACCACTTATTGGCTCACTTTCATTTTAAACTACTTTGTTTCTCCAGTATTCTCCACTGAAGCAAACCATTTTTTTCATGTTAACTCCATAATGCCTGCTTACACACACACACACACACACACACACACACACACACACACACACACACACACACACACACACATTTTTGGGATATGTTATTGTGAAAATCATATAAAAAAAGATTAAAAATATCTAATGCTGCTGCTTCATCTAGTGGACAACAGTGCTATTACAGCCTACTTATACAATAGGCCATGTTTTTCATATAATTTAATCTACACACGCTCATTCTGATGTAGATAGAGACATTTGGAACTTCAGGAGCCAATGTGACTCAATTGTCACTTCAATAGACGATTTTTGACTAAATGTTATTGTAAATGTTAAAATAGTGAATTTATAAAGTCTAAATATTAATTATAGTTGAGTAGTGTGACAAAATGACTTTTTTTAAACAGCAGGGGGCAGTAAAATACCACTTATTGGCTGTTAGCCTTTTTTCAAGCAGTTATAGCTGTTCTTGACCTTTTTTTAAGAAGCTATGAGCATTTATTGAAAAGATATTGCCTTTCGGTCAAGGTTACATATTGAATTGACCCTATTATAGTCATACAAATGAAGAAGTTATAAATTTTTCTATAATTATTGTTCTAGAGTACAGAGCAATAGATGAATTTTGACAAAATGTGATTGTAAATGTTAAAATAATGATTTAATAAAGTCTAAATATCAATTATATATAAAAATATTAGAGAGTAGTATGATGAAATGACAGCAGGGGGCAGTAAAATACCACTTATTGGCTGTTATAGCCATCCAAGCTGTTATAGCTGTTATAGCCATCCGATTTACACTCTATTATAGCCATCCAAATGAAGTAATTATACCTTTTCTGATAATTATTGATCTAGAGAGTCCAGATAATTGTACTGCACTGGTTTTAAACATTAAGATATGAAAATTATACGATCATAGATGGAAAATACCATTTACAGCCAATACAGGCAATTTACCATAGGAAATACATGGTTTTAAAGCTTTTCAACAGTTATAGCGCCACCTATTGTCCGATCTCCATGAAACTTTGCATGCTTCTTCACCATGGTATGACACATATGCTTATCAATTTTTGTGAAGTTCTGAGTTTTTATTTATGATTTATAGGCTTTTGAGTGTGTTTTGACACACCCCTTTTATAAATGACCCTGTTATAGCGAAGCAAAGGGCAAAGTTCAACTTTTTTTCGATAATTATTGATCTAGAGTGTCCAGAGAATTGTCCTAGACTGGTCTGGTTCCAATCGGGCAAAAAACCAGGGACTAGTTCGCAAAAGTAGGTTTTTAACATATTCGTGAATATTTAATGAACGATTTGATTGACAGCAATGGTTCTAGAGGCAAAGTTGTTCAACATGAGGAGATCTATCAAATGATATGCATATTGTGGGGATGTGTGCAACACCACGTGATTACAGAGCCGTAAAACTCGTTAGCGCCAACTAGTGGCCGATTTCTTTCAAAACTCTTACAGACCTCTTGGGCCATGAGTCGAACATGCCCATAGAGTTTCGTTCCGATTGGCCTCCGTTAACCTCGTCTCACAGGTGCTCAAACTTCATTGGCCGATGGCGGCCATGTTTTTTGAGATACGCCAATATCCTTTTACACATACATGGCACCTTGGACCAAGACACTGCATACCAATTTTCAAGTCAATCGGACAAACGGTCAGGTGGCCACACCCCCTTTTATGTTTTTTTAATGTTATAGCGCCACCTAGTGTTAGATCGACGCGGTTTTTTTACTGTGACCCCAAACTGTCCTAATACACAAGAGTGTCAAGTTTGGTGAAGATATCTCATTTACTTCTTGAGTTATAGACGTTTTAGTAAAATAGGCTCCTCCCACAACGTTCATTTTGCGCCCCCTAGCAACCGGAAATCGAAATTTCAACTTTTTTTTGATAATTATTGATATTCAGACTCCAGAGAACATTTCTGCACTGGTTTGGTTCCGATCGGGCGAAAAACCAGGGACTAGTTCGCAAAAGTAGGTTTTGGACAAAACCGGAAATAGCGGAAAAATTTGCATACCGGAAATGAGATCGGAGATATACGTTTTTTAAGTCAAGAGTCCAGCTTTCCAATGATATACGACACTTGAGTCTACGACATAGGGTCTAGGAGTTATGATCACTTTCGCGTTTTTGTTGCTATAGCGCCACCTATGGGCCAATCGGGCTCATACTCTCTCAACCTCTCCTCGATTTCTGTGCTACCTTAATCCCAAATATCAAGTCTCTAGCTCTTACGGTTTGGTCTGCACGATGCGTTTTAGGGCGGAATAATAATAATAATAAAAATCCTTACAATTACAATAGGTTTTCAGCACTTCGTGCTTGAACACCTAATAATAAAAATCCTTACAATTACAATAGGTTTTCAGCACTTCGTGCTTGAACACCTAATAATAAAAATCAGTACAGATACAATAGGTTTTCAGCACTTCGTGCTTGAACACCTAATAATAACAATAATAATAATCATTATCATTATTATTATTATTATATCATTTATTTAGTTTTTTAGTCATTAGTAGAAATATTTATTCATAATAATATTATTTTTTAGAATTTGTATTATTATTCATTTTACTTTATAAAACTTTTTACAACATTGTTTACAAAGTGATTTTCAGAAGCAATTAGTCAGATCAACAAATTAACTTTAGCCTACATAGTATGACTGGAATTCAAAAATAAATATTTAAAAATGAGTTGTTGTTGTTATTATTATTTATTATTATTATATTTTGCGCTGTAGTATCTTTTAGTGATGTATGTCTCGAGACCGGTCTTGGTCTCGAGACCGGTCTCGAGACCACTTTTACGTGGTCTCGGTCTTGTCACGGCCTTGACGGTCTTTGGTCTCGGTCTTGTCTTGGTCTCGGACCTCTCGGTCTTGTCTAGGTCTCGCTGTCTCAGACCGACATAGTGGTCAGGGGATTGAGCAATACAATACTACAATATCCACGACGATATCCGCAACGTATTGAAGTGCGCGTCCGAGTGAAGACAGTGCGGTGCACGCGAGCCACGCGAGAAAACACTGTATCCGCGCCACTGATCGCAGCGGCAACGAGCACTTTGATCACTTGATTTAAAAAACACATATCATGTACAGTTTTTGATATATTAATATTTAGTAAAACACATATCAGTGACATGATGGGTTTTACCTTCATTCAGGAGATTTTGGGTAACTGCACAACTGACAGATGACTTTGAGCGCACCGCCAACGGTGTGTGTGTGTGTGTGTGTGTGTGTGTAACCATAGCGACAAAAACGACCAACTTTCGGATCCTGCACTTAAGCCTATAATTTCGTTTTTTAAAATATAATTATGTATTTAAAAGTTGCAGAATGGATTCATTTGGAGACTTCGAAATCAGCAGAGATAGGCAGGCAAATGCAAAACAACATTTGACAAGTTATTGCTTAGCTTCAACACTAATGTTTTTTTCCCCTCCGGTCTCGACTTGGTCTCGGTCTTAGTCTCGACTTGGTCTTGGTCTCGACTTGGTCTGTCTTGGTCTTGGTCTTGGTCTTGTCTTGGTCTCGATACCATCTGGTCTTGGTAGTGTCTTGGTCTCGGTTTAGGCGGTCTCGACTACAAGTCTAGTATCTTTATTGGATAGTTATTAATATAATATTAAGAATTATGATTATTATCCATTTTATTTGTATAAAACATTTTACAACATTGTTTACAAAGTGCTTTTCAGAAAAGATTTGTCAGATCAAGAATTAGAATAAGAGATTAATAATAAATTGTAATTAAAAATTAACGTTTAAATAATAATTTAAAGTTAATATATTACCGTAGTTATATTATTAACAGTTTGATATATTGAAATATAACATTTTTATAATATAATATATACATTGTTATTAATGTTGTTGCAAGTGTTTTTTTAAAGTGCTTTTCAGAGACAACTACAGAACTAATGAAAGACACAACTGTGTTCAGAGAGCTCTGATGGAAAGCAGTCACATTGATCCATCTGACATGATGCTCAGCCTTGCCAGATTACAGTGGGGATGTTCACACTGCAGCCTTTCTTCTCTTGTTCCCATCACAAGAGGTTCATCACATCTTATCTTTAACCCCCAACTGCCCTCCTCCCTCTACAGCACCCCCGTCCTTAAAATCACTCCCATTTGAGCTGTCAGTCAAAGGCTGTATCAGAGTCCCGATCAGCAGGATAAGAACTGAGCTGCGTTGTGACTGATTGCCACAGTGATACAGGGGCAGCGAGCTCACGGGTCAAAAAGTCATCAGTCTCTGAAGGGATTATGGGAGATGCTTATCTTAGTTCGATGACCAGCAGGGTGTGTGATTGCGTTTGAGGAATGTATTGGTTAAATTCAAAGGTTCGCTGACCCTTAACATCTACATCTCTATGTGCTGATCCAGATTTCAAGCACAATTCTAGTCTAGAGCATTTTAGCATCAAATTTTAGTCGGCCTCTTGATGCAATTTGAATGCTTACTTTTGTTCGACGGCCTAGCCAGCACAGAAAACGCTCAACTTAAAATGAGTCTGCATGAAGCCTTTAATCGCTACAGCTTCCTCCAGGCCTTTGCAAAGCTCAGAAGATGATTTGCTTCTTCTGACGGGCTTCTAACATAACTTTTTTCCGCATCAAACTTCAACTGGAGGTGGTGTGGAAAGAGAAACCCATGGCTGATTGTTTTTTTTTTGTTTTTTTTCTAGAGGTTCTCAGATGGAAGTTAGCTAATTGGGTTAGGCAGCTTGACCCTGTTGAGAACACAGTGCGGGTTTAATTGTGAGCTCAAATCTGCTCATAATCCCTTAATTTGACAGAATGGAGGTAGCAAATTGCTGGAGTTTAACTGAGGGAGAGGACAACAGAATGAAGTTTTAAAGGAACAGTAGCAACATACCGACTTAACAGTACTTTACTTTTCAGTAGCGTGACAGTGGCTCATCTGTTTTCAAAACAGAGTAGCTTTTCCAGTAGCAAGCACATTTTTTTCAAACAAGTAGCAGAATATCACAACAAAACTCTACATTGCTATTTTTGTCACATTGTATTGCATTACATATTGTATTACAGCGAAGCAAACTGAGGTATAGTCAAACACTCACACTCCCCTAAAATGTCTGTTATTGGCATAACACCTGAGAGGTCTGATTCAATTAAAAGAAAGAAAGAAAGAAAATTTACTGCTGCTGTTCATCATCAGTTTTTTACTCAGTAATATATATTATTATTTACATTTAGGAATTTAACACACTTTTCTAAACAAAGTGACTTCATTAATGCATTGAAGATACACTATACATTTTAGCAATTCATGAATTCCCTGGGAATCGAACACAGGACCTATATACATGATTAAATATTACATGTAATAAGTTATATGATAAATAAATATCATATTTTGTTTAAATAATTGTTCAAATTTGCAATTTAGTGCTGTCAAAAGTGTTTTTGTGCTATTAAAACGGCTCTGAGGAAAAATCAACAACACTGTTTTTATGTATTGAAAACCTGAGAAAAAATACATTATACCATGCTTTATACCAGGTCATTGATAACAGACTTGTACTGTCTGAATTTCTTTTCACAGTGCATTTGCATAATTTGACATCAAACATGAAGCATCAAAGCATTTTCCTCAAGCTTAATTTGTTAAACATGAATTTGAGAGACTCATAAGCGTGTAGCAATCATTAGCTTATGTCAGCCATCACTTGTTCTTCTGGTTCTTGTTCCTGTACCTCAGCGGATTACGTGCTTTATATAGTTGATACTGATGTTTGCTCTCTGTCCATCCCTTGTGGGCCTGGAGAAGCCCCCATTGCATGTTGTCTATTATGCAAACAATAGTGTTGTCATTATCAGCAGAACACCCCTTTGCAGGGCCTTGTCACTGGTTGTCACCATCTGATGAGTGTAAATTGCCCTGTTTCATAATAACCAAAGTGAAAATGCAACATGCACAGCAGAGAGAGAGAGAGAGAATTGATAGGGTCCCAGTGTTGCAAATCTGTTTTTAGTTTTTTTTAAATCTCATATACACACTGAGCTGAAGCATAAGGTCTTCATTTTAGATTTGTCATATTCTTCTGTGATATATTGGCACTGTCTGCTGTCCTCAGCTGGCTCCTCTCAGTGTCCCAGGAAGCGTTAATGTCAGATTGTGCTCAGGTTGCCGATGGTGGCTCTGGTTTCTTTATGGAAGCTAAGGCCAAGTTCACTGTCGCTCATGTCCTCTCACACCTGTCTGCCTCAGCTTTCCTTGTAGCATATCAATATTTCAGAAGGCCAGGGGAAGGGCAGAGGGTGACAAAATGAACTGGCCCAAAGGCCCCCTGGTCCTAACCATAACCTCAACTATGTCCTCAAGAATAAGCAAAGATTGTAATTGGTAAGATTAGACAGACTGAGTCGTGTTAAAGCACATTTTGTTTCATTTTGTTTAATTAAATGATTGTGACAGAGTTAGGCCTGTTTAAGTTACAAGTTCACTACCGTTCAATAGTTTCAAATGTTTTTTGAAATAAGTCTTTTATTTTTAAAAACAGTAATATTTTGAAATATTATTACAATTTAGAATAAATGTTTTCTATTTAGAAATGTTTTACAATGTAATTTATTCTTGTGATGGCAAAGCTGAATTTTCAGCATCATTACCCCAGTCTTCAGTCTGATGATCCTTCAGAAATCAGAATTCTCAAGAAAAAAAAATTCTTATTATTGTCAATGTTGAAAACAGTTGTGCTGCTTAATACTCTTGTGTAAACTGTGATACCTTTTTGCACGATTCTTTGATGAATAAAAAGTTCAAAAGAACAGCATTTATTTTAAATAGAAACCTTTTGTAACATTATAAATGTCTTTACTGACACTTTTGATCAATTGAATGTGTCCTTGCTGAATTTTTTTTTTTATTTCTTTACTGACCTCAAACTTTTGAACACTGTAGTGTAGATTTAAATTAATTGTAGATTTACCGTCAAAGAGTGCTGTATGCTTTCCTTGATTAATTAAATTGTAAAAATGTGATGCTTTAAATAATAATTCCGCTACTTAACTAAACAAGATTTTTGTAAATTCATGTTATGTGTGGTTGCAAATGAAGTACATTTTTGATCAGAGTTAGATCAGAGAACGGTTGTCTTTTATCCGTTGACAGCCCAAGGCTCTGTTCATCCCATAATATTTATTTTCACGCCAGCATTAACATTGGGGTGTGTAAACGCAAACTTGTTTGTTGTTCCAATGATAGAACAGCTGCACATTGAGTCATCATTTCTGTCTTGTGTTCATTATGACTGAGTTTGTGATGTTGAGTTCTAAATCATGTTGTGCACTATTACTAATTTGTCAATCACTTAAGAACATTTAGATGCACAGGTGTCCGCTTCTTGCCATGTTAACATTTCAGTTTTGACTTAAAATGAGCAAATACTGTACAAATGTTCTCCAGGTTCATACATTACATACAGTTGCAATCAAAATGATTCAACCCCCTTGACCATTTTGCTGCCGAGATTTTTTTTTTTTTTTATGAAAACAGTTTAACAAAGGCATCAGTAAACTATTATAGAACGATTATTAAAGGGATAGTTCACCCAAAAATGTTGTCATCATTTACTCACCCTCATGTTGATCCAATCCTGTATGAGTTTCTTTCTTCTGTTGAACACAAAAGAAGATATTTTAAAGAATGTTGGTAATCAAACAGTTGAATAGCATATTTTTCCATAAAATGAAAATAAGCCCATGATTTACTCACCCTCCAGTCATCCTAGATGTATATGACTTTCTTCTTTCAGACGAGTACAATCGGAGTTATATTAAAGTACTGTTTCTGTTTTGAGGTCCATACAAGTGCATCTATCCATCATAAAAGTGCTCCACACGGCCATTATAAAGCTTGGAAGAGCCAGGACATTGTTTAATGGAACTATACCTTTAATACACATTTGAGTGATTCTGAGAATGTAAAGTTGATGAAAATTAAAAAAAAAAAAAAAATCAAATTGGCTCTAAACATTCATGTACAAAATGATTCAACCCCCAAAAGTCAAATTTTTGTGCAGAATCTTTTATTCTTTAAAACCTCCAATAAACGCTGCCTGTAAGTGCTTAGAAGCTTCTGTCACCTCTCTACTGCAATCTTGCCACATTCCTCTCTTGAAAAAGCTTCCAGATCACTGATAATCTTTAGTTTTCATATTACCAACTGCTTTCTTCAAATTCCACAAAATATTTTCAATGAGACTTAAATCTGAAGACTGTACAGGCCACTCAATAATATTCTACGACTGATCCCTGAACCAAGCTTCAGTAGATTTGGATGTATACTTTGTGACGGCTGTCCTGCAGGAAAGTCCAGAGATCATCAAGCTTCAGTCTCTGCACCGAAGGCATCACCATCTTTGCCAAAATGGCTTGATACTTCAGAGAATTCAAGATGTCCTTCATACAGTCAAGATTTCCACTTCCTGCAACAGCAAAGCACCCCATAACAAGACTGGACCACCTCCATGTTTGACCATGTAGATGGTGTTCTTCTGCTCATAAGCTTTGCCTATTTTGCACCAGACACACTGCTGATCCATGGGTCCAAAAAGTTCCAGTTTGGTCTCATCACTCTATAAAACATTCTTCCAGAACTCCATAGGTCTATCCAAATGAATTTTAGCATATTCAAGTGAGCCTTTTGTGTTTTCCTTGTTCAAGAGTGGATCTCAAGTCCCAACATGAAGGTCATGCTTGTCTAGTGTTCTTCTTAAATGTTTTTTCCTTCTTTCATCAGGTCATCTTGCAAGTCTTTGGCTGTAAAAAAATAAATAATAATAATTCAGTTTGTCTGATCAAACATTTTATTCCCCTTAATGATATTGTCCTTTTTCTTCAACACCCTCAAATGTTTTCTGGTAAAACACATTTTAAACTTATGAATAAGGCTGCCAGCTGTGTCTCAAAAGCTTACATTTGTAAATTATTACAGTCTCCGGGGGGTTGATTAATTTGGATTGCAACTGTAGATTATTGATTTATCAGAACCATAAAAGATGGTTACTTATTTATGCATAATGTAATTATTATTCATGAATATTCATTATTTTTTATATTCAATGTCCCCACCAGTTTAATACAGTGTAATTCAATGTTCAGACGTCCCTGCGCACAGAATACTCCACAGAGTATAAAACTGTTGTTTAAATTCTTTGTTTAACTTTTATAACTATTTTTGTTCTCTCTCTCTCTCTCTCTCTCTCTCTCTCTCTCTCTCTCTCTCTCTCTCTCTCTCTCTCTCTCTCTCTCTCTCTCTCTCTCTCTCTCTCTCTCTCTCTCTCTCTCTCTCTCTCTCTCTCTCTCTCTCTCCAGGATGAAAAACAAGTTGTGGTACTTTGAATTTGGCACCACAGAGACCATCTCAGCCACTTGTAAAAAGCTGAACGAAACCATTGAGGTGGAGGTGAGTCCAGGACATTTAGCCCATCAATAGTGCCCTGTTTTACTTAAAAGTTGTAATTATATACAGCCACATTCACAGTCTTTTAACTGTGTATCGGGTCAGTATGTCCACTGAACACTTCCTTCAACAAACTGAGATTCATTAATGCAGCTGGCTACAGTATCTACAGTAAACCTCAGCCAGCTCTTACGCAGTCAATGTTGAGGGAACACGTCAGAACGTCTGTCTGAAAGCAAACAGTGGCAGATGACCTCTGTTGACAGCACTCCCATCATGTGAAAGTTGCACACTGGCCAGTTTGTGCCTGTGGTTAGATGTACATAATGAATAATGCATGATGTGATTGACAATGAGGAGTATGTCTTTTTTTAACTGATATAATATTATTTACTAAAGTGCTTGCTTGATATGTCATCAAGACAGAGATATTATAAAGAGGCAAAATTAACCACTCTTGTATAATGAATAGGCGAAACCATACATTTTTGATAGTTTGATTTGAGCCAAATATATGATTATTGTGCAATTTATTACTGATTTGAACAAGATTACATTTTTTTTTTTCATTCTGGTACATAAGAGCTGTACTTGAATGTTTACTACCTACATAAAAAAAGCTGCCAGGGGGCATTGTCAACATGGCCGCCAAGTGAACTGACTTGCCTTAAAGGGACTTTGATTCCGACCGAAGAGGCTGATGTTTCACAACTGTTATGACATTAGAAGAGTTATGAAAATATCAGCAGTTAAGGAATTTGCATTAGAAAAAAAAATGCTGTTTCTTTCTTCCACTCTTGTGTGGGATCTCAAGCAGATCAAGGCATCTCATTATGTCGTAAACGTGTCAGCATTCGTCTTTTGAAGTTTGTGTACTTTTCCACTGTACTGACGCCCTTGGTTTGATTCAGGGTGGTCTCTGACATCATAAAATACTGTACAACATTTCTATTTTTGGATCGCCGGCAGGCATTTTCACATCTCGCGTGTCTGGAATGCGATTGTTATTGATGCACCCATCCCAATAGTTAAAAACATGGATACAGTTTGTCATGCCTCAAGTGCTTTTATTATTCTTTCTTGTACAGTATTTAGCAGCAAGGGTGCATTAAATTGATCAAAAGTCTCAGTAAAGACATTTATAATGTTACAAAAGATTTCTATTTCAAATAAATGCTGTTCTTTTGAACTTTCTATTCATCTAAGAATCCTGAATTTTTTTTATCATTGCTTGCACAAAAATATTAAGCAGCACAGCTGTTTTCAGCATTGATAATAATAAGAAATGTTTCTTAAGCAGCAAATCAGCATATTAGAATGATTTCTGAAGGATCATGTGACACTGAAGACTGAAGCAATGGTTGTTGAAAACTCAGCTCTGCCATCACAGGAATTAATTACATATTAATAAATATATATTAAAATACAATACAAGGCATTTTAAATTATAGTAATATTTAACAATATTATAAATGCAGCCTTGGTGAGCATATGGGACTTTATATAAGAGGCTTATTGTATCTATTTTTTTTGTTGCAGATTTTCTTCAGTCAAGAAATGTTAAACATTTTCTGTTTTCTCTGTTTCTGTCCCAGTGTGATGGCATCATCTTGGATCTCAGCAGCACGGCTCTGGAGGGTATCGCTGTGCTCAATATTCCCAGCATGCACGGGGGCTCCAACCTGTGGGGCGAGTCCAAGAAAAGACGGAATTACAATCGCATGAGTAAGAAAGTGCCAGAGAGAATGACTGGCAGCACTGTCACCGATGCCAAGGAGCTCAAGTTTTGTGTGCAAGGTGAGTCAGGTTTAGGACATAAACCACTGAATAAGATCTGGGTTTCTCCTGAAATGTATCTCCAGCATCCTTTTTAAATTCAGCTGTTGCTACTGGCTGTTTGATTGTAGTACATTTAAGTGCTGATGACGAAAATTTACCGAAACCTCTGATTTCCTGTCACTTGTAATAAAATTCAAATTACTGGCCATCTTCGGTAGATCAGCACACCATGTGGAGCTGTTTCATATGCAGCTCTGACTCACAGCTGCCGTGGAGCTTTTAACCAATCGCTAATGAGCGGGAGCCTCTCCAGCTGCTCGTTACGCTGATGTTCAGTCTCACTGTGTTTTGGGACTTGCATGCGTTCATTTCCCAGAGTGTGAAGCACTATTAGCAGTGTTAATCATCATTTAGGGATAGCGCTATCTGTGTCAGCGCCTCACTGAGAATGCAGTCGCAGCTTTTCCAGATCCCACAGAGGCTGGTGTCACCGTCCTACTAAATGTCCTTCAGGGAGGGTAAGTCACCACAAAAGCCCTTGCCTGGCGTCACCATCAGCTGTCTCAGTCAAGAGATGGGAGCTTGGATGTGACTGTGCCTCCCAAGGACAGAGCAACAGCAGCTGTTTCAGGTGGCAGTGAATCAGCCTTCAGCACCAGGCATGTGTTTTGTCAAAGGGAAATAAAAATTCTTTCAATTTGAAATGAAAATTTATATCCCTGGTGAAGGTACTTGTCATATTCAAGGGGTATCTAGACTGGCTGTACGTCTCTGGCTCTAAACTGCACTCCAGTTTTAATCCAGCATACAAAAATCTGTGTTTTTAATTAAAATGGTGTAATAAGAAAATCTAGCTCTTTTAGACTGGTTGTCCTTGTATTGGTTGAGAGACTCTGTGGAGAGACTCTGTTTCTTTAAAGGTTGAAAACCCCTGAGCTAATGCACTTTTGCGCAAACAATTCTCAAATGCTGATTTGCTGCTTAAGAAACATTTGTCATTATTATTATTATTATTAATGTTTAAAACCGTTGTGCTGCTTAAGTTGTGATGTATTTCTTTTTTCAGGATACTTTGATGCATATACAGTTTTTAAACGAACAGAATTTATTTGAAATAGAAATCTTTTGTAACATTATAAATGTCTTTACTGTCACTTTTGATCAATTTAATGTCCTTGATGAGTCTTAAAAAAAATGATTGATCCCAAACTTTTGAACGGTTGTGTAAATGCGACTTCATATTTTGTAATTATGACTTTATTTTGCAATGTGACTATTCCAGATAATTGCAACCTCATAATTCCCCTTAGTTGTCGTTATGACTCTATATCTCCCAATTGTGACTTTATAATTCACAGTGTGACATCTTTTCTTTTTAAGCTTTTAATGCTAAACTTAATCTTCACTTTGTTATTTTACTATGAGGCGGTAACGGGCTTCCATATTTAGGTGAAAACATTGTGATTTTGACGTTATTTTCTGCACTATTTAATATACATACATCCCTCAGCTTCATCCAATGGGATTGTTTGTGTGCAAAAGTGTGCATGCTTACAAACAAATGTTATATATGCATGACAGCGCATAATAGAGCCCATATATGGGTTTCTAGTCAACATGACCATTGAGTGGGAAGTAAGACCCTTGAGATGTTTTTGTTTTGTTTTGTTTCTTTTCTTTTTTAGCTGACGTCAGTAAGTGACGGCTGTGACCTTCGAGAGCAGCATCTTGATTTTGAAATCCCTTCTGATGTATTTAGGCACCTCTGTCATTTTCGATGACCTGTGTGTTCATCACCTGTTCCTTCTCTCTCTCTCTCTGGTCGGTTTCAGTTCTCTTCACATTTACAACTCTCTCTCTCTCTGTGTGTGTGCTTTTCTGTACTCCACTGACTGACTCGCATGAATCCATGTTACCATGGAGACCTCCAGGCCCTCCTGAACAGCATATAGGGACTGAAAGAGAATGAGAGAGAGAGAGATAGAGAGTGGGCTGCTGTGAGCAGTGTGACTCATATCAGTAATCTTTAACTGGCCTTCAGGCACAAATACTCAAGCACTGCATACAGCACATACAGTAGAGGTCTGTAGCCACATCCTATCTAAAGTAACTGATCACTCTGTCGGTTAGTTAGATAGTCCAATCATCTGCATGAATCAATAAGTGCTACGGTGTTTCTGAGAACTCAACAGTCATGTAGGTGATGCCGACTCGCTCCACATGTTTAGATGGCACGGGTTACATGACTTGCTGTTTACAGCTGTAAGATCATGACCTCATCTCCACCTCTATGGAGTGTATTTTTAGAGTGTAGAGTGTACTGATTGTGTGCTAATGTTGCTGAGGTGTTTTCTTTTCCTGTTCCCACACTGTACTCCTTACAGGAGCATAGTCTGGGGGTTGCCTTATTTCTCCTCACCTCTCCTCATGTCATGCTGTATTTTCCTCTTGAAATTTCTCACTTGTGAGACAAATAAAGGCATTATCTAATCTAATCTAAAACAAGCATTCCCTAAATTTAGTTGGGGGTTATATTTAGGTACTAGTGTTCCACTCCACTTTTTTTGTTTTGTTATTACATTTATGTTTTTTATATAAATTATACATATTTATTATATTTATATAGTGTCATATTTTATTTTTGTTGGTATCATCTTTTCTATCAAACCTTGATGGAAGCATTGTTAGGCGAATGAAAAAGCCTTAAAAACAGTTGAACTCAGGTTTGAAGTATTCATATATGTTGTTAGCTTTGCTTTATGAAATGGTGATAATATTGTAGTGTTGTTTTTGTTTGATCTAATGGGTTTTTTATTTTTAAAAGTGTATGATTGGCAGCTTTAGTGTAACAGTAATAGTGTAAAGGCATAAAGTCCCCTATGATCAGCAACGGTGGATTTATTCGATCAAAATAATATTGTAAGATAGTATTACATTTTTAAATAACTGTTTTCTAATTTACAATTTTTAAAATGGCTAAGCTGAATTTTTAGCATCATTCCTCCAGTCTTCAGTGTCACATGATCCTTCAGAAATCATTCTGATTCTGGATTTGTTTTTTTTTTGTTTTTGGCTGAATAGAATTTTCAACAGAACAGTATTGAAATGGTCTTTACTGTCACTTTTGATAATTTAATGCATCCTTGCTGAATGATTTTTTTTTTATCTAACTGAACTTTCACATAGGTAGTGTAGCCTATGTTCTAGTAAGCATGCCTCATTGGAGAGTTGTAGAATTAGCATACTGTACGAGTATGATGATAATGAGTTAAACATAAGTATAACATGAAATGAGCATGCAAAAGTTGACTTTTTTTTTCATGTTTGTATATATCAGGAATATCTGAAATAATGAAGCCGTATTTGTGTAGTAGCTTCTCCACATCTCTTATCTCAAATCGGCTCTTCCTTTTTCCTCTCTTTATTTCAGGGTCACAATGGGGCATTTTGTCCTTTCACCTGCTTCCCACACCCTTTAACTCTCCTCTTTCTTTCTCTTTATGGCTCGTACACAAGTCACTCCACCCTTCCCACTGCGATCTTGCTGCACACTGCCTCATGTTGCTGGCTATTTCAGGGCACTGGTGCCATTCATTGTTACATCCCACAAACAAAAACACACACTTACACACACTCTGAACCTCGTAAACACAGAGCGAATGATTTGTGTTGTATTTCCTCACTCCCGTCGCACATGACAGGAATAGAAGTACAACTCTCCACCCATAGAGCATTGTGGGAACACGGTGACTCAGTGGACGAAAGGGACGCTTTCCACTGTGGCTCAGCGTCCTCAATCGGTGGCCAAAAAAGCCAATCGACTGCTTCGCTCTCGCTTTAGCAAGAGTGATGGACGTCTGAAGAGTGGCTCTCACCCCTCAGGGGTTCAAAATCATTGAAGATGTTTCTGGCCCAAGGGGCCCTTTCCCATGATCTGCATCATGAGAGCTGTGATTGTTGGCCTGCTTTGTGAGAGGAGCTTTGTTTGTGAATGGCATGGGAACAGAGGTTGGGAGACCGGCGAGCTCTTTTGCATGCAGAACGCCAGTGAACGGAGCGTGCGCGAACAGAGCGCATCCGTACAGTGAGTGTGTGATGATGAGGAGAGCCTGAGCAGTGTGGCAGACTATCAGTAGGGCTCTCATTGAACAACACCCACCCCGGACCCGGTATGTGAGTCATGACAAGTCATGAAATGCTAAACAATGTAAAAATTAACACCTATCGTTCATCGTCGTAAATGTCTGCCGGGGTGTGAGACTGTTTTAAGACATGTCACAATACTGACATAATGAGAACGGCTCTATTGAATAGAAGCATGGGAATGAAGTGTGTCATGAGGAGTATGTTGTATAAGTAGAGCAGGGCTGGAGCTATAGAGAACATACTCAATAAAGTGTGCAGTGTGTTCACAAAAATCTTAAGAAAAAAGTCAAAAAAAGAGAACTTCTAAGATATTTATGAGAATGTTCTAAGTGCAGTTAAGGGCATTTTTCACATATTCGTTTAAGAACAATCTAATTAATTTTATCATAGGGATAAAATGACAGACTTGTTTATTTACTATCTTACTCATGAGTTTGCCTTTTTTAATACCGTAAATTAAAAAATAAAATTTAAAAAAAACTTTACACTGGTAAATCTAAAAGGGTTAGTTCACCCAAAAAAATTATTATCCCATTATTTACTCACCCTCCAGCCATCCTAGATGTATATGACTTTCTTCTTTCAGCCAAACACAATCATAGTTATATTTAAAAAATCCAAGCTTTATAATGGGAGTGAATAGTAACAGATTTTGAAGCCCAAAAAAGCGCATCCATCCATTATAAAAGTAATCCATATTATGCTCCAGGAGGTTAATAAAGTCCTTCTGAAGCGAAGCAATGCGTTTTTTTAAAGAAATAGATCCATATTTATAACTTTATAAACTAGAATCGGCTACCGGACGTGAGTTGAGTTCCGGTGGAAGAGTGACCTCTGACCAGACATATGACGTATTGATGATCCACGCAGAGGATAGAGCAAAACAAAACACTGGTCACGAATTAAAGTCTAAAACGAGAATTTTTAAAGAGAAATATCGGAGGAGCTTGAGTTTGTAGCCCTATTTGTTTGAACCGCGCGAGGCGTCTCTCACCTAAGCTTACGCTACTCCAACATCCTACATGTCATACGCCGGAACAAGACTCTTTCATGAACTCGCGGACAAACGTTAGCGAAAGCTAGTGATTAAAGTTGTAAATATGGACGTTTTTCTTACACAAACGCATTGCTTCGCTTCAAAGGGCCTTTATTAACCCCCTGAAGCTTTATGGATTACTTTTATGATGGATGAACGCACTTTTTTGGACTTCAAAATCTCAGGTACTATTCACTCCCATTATAAAGCTTGGAAGAGCCAGGATATTATTTAATATAACTCGATTGTGTTTGGCTCATATAAGAAGAAAGTCATATACACCTAGGATGGCTTGAGGGTGAGTAAATTGTGGATGCACTGACCCTTTAACAATATTTGCCCATCTATTAACCCTTTTTAACACTAGAACGGCCACGGCGGTCATTTTGACCGTTTTGAATTTTATATCTGCAATAACTTTGTTGAAAAAATAAATAAAATCCTGCTGGTACCTGACTTTTCCTAAAAGTGTCTGTATTTTCATTTAAAATGTTTTTAATATAAATTACACATAAGGCAAAAAAAAAATGAACATATTTACCTATTTCGGCCATAGACGGTCAGATTGACCGCACTGAATTTCGCGGTATTCTTTTGTTACATTACTCGCGGTTGACAGTGTCTATTAGGAAATAATCAGAAGATTCAATTGCAAAATGACATATATGTTTATTGAGAGCTGGTCAGATGCTGGGAGAGTTAAGTTGTGTAAATGTCCGGTATGAAGCCCTTGCGGCAGCACAGGGACGCTGGAGTGAGTGCTGAACCAGGAGTGCTGAACACGGATGACACACGGAAAACGGATACAGGCAGGGAACAAGCACGCAGGAAAAATCCACAACGATCTGACAAAGACTAGGCGACAACAGTAACACTAAAAAGGGTCGAATCGCTGATCAGTTGCAGCTGGCGCGTTGATCAGAGCGGGCGTGCTGATCAGCTGCAATGATCAGCGGCCACGCACACGCACGCACAGACACACACACACACACACACACACACACAACAAGACGAGAAAGGAGACAGCGAATTCATAAACCGTGACATTGTCTCTCTCACTGTCAAAAGAATATCTAAATAAGATACTTTTAGTTGTTATCATCTTGTTCTGAGTTATGTTGAATGGATATGGAAATAGCGCTATCTGTTGTGAATATGCGATAAGGGCTACTGATATTATTATTTATAAATGTATAATTAAACTTTTTTAAATGTACAGTTTGGTGTTGTTTTGTTTTTAAAAGATATCCTAAGACAATAAATGCATTAATCTTTCAATTGGGTATTTATCATTAAAGATATAGAGATTGCAATCTAACGGTCAAAATGACCGCTTGTGGCAGTTCTAGTAGTTATGGAATTCTGGCACTTCTAGTGTTAAGTAGCAAGCCCCTCATTATATTTTTTTTTCAACTTAAGGTGTTCTGAGATGTGCTAATGACTTTGATTGTTACAAAAAAAATTACTAGCTATATTGTGTAAGTAAAATCTTGTATTAGTATTATATGTAGCTAATGCTGAGTTCTTAAAGGGGTCATATAATGCCATTTTTGTACAAGCTAATATGATTCTTTAGGGTCTAAATTAAAAGTTTGTAATATACTTTAATTAAAAATTCTCATTAGTATTGTAAGAAAACACTTATTTTACCTGGTCAAAAACAGCTCTGTTTTCAGCACGCCGTTTCAGTGTATATGCCTTTAAATGATCATGAGCTTTGCTGACTCCGCCCCTCTGTTCTATGCGTACACCAGAGCCGGCTCTGGCGTACACCGTTTGTAACACAATAACCATAACACGTTGTTCAGTATAAACGTGGGATTATGCATTATATTGAGAACGTCATACATAGAAAACATGCCGTACCCTGAGTGTAAACCTTAGATGCATTCATTGTGAAGCATGCAGCTAGCGATTTACAAGGATTAATAGAAATATTAATATAAAGTTTAATAAAACGTTACACTCACTTCAGTTGTTCTAGAGGTTTAGCAGGAACACGAATAGATGGTACCGATCCTTTCAGGAGCAGCTTCTTAGCAAAACCAGCTTTATACCTCCTGGTTTATAAAGCAGTCTGGTGTGTGAAATGATTCGCGCAAACATGAGAGCATTGACGTTGCTCGTGGGGAATATTCCCTTCGAAAACAAACTCAGCCACTGCGTCTTCGGCGGTTCGGATTTAGGAACATTAAAATGACTGCTGTGTTCGTTATTACACCCAAGAACAGAACACCACAATCGCTTAGACGCCATTCTGCTCATAGACAGTGCTCCAGCATATCAACAATGTCCGCGCCGGTCCGCGCAGACTATGATTGACAGCTGGCTCACGAGCGAGGGCGGGTCTGTGTTGAAACGCGGCTGTCATTCAACAATCGCGGGAGGGGCGTGCGAGCTTGTGACGTCACAGGCTCGAACGGCTCGATTTGAGGCAGGGGAAAACATATAAGGAGATTAAAACAAAACCACTGGATGGATTTTTATCATTATATGATGGTTGTGTGCAGGCACTGCCAACACACATTTCAGTACAATCAACTTGTAAAAGTGCATGTACCATTATGACCCCTTTAATATTTGAAACCACCCAATAAATTGAATTAAACATCTGACCTTTGTTTATTTTAGACAATTTGGAGCATTAATAAGTTATTTACAATGAGAGAACATTCTTTTCAAAATATTTGCAAGTTTTGTCTTAAGAACAATCTTAAGGAAAAAGGTCAAAAATTCTTAACGCGATAGTTCATCCAAAAATGAAAATTCTGTCATTTTTTGTTTTGCGAATACAGCCCCAAAGAAGTCTTAGTAAAAAAAAAAAGTATGCTAGAAAAGTGTACATAAAGAGATCTGGAATATAGAGCATACTCAGCATAGAGTAAAAGAGCTTGATCAAAAAGTATGCTAGTAAAGAGTGCATAATATCTCAGATATGAAGTTTACCAGAGAAGAGTTCATAAGAGGTTTCTGAGAATGACATGCTAGAAAAGAGTATATAATAATAGCTTTGCGATTGAAGATCTCAGAGATGCTAGAGAAGGGTACACGAGGAAATCTCAGGGGAAAAGTATGCAGTGAAGTGTACATAAGATGATCTTGGGAATAAAGTATGTTAGAAAGAAGTAAATAGAAAAGCTTTGGAATATACTGTAGTATGTTAGCGAAGAGTTCAAAAGAAGCTCTTTTCAATGAAGTATGCAAGAGAATTGTAAAGTCGTAGAACAGGAATGCTCATTCTGAGTGAGCGTGAGTTGTAACACGGGCTGATACTGTGGACAGTGGATTGCTCTCTGTAAACACTGAGATGTGGCTCTCATGCTTTGTCCATGTGCCAAGAGACCGGCCACCCCCGCACCTCTACCACAGCTCCTTCTGACCATCTGCCTTCTCTTCGACTTGCCCAAGACACCAAAGGGACAGCACAGGCCAGAGGGAACCAGAACGCAATAAATAATTGCTCTCCTCACCCATGTGGCATCCCACAGACCCCTCAGTTTTCTGTCTTTTGGTGGGTCCTGATGCTCCTTTATAAACCGGTTTCATGGCTCTTTCTGCTGTAGGTTTAATTCCCTTCATCATTTATATAGAGTTTTATTAATGGAAAGTGTCACAAAGCAGCTTTACAGGGTGTCGGGTCTCTACTTCGGTCAGCAAGCGCAAGGTGACCGTGGACAGGAACAACTCAGAGTTAGATGAATAGTTGTCATTACGATATGAACAGTTTGAGCTTCACATGCAGGTTCACTTTTTGTTGCTTTCTAAAATGCGAGCGATTTTCAAAATGCCAGTGTTGAAGAGTATGCTGACCTCAGTAGTGTTCAGTGAATGATTTCAGCTGAAATCACAGTTAACTGAGAAGGGGCTTCCACTGAAGTAAATGGCAGTAAGTAATCAACTAAAGTTAGTCCTTTTCTTCAGAGTGGATCATGTCATTTGTTTTTAGATCACTGTCGTTTGTTCTATACTTCCAACACGACCCTGCTTAGCCAGGACTTAATATCCTCCACACAATGCATTCTGACACGGTTACATAAGAAGGCGTTTGTGAGCTATTCTTAGCGCTGCCTCACTGTGATGCGCTGCCTGGAATAAGAAAGCCCAGACCTGACAGAGCGGGAAACATTCGTGTCGTGAGGAAAATAAGGCTCCCGTCAATTTTTTCCCCTCCCTCTCTTTATTATTATTTTATTGCTGCTTTTGGGGCAACGAACAAGAGGCTGTGTGTGTTTGATAATAATACATTTGATCCACAAAACAAATGGCTGACAGTAAATACACAGTTGGATATAGCATACAGCATATGTGAATATATTATTACTCGTCTTTTTACAGTGATTTACTGAATTTTCATAATAACTGGTTGACTATATTTTGTCTGAAAAAAAAAGATATTTATTTGGATATTTAATTGTTTATGCTCGTTATCTTTATTATATTTAGATTCATCTAACTCTCACTTAATGTTTATCTTTAAAAAACCACTAAGGCCGTGTGTCCACCAAAGCGTTTTTCCAGAGACTATAGCATTTTTCCAATTGTTTTCAGCGGGAGTGCCACATTTTCAAAACGGCAGCAGCGTAACGAGACGCTGAGCGTCTATTTCACATTTTTACCGGTCGCCGAGAGTTGAAGAATGTTCAGTTGTGGGTAAATCGCAGCGCTCATCACTGTCATTTTTTACCCAGCTGTCCAATCACAGTGGAGGAGGGGCGGGACAAATACCACATCGACCAACCGCCACATTCTGCTTGTATAACGTCAACAGATGACAACAACAAGCATATTAACGGAACAAAATAATTTAAAACAAGAGCCAGAGCAAATAGTTTACATTGTGTCAACATTTTTATATAGAAACAGCACAGAAACAAACTATCTGTGAAATGAGAAACACTTCAGTGGATATTCCGTATCATAGCAAGCAAAGCGTCTCAACTGAAAAAAAACGCTCAAGCGCCCACAGCTAAGCATTTTCACCGGAGTGTCTTCAGCTGGCTAAATACGCTTTGGTGACACACGGCCTGATCATTTAAAAACACACTTAAATGCAATTTTTAGCAAATCTCAAAATGAACATCCATTGTTCATACTGTAAATTATAACGTTGTGTAATGCCAAAATTAGTTTGTTGAATTTAAAACAACTGACCTATTTTTTAGTAAAATTTTAGTTTCTACTGTTTTATTTGTTTATTTTTTTACATTTATTTAGACAAAATAGAACAGAAAATAATAGATATTTATATCGGCTTATCCGTATCAGGCAGAATTTTAATATCACTTCATCCCAAGTTAGCATATTTAAATTATCCAAAAATGTTGGCAAATGTTAGCATTCTCAGAGTTCTGCAGACACAGAGTCCATGTAGATGTGTGTGAGGGTGAATATTGTTGCAGTTTTAGGTGTTAGAGAGCCATCATTTCATATTGTGAATGCTGAAGTCCTAATCTGCCCTCTTTACCTCCTTTTCTTTTTCTAGCTCTCAATCCTATTATTCTTTCTGGGAAAACTCCTGAGATGTATAGAGTTCACAAAGCATCAAGATCTTTGACATGCTTGTCAAATAGTAGCATTGTGGAGGTGGATAAAGGATAGCAGGCACAGATTTCTCTGTTGAGGCACTTCATAGCCCTCCATGCGAAGCCTACGGTTTGTTCACCTCTCAGCAAACCTCTCCTGTGTGACCTTTCAGAGGAGGAGAGTCACAACATCCCCCAGCAATGCTGCACAGTCAGGCAGGTTCAGACCTCTCCACTTCTCATCAATCAATAAACACTTTATAAACACTGGCAGGCAGCTTTTTCTCTTCAGCCAGGTCATGACTCAACAAAAGAGATTCACAGGTCATACCACATGCTGAAAACTATTGCACGGCAGTATTCAGAGCCTTGGGAAACAAAAGCCATTTAAAGACTAGTTTTTGCTAAAAATATACAATTATTGATCAAATTAGGAGGATTTACTATGAGTCAAAATCTGCTAAGGGGTAATAATGGGATGACCGTTTTATTTTTCACTATTATTTACAACAGGATCAGAATTTTCATTGGTTTAAAAAAAGATTTTGTTATAAGAGACAATAAAAACAACTTTGTGCCTGTGCAGCTTCAAAATGCTGTCTGTCAGAGAAGATAGCGTGCATAATAATACACAACGCACGTGAATATAAATTTGTTCTTCCCTCGCTGAAATTGAATTGTAACGATCAAGGAACTGAGTGAAATACATACTTCACACTGCATGCTAAAGAGAATAAACGCAGATCCAACTGAAAAACTTCACCTGGTTAGTGAACATCGTTCAACATGGTGTTTTTTTGACGAACATTTTTTTGTGCACAAACTACGCATTCTGTTTCTGATATTCCTGATTTGAATATTTTCAATAATTTTCTTTTCTTTGCTTTTCTATTTTTTAAAATAATTTTGGCAATAGATGAACTATTAAATAAGTGATTAAAGAAGGAAGTAGTCCAATTTGACTCTCATATGCTGATGTACAGTATATTATAAACTTGACACGTGGTTTTTATAAAATGTAGTTTGATCACTATCTTTTTAAAAGATTAAGGCAGTTATCAATGTTTGGTAAAATTTGTTTAACTTGTCCAAAAAAAAAAGATAATACATTTTACATGATTTATTAAATTGAATTACCTCTCAGCAGATTTTGACTCAAATGTTGTCCTCTGCTCAATGAAATGTAGTGAAGTTTCTCACAGAAGTCCTTGTTGAGCGAGTAGGCGTTCCTGGAGTGTACTAAGCACATAGAAGTTGGCCATGTTCACCGAGGACAAGTTTTGTGATATGTGCCGTGAAATTTGCTCTGTGAAATATTTAAACTTGACAATGACTCACTAACTTGCTCCCTGCGTAAATGCAATATTCACAGCTGCTGAATTTATTATCTTAACCTACAGTATCAGTAACACCGAAATCAGGGACGGATTTTTCCCATTTCAACGTGTAGTTTGTACTGGTTTCAAGAGACCTGACCTTTATATTAACATGTTTCAAATGTCTGGGTTAATTCTGGATTTTACTGTTAACAGACAGCAGATTTTTTTTCTGAAACTATTGATTGCCGTTTACAATATGTTAAATTTGTTAACATTGGTTAATGCATACAATTTCATGAAATAACAACGATAATAGCATATTCATACATTAACATTAACCTATAGAAATGCTGTAAAAAAATTGTTTATTGTTTCTTCATATATACGTACTGTATATACTAACTATACTATACTAATATATAAGTATATATTAACTAATGATAATATGTTTAACCTTGTAAAGTTTTGGCAAAATAAAATTTGTATTCTTAATATTTTGACCTTTCATTGTAACCAAAAGTCAAACACTGTCCGTTTTGAATGGTATTTCTGTCTGGTCAGCATTGGGTGTGATGTTCTCTGGAGCTCAAACTTGCATCATTGTTCTTGCGCAAGTCTCTATCTAGGACAAGAATAAGCCAGGCGACAGTTTCCTGCAGGGTTGCAAAAGTGTCTGTGTTCTGTCAGGTGACATTGTGAAATTATTAACTATGTTTACGGTGTGTTAAACAGCATACAGCCTCATCTAAACACACCATCACTGCCTGTCTGGACTCTGCAGATGTGCTTTTAAGTACGTCACGCATTAGAGACCTTTTTGTTAATAATAGTCTGGATGAGCTTTGATTTTTATAGGCGGACCCTACATGAGTAAAATTGGAACATCTCTTTGACTGATCATCTTTGACTGTATGGTGAATATTTGGCTTGAACTTATGATGAATTCTGGGTTGAGCAGCTTGCGAACAGCTATCTAGAGCTTTCACTGATTAGCCAGGAATCTGAGTCAAATTTTGGAATGGATGGAGTGTGAAAGAGAAGAGGGATTTGTACTACATGGTCTTTTGGACTGCAGGGTAGTAGCTTAGAGTGCCTAATATTCTTGAATGATTTCTCAGTCTTATAGCGTTAGTAAACTCTCATTTTAATCACTTCTAATTTGCAAATTAACATAGGACATGGTTCTCAGAACATGTCAGAATTAAAGTTTTGTGGCTTTTCGTCCATATCTTTAGCACAATTTGGGGTTCCGATTGTCACACTTGTTACAATGGAACCCATATGTTCCAGCATGATTCTCCTACTCTGCAACAGACATATAGTCATTCCCGTGTGCGTGAGTGCGTGCGTGCGTGCGTGCGTGTGTGTGTGTGTGTGTGTGTGTGTGTGTGTGTGTGTGTGTGTGTGTGTGTGTGTGTGTGTGTCCGTGCATATGGGACACTTGCTGCCATGACCCTAGTGTGAGAGAGAGAAAGTTAATGAGTGAGTAAAGGGATAACAATGTTCCACAAGCATTTACTAAATCCTTTGCTACTAGTAGGCTTAAGAACTAGAGGGGACCTCAATGTCTTTTCCCCTCTAGTTCTATGCTCATTTTATATGCTTATTTCTCATACTACCACCTAAATGCAGTTTTACTTTCCAATTAGAGTTTGCTATTGATATGGTTTTTAAGATGCTATTTAGATATTTATATGACTGCCCTGCTCTTCCTTTCCTATAAGAAAGTAAATTATCTTGTATCTTTAATATCACAGTTGTTTTCCTAGACAACAATGAGAGATCACTTCTAATGAATTGAGTCTTTTCCCCTACATCTTATGGTTCTCATATTGTTCGCAATGAGAAAAATACCCCAGTATTCTCAGAATGTGTCTCCTTTGGAGTTTCAGAGGAGATCTTAGATATCGTGACATTTTGGTCGTATTCTCATCTTCATGTCGTTCCAAACCCATAAGATTTTTGTTCATCCTCAAAACACAAATGAAGATAGTTTTAATAAAACCTGAGACATTTCTATTCCTCTATTAAAAGTTCATGAAACCTAAACTTTTATGTTCAAAAAGTTCATTAAGGAAACGAATATGAAATCCACATGAATTGAGTGGATTGATCCAAGTCCTCTGAGGAGAAACAATTGCTTTATATGATGAACAGATTTCACCACTTTTTTTTTACATATAAACATTGATCAACACACATACATAGAGCACATCAAATATAGTAAACAGAAGCTCAAACCTGCTTGACGTGCAAGAAGCAATGTGGTCTGTTCCTGTGCGTCAAGTATGCTTGAGGGTTTTATGTTTGTTGGTTTTGTTTTGTTTTGACCTTATTTGTTGTGCTCTATGTATATTCAGTGATCAATGTTTATATGTGAACATAACAGGCTTGGAATGACATAAGGTAATTGAGTATTGGAATATGGAATTACATAAGTAAATGATGACAGAATTAAAATGTTTGGGTGAACTAACCCTTTAATGATGTCACAAACTGTGCTGCAATCGAAAGATTTCATTATGAATATGAACTCAGTTATTTTGCATCAAATTCTTAGAAGACCAAATTATCTGAGTTATGCCATCCACATTAACTAATAATAAATCACTATAAAATATCCCTTTAGTTCTCCTAATGAATTTTAGGAAAAAACATCTGAGAAAACGTTGATACTTAAATGAAACAACTAAGAATCTATCGGTCTGTTCCTCTCCGGCTAAACAGATCTGAGTGATCAGCTTCTGGAGGTGGTGGGTTTGGAGGGAGCCATCGAGATGGGTCAGATATACACGGGTCTCAAGAGTGCTGGGCGGCGCCTTGCACAGTGTTCCAGTGTCACCATCAGGTCAGTAGTTCATGCCCGTCCACATACACATTGACTAAGAGTTCAGTATTTGTCCAACTCATTGACAAACACTCTGACTTCTCGTGTCCATGACTCTGAAACGTCTCTCTATTCCCCCTCCCCCTCAGCAGGACGTCCTATCTTGGCCAGTGCGGCTAGTAAATCAGACCTTTGACCCGCTGTCACTCGCTTTGCCAACAGCTCTAGCATTCTGGACAGCTCGTACTGATGAATAATGATGTTTGTAGCATGTCTAAACACACACACTGCTCAGTCCTGACGTATGCTAATGAACCAGTGGAGACTCATCACGTCTGAGGTGCTAGTTCACAAGTTTGTGTTGCCCGGCTTGCTACGCTCCATTAAACACTCATAATGACCTTAACAGTTAGTGCTGAATTGAAGCGAGGTGGTTATTCACAATTTTCACTGCTGTTTCCTCACCTGTACAGTCTGCCTACGACCTAATACTTTCCGTAATCTGCATTAACAGGGCATTCATCATTGTCATTCTCCCATGCTGTGTTGCTTTAACTCGTAGTGGCCCTGCTGAAAAGACTAAACTAACTTTTTGTAACTGTGTGTATATGGAGATGGAGGTGCTGAACTGTGTGAGTGTGTTAGTTTAGAGAGTAAGGGGCCTGGCTGGGAATGGGGCTGTGGGAACAAAGAGCACAGTGTTTAGAGCCATCCAGGAAAAGTGTTGTATAGGAGCCTCGTGCCCGCGGTCTGCCTGGTCAATGACCTGACCCGTAACAGCTCTGTCTTTCTTTCCCTGTTCTTGTCTCTATGTCCGCAGGACGTCCCGGCTGCTGCCCATGCAGATCGATGGAGAACCGTGGATGCAGCCTCCATGCACGGTCAGCTCATTTGATTTTGCTTTCATTTACAGTTTTATTTGAATGTCTGAAACACACTCTTTCATGACCCATACCAGACAATTTGTCTGACACATTATGACACTACATTATGAATTTCTGTGGAAATCCAATTATTCTTAATCCAGAATTTCCATTATGAAATCCAGTCATTTCGATAGGAATCCAAAAAATCGAGGCAAAAGATTTTAAGAGTTTAAAGCAGCACTAAGTAGGAATTCCGTTTTTGTCAAACAGTGACCCCTAGAGTCGCTGTGGAGTACTTGTACTGTCGTGAATAGCACTCATGCAGAGATGGCTCGCACTCACGGCCGGATCCCCTCCCCCTGTACACCGGTACCTGTTCAGTAGGATGGACGCTGTAACTAGTGGAAATAAGGTATGGCCCCTTTAAGAGCTGCGCGCGCCCTGCGCCTCGAACACCACATGTATACGGCGCCGGGTTATTTCTGTTTTTTGCCGTAAAGCAATTCGTTACCTCGCGAGACCTGATATCACACGATACTCCCTAACACTCACTGTAGAGATCCACTTTTGCTACACGACAGTCGCGTGGTGTCGCGACGCCTCCCCACATTTGTACTTTGATGGGCGTTCCTCAGGTTTACTGCTATGGGCGTGGTTTTGAGCCAGCGGCCAGTCTAGAACAGAGGACCTGCGAGAGACTTCCCCCCGTCTCCATATGCTTTACTTCTATTGGATAGTCGCGTCGCGTTCAACGGAATTTGCATAAAGATGGGCATCGGCCAATCGGTTGCTCTCAGCAGTGTGGGCGGCGTCAGATGTTCGATAACAGTATATCGCTGCTCACGTATTTCGAACTTTGTTTTACCTCTAAACGAAGAACGAAAAAGAACTTTGCCGTGAGTATATCGGGGCCTTAAGAGTTTACTACTTGGTTTTTTTTTTCACGCACCTTGTTGGTTCTTTGAAGTTGCACCAGAATAACTCCACAATAAACACATAAAAAAAGTACATATTCTGAAAGAGACCACAGTATCTGTCTGCTCTTAAAGTTCACAAGAGCCTCTGATGCAATGTGAAGTCAGATACACCCAAAGCTCAATGATATGTGTCAATTCAGAGTAGAACCTTTTCTCCATCTCAGAAAATTGCCTCCTCCGATCTGTTGCAGCTTTGTACATTCAGCCGTCCCAGCGAGCAGACTGTTAATTAAAACACTGTCATGTCACACCCTGCCATTGACTGATTATGTCATTAAAAGAGGGGAATAAACATGTAGCTTTCCATCTGCACATAGCGCCAACCCAATGTCCTCCGCTATATATACATCTCTGTGAGCGCAAGCGCTATAAAAAGTGTGCCGCTGTGCTTTTAGTCCTCTCTAATTTGCCCAACTGTGCAGAGGGGAATATGGGATGTTATTTCAGTTTCAAGGTCAGCTCTCACGTTCTCAAATTTGTGCCTGTTAATTTGGACATGTGTGATTTCTGTCAGCTCATTTGCTGAATGTGAATGAGACAACTGCTTAAACCTGTGAGTGATTAACAACCAGAAGGATTTAGCCAACTGTTCAGATTTGGTTGTTTTCGGAGAGTAATCTTTCCTTCTTTCCTGCAGATACGGATCACGCATAAGAACCAGGTGCCTATGCTGCTGGGACCGCCACAGAAAACTCCCTTCTTCTTCTTCAAGAAGCGCAACAGAAGTCGGGACTAAATGTGGGACTCCAAAAATCAGCCACTCTTCTACAATCATACAAACACACTCAAGCATCTCCACCTTCCTCAGCCTCTTCTTTGTCGTTGGCTAGTGGGACCCAAAGAGAAGAGACTTTTCAAACAGCTTTGTGGAACAAATCAATACAAATACAACACTGCAATGGGCCTCTAATAGACTCCATCTCTCAACACAGCCTGGCTGAACCAGTTAAATGGACCTTCTCTGAGTGTCATGACCACTTCCTGTGTCTTATCATCCAGAACGTCTTATCACAGGCTCGTGACCTGTAAGCTATGACTCAATTCCAACCAAATTCTCCCTACCAGTAGGCCACTGCCTTGGGATCACACTGTGTGCCCTCTCCCTCCTCTTGAGACGGCTCGTCAGAAGATACTGCCAATTTCCAAGAGAAAAAGAGAGAGGGGCAGGACCAAGAGCAAGAGACTCACTCAGTAAATGGACAAGAAGTGTGTTCAAGTGAAAAGAGAAGGAGAGCGAGACACTCTGGCACAATAATGTTCTTCACATGACAGTTGGTGGTACACATATGGACGTCACTGGGCCCTGGCTTAGCCTAACAGGACCAGGGAACAAACTTTCCTCCTAAAGGAGCTTACTGAATTATACATCAGTGCATGCAAAGCACTCATTCCAGTGCCTCTCTAAGGCTCTACAACATGCCACCACTAAAGAGATGAAACGGCAAACTCATCCATTATGAAAATGTTTATGGGGGTCTTCTGATAGGGATAGGTTAGACTGGCCTGAAAGAGATGTAACATTTCAGCTTCCGTAGTTTGCCCCGGGCTTTTTTGGTGTTCGTCCTCAGGCCGCAAAACTGACCAGTGCAAGTTGTTACAGTTAGCTGGATGTTTATTTAATCATATACTCCCCTCTAAAACAACAGTGCTAGTGCTCAGTGTTGAGAATGGACCTATAGTCTTTTAAAAAGGAAAACCCTTAGAAAAGAGAATGTGTTCTAAAACAGTTTTACCAATTAGCCTATCATTTATTAGCAAAGTGGCAATTTGTGCAATAATTTTATTATATTTTTAAGCCAAATCAAAAATATTGTGCCATTAAGTTTAGGGGAAGATTCCATTTGATTTTCATTGAATACCCTGCTGATAAAAAACAGCCTATGCTGGTTTGCCTGTCTGTTGTCTGGTTTTAGAGGGGTTTGGGGCATTTTAGTCCGGCTGGGAGACTTGCAGGTTACCCAGCTAGACCAAATGAAGACCAACTTAACAGCCTATTCACACCAACACAAACATTTGGCATGAAAATGTTTGCATTTGTTTTGTTTGTTTCGACCAGAAAAATGGCAGACCAGGAGAATGAAAATGCAGCTTCACTCTCTAAAAGTAGGTGGCGCTTAGAGAAAAGAAGAAAGTCTGTAGTTTTATGTAACAGTAGTGGCTCTGCATATGTGACCTATAGCACAAATCTTATTGTTTGGTTTCTTCGTAGTGCTATGGATTAGAACACCACTCTGTATCTGTTGCATTAATGACATGCACTTGTTTATATCGGTCTGAACAGCTGCAATAACAGTCATTCATTCAATTGAAATGTTTATAGCACTGAATTTTCTCACCAAACATTCGTCTTGGCGTGAGCTAAGACCAGCAAACCAATTTAGGCTCTTTTATGCCGGTTTTGTCAGCAAGGTATGATTTGAATTAAATTATTTACAAATGGAACAATAAGGAAATAATGGTAATGCTTTATGACTTTAAGGGTCAATTCATTAACATTAGTTAATGCATTAGATATCAAGAACTAACAATGACGATGCATTTACAGCATTTATTAATCTAGTTTAACCCTAATTTATACTGTTCTTCGTTGTTAATTCATGTATATTCATAATAGATTAAATAATATTGATTTACACAGCCTAAATGTTCAAAAATCTATGAATATATGTAGAAATTAGCATTGACCAAGATTATTAAATGCTGTAAAAGTATTATTAATTGTTTGTTTACACATTAACTAATGTTAAGAAGTTGAATCATATGAGGTGTTACAAAAATAAGAATTTAAAGAGAATGTTCTTTGTATTTCTGAGAAAGTCTCCGCTGTAGCTTACTGCATCTACCTTTAGAGACGGGCTGAAATCGATTGAGCGCTGGTATGAACACTGAATCCTCTGGTCCTCGTCTGTCACAACAAGCTACTGCAGTGGGGTTTGATTTACTGCTGCATGGACAGAGCCTAAATTTAACTTCCTATTTCAGGGAGTGAAACACTATTCCTAATTGCAGCATGAAAACATCAGCTCACAATTTCAGGTCGACAGTTAAACGGGTGTGATAGCGATCCAGATGAATGAAAAGAATGTAAGTTACTTACCATTACAGTCAACAACAGTAACTTCAAGATCCAAAAAGTTAGCTTTTTCATCTTTTAGCCCTTCTGAGAAGGCCTGTGAAGAGTATTTAACCTAAAGATGCCCACTATGTATCAGTATTTGTATAATCCAAGAGCCTTGTTTGCATATATATGAATGTGTTTAAAGGTATAACTTAATATAGTATCAGAGATTAGCAGGGATGCCTAATGGGTCACATGATTGACTGTAGCCATCAGGCAGATGTGCCTGTTATAGATCAACATACAGTGATCATCAGATGCTTTCGCAGTGTGCTGTAGGGTCTAAAGGTCTGTGTTGGAACTGTATATATGTTTCACCAATACAGAACTGGGGTCAGATTGAATTAAAGTTCAGGTGTGGGCTTTGGAAACTGAGCTCTTACCAGGGTTAGCAGGTTAATGTTCCCTTTAAAGAACACTGAACCGCAGAAGCTACGCCAGTGTCCTAAAAAAAAACGAATCTCTCCATATGACCACAGAACTGACGTCCACCTCCAGTCGATGGCTTTATCATAGCAGTGAATGTTGGATTAGACTAAAAGAGCCCCATTGTTTCTGTGGTCATTGGACAGATGGTTTATCCAGTGTGACAGCCTGGTGTTTAAAGAACGGCGGTTTGGTTACGAGTGCATGTTTACAACTACTTTTCATTTTACAGTTTAGAATGATTTTAAACAGTCATGTATATATAGATATTGTTTATATTTTCTCTAAAGTTTAGCCACCGCATGCCTGCTGAAACAAAGAAGACAAAGACGTCTGCTTGAAGAGAGACCACGCTGATTGTTGCTACCTTATTAGTTTCGCATTATTATATTTTGGACCCTATCCAAGCCCCTTGTATCTATCCACTGTACTTTCCCTTGATCCGTTAGTAGCATGTTCATTGTACCTCTGTGGCGGTTCTTTGTTCTGTTTTGTATTTTGTAGACTGAGGTTTGGCGCCAATATATGCTGATCAATGGGCAACTGATGAATGTCACCTGGAAATGCCATTTCTAAATCGTACCAATGTCCCCTTCTGTCTCATTTCTGTGAATAACTGATAGCCTTAACTTACCGATACAAAATAGCGTTTTGCCTGGAGCAAAGAATTTTGCAATACAAGTCACTGAAAAATCAACCAAATGAAGAAAAAAAAGAGAGGTCAACATCTGTTTTGCTGTGTTGCAATAACTCATTTTTGTTAGTGTCATCACACTGGCCTATACCCGCTCTCAGAGAAGGGAGGTGATGGAGCGATGTCCTGCACATCACAAAGGAGCTTCATGACCTCTGGCACCACATCCGTCTTCATTTGTGGACTGACTGACTTTTATCTATTATTTTTAGCCGTCCTAAAACTGTGATTGCTCAATCTGCCCATCACTGTCTCTATTCTCAAAACAATAATCCATTTTTATCTGTCAAAACCGTGCTGCCTCTTGCAGGGTTGTGCTCTATTCAGAATTGAATTGAGAATGCCTTTTTAATTCTAATTAAATGCAGGATGCAGAATTGCATATCGAATGTGAATGTAAGAAAGCAGAATTATGAATTGAAAATGAATTGAAAATCAAAGAAGTTCATATAATTGTCATTTTTAAACAAAAAATCTTTATGTTAAAGTTTTGCAAAGATGTCTTGAAGTTTAAGGGGTTTGACAGAGAGAACTATTGATTGATTGATTGATTGATTGATTGATTGATTGATTTTCCAGGATGCTTTACCTGTGTTGAATTTCTTTGAATTACAATACATTCAATTACTCTTACTGTCATTCCAATTAAAATTCATGAGGGACATGGGCAATTCTTTTTAAATTTCACCCCATGATTTGAAAAGGAGCAGATTCTTCAGTTCTTAGTTTTGACCAACCCTGGACCCTTGAGATTTTTAAGGAAGGTGAACCACAATCCGAGACTTAAATATGATCTTCTAAGCATCATGTTGCCCTCTAACAGTGAGAACCAAACAGATGCTCTCTCTTTCTCTGCTCATCTTACCAGTCTCTTAGAGACAGTATGGCTTATCTCAGTGTAGCTCTATTCTTAGCTGGGACAGTTGAACAGGATTGAGCAACACTGATGCAGTAGAGCCCATATCAACTCTGAATGTGTTGTTCTACATGTGTGTTAACGCACTGTCTTATTCCTGCCTTAGGGTTAATGTGGTTTGTAGCAAGTCCATCTGTGTGGTAGGCAACAAAGTTCAAGAACAGGAGTCCTGCAGGGTGAGATGGGGTTAAAGGGTGAATCTTGCCCTTGACAGACCCACTTAGACTCTGTTACTCTGTTTCTTGTAAGCTGTTGGCATCCATGTTAATGGACAAAAGAGTTTTATTGAATAAACGGAGAGACTAAAGCTCTGTGTCTGGTGTCGGTCTTTGGGTGGCTCGATTGGGATGCTTTCTCACATTCGGCAAAGGCGCCGACACAATCCTCTACTTAACGTGATTGAATTTCAGTTCACACAATAAATCACCGAGTTCTGTACTCCTGCACTGATGATATGAGATTCTCGGGAGAAATACTGTGAGCCTTTAGTGCTGTACTTAAGATCCACTGACTTCAGTCCTCATGTTAGCATATTTTCACACTTGTTTCCATCTCTCAACAACACCTTCAGTCATGATTGCAGAAGAGTTTAAATCACACCATGTTATAATTGCAAAAAATTGACAGATTTTTTTATTCAATCTTTCCCAAGTAATGGGTGTGTTATTATCCCATTATATGCACAGCACTGCTGACCCTGCACACTGAAGTGAGAATCTGCAATGAGTACTGACTGGATTTTGTGGCTTCATAGACTCTCCTTTATGAGTACAACAGCTTGTCATTAGGGCAGTACCCTACTGATATGCATGCTTTAGGTGTTGATAAGGTAGAAAGATGTGTCTTTGGAAGGTATCGCCCCAGTGACAATGTTATTGTATTTTGATAACCAAACAATAAATCCTCCACTTGTCAGGTTTCATGAAATACATTAATGTTCCAGCTTCACTACAAATTGAGCTCAACATTATGCTACACTCTTAAAAATAAAGGGGTTTTCTCAGCAATGCCATAGAAGAACTATCTTGGGTTCCCCAAATAACCTTTCAGTAAAGGTTCTTAAAATAATTCTTACAATCTTAAAAATAAAGGTTCTTTATTGGCATTGATGGTTCCATTAAGAATCTTTAACATCCATGAAACCTTTCACAAAAGGTTCTTTATGGTGGAAAAGGGTCTTTAGATTATTTAAAATGATCTTTACTAATAAAAAAAGCGGTTATTTTAATAACTGTTCACTGAAAGGTTCTTTGGGGAACAAAAATGGTTATGAAAACACTCTATTTGTGGCATAATGTTGATGCAAACACCTGTTTTATATGAAAAAAAAAAACATTTTACAGTGAGGCACTTACAATGTTGACGCTAACTTTGTTGCCATAAACCCTAAAAAGTCCATACAAATTCATGCTTATATTATATAAAATATAAGCATCACATTTCTGCTTTTAAATCCTCCAAAAACTGGCCCATTTGCTTCCATTGTAAGTGCCTGACTAACCTAGGTTTTTTGTGTGTCTCTCTTTCAAAGAGAAAAAGGGGGGGAAATTAATTTGATAGATTATTAAAGCTAGGCTACAATATGTAATTTTTTGCAATATGTTAGCTAGGGGTCGCTAACCTCTTACAATAACAAAGGCGTTAAGCGGAATTATTGAACTTCTTGTCATGCCGAAGGATCTAATAATGTTTATGGAGAAGTGAATACATTGATGTTTTTAATATGACTATGGAGCAGGTCGCAATTGCTAATGAGAGACAGATCAGCGCCACACACGAGTCCCGCGGATATAAAGGAATAAGGACATTTCATTCTACCGAACTACCCGCAAGTGCTGTATTAATACTCACACAGGTCAGTTTATTTGATTAATTAAACTTGTGAGGTAACGCAGCACTGTTTCACTTGGTCTACACTATCACACTAAACTGCATTTGAGTGTGGTGAAAGTTATAATGTTATTCTGTGTGTTAGTTTGTCTGTATGAGACAGTAAGCTAGATCAACATTAGAATAACATACTGATCATATACTAACATGTCATCATGTTGAGCTATATAACATTGATTCGTTTTATACATTTGCTCACCTGTCTAATAAAGTACATAAAAAAGCTGCGTCTCTGTCAAGTCGAAATTTGTCACGGATGTGGAGCTCTCGGCATCTCGAAAACACCACGCTGATATTGATCCTCGTTTTATTTCTCCTTTTGTCCCAAAGTCTGCTTGCCATGGTCCATAATGTTTGAACGAAACAACAACAGCGTGAGCGTGCCACTAGACGTAACGCAGTTGTCCACGTCTGTCGCCATGATTACTATATCAGTACGAGCGGAAACCAGGGATAACGCGGATATTGACAGGCGACAAGTGAACAGGGAGTCAGGGACGAGCCATTATTTAAAATAGGAATTTCTCTGAAATTAAAAATCTTTGGGAACTTTTGGGATATTGTACGTACACAACTTCAGGAAATATATCACACTGTGCAAGTGATTTTTGGATAGTTTACAAAAATCTTACATATCTTTAATGGGAAAAAGTAAACTTTGCAGTAAAACTTTACAGTAAAAATGGTTTTAAGCCAGTTATTCATTTCTTTTGCTGTAGGAAATATCAATTTACATGTTTAAACATTTCTTTTGCCATTAATTGTAATAATTGAGTGATATTTTTGTATGCACAAGGAGTCTGACAACAGCTGGTATGATCCACACGGAGATCTGATCTCACCATCATCGAGTTTGTCTTTGATTACATGAAGAAACAGAAAAAACTGAGACAGACTAAACCCAGAACAACTGCGGCAGCATTTCCAAGACACTTGAAGAAACTAACCATCACAACCCTTCCAGTGCCATTTACAGTATCCGATGGATGCCCTGTGAGGCTGTATATGACTGTTTGTTTTTGTCAGGCAGCCCTATGGCCTCTGTGCTTGTAAATACAGCCCTGTTAGAAGAAAAATGCAGATGCCACAACAAGAAGCTGTGAGCTGGGACGAAGCCTACGCTTCTTGGATGTGCGGAGATAATGAGGAAGGAATTATCTCTCCATGAACTATTAATAGTCATCAAGTCCCATCATGTCTCTCTTTGGGAGAGCACCAGTAGCCTAAGGCTGCGTTATCCTTCATTCCACTTTATTAACTGCCTGTGTCAAGCAGATTATACAGAGTGCATTCCTTTATTCAGGACTCGCCAATCATATTACATGGGTTACATACAAGATTAAGGTTTAAACTTTCCGATTTTTCTTTGTTAGATATGATGTAGGTGTAGGGATCAGATTTGCTGCTCTGTCTGTCACTATTTTCATGTGCAGTACATCTCCTTCCATGGATTAGCCCACATTTTCAGAGAGGGGCAGGCTGCCAGAACTGTCACACTGGCCCAGTCATGGGCACAAATAAGCCCCTCTGATGAGCTGAGCCTCTCTGTGTATCATAGTGAGTGAGAGCGGATCACTTCAATATTCGTCCCTTGAAAATGTAACATATCAAAGAGAGCGGTGTGCTGCTGTGCCACTTATTCCAGTGTCACCACCACTCAGGATTTAGGAAGCAGAATGGAAATACAATATGCTCTTGGCCACCCCCTTCCTCCCACCACCCACCACATTAGTGAAAGGTGCTATAAAAAGGAGACCCTGGCAGCTCAAGGAGTGTCAAGCAGGAGAAACAATGACACCAGTAACTGCATATGCACATCTCTTTCATGCTATCATTGTCCTCTGAAAGTGGGCTCTGCTCGAAAGCCAGAAGGATTTTAAAGATTATCCTACTCAAACTTGACACATGTATTACTCTCCCACTCTTTTTCACAGAAACCACTGTTAAATATAGATTCTAGGACATCTGGCCTTGACCACAATAATACATTGTAAATCCCTTGCACATCACAAGATTGCGCAGTTCATTGTGATACCACTGTAGTAATAAATAATAATAATAATAATGCACTTTACTTTGAGTAAAATAATGTATTTTGTTAACTACTTGAAGAGACTTTCATGTTTTATTCAACAACATAAATTAGAATAACTTTAGTTTTTATCATAAACTTATAATCAATATTCTATTATACAAATTGTAAGTATTTAACTGACTTTTTGTTGTTTTGAGAAAACCTATTTTAAAATGTTAATTCAGTTTTTGAATATTTATTGCGTAGAAAAATTAATGTAGGCCTAAGTCTCTTCTGTTTACCACAGATATTATTTTATTCATAAACTGAAAAGGAATGTTCTAATATCGTATATGAAATTCCACAGGAAAGGAAACCCATGCCAAATTAATCAGTGTTTTAGAATAGTTTTATGAGTTATTTGGAAAGTTTGAGACATGAAATAACCATTGACTGTTGCATTTGTTTACCTCATTTTAATTGTCCTCCAACTTCTCTAATGTGTTTTTCTGGCGATTCTACTTATTGGTCTCTGCCCCTTTAAGAGCCTCTGGAAACGTGCGAGGAAAAATCTTGAAAGTGAATGAAACTCAGCCATTCATAAAAATAGGACTGACGGGGCTTCGATTGGTCGTTCAGCGCTTATACATATTCCAAGTTATTCTCGCAAACCATTGGTTTACAAATGTGAATGACGTGCCCTCTGAGCCAATGGGCTTCCAGAGCCAAATGCCTCTCGTGCCCAAGGGAAAACCGAGCAGTCCATTTACAAAAACCTCATTCAAGTTTTGAGTGTTGAAGAGAGCGCATGTATTGATCAGTGCGAGCGGACGGCATCCTTTTGGGATTACAACCTGAAACCGTGGTTTTTGAGTCCATTGCGAGCCGTCATCTATAGGGTGAGTTTAACTCTCATTCTTCACATATTTGCACGGCGTGCACTGATACCTGTATGAAAGCGGTTGTTTCTCCGCAGCGCGTAAGTTTAATCGTGGGATTCCAACGGCAAATACAGCTATCTCGCCTTGGGGGAAAGCGAACGCCATTTTCTCCAATAGAGGGCTTATACACTTTGGCAACCATTTTAATGCACGAAGTTTTTCCTATCCTTATTTTGCGCAGTTGCTGTTGTTACAGAAGCTTGTATGGTCCGCATTAGTGCACTAAACTGACATTTATAGGTGAGGTCGGTGCAGCCTGAACAGTGTATGGTTTTTCTGAATGGAGGTCTCTCGTTCTTTCCCCCCCTCACTGATCGAGTTTCACTTCATTGAGAAAAACAAGAGGCCGTCAGGGGGCTCCGAGTGGGAGGAGGTCCTCACCCCTGCTCAATTTTAGATTTGCTTTAAGCACTTAATTTAAGGGTATTTTTCTCGGCTATTTCCCCATAATTATACTCAAAGTATTTGAAACGTGTATTTTATTCTAAAATAAGAAAATGAGAGAGAGGGAGAGAGAATGAAAACAATTATTTTCTGGAGATTTACGTTGCTGGTCATATCATTTTCTGTGTTTTTGAGTTATTTCTACTAATCTATTTTTCATTTTTTTAATGCATTTTTGGAATAACTAAAGTGCGCTATTAAGTATCGTGAACGGGTGAAAGTGCGAGCTGTTTCGTTGTGCATGTAAACTAGTTTATGACTGAACAACTATTAGCCGCAGTCCGCGGAAGTTTTCCGTACGTTTATCTCTAGCAGATAATTATCAGTTATATTTTAGTTAGACTTCCTTAATTTCTCATCTATTAACATTTAATTGTAGGTGTACATGTCGATATTAAATAATATATTTAATATTTATAATTAATACAAATAAATGAAATAATTATAGAAAAATATTGTTGTGTGTTATCTATCTATCTATCTATCTATCTATCTATCTGTCTATCTGTCTATAATGTGTTTGTGTGTGTGTGTATATGTATATGTAAACTATTAAGTAAACAATTGTTGCTGTGTTGAGTCACATGAAAGGTTGGCATAATAAAAATAATAAAACAAAATATATTGTTGTTAATACTCATGATACTTGTGTATATTGTTTTGTTTTAATATATACATGTATGCTTAACACTTTTAATGAATACGTTTTAAATTTGTATAGTTATATAAATGTATTATTTATAAATAGCAAAGAGTTGTAATGTGGTGAAGCATCACAATAAAAGTTGGCATAGTCCTCACAGTCGCCCCTCCCAAGCGTGCAGTTGATACACCTAAGTTAGTATCCACTATCCATTCATTGTTCCTTGAATAGATGCTTGGCCAACAATTTTGTTTTTCTATGTTTATTCATGGACTAGTAATATAACTGGAATATCAATGTATCATGAAATGTATGGTTTCCATTTTCCTCAGTTTATCTTAATATGCTCATCACTCTTTTCATAGTATAATCATGGGCACAGATGGTTGGCTTTGCTTATGTAAGGTACATTCATCTCTACTGCAGATTGCATTACGCAGATCTCCCTCTCTCTCTCTTTCTGTCTCTCTGTCTGTCTTTACACATACGGAGGGATGTTGTGATGGCTAACAGAGAGCGAAGGGGGAGGATGAATACACAGGATCAGATGGATCTGAGCGTTTTGTCAGCCTGTTTGCAGGGCTTGGTGTTTTGATGTGGGACACACTTGACTGTCCAGTATAGATCTATTGAATGACTAATCTATTTCCCCCCCCCCCCCCCCTTAGAGAAAACCGACCCAAAGAGGTCAATATAACAATCGCTTTTAAGCGAAGACCCTTTTCTGGGAGCCTCCTTGAAGACCCAGGTGACATGGATGGATTTTATGACCAGCAAGTACCATTTATGGTCCCACCTAATGTAAGTATACTTCTGCATTTCTAAAAAACAAAAAATCTAAATTAAATTAGTCAACACTGACCAAAGTATTTTTCCACAGCAGAAGTCATTGCAATTGGAGGAACCGTATATACGACCAGTTAATGAGAGAAAAAGAAAATTAGTGGAGACTGAACTCGCTCAGGACACAGAGGGTAATTTCAACCTAATGAACATGACTAATGCATGTTTAGCAGATGGATCAGATTATTGGGATACATTAACAGTGAGAGAGCAGAAGTATATGTGCTCAAAGTAGTTTGATCGATGCTGTGATTGTTGAAGGCTGCCTTTCATTTATCAAATACTTGGATCGTAGTGGGTTTTCGAGCTCTCTGACTGTCTTGGGTTTGCCTGTCATCCGCAGAACTTTTCCAGGACCTCAGCCAGCTGCAGGAGATCTGGATCGCAGAAGGTTTGTAGCCTATTAATTTTCATGCATGTCACTTGTGCTTTGTCATGCAGCTGACATTTATATTTCAGACTCATGAACATTTACATTCATGAAGTGTTACACTTTGTCCCAGCTCCTGTTTATTTTTCATGACACGGTAGCCATTTAATTTGGTCTGTTGCACCAGCTTTGCGGCAGTGTCCAAAAAGTTGGCACTAAGATGGCTGTTCATTTTTAGAGGAACTAAATGTTGTCTGACAAAATGACTTTGATCTGCCAATTGTTTATCAGCAGGGAGCATTGTTTGCAACTCCTTAATGCTCTCCAATCTCTCTCCACAGCTCAGGTGCCCGATGACGAACAGTTTGTCCCAGATTTCCAGTCGGAGAGCTGTGAGTACCTTGAGATGTATTATTTATTCTCCTTGGCAGTGTACTTTGGATGCCGTCCAGAAATGGCTAGGGAAAACGGCAGAGGCTGAACTCTTGAAGCTATTTATTATTCATCTCTTGCTCAAATTTAAAGCCAAAATTTCATGGGAAACAAAGGAGATCTTAGACTAAGGATGGTACTGAGTGGCCAGATACTCTTATTGAATTTAATTTGTTGAAGATGCCAACAGTCAGTCTCACAAATGAAGCTCATTATATAGTTTATATTATATATTTTAGCATGCGATAATTTTTAAAGAAATTGATTTGCTCTTTAACTTGGTCAGACTCAGTAGTATTACATCCCCACACACTCAACCCGATAGTGCTTTGATTTATTAGGACTTCAATTGTCTTTCCTCTTTTCATTCTTGCCTGAATCCTCTCAGCAAGAACCCCCGCAACTACCTATTTTTTCAGTCAAATCAGCCGATTGGTATCAGCATCACATGATCCAAGCTCATAATCAGATTTCACACTTTCATGCACTCTGTTTAGCCTCTGGAATGGACCGAATTCCAGCGGGAAGGGTGAGAGGAAAAGGCTTCCCCTCACTGCCTACCTAAACCCATTGAATCCACAGCTACTGAATCTCATTTCATTGAGGGTTCTCCGTCCAAACGCACCTAATTTGTTAGAGCCTGGCCACAGGAATCAAAGCCAAAGGAAATACTTGAGGAATGCTTGGTGGAGCATTTTATGTTATTTTTCCCCCCGTTTTGTCACTGAAGTTTGTTTTTGTTTTCGTCTGATGTTGAGGCTGGGAGACAGGGTGTGTACCAGGTCATGCATTTTGGTCCAGTTTTGCATGTCAGCGTGGCGTTACTGAAAAGCAGAAGATTGTTTTGAACGTTTGTGGCATGCTGTTTATAAAATGAGGCACTTTTTGAACGTAAGCCATCGGTTTCTTCATGTGCAAGCTTTTTTTCAGTCTTTTCAGTATCAACGGGTCATCTGGACGTCACATGGCAGCCCATGCCCTCCTACACTATCCCAGTACCATATCAATGGGGAGAGGGCTCTTCTCTTGCAAAAACCCCAATGTCCACAGAGCAGAAAATCTCACTTTAATAGTTTGTGGAAGAGTGCATGTACCTTCACCCCAAATTAAAAATTGTCGTTCCAAACTCATAAGACTTTTGTTTCTCTTCGAAAGACAAATGAAGATATTTTTTAATGAAAATCCATTCCACAAAAACTTTGATGTTTCAAAAAGTTACACAATCACTTTTAAATGATGAACCGGTTTAATTTAGGCTTTTATTCACAACATATGGTCAATGCACATTGAGCACACCGAATATGGTCTTTTTTGGGCGGACAAACCCTTTAACGCATGCTTTTGAGCTTTCACGTGCCTACTGAGTGTCTCTTAAGCCCAGTACAGTCTGAGTGATTTATCTGGCTCGACTCGTGTGGATCCAGTTGCGTTGGCCATTATGTGGCGCCGGATATGAGAGCTTGATGCAGAGATCCAGGGGCTAATGGTTACAGTGCGGGGAGGAAAATCATTCACAATCATTGAATTACGACCACACTGATTCATGAGTATTGACTTGGCTATGATGGAAATCAGAGGGGAGTGCTTTGATTGCATGTGTTCTGCACCGTGATACTGATAGGCAGAAAGAAGAGCTTTTATGCTTCACAGTCGATTGTCATTACCCGTGAAATATGGGGGTTTAATGGTAGAGAAGAATCTCCTTCTGAAGCGTTTCACTGCACTTTTGTTGATGTGTTCGATTAGAAACATCTCCTTCTGCTTTTTTTTTCTCCCAGTGATGTTTCATGGTCCGCCACTGGCGAAGATCAAACGGGAACTGAGTCCCTCCAAAGAGCTCTCCCCCTGTAGCCAGGATAGAAGTCCCATGCCGTATGGAGAGAAGTGCCTTTATAGCTACAGGTACTTTCTTATATCCATCTCAGCATCATTAAGACCTTCTTGTCAACATGTTGAGTGTGATGACTGACTGTTCTCATTTTCCTCAATACAGTGCCTATGAAAGGAAGCCCACAGCTGGGTTTAAGCCATTGACTCCTCCCTCAACACCCGTTTCGCCATGTGGCTCCGCCAACACTCTGGGGACACGTCCGCTGCATGAACAGAGTCCTCCCCCTGTCTCCAACACAACATTAGGACAGCGTCTCCTTCATGGGCAGCCTTCAATGACCAAGACGTCGCCTAGCCAGACGACACTCCCTCACCATAGCCAGAGCCCACCTTTTGCAGTGCCCTGTCCACCCCTAAACCGTGAACCTCACTTCAATAATGAACCTAGGTCAGTCTCTACATGGTTTTAGAACTTCAGTGAACATGTGTATTCTATTTACTATATGGAATACTTTATATCTTACTGTTAGTATGTACAGTATGAAGGACAAAAGTGAACTACAATGAGGACTACAATACCGTATACATATTGGGATGTTATATTAGTGTTCGATTGGGGTTCGAAATGTTTTTAAAAGAAGTTCTAATTCTCTCCAAGATTGCAATTATTTGATGAAAAATACAGTAAAAATGTTAATATTGTGAAATATTATATTACAACTTAAAATAACTTAAAAAAATGTTTAAGTGTTTATTTGAAACATAATATTTGATATCTTTTGTAACATTATAAATGTCCTTACTGTCACTTTTGGTCAATTGAATGCATTCTTGTTGAAGAAAAGTACATATTTTTCAACAACAGAAAAAAATCTTACTGACCCCAGACTTCTGGTAGTGTGTATATATTGGTTGTTTATATAATTATTATTGTATTGTATTAATGATATATGACAGATGACCTTTCAGCAATGCTCACTTTGATGTCAAAAAAGTGGTGTAAATCACAGCTGGGGGGGGGGTATAATAATATGACCCCCGTGAGAACAGATTGGCTGGCATCCTGTCCTGCCACCTGTAGCTGAATTCCTGGGAGCTTACCAGAGAATGTGTGGCACATAATTTACAGCCAGTAGAAGAAGACTCTAAAGTGCTAGTGCTAAGCTGCTCCTTATCCTGTCTCACATGACCAAAACATTTATATTTTTTGCTGTTATCTTGCAGGTTTCAGCGGCAACTTTCAGAGCCTTGTCTTCCATTCCCACCTTCTGACACACAGGGAAGACCCAACTTCATGCCACAGGTCCCCAGCACTTCACCAAGAGATGGAAGGCCACCTTACCATCGGCAAATGTCAGAGCCTCTGGTTCCCGTGCCTCCTCAGGGCTTCAAACAGGAGCTTCTAGACCCCCGCTACGCTGAGCAAGGTGTTCCCAACATGGGCCCATCCCAGGCTGCCTTCCACCCAATGGCCATCAAGCAAGAGCCACGAGACTTCTGCTTTGACTCTGGTGAGGACTGTCCCATTTCTTAGAAATGGTTTTTAGGTGTTCACAATCTGGCTGGGCTTCTTGAGAGCTCTCTGGGTGAGGGCATGGAATGGGTTTTGTGTGCTTGCACGGGCCTGTGACTTTTAGCGTTGTTTAGTGAGGTGTATACGAACAAAAGCATGCACACATTGAACCTTTGCATTCAAAGAGACATTCAGAGAAGGCAGTGCTCATCATACTTAAAACTCTAAATTTTGTAAGAAAAATATTTATAATAAAAATTATTTGTTTTAACAATGCTGTATAAAGTTATATTTAATTATTGATTGTCATGACATTTTGGAAATATTGACATGCAATTAATTCTGATTCATTTTATTAATAAGTTAACCTGTAACTAATGAATTTGAACATTTTCAATACATTTACAGCCCTATTAACAAATAATCAAAGGTGAACGTGTCATTTAACAAGGTTATTTAGTCCTAAACACTGACACTCATATCTGTGGGTAATCCTCGTATTTGAGGGTAATCCACCTCAGTTTAGGGTTAATTTATGCATCCTATTGTCCAAAACCCCCCAGCTTAGCTCATCTTCCTGTTTGTGATCCATACATTCTTCTAGTGTTATAATATCCCTCTAGGTTTATGTTTGCAGGTTAGTGATGTAATTTCAAATCCTCTTACCGTCCTTTCTTGTAAATGTGTACGTCACATATTACATTTGCATGGGGGGCGGCTGAACTGAGTGTTTTCATCTGTACAGCAGCCTGACAGATGATGCATCTGATGCAATCAATGAGGATCACATACTCAAAGTAAGACAGCAAAGGGGCAGAGTGGCCTGCCGAATCACCAGGACACACAAGGACAGATAAAACTTGATTGTCATGGTCCAGTATCTCGTCACAGTGGCTAATCCTATTTGGTGACTCAGTGGACTCATTGCTAATGCTGCGTGTTTCTTTGGCGTGTTGATATGAGCTTAGCCAGCACTACCAGATGTGCAAGACTGGACATTCACGGCCCAGCTGTTCCATCTGAATCACTATTTTTCATCGTCTTAGCTCCCTCAAAACCTCTGTTCAGATGCCAAATCCAGAAGTACATGTCACTCTTTAAATCTCTATTTCTAATTAAGGAATAGACAGGATTTCAAAATAATAATAAAAACTATAATGGTATCTCAAGGATACTAAAATAACACTATTTTCTGTTTTCTTTTAGTTCAAAAAGTTAAAGGGGTGATGAACTGAGAAATCTAATTTTCCTTCAGCTTTAGACATCTAAGAGGTAATCATATTATAAGAATATCCTGTGAGTTTCAGAACTGAAAACGTCCTTGTTAGTCCAATAAAAGCTTTTATTGACACCAGGCTCAGCAAACGACTCGTTTTTCAAAGTGGGGAACTATGACGACAAAGAGGATAAAACACCACCCCCGCAGAAGAAGATCAACGCCTACTTCAACACGGCCGGTTTAGCCCCGCCCACCGATTCGCGCATTACACGAAACTCATTATAATATGCAAAACTGTTATCCACTCACAGCAGTGGGCGTTTACTTCCAAGTCTTCAATGCGAGACGCCCATAAAAACCGAGCGTTTTTGAGCTAGGCTCAAAACTAGGGTAGAAAATAGCCTTTTACCTATTCATTTAGATGTTTTTGAATGTAAAAACCAAGCGAACGTCATAAGTTGACCTCAGACAACAATATAAAAAAATTTTAAAAAGCCAGTTCATGACCCCTTTAAACTAAATGAAAATATTGCCTTGGAAACACTAGCTGAAATAAAATCAATTCATTTTATATATACATATATTTTATATCTTTTAATCAACAACGTTTTTATGGTTTTACTCGACCATAATAACCCTGGGAACAGTTAAAGGGTCACTTCACCCATTTCAACATTAATCTTTATTGAAAGTGGGTCATTTATGTAGTCGAAATGTAAAAGAAATTTTGAATTTGATGCCCTCTTGACCGAGAAAAGACAGAAAATAACTTTAGTGCGCATTTGTATGCAAGACAACAACTCCCACAATGCACCACATTGCACAGCTCCGCAAGCCACTCCCACTAATCCAGAACAGCGCAAACATCAGAGAAATCACTTTTCCGTCTACAAGGTTAGCTGCCACCAGAGTTAGAAATTCATTTCACACAAAATTTCTAGTTAGTTGGCTGTGGCGAGCAGGACGAGGGCGAGGGATGTGATAGGACAGCGCGAGGCCGGTGGCGCGAGTGATAATGAACGACACCTGTGAGACGCACCGGACCGGTGTCTCTCGCGTCTCTCACCGAGGAGCGGACGCATAAAACGAGGAGCGACGACAGGGCAGATCGAGAGAGGAACAGGCCTGATTTTATGTTGTGTTTTGTTTCTGTTGTGTGTGGCCAGCAGTGAGGGGCTGCTCGCTTATATTTTTGTTTCGTATTTGTTTATTTTACTATTAAAATGTTTAAATGTTTGCCGGTTCCCGCCTCATTCTTCCCACAACAACGAACCCCGTTACATTGGCAAACTCATTAGTGAATTACTCCTCGTTTGTATTTCTTTCTATATGGTGAATTATTGCATGATGATGATAAAGTTACCTGGATGTTCAGTCAGAACATATGCGGTGCGAAACTTGGATGGATCACAACACAAACGTCCGTGTGCTCGTCTGATTCAGAGGTTTCGTCCAGGTGATATTGCGATCGTTGAAATTCTCTGCAGCAGACGGACTCTATCTGTGTCCGTAGCGCACAGCGAGAGCCGAGAGCACGACATGTAGGCACCAGCAGTCCGCCCAGCTCGAGCCAGTCCGGGCTTCTCGTCTGCGCCGGGCTGGTCTCCTGCGGCGGCCGCTGCCGCAGCCGACGCCGCCGCCTCTTGTTCCTCCATCAGCCTCAGCTGCTCTTCGCTATATTGTGGCTCGTATAAATAGCCACGAACATCGGTTTCGAGCAAAAGATTTTCAAAATCCTCGTCTTCCATATCGTGTGTCGTAAATTCAGGCATTATGGTAAATCTAACTCCTTGAGCGCTTGTTAGCTTAGCTTGCTGTCTTCCAAGCAAGATGGCGGATTAATAGTTTAGTTTCTTCAGGTTTAGTCCCACCCACTGATCTGTAATAGGCCGGTGGGGTGAGTGGGTCCCACGCCCTTGAATAATAATGAGCTAAAGGCTGTAGTTTTCTTAATATGCAATGAAATTTATCTTCCGTCCTATCGTGACGCAAAATGACGATATTTACGTCACGATAGGACGGAAGTAAAACACTTAAATCCTTTTTTCTCCCATCTCAGAAAAAAAACAAGCAAAATTCCACCATCATTATAATATATGACTGGGTTTCTAACAATACAAACCTTAATGCAAATGGGTGAAGTGACCCTTTAACATTATTAATTTTATTTGATCTTTTATAGTATTTCTTTTATTCATTTAAATTAACTTCGGACTCATTTATGATTGGTAATTTCTCCTTTTTAATGGGCCCATTTTTCATGTTGTTTTGCAGAAGTGCCTAAGTGTCAGTCTTCATTTGGGAGAGCAGCAAGCTTCTACCAAAACCATGAGAGTAAGTGACCTCGCCATTATCGCATATATCACCTCACTGCAGCGTTGGCTTGCTAAAATCATCTTATCCTTTTTTTAATCTTACAGTATCTTTGTTTCCTCCCTCTGCCTGTAGACTTCTCATTTGACCGAGATCAACAGATGTATTTCGACGACACCTGCGTGGTTCCCGAGAGACTTGAAGGTATTCAAGATTTTCACCAAGATTTCACCACGGGTTGTCTATAGTTTTAATTGAAAGACAAGTGAATGGTCAAGCCATCTCAGTAGGTTTCAAATGTTCAGTCTTTTTTATTTTTGGCGTTGTTGTTTTTTGTGTTAAAAATCACTTAGGCACCCCCTTGTAGTATGGCGGTGCGAAATGAACACTGCGTCCACATTAGCAGCATGTGTTTTGGAATTTCTCGTCTGCTTGCTCACGCCACTGTGGCAAACTCTAATCCTCATCATTCTTGTTCCTGCCAGGGAAGGTAAAGCAAGAGCCCTCTGTTTATCGGGACGGCCCACCATACCAACGTCGTGGCTCCCTCCAGCTTTGGCAGTTTCTGGTTACGCTGTTGGATGATCCTGCCAATGGTCATTTTATTGCCTGGACAGGACGTGGAATGGAGTTCAAACTTATTGAGCCAGAAGAGGTCAGCACCTAAATTCAATATTTTTAGTTTCTAACAAGCACACACACCATGTACAATAGCCTTGCATATTCTCGCTTTTGGTAGCTGGGTTTTCCATGTAATTTTGTGTGAATTTTGGAATATCACACCAAAAATGATAATAGAAACACATTAAGATGAAACTAAAACTTCTTAAGGTGGATTTGTCGATTTTCAATCAGCTTTGAATTGTTACGATGTTGGTAGTCTATCTAAATGAACAATGCTTACACTTTCTCTTTCTTACCTGCACCGAGATTTTCTGGTTTATTTGACAGCTCTAGGGCTTTTATTAAAACTACAGATTGTACACTGGAAAAAAAAATCGGTGTACTTTTGAAACAGTTTTCACTCAGAAATTGCTAGTAAATTTCACAATTTACAAAGAAACGGCAAATGACATTGAATTAAACATGAAATTTTGAAGTAGATCGACTGAAATAGTATTTTCTTTTAAAGCGTACTTCATTAGTTTTCATTATTTGTGAAGAAAATCCATTTTTACAGTGTACAGTACATCTTTGTATTCCCCAAAACAATTTCTGCCTTTCTACTGTGTAGACAGACAAGTTTTATTAAAAACCCATTTTGCCAGTGGTGAATTACTCCTTTTAAGAAGACATTTAGACATTTCATTAAGGAAAACGCATTTACAAAATACATTTTTAAATGCATATTTTATCCAGAAAGTCATGTGGCTGAATTATTCGCCCAGATTATTGGCTCCCAGAACTATGACACACTGTTGCTCAAAGACAAAAGGCATCTGCCACTGATTGTAAGCAAACTTGAATTTTGTCAGAGAGTTTGACCGCTCTAAATCCCAAGTAATTTATGACATAAAGCAACATTGGCTTTCCCAGTGGCTAAAACTTCCATTTTTATTTGGTGTCAATTTCCCTGCAAGTGACACCGCTTTATTCATAAACTGTTTTTGATTCCATTCCAATTTTGGTTGTGCACATTAAATTGCTATCCAACTAAATAAAGCTTGGCTAATGAAATAATCATCGTCTGTGTTTTCAGGTGGCCCGACGCTGGGGCATCCAAAAGAACAGACCGGCCATGAACTACGACAAGCTGAGTCGCTCACTTCGTTACTATTATGAGAAGGGAATCATGCAGAAGGTAAAGGCAGGTTCACATTTCTTTTACTTTATGCTTTACTCATAATGACAATAGTTGCTCCAATTTTCCACGTTTTTTGTTTTTTTGATAATCTAATGCCTCATTTCTCTCTTCAGGTTGCTGGTGAGAGGTATGTGTACAAATTTGTGTGTGATCCCGAGGCCCTCTTCTCCATGGCCTTCCCAGACAACCAAAGGCCCAACCTTAAAGCAGACCCCGACGGCTTGCCCGGAGTGGACGACGACACTCTTCCGTTGGCGCACTATGACGAGGGGGCTTCGTACTTGGTAGACGGTGGCGAGCAGTGTGTTGCTGGGATGCCTTTCCCTGACGCTTATGTGTACTGAGCATGAACCCTTGATCTAACTGAAACACATCTGTCCCTCTTGCCTCGACTCCTTTTGAACTGTTGCCCACTTCCAGATTAACCCTCCCAATCATTAAAAAAGAACGAGGAGAAATCTGCGAGCCACCTTTTCTCTGGCGTCAGCCCACGAGGAGGTGTCAAGGAGGTGAGGAAAGTTGGTTTCCCACGCTTAAACCTTCCTCGTGGCAAACGGTCTCTGCCGCAGAGATGAAGAGGTTGAGCTGGAGCTGACCGGCACTGAAAGACTGACGGATCTCACTGCAAGAATTGTAGCAATTCTGTTTTTGACAATCTGCTTTTTAAAAAAAAGAAAAATTGGTAACAAACTATTAACAGACATCCTCACAGAAAAACCCTTAAATGCAGCACTATTTAATAGTTGCCTTTTTGGTCTCCATTTATTTTGTTTTACCTCCAAACCATGTAGACAAGAAGTCAAAAGGGCTTTGTTTTGCAAGGAGGAAAATAAAAAATGACCCATTTGTTTCTTTAGACTCTTTAGAAAGCTGGCTTTTATACACTTTTGTTGAACTAATGTGGACCGCTTTAATTATGCTGAGAAATACTGAACATGTTCTTTTTGTATCATTGGTTTCGTTCTGAATCCTTTGTCAAGTGTTAGTTTTATAAAAAACGTTTTTTGTTTTGTTTTTTCTTGCTGGTTAACCCAGGGGTTGTTGATGTGAAGTTAAACCAGAGGCACTCTTAAGTATATTTAGTCAGCTTCACAAGACTGTTAAACCTTTTTAAATGTATTTCTGTATGCCTGTTGATTATTTAATTTTACACTCCCCAAAAAGCCAAAATTTTAATTAGTTCATATAATTGTCTTACTTTCAAAAGGGATGCACTAGTCAGAATTTCTCCATGCTTTAGTGCAAGTAAAGGTCAAAAACATTTAGACTCTTAATTTTTTTTTTTTTTTTTTTTCTGCATCGTTCTATATTTTAATGCACCAGGAAAGCAGGGCCTTGCATGCAATAAGGTACAAGAAAAATACATTTTCCTGGTCAGCTACTCATTGCCAATCTCAAGTTGACAAAAGACCACTGCTACCTTTGCATGACATATTCAATGATCAGCTGTCCACTAACATATCGCTTTATGCTGGACAAAGAATAAATTGTGGAGTTATCTGCATTTGTATTCTCTCTCTCTCTCTCTCTCTCCTTTTTTTCTTTGGAAAGATGAACTTATATATTTTTGCAAAGTCTGCATTTATTTGATTTTATTGTATAAGCTGTATAGTTCTGCCTGTAACAGATATTCTATGTATGTTTTGAATGGATCCCTGTGTTGCAGTGACTGCACACCAGTGGTTACCAGACACCCTTTCCTGGTGGGTTCGAGAGCAGTGCCTTTAAATGAGAGGTGCAGCTTATAAAATAACCGTTTTCTCATCGAATGAGGGGCTTGTCTCAACGTCCACCATAGAAGGGTTGTCTGCACTTGTACAGGCTTAACCTTGTCCCCTCACAATGTGTACCTTACACTGCTGAGTTTATAATCTGTACTGGGTACAATAAACTGTTCATTCTGCTTCACTTGCACTCCTGTGTTCTGCTTTTTCTTCTGCCACATCTTACTAGCCATTTGAGTGACAGTAGTCACGTTTTGTTCGGTTCATTGAAACTGCTGAGACATTGCATATTATCAATACTGAAAACAGTAGAGCTGCTTAATATTTTAGTGGAAACCATATTAATACTTTTTTCCCAAATTTTTAATGAATATAAAGCCCATTTTAGATGATGGGCTAGCAATTGCTTTCTTGCAGTGAATCTGAAACTCTATTCTGTATCGATCGGCCTCTATTCAGTTAAAGGCCTCTTGCTGTCCCAGGGGCTGCGCTGTCCTTTCATCAGGACTTCAGATAGTTAGCTAATGTGTGTCTGCTCATATGATCATGCTGTAAGCCTTCCATCTATGATTATTTAATAGCTTTGTATGGATGGGTGAGTAGCATGTGTGATACTATATCTTGCACTTATGTCAAAACATCCACAGCCTCAATTATTCATCCAAACCCATTTATGTTTGCACAACACCGTGCATCTATACTATCATATTTTTCCTTTTTACACTGAGACACTAAAAATTGCACAGTTTAGTCTTGATAAATTTCATCCAGAAACTGAAAACGGTGATGATCCAGCTGAGGGTGATCGATGTTAGATCACCGTGGCAACATTCCTTACCCCCTTCTGCTCTAGAAAGACACTTAACCTTTGAACCCACCTACTTCCCTGTAAATAACACTGCAGTCAACACAACCAGTTTATTTCCAGCTAACTTCATGCTATTATATAGGCTATAACTGACTAATGCAATATAGAAGAACATGGGTGTTCTATATATATATATATACAAGCAATATATGCATTCATGCAAAGTGGCTAGTTCCATCAACATATATTTTGCACTGTGGTCTGCTAATGACTGTTTTAGTGAAGTATTGATTTCACTTAGCAAACCGACAGCTAATGCATACCATTTGCTTAGGGTACGTCTGTTAGTACAATGGAGCAAGACAGAGCTTAAGATGTGACATGATCTAACTCACTACTGTTTATTTTGCCTTGTAAGCAGCTGTCCATCTGCTGAGACAGAAATTAAATTAAGTGTGATTACAATACAAGCTCGAATTAATGAACTTCTTATTTTACTCGATTAATTAATTAATTAAATACTGTTTATGCATTGATATGCATATATTCTTAAAATGAACCTGAATGTAAACGACGGAAGAAATACAGGGAAAGGCAAAACGGTGTCCGATTCACACACAGTATGTTTATAAAACCAGAGGCATAAATTAATTTCCTTAATGTAAATTATATTTGTGATCTAAATGTTGTGTTTGTTTGTTTGTTTTGTTTTTATTAGCTTATTAATACAACTTTGTAAATGTAGCCTACTGGCCTACTGGGGATCATTCATTTGATGACGCAGCTCGTCAAGACAAGAATCGCTGAATTGTTTTTGACCGAATCTTTGAAACTATTCGAAAGAACCGATTCACATAAATGCACGATTAATAATCAAAGAATAACAACACTCTTAATAATAACAGTCTTAAAGGCACTTTAACCTGCTGAATATAACCGTCAGAGCGCATACAACTGTTCTGACGTTAAAATGGCTAATCAAAATCATCTAGATAATAACATAAATGACAGAAAATTATCATTCTCCTGTCGTGCTTCATTTTACTGGCGCCTAGTAACGTTATTGATTAAGTCATGCAGCTGCGCCTAATGATTAAGAGGGCGCTTTATCTGAGGTGGACATGCGCTTAGGCTGTTTTAATTTCGATAAATACCGGTGCAAACAAAGTCTAACGGATTTTGTTCTTGAATTGGATCATTTAAGTGTTCCAAATGTGGTATCCTCCACCTGTCGTCTTACCGTTCGTCTTTGAATCTTTGAGTTCCATCGCATATGAGGATCGTTCTAACACAGCCATGTGGCAGCAAGTCATTCCCTTTGACCAATATGCATATGCAGTGAACGGGATTGGTGGTAAGTCGAGCCCAAAGTAACGTACTAGCATTACTTTTGGTCCCAAAAGAGACCACAAATGACCAACCCCAGGCCAAAGTGGGGTTGGTCATTTGGGGTCTTTCAGAAATTTGCGTATTTTGAGTCATGGTTTTAGGTACATAACGGTCCTCTTTCGTTACCCCACAGTAAATCGCGTTTTTACCAACTTTTCCCTCTCGCATTTGTGTTCTTAATTTTAAAACCTCAAAATCGTACTGATTTGGAAATAGGCAAACGTAGGCTACCACAAACTGGTTGGTTATTATTTTAATTGGTTATCATAAACATGTATTTGCCTATAGCTGCTGATAAAAGGGAAGTATCGCATATTCACACACACACACACACACACAACTTTCGCGTTGAAAATAAGGTCGACCTCGACGACATTTTGTGCGCAGCTGCACGCGCATCCTCCGTGAAGGGCGCGCGCTGTTCAACGGACAACGCCTTAAAATTTGGTCAAAAAGCTGGACCTAGCGAGCATAACTGTTAGATAAGTTATTTATGTCTTAAATGTTAACTAGTTGGACGAAATTTGTGTGATGTCAGATAGGTGCCATTAGTTGACAGAAATGTAACTTAGTTTATAGAAGGTTGGTATTCGCCATGAAGTATGTGGTTAGTTTTTAAAACAGGCCTAACGTTATGCATTTTGCGATTGCGAACCGTTTCTGTTAATGATCTCTTTGCTGAATTTCTTACACATCTCTCAAGGCTTTCACAATGATCGATTGTATAACGTTACCAATGATGGAAGGAAGTTTCTGTTGATGAGGTAAGCAATGGTTGATCTTAAACATTCAATAAGAAATTTTACAGATTATTTATATCTTCAGTGCTTCCATTTTAAGCATTGACCTTTGAATCAATACAATTTGAAGTACCACTGTGCCTTGTTAATCTGAGAGAAGTAATTGTGCATTTTATAGGTCACTGTATGAGCTTGTCTGGGCCAATTATTACCTGGAACTCAAAGATCCAAAGTTGCTTGGGTGGTTCCAATGTTTAACACCAGAGGACAGGACCTTAATACAACGTAGGGGCATATAAAGTAACTTATAAAATGACCATTAATAATCAACAAATGTATGGGCAATTTTGGAAATATGTGAAATTGCTTTCTCATCGACAGAAGAGGGAGGGTATCTGCTATTTTTGAAGAAACACCCTGCACTTGAAGTAGCCAGACAGTACGTGTTTGTGAAACGTGAGTTTAGTTGGTAAAACATATATATTTTTGTCAGAGCAAGCGTTCTGTATAATGTGTAAAACTATTTCTTTCTAATTTAGCAAACACCAGAGGAAACAGTGTTCCCCCTCCAACAACTACCGGTATGTCATCAAACAGGTGAGTTTTTAATTTTCGAGTTTGTTTCAATTTGCTGTAGTTTGGTGTTCATATGATTTTATTACCATTCTGTTTCATGGTTCATCATGCTTTATTAATCATACATTTTATAACTGTTAAATATTAAAGTCTGCTTGAAATGAGAATTTCTAAATACATGGTATTCATCTTATTGTGAATTATTAATCCATGCATGTCATTTTTATTTATTTGTTTTAACCTAATATTTGTTTTAATAATATGTCAACTGTTCTGGTGAAACGAGAGACTTCTCTCTGGTGAACTTCTCCAATTTTGTAGTCCACTTAAACCCCTCCCTTTTCAATCTGCCTCCATCCAATCAACAACCAATTGATAGTGCCAAGTCCCACCCTATATATATATATATATATATATATATATAATGTATGTGTGTGTATGTAGTTTTTTTTTTTTTCACTTGGATGTGCATGACAGTATGGATAATGGTAATAAAATATTGATAAGACAACAATTATTTTAATGTTATGGCTGATCATACCGATAACGTCCAATATTAAAATTCTGTATTTTTCCTTGAATGAATAAAAAAAAAATAGATCACTGAAAGATAAAATCAGTCATTTTAAATGTTACAAGTGAATTTAGGAATCACAACATTATAAGAGACAGTATGATGAATAGGTGTTAATTTTGAGATTTTATAAATAGAAATACTACATTTAACACTTATTGTTGTTTTGAAAATTAAGTGAGCAATATATGATGACAAAGGTAATCTAAATGTAAAAAATAGGAGAATGAGCAACACAATTATCAACTGATGAATATATTTTTTAAAAATCTGATATCTACCAATAATCAATATGGAACCTATATATCACTAGGGGTGGAACAGTACACTGAAGTCACGGTTCGGTACAATGGAGGGAAAAGCAAAACAAAAATGCAGAAGAAAAAAATGTATTGTGCATGTCTCAGGCTGTACCACCTAGGTTATTACTACATTTGACAGGGTGGCCGCGGGTCCTTAAAGTCTTAAATAAAGTTTTCCTAATAAAAGGCCTTAAAAAGTATTAAAATGTCTTGAATTCAGATTCGATGGGTCTTAAATATTTCTGGTCACATTACCGCTAACATTTCTCCAGTGTGACGGACCCAATGTCCGTCAAATAACCAGTGAAGCATCGAAGCGGGAAAATTCACGTTTATTTTTACGTTTCTGTCAATTTGAGGTGTCGTTGCCGCAACGTGTTGCTATGGGTTGCGTCACTTGCGTCAAGTTTGTTGTGTCTTGCTTCGGACGAGGGTCTAAAACTCTGGAGTAGGCTAATGTATGGACGGCAGGCGTAACCGTAGCAAAAGTTATGTGTTTTAAAATGACAATGCACTAGTGTAAACATAGGTATTCCACAGTCTGCTCGGGAACTGATGTTCTCGAGCCAAATATAGTTATTTCAGTGAGTATATTGCTCGACGGCAGGAAGGAATGAACAAAACGGTTTTTTTTTTTTCAATAATAAAAGGTAGTGCGTCGATTCAATTAAAAATATTACAGAATTCATTGAAGCCTGTTTGTAATGTATAATACACCGACCAATCGTTATCTGGCACAAGAAGTTAAAAATTTCATTAGACAATGTGAAGTGGAGCGGTAATTTTCCAGTCATTCATGAATCGTTTGAAAATAGATGGACAAACGAATTAACATTTATGAAGTGATCTGAATTAAACAATGGATGTTAATTGACTACAAAGCACTGCACAAAACCAGCACCAAAAGTCACATTACTGGTAAGTAGGTCTAGTATTAAAGTCACTTTTTATTTAGTCTATGTATATTGATGCGTTTACCATTTAATCAAACTATCATAGTTGGTTAAATGAAACACAGGCGCGACCTACAGGCCTATTGTGTGTAGTCTCTTATGTGATCAAGCCTGCATTTATTTGATCAAAAATACAGAAAAATATTATTACCATTTAAAATGTTTTTCTATTTTAAAAATATCATTTATTTCTGTGATACAAAGCTGGATTTTCAACAGCCATAACTCCAGTCTTCAGTGTCACATGATTTTTCAGAATGTCAGAAACAGTTTTTTTTAACCTGTGATACTTTTTTCAGGATTTATTGATGAATAAAAAGTTTAAAAGAACAGTATTTAATTAAAATAGAAAGTCTTTACTGTCACTTTTGATCGATTTAGCACACATCAAAAAATAGCCCATTATTTTTTTTTTTTTTTAAAGAAAATAAATATTACTGACCCCAAACTTTTGAACGGTTGTGTATATTGGTACAAAATATTTCTATTTTAAATACATTTTTCTTTTTTTAACTCAGAATCCTGAAAAAAGTATCAAAGGTTATAAGTATATTATAAATTGTGGAAATATTTAACAATATTACAGTTTTTTCTGTATTTTAGATAAAATAAATGCAGCCTTGATGAGCATAAAAGGCTTCTTTCAAAAACATTAGTGTCCAAACTTTTGGCCGGTACTATATATATATATATATATATATATATATATATATATATATATATATATATATATATATATATATATATATATATATATATATATGCCCCTTTTTACATTTGAGCCCCTGAGGAACTCTCTGCACGTCCCTGATAAACAGCGATTGATAATGTATTTCTGGTAGCGCTGTTGAGACTCGCTGCCTGTCTGTGAGATTTTATAGTGAGAAATCAAAACAAATGAGCATAACAGCACACATAAAAAAACTCACAGAAGATAAAACATACTACAGTTAAAACTCAATGTTTAGTTTTTTGTTTATTAAATATCATATAGCTATTTTGCTGAATCTTCTCACGATTACAAATGTTACATTGATTCATATTGATTCATACATTGAAGCATTATATCTGTAGACACCCTGTTTGAGTAATTCATGTAATTAACGTATTACTATTGGAGCATTTTCTCTCTCTGTGGGGGGGGGGGGGGGTGGCTGGGCTGTCTTAAGCCTTGTATTTTTTTAATAAGTTTTATTAATAAAGTAAAGGCATAGAACCAGTTTATTTGTAGTGCATTGACAATAGTTTTTATATAATTATTTTAATAAATTAATACAAAAAGACTAAAAGACCTTGAATTTATAATTAATTTGCTATATTTCAGATCATTATATTTGTTTTCCTTAATTTTAATTAACACAAACTTTATAATTCAGAGGAGAATAAAGTTAATTTCTGTATAAAATCATACTACCATTAAAAAACACATTTAATTTATCTTTTTTTAATCAATGTAGAATAGGGCTGCAACTAACGATTATTTTAATAATCGATTAATCTGTCGATTATTTTTTCGATTAATCGATGAATCGGATTTAAAAAAACAAAAGCATTAATTTCCAATCCTTTATTAAAAAACAGAACTGACAGTGCAAATTCACCGTGAAAAAAATCCAGTGCAAAAAAATGGACTAACAAAAAACATACACATGTATGCTTTACATCTGCCAAATAATATACAGTATATAGGCTTTTTAAAAATAAACTGAGCTGCTGTCAGAACAATAAATAATTGATAAAAAAATAAAGAAAAATACAAATCAGAAAACTTAACAGGATTTGTTTGAACGTCAGAACTTGTTCTCTACACCACACTAGCACTCACTCACAAACTCTCACACTCACAGATGCACACTCACAAACATGTGTTTTGTTTTTGTCAAAGATGTTATAATCTTTAACAAAATGTTTGACATTTTTAACAAGCAAATGCACCTATTATCATTATATACCTATAATAGCAATAATAATAATTATAAGCAGGGTTCCAGACTGCGACCAAATTGGTCGCATATGCGACCATTTTTTGAGAATGTGCGAGTAAAAATGTTATGTGGTCGCATTTGTGCGAGTGGACGCTTGAGCAACAGAACGCCGTTGTATCAGCTGCTGCAGTCCGTAACTTATGTTCAAAATGAACGAGTAGGCTACATCATGAATCCATTTTCCAAACCGTGTTTTTGACTTATTCTGAATCACTACGGTACGCCTATAATAAGTAGGGGTGCGCCAAAATATCGATATGGCGATATCTCACGATATTTACTCCCGCGATCGATTCTCGATGCGCTCTTGCCAAGTATCGATCTTAAAAGCCGTTATAAAACGCTCTATTCATTATCCGAGTTGACTGGATTTGACTAGCTTTCATGAGGCACACACGCAAAGTCTCTCGCTCTCTCCCTCTCTGCCGTGCTATGTATGTTATGCGCGCAGTAGGCTGTTCTGTCTCGCATGCGCGCTCTAGATTCCGGGAGATTTTAACTAATTTGCGGGCATCAGGGTGACGCTATTATTATGCGGGAGACTCCCGGAACTTCCGGGAGACTTGGGATGTCTGGCTTTGCAAAAGTCCGCAAAACGGGAAACACGACCACATGTACAGACACCTCACGCGGCATCACCCGGAGCTCTGTGAGAAAGCCGTGGTTGGTGCTGGCTCGAAGCCGACACACCCCGGCGTAAACATTTTTATTACTACTGATTGCAGCAATGTTACACTAAAATAGTGTCTGTGACTGTTTTGTTGCAACTGATAAGACACAAGTTGTTTTTGTTATTGTGTTTCATCCCAAAAAAAATAAATGGAGATTAATTTTCCTAATTAAAAAAAAAAATTGTATTTCTTAAAACATGATATATTGTGAGTTATTACTGATAATATGTCGATTATCGCAGTATCGCCATATCGTGATATTATCGGTATCGTGAACAATGTATCGCATATCGTATCGTATCGTGAAGTACCCAGCGATTCCCAGCCCTAATAATAAGTGTTTATATTCTGACTATTTTATCCCGGGGTCGTCTCGGCTGCGGAGTAGCCCAGTGCCTGCGTGACTCGCCATAGACATTAACGGAGAGAAGTTCCGTCTACAATGTTCTTCCGCAAGACACGTGCAGTTTATTTATTGACGAACGTAGACGTCACGCGCATTGCACACTGATGGTGAAACGCGCCAATTACGAATTCACGAATTAAAGAGCATATTGCAGGTTAAAAAAAAATCTAAATTAATATCTAACCTTGTATGAAAATACCATATGAAAAGGTAATGCAGGATTTAAAATGTTTTAAAACGACATAAGGGCACACATTTAGTAGATAAAGTGAGCGTTTCTTTGACTGCTCGTAAAAACCGTTTTTTTTCCAGCATCGCGTCATTTTACGTCACCAGAGGGAGGGAGCCTCAGCAGCGCAGATAGGTTTGTATTCAGTAGAGCGGGTAAATTTGCTTTTTTATACTCAGAATGACAATTTGGAATGTAAAGAACAACATATTATACAGTTATTTGTTTTATTAGGAAAATACCATGTACATAAAAAGAATTGGGCTTTTTTTCACGTTTTATAAATGACTTCACATTATATGTACATCTTTTGGAACAAACAAACTAAAAACAAAAAAGCAATGAAAACATGTAATGCTTTGAAAGCACAGGATTTTATGTAAAACTTTTTGTTGTATTTTTTATTTCCTGGCAGCTAATGTTAATGTGATATTGTGAATATGTAAAACCTCTTGTTCTTGTGGCATCGAATTTAAAAAAAAGTCAGTAAGAGCGGTCGTGAATCAGTGTTTTCGGTAGTTTTTATATTTTAATTTATCATCGTCATCATTGTAAATTATTGTGTTTGTGGAGGTTGCAAAAACTCCGGCCTGTCAGGACATCGAGTCAGGTTTCCTAACAAGAAAAGGGACGGTGCTGTCTATCGTGCCTGTGTGCGGTTTGTGCAGCTGTAGAGACAGGATTTCTCTTCCGCATCGGCTTCCAAAAACGCGATCGTGTGTAGCGTACACCAGATCTGAGGAACAAAAACGTGTATATCAGGAATAAAAATATCTATCTGTCTCTCGATGAGCTAAGTTATATTACGTAACGTTAGTCCGGACGGATATTAATGAGCATGACATACGCGTCTGATCAATAGTTTATTCTGTTATTGGTAAATTCCAATACTCCTAGATGACCAATAATAGCTTTGCTATTACCTGATACGATGGTAATAATCGATATACACCTCACATTTTACCAAACAGAATGAACGATGCACTGTTAACTCTATTACACTATTAATTAAAACTCACAGTGAACAGCATTAAATATAAAAACACATATGCCTTACCTTTTTGTTGCAGTGCAGTTTTTATTGCAGTGGTATAATGTTTTGCCGACAGCACTACAGTCCTCATTTTTTTATTGCTGCTTCCATTCTCCTGATTGCTATTTAATTTCTTCGTTAAAAAAACATCCAGGGAAGATTGAATAGGCCTGTTCTTTTAATGTTTACTCAGTATCTGACAGCTAGGCTAATCAAAAATACGCGTGATTAAGTGATGCAATAAACTGCGGCTGCGCACACTCACTCCACACAAGTTTTTTTATAATAATACTTTTGCAATAATGTGTGTCTCCTCTGACCTTTGTTCTGTCTAACATTTAATCCTGGCCTGTCCCTGCTCTCTCGGCAGCATAGCAGGCTCATAATTGTAAGGCTGTCGTCCGTGGTCTGTCATACGAGTAAGTCCGAAATGTCATTGCGATCCATTGTTTTCCTGTTGTTTGAATGGTGAATCGACCGCTCTCCTGCCCGTTACGTCACGCCCATTTTCAGATGCGGAAGTAAAATTCTCTCACAAAAACGACTCCAGAAGCCAATGTAACGTATTTATAAGTATATTTTAAAGAAAATCTAAGTACTACATTGTTTTTCTATACATTTACTCGTTGGGTCCTCTAACCTGCAATATGCCCTTTAAGGCATATAAAAATGATATAAAATGGTCTCACGAAACACAGAGCCCCTTCCTCCTACGTCTTTTCAGCGGTTATATTTTCCTCTGTCGAGCGATTACTCTCATGATCGCTCGACAGAGGAAAAGGAAATTATTATAAAATGCAGAAGGTAAGGAGTGTGAGATTTCTGCTTTTAGTTACAACTATAAACTTTGAAAACGAAAAATCTGTAGCAGTTTATTATAATACTCAAATCTTTTAAAATGTAATGCATACATTTGAATGTTTAATGATTTTTAAAAGATAGAAAGATGATAATAGATGGATAGATAGATAGATAGATAGATAGATAGATAGATAGATAGATAGATAGATAGATAGATAGATAGATAGATAGATAGATAGATAGATAGATAGATAGATAGATAGATAGATAGATAGATAGATAGATAGATAGATAGATAGATAGAATATGATTCAAATGTAAATAGATAGATTGTATATAATTCAAATGTAAAATGCTTAAAATTACTGTGCAAAATCCATGAAAATCCTGAAATTTGGCAATGATAATTAATATTTTACAGGTATTTCTGCTGCAACCCAGAAAGCCTTTGCTAGCCTTGGTCCATTAAAACCACTATTCATCAGCATGCATTGATTAATCCCATGGCATGTAGCAAAAAAAAAGAAAAAAAGGTGCGACCAAATCATATGCTGGTGCGACCAACTGAGAAAGTTGGTAGCACCAGTGCAACCAGTGGAAAAGTTAGTCTGGAGCCCTGATAAGGGAAGATAATATCTCTAGTCTATCCTAATATTAATTATAAATACAATGTATATAAAATATAAATACAATATTAAATAATATTTAAAAATACAAATACAATGGATTGACCATCTCCAATGGTGTGTAAGGTATTTTGCAGCTTATCCTTTCTGAGCATATCGTGTTTTTCTGAGTCATTACTCATTAGAGTAAAGTAGGGATGGTTCGATACCACAATTTTGGCTTCGGTACGATACCAGAACTTAATACCCCGGTATCGATACTAAATCGATACCACAGGTTAAAAAAAAAACAGTCTCAAAATTTAAGTGACACTTAAAAAAAACACTGCTTGAAACTCTCCACTACCAAATGTGCAAAGAAAAGGTATCAAAATGTAAAAAAATAAAATAACAATTCAGTCAGGGAACATACAGTAGGTTAAATTTTGATTTTGAAAAAAAAAAAAACCCTGAAATTATACAATTAAAATAGGTTAATATATCTATACTAATAGATTAACATATAATAATAATAATAATACAATAATGAAATGACATGCATCAACAGAGAATTATCAACATTTATTGCATTTATTCATCTTGGTTTGGTTACTGTTTGGGTTCATATTAGTTTAATGCATTGCATATAGTAATGTTAACATGCTAAACATGTATTAGTATATTTAATTTGCTAGGTCATTTAATTACTGATTGATATAGATGAATAAATGCTATAATACTGTTAGGTCAGGTTACCTAATGAATGTTGACAAATGTAGCTTAATTGTAATAGTAATATTCATATTACTACTATTACTCTATCTCTCTCTCTCGGCTTATTCCTCTAGGGGTCGCCACAGCGGCACTAATATGCCATTCATTTTACGATCACTAATACTATAGCGTGTCATGCAAGCAGATTTGAGCTTTCGTGTTTACCGTATCATATATATAATTGATAAGCTCTTACGTATGTGCGCTGTTCAGTGTTCAATAAAAGTCTAAATTAAATCAGTTGAATGATGGACTAACCTGTCGATCTCTGAACTCTTTGAACAAGTTAAGATGAGCAACGGATAAGTCAAGTGCTTAGGCAGATTTGATGTGTTGCCTCCCCGTTTGCAGAGTGGTGCATTGAGATCTGTTTCTTTACTTTTCTCATTACTTTTGTAGGCAAAGTAATGCCTTATTTCACTCATACTGCTCTCTCTATTTATTAATTTCGGGCGTTCCTCTGTTGTCGCCGTTTGCCGGTTTCGCATGACCCGCGTCAGTTTAGGTAGCGCCCTGCCGCCTAGCGGTGAACTTCGAAACAGCAGCGCATCAAATACCGAATTGAACAAAATTATGATATTGTACCGTTTGAAATATAATATATACCGGTATTTTTGCAGTACCGGTATACCGCGCATCCCTAGAGTAAAGATTGAAAAAAATCAGTGCTGCAAATTGTGGAAAAAATATTCCCCTCCCCTTGTAGTGGTAGGCTATTTGGACAGACAAGAAAGTGTTTTCATCGTCTGTCTATCTGATTCAAATCACAGTCTGCTAATTCAGTGGTAAGAAACTAATTGTTGTTTTTATTTATATCTTATATAGTAGGCCTAATTATACTATGTAGTGTACCAAATTACTAATGCTCAGACACACTGGGTCTCTTTCTCTCTCGCACGCGATCTCGGACCCACTCGGTCTCTCTCTCTCGCGCGCGCAATCTCGGACCACTGGTCTATATAGAATGATATAGACGGACACACTCGGTCTCTCTCTCTCTCTCGCGCAAGCAATCTCGGACCCACTCGGTCTCTCTCGCGCTCGCTCCGCGATTGAGCGACAGTGCTCCGCGCTCAACTCCATTTTTTTTTAATACTCAAACATTTCCGTGTCGCGCGATGCAACGAAACGATTATGTAATTCGTTGCCAACTCTTTCAGAAATCGATTTTAATCGATTCGTTGTTGCAGCCCTAATGTAGAATGTATAACTTAAAAATAAACAGATTAGTGCACTCTTTGAGGACAAGACAAGAAATGAAAACCAATGCAATACGATGAATGTCCAAAAGATGGCACCCACAGACTGTTTTTAAATGGGTTGGATAAATAGATAAGATAACAGCTGTCATCATGACTCATGAATGTTTTGCTGGTCAAAGGGAAAATATATATAGTTCTGATTTTTTTCCCCTCCCGTTTATCTACAGCTCAGATCTAGAATTCTGAAGTGAAATAAAGTAGCGCTGTAATCATTTAATCTGTAATCGCAAGTGAGTAACCTAATATTGAAGCTTGCTGGTTTAATTAATTGTAACTGACTTGGAAACCAAAGTTTTCCCAAACTTGCGATCTTAAAGAGGCCGGCGGGTCCTCTAACTCTTGTGGGTCGCCACCACTTGCCATACTCGTCCTCAGTGCTGCTATCTCTGACTCACTCTCTGGACCGTCGTCGACCTGACAAAAGACGGAGCTCGCCTAAGTTGGGGCTACAGATTATGTGTTCCTAAAGAACCCGCGTATCTAACAGTAGTTCCGCATTACATTAATTAATTTGCACGCAAGTTTTATTTATTTTTATACCGCGTGTTCTCAGTGTAAATTCATGCACCGAACCGTGACGCCCGTACCGTTTCGGTTCAATACGAATACATGTACCATTCCAACTAGGGATGGGAATTGAAAACCGGTTCCACTCGAGAACCGGTTCTAAGTTTTACGATCCCTTGATATTGTATGCCCTCAACGTTAACGAGTCCTCTTATCGATGCTCCTGCTCTGTGTCAGCCATAGTATGTAGGCTACAGACCGTGAACTCACAACTGTCCCTTTTGTCCTTTATCAAGCACCATAGCACGGCGTCCAAAGCGAATTTTTGTACCGCCAAAGTCTTATTTGATCGGTGAGTAATGTAGATGAACTGCTGCGCTTGTGACAGGGCCATAGACTGTAAAAAAAATATGGACGTAGTGTCCGTGACGTCACCCGTAGGTTTCTGAAGAGCGTTTTTGAAGCCTAAAGTGGGCGGGGCCAGCCGTCGCCATCTTGGCAGCGCGTCACCTTTCGTCACTACCGGATAACAGAAAATGGGCAAAAAGGCAGGACGTAGGTGGAGCTACTGGCCTCGCGTTAAAGTGGCAGCTGATCGAAGAATTAAAGCCAATAGTTTAGTTCATGTTTTTGCCCAAATATTATAATAGGTAAAAGACGTAACTAAAAGTGAGACTGTATTATTATTCTGCTATAAAAATGTATTATCATGCAGTAACTTACAATATTGCTCTGAGCTTGTGCGTGTGACAGTGATTCATGCGCATACATGTCAGTCAGCATGGCATCGCACGTCAAGTTTGTAAAGAGCTTTGTTCAGTCCATTTCAAAATCTGATTTTGGCCACCTCTCAATTATTCAAATGGGTTAAACCAAAGATATTACCTCAGAAGTTCAAGTAAATGCACTAGAAATCCGCGCTCATTCAAGGGTGTGCATCTACTGCATGGACGGAGAGAAAGCACTGACACCTGCAGGATTTCATCTGACGGTACTTTCAATAAAAAGTTAAATAAGCATATCTGTTCCGTGAGAGCAACAGTAGGCTACCGCATTTAACGAGTGTGTATGGTCTCTATATCTATAGACTTTTTTTTTTAGCAAGGAAATTGTCAGACATCCATTAACGTTAGTGCATGCGAGGAAAACAACTGAAAATACAGTTCTCTCCATACTCGACAACGACGGAATCCAACGGCGTGGGCGGAGGTATAATGCGTGTATTAAATTGTATGAAATAATCCCGAAAAAAGCACAAACACGGCAGAGATGGCAAGTACAGCAGCTGCTGGAATAAGCTCAGAGTGACGTTAACAGACAGCAGACAAACGGCCGCAATCCACCTGTCACTCAAGTGGCCACGCCCTTAATTATGCAGGCTTAATATAATTTAAACGGATGAGTTGTAAAAAAAAATTCACCCCCCTCACAGTTGTCATGAAGGGCAAAATAAGCTATAAAGACCAAAACCACTTTTTGCTCCAGGCTGTAAACACGTTTTTTTCTTCTGTAAAGTTGGGCATTTTAACATGGGGGAGATACAGATTTGACTCACTTCTGCAGCCTGCCCCAAGCAGCCAGTCGATGAATTGCAGTTTAATTCACTTCCGTGTTGGTTTCAAGAGAGAGACAGGGAGGTTGCCGCTTGGACAGGGCGCATGTTTAACTGAACGAGCAGAGAGAGAAAGAGCCCCGGTCGCGCACGCGCACTCTCTCTCTTCGGAGCAAGGCGGCTTCACCGTCTCAAAACTTAGCGCTGTCTTGCTCTCTCCCTCGCGCATATTAACCCTCTGGGGACGGATTGGGCAGTACCGCCCAAAATGGCATACTTTTACAAATGTTTAAATACCTTAAACTATTAATGATAGAGAGGTGCGGTCTTTTTTTACCGTCTTCCTCAGATTCCGCTGAAAACAGTGATAACTTACCCGGCTTGTAAATATACACACTTCCTTGTTGCGCAATACCACTATGTAAAAGGCCAATGAAATCGATGTTTGGCAGATTCCGCGAACAACAACCAATGAAAAAATTGCCGATGGAGAAATATTTTTCTTATCCAATCAGAGGAAGGTTACCATGACGTATCTAGCAAATCAGAGGACTCTGTAGCCTTGCAAGGGGTGGTACTATATAGTTAGGGATATGACGCAAACAGCGTTGAATGGACGGAGAGAAGGAGAGAGAGCGAACGGAGGCTTACGGAGCGGATTATCAGAGAAAAATGAGAGCGAGACAATTATAATATATATATTTATATACATACAATTATAACATTATTTATTGTTTTAGCACTTTTATGATGGCAAGCAGTAAACGATTTACGGTGGAACAAGCTCTGGAACAATTACTGGAGAGTGACGAGGAGAAAGCATTGCTTAGAAAATTCTAAGCATTCCTAAGAAAAACGCCTGGGACTATTTGTAAATAAAGTTAAATTTTTCATTGTTCTTTACACATTTTATTTAACAATTACACATGTCTGTCAAGCAAAGGCTTTGACAAATATATGTTTTGTTCAAAAACTGTTCACTATTGTTGTGTGATGTGTGATTTTCAGAAATAAATGACAAAAATCTAATTTCCGTTTTTGAAATTCTCTAGTTTATTGTACATTTTTCACTCATACTTCCTTTATAAACACATTACATGCATGCTTATGTTAGCTTAGGGTCTTCTGAATGCATAGATACCAAACACATAGTGTTCCATCTCCATTACATATGGTTTATAAGCCCAAATGTAAAAATAGAGAAAACGGACCAAAAAGGGCTTAGTCCCCAGAGGGTTAATCAAAATAAACAACACGATGGTAAGGTCGGGAGACTAAAGTTTCATGTGGAGCATTCGGAGATTTGTTTTTCCTGAATTAGGCTACCGCTGGGGGTGAATAATGCTAAAATATGTTGCCTTATCTTCTCTGAAAAGCGTTCCGCACATTCAGCTGACATAAACCACACTTTAAATAAACGAAAAAAACTATCCAGTGATGAAATGTTTTCTGTGATGACACATCTTGTGGGATGTCCCAACCGCCGGCACACGTCCGATAATGACACGTCCAATTCGTGAACTAATGACTCATTTGAACCGATTCGTTTTAATGAATGGTTAAAACAACTGACCTTTCCAACACTGAACTCACGGTACGTTTAATCGGTGTATAACTAATCGGTAACACTTTACAATAAGGTTCCATTTTATTACATAAATTACATAAAAAGTACAGTTTGCTTACTCAAGTGTAAGCTTTTAAACAAATAAAACCACTTGGTTTTTTCCCCCCGAAATAGCATGACTACTTTTTTCCACAAAGTGCTATCAGGAATCGATAAGAGAATCGTTAAAGAATCGGATCGATAAGATTTTATCAATATCAATGCCACTAACGATTCTGCTTATCAATTCCCATCCCTAGTTCCAACCCTATGTATCACACATTCTGAAAGTTGCCATGAAACTGAATTATGACTTTTTTCTTCTTTTTTTCTGCATTGTGATGTATTGTCCGTTCTGATTTTACAGATTATCAAAAAAGAAAAATGTAGGTTGGGGACTTGGTTTTATGCATTAGTTGAGTTGAGTTGAGTTAACTTTATTGTCCCCGAGGGGAAATTTTGCTTGGGCGCAGTGCAGAGTTGTTTCATAAAATAAACATCATACAAAACATCACAAATTACAAAACACATCAACAAAAACAGAAGCAAATATAGACACAGAAGAAAAAGGGACATAATTGACAGCACAATTCCATGGATTAAAGTGCAAGTGCTTAAGTGCTAGTATGGTATTTGCAGATTACTCCATTGTATTGAAGTTTTATGTAAAGTGCATATGCTAAGGTGCTAGTATATATATTGCACATTGCCCTATTGCACTGAGATCACAAGTAAAGTGCTGAAGTGCTCACACAGTTTTATTTCACATCGTTCAGCAACTTAATAGAGACTGGCACGAATGATAATTTTAAGCGATTACTTTTGCATTTTGGCACACGGAGTCTTCTTCCCGATGGCAAGGTTTCATATTCAGGAAAGAGGGGATGTTGAGGGTCTGATTTAATTTTCATAGCCTGTTTTATAACTGCCTGATCATACAGGCTCTGTATAGGCTCATATTCTCTCCTCCCTATAACTTTCATGGCTATTTTGTGCATGTTAGCAAGCTTATTTTTCACCTTAACTGTTAGGTTGCCAAACCATGCAGTAATTCCATATCGGATGACACTCTCTAAGATGGCATGATAGAAGATCATCATGATACGACTGCTCACACCACACAACCTTAGGCGCCTTAAAAAATATAGCCTCTGCTGTAGTTTGTTACACAGGTTATCAACATGTGTATTCCAACAAAGAAGACTGTCGATGTGGACACCTAAATATTTGTATGAGGACACCTGAGTTACTTCCTGGTTTTTAATGACCACTGGCTTGTGGTCTGTAACTTGCCTCGGGTCAAAGACCATCTCCTTTGTTTTTTGGATATTTAAAATTAGTTGGTTGGTGTCACACCATTTAACAAATGTGTCATTTAACAAAAGTTGTTGATTGAATTTTGAGATGTGGCCGTTATGTAGAGATTTGTGTTTTAGGTCCAGTTACCCAACATTTTATGGTGCCTTTCGGTGTCAGAACTGTAGGACCAGTTGTCCATTTGGTACCAAGAAGTGTAGCCATTGTGGCATTCACGTTGCAATTTCTGAGGACAAAGTCTGTGTGTCAGGTAAGATGATGTTCGAGTCCTTCTGTAGGCTTTTGAAACTTCATTAGCAGCTAGAGCACTGATTATTACTTTCTGGTTTAGAGAATGAGAAACAACTTGAGCTGCTGCCAAACAGTGTGAAAGAAGAGCTGAACGTCTTCACTGCTCAAAGTGACGTCACAAAGCAGAATATTAATTTAGGTTGCATGCAGAGTACCTTAAACGCGCAGAAAGCTACACACAGACAGAGTTTTAATGATGGGAGCCCTGCTGCACATCATCCTCCATACAGTAAAGGAATGTGTCCCCATGCCCAGTGCCTGTCTCAGCTGTGGAAGGAAGTAGAGAACCGGGAGGACACCAAACACTTCAAGGACACAACAGCCCAGGCGAGCTTCTCCCTTGATATGGAGCTGGATAAGCAGAGTCATGTTCAGAGAAATGACTATATCCAAAAAGATCAACACCAATTGTATGATCAAATGGACAAAGCAGATGACCCCAATCTGGATCAGGAAGGGATGCCAGAATACTACAGTTTCAGTAGCACCAGCTTGGACCACACCGTATGGAGCGATGGCAGCCGAAGTACGGAGGCAGGCGACGATGATTCAATCATGGCCACCAAAGGCAGTACAGAACTGTCAGATGAACCTTCAGACGCCACTATGGCCAGTGATACTTCTGCAAACTCCACTGATTGTTTCTCTTGTCTCAGCAATACTTTCGATCTGGCTGATGAGTCCGGAGACAGTCATGAAGACCTGCGAAAGAAGCAGGACTCAAGATACGAGCAGCCGATAGAGGAGGTCAATGTGGGATCTTCCGAATCTGGTACTTCAGTTTCTGTGGACCAAATAATAGATGCCTGTGGTGATTTCAGAGCCTGCTTCACATCTACATGTGCAACAGAGCTTGGTCAGATCTTCCAGGTGGAAAATGTTGCCACTGACACTGACTTGCTAGCTGTCAGCCATGAGAAAGATACACAAACTGTGCAAATGGCCACATCTGAAAAGAACACCATTACTGAAGTCTACATGTCTGACTTGGATGTCCTCACAGAGGTATCATATATAATCGTGCGCCTAATGGAGCGCTTGGAGTTGTGATCTTTTCAAATGAGCTGTGAATAATGTGCTGATCATTTACTTCTAGGAATTCATAAAACTTAAGGAGACTGAGAAGGAGCTGCTAAGGAGTAGAAAGGCAAGGTAATGTGCTCAAAAATTAATCATGTCTTTCCAAACCCTCAAGACTTTTGTTTGTCTTTTAAAAGATAATAATGTAATCTGAGCGATATCTGTCCCTCCATTGAAAGTCCATTCCACCAAAACTTTAATGCTTCAAAAACTTAATGAAATGATCAGTTACATTTTTTATTTTTTTACTTTTAACCGTATATTTTTAATTTAGTGGCTATAAGTGTCTCTCAGTGTCATTATTGTAAAAGTGTAATGTTGTCCGTACTACTGTAGCAAGCTGCACGAGTGTTCAGAAAGCTGTTGTCATGTGATGAATGTTACTTTCTGAAATGAGAGATTATGGTGATTGCTGTATATGATTTCCTTTTGTCTTTGAAATGAACAAATTAGAAGAAAAATTCTCCAGTAAGACAAACAACCTGGGGATTTGGCTTTCTGAGACTTCAAGCGCCCCCTTGAGGAAGACAACTTTGTATTAGTTAGCTTTGTAAAACAGTGCTCCAGTCTTAGTCCATGTACTGCATCAAAACATTTGTTGTTTTTTAAGCAGCATATATTAAAATAATCAAGAAGTTTCATGTGTCTTCTCAGCCCTGGTCCTGGTCCTGGTGGTAACCACTGCAGGAGAGTCTGTGGGTGTGACTGTGCCCAGCGAGTGAGAAGAACAGAGCTGCGTCTTCTCGCTCTTCAGTTTGTCATGTGTCAACAGCACTGCTGGAGACGCTACTTCACCTCCCCACTAGGTGAAAGTGCTCATCAAGGGTAAGGGATCGCTCAAGGAAGAATTTCTATTACGAGAATTCACTATTTTTCTATTGAGGTATTCTATACTAACTTTGAGGTCAGCTATTTATTTATTTTTTGTGGTATTCTATACTAACTTTGAGGTCAGCTATTTATTTATTTTTTGTATGTACCTCAGTACTGAGGCCCTGCCAGACAGCATAGCAGAAACTCTGAATACACTACAGAAAGATTACCATGAGATGAGGAGACGGATTCTGACAGGCACTTCTCTGGATGACCTCAGGCCCCTGTCAGTAGATTCTGAAAAGATAACTACAGGGACAAACTACAGCCCAGCATTGGTATGACAGAATTTGAATTTGGAAATGTATTGCATCTGAGATTAGTAGGTAATACGGTCTCATTTCAGGTACTTGATGCCCATTTAGACTTATTTGACAGTCCAGAAAGGTAAGTGGTCCTGATGTGTCAAATAAAAATCATTAAAACTAACTAACCTTTACACAAAAATTAAGTTTTCTGACTGCCTCCCCTGGTATGAGTTCTTTATTGGAATGCTGGAACATACTGCTGCCACATTACACATTTCACAGCCAGGACGCTGGAGGCGAGTGGTTCAGTCAATTCTTTGCTAGATTTTCAAGTCAAAACCTCCCTGAAATATCTGTAAACATGTATATACTACCATTCAAAAGTTTGGGGTCAGTAAGATGTGTGTAAAATGTATACTATTATTTTTATTCCTATTATTCAGCAAGGGCGCATTAAATTGATCAAAAGTGACAGTAAAGACATTTATAATCTTGCAAAATATTCCTATAAATTTTATTATCTGAGAATCTTTTAAAAAAATTACCACACTACATATTAAATCCTGATTGTCACAACTACTGTTTAACGTTGATAAAACATGTTTCTTGAGCATCAAAACAGCATATTTCAATGATTTCTGATGGATCGTGTGACACTGAAGACTGGAGTAATGATGCTGAAAATTTAGGTTTGCATCACAGGAATACATAACATTTTAAAATTTAGTAAAATAGAAAACAGTTATTTTAAATATAGTAATATTTCACAATATTGCTTTGGGTTTGTACGGTCATGGAAAAACCTAGGAAAAGTCATGAAATTCCCAGGCCTGGAAAATTTTAAAAAAAATTAAACCAGAAAGATTTGGAAAAGGCATAAATGTTTCACAAATATATGTATAATAGAATGTTTAATTTGATGTTGGTTGAACAAATTACAATACTTAGCTTTCATCATGTTCTCTGCGTGGGGTAACGTCTTGCCCGGTTTCAGCTTATTCTGTATTAAACCACATAACTCTGCTCAAATTCCCCACAATTAATGACCAGATGTTAGATGTTTCATGGAATGGTAGATCATGAATATTTACCTCAAAAAGTCCTGTATTGGTAAAATGTGAATGAACCTTGATTAATGTTTTGCTGTATTTTTTAACAAATACATGCAGACTTGGTAAGAATAAGAGACTCTTTCGAAATCATTTAAAAATCTCACCGACCCCAAAACTTTTGAACAGTAGTGTAGATGAATAAATGTATGAATGACACCGTTTTGATCCTATAGTAGTGCATTCCATTGTGGCTTTTTGTCCCCACATAATATCAGCATGTCTGCCTTTGCAGTGGTTGGTAATGTACATCATATTATTTATTGCCGATTGATGCATGTGAAAAAGTTCATATTTGTTTACGGCCTCATACATGTTCAGAAGTGCCAATTATTCTATGATTCTGCGTAGTACCATTGCAAGTGGTCCCGGAGTGGATGAAGAAAGTAAAGAGACGAGAGCACTGAACTCTGAAGTTTGTCAGGACACTGAAGCTGCTCCGGTAGTTAATTCACATTCTTCCCTTCCATTTATTTGATAATTGTGATAAATTAATAATTGTACCTGAAATATATGAGTGTGTTACATTTAGAATAGTCAGTACAGTTTGTTCTCTGAATAGGATGAAGCAAAATGTGATGGCAACAAGAGAGATGAAGTCGTCTTTTCACACAAGCAGCCAGGAGCTTCCACTGAGACGACCCCTGGTATGAATATCAGATTGAAGAAAGAGAAATAAACTGGAATTGTATTACAGTGTGTTATATGGTAGGTGCCATCAAGGATCCAAATGGCAGCGAAGCTTGGTTTGATGCAGAGGAGGAACTTGGGTCTCCAAATCAAGATGGAAAAACGGAGAAGCTGATTGCAAAGAGGGAAAGTATGAACTACAAAATTAAGCACAAAGGTGTAGTAGGTTAATTGAAACTATGCGTGGTAGTGATGTCTAGTGAATCTTCTTTCAACAACACCCATTAAGGCCTATACTTAGAAGTGCAGTTTGAAAACTCAAATTCTGTTCTGGAAGAAAGCCTCATTGCTGTTTGATTTGGTTGACTAAATAATCTTTGATCAATATATACTTTTTCTCAGGGACTGATGAAGATGATTCAAAACAAAGTTCCATCTTGTGCGTTACATGCTTGCCAGACAATGTCAGTGAGGTAGGGTGCCCACAAATGTAAGCTTTTCAGTAAAGTTCATTATGGCCTCTAGAGGGCAGCAGACACCACTAAATGTTGTTTTCTTTAGCATGAAGTGCTGCTTTGGTTTGAGAAGTACAATGCTATGAATGTCAGTATCTCCACTTTCAGCAACAATATGAGGTAAGCATTCTCAACATGCTGATTTGATCCCACATATGCCCAAAAGCTAAGATTAAACACTGGTTCAAAGTTATAAAATAGCAATCAATACCAACATCATTATTAAACTTAGTATTTACTGCATTTCAATTTCTCTAGACACTATTTAACAGAATCTCAATAAATGTTATCAACTTTGTGTCTACTTAGTGAGCAAACCGTTTAGGTTAACTACAGTGTATTAGTGTAAATAAGTCCTGAACACTCTCAAAAGGTTTCCTGCTTCAGGTGTGTTTGATTAGGGTTGGAGATGAACTGTGCAGGACAGTTGATCGGCAGGAGCAGGATTGGGCACCCCTGCTTTATAGACTTTGTAGTAATGCTGAATGCTTGTAGTTCCAGACTTCCAAGCATCGTTAGAGATTATAATTAATGAACCGCAATCTTGTCTGTGCTTATGTAGGGCAGCTATTGTTTATCTCAAGAGCTCCAGCGACGCCAAGGCAGCAGTTGAAGATCTAAATGGTCGCTCCCTCCAAGGTCACACTGTCCAGGTGGTGCAACTCTGTCGGGCTGCTTTAGCTGAGCCTACACTGAGCGATCCGTCTCACAGCACCTCAGAAACTGCAGGGGATGGACTTGGAACAAAGGGCGTAACCTACAGTCCATCACATGGAGTAAGTATGAAGTGGCAGGCATTTTAGAAAGTTTGCTTTGTCCAGAACTAGTTAGATTTCAGTCACTGTAAGGGATTTTAATACAGTTTCTTTAAATTATTGCTTTTGATTTTCTGTTCCAAACCCTTGATATCTGTCATGCGTATGTTTTTGACTCAGGGGCCGCGTTGTAGTGTGGACAGGTTGACCAATGTGTGCGACTCGCCTACAGCCTCTGGTACATGTGTGCCACAGCACTACGCCACAATGGGAAGCTTTGACACAATCATGGCCCGGATGTCGGAGCGCCACCCAAACATAGGCCGCCAAAGGATCGTGGATGCCCTGCTGGAACTGCGGGCCAAGCATCAGGGCTTCCTCAGTGGCCTTCCATTGAGATCTATAGTGGATATGACCTCTGAGCTTCTCACACAGGCCTCTACCCCCACATGCATTTGAGTTTGTGCTGTTTTAATCAGTGGTTCGTTCCCTGACCAGTATGATTGGATTTCACTTGGCAGTTCCATTTTTGCAACAAACTTTTGTTATGTATAAACATTTTGTTGTAATCTGTTGTTCCCAACACCTCCTCTTAGTTGAATGTTGATCCTGGAAGTGGAGGAATTAATACGTTTTTTTGAATTTCAGGCTTTTAGCTCTGCTATTACCAGAGTTATGATAACTGCATATATATAAGTTTCCTTGTGTTTCTTAAATAAAACTGCTTTCCTGTGCATTCTTTAATGGTTTGATTAGTGCAAAAACAGGCCAAGTCTAAAGCTACACTATTTAAGTTTGAACATTTTAAGCCAGGTCAAGGCCCTTTTGCAATTGTAAAAATGGCCAGTGGTGAAGGAACTCTTTTTATCACTCCTGTCAGCTCGGGGAAAACCAGAACAACCTTATATTATTTGAGCTACCTAATACCACTTCCACAGCTCTCAGTGTAGGACAGGTGGCGATGTAATTAGTGATGGTCACATGACTGCTGACTCCACTGGATGAACTTTCCAAGCCAGATCTTAAAGGACTTCTGTATTTAATATACTACTGACCTATCAAAAATATATTAAGTTTCATGATTTATCAGTTTAAAGTGAGATTGGTTGATTTAGGTTTAAGAGCTAATTCTAATTTGCTACAAAAAAAAAAAAGTCTATAATAAAGGTTTTCCCCCCTCATACATGACTATCGCCGTCCTTCGCCTGATTGGTAACTACTTTTGAATGACCTGTTAACTGTCCAATCGGAGCATGCTTGGAAGTCGCCCCTACTAGCCAATCGCAGTTGCAGAGGGCGGGACTTGTATGAAAACTGATTGGGGGGGGGGAAGCTAAGTCCTGTCTGGTTTCCCATGGGCGGAGTTTTAATGTCAGGGACGCGGCAGGCACTCGACTACTGAACTTTCACGCCGAAAACAACCGGAGGATGGATAAAAAACGGCATGTTCACGAAGTTTAAATGTTCTTGCGACTGAAGATTTGAAAGCCAGTAATGGATGCAGTGCAGGCTGAATTATTGCAGTGGACCTCAGACAGAGCGCGACAGTAACCAAATAACTTCGAATGTGGATTATTGTTCAGACGCCGCTCGGACTTTCACGTTAATTACTCATGTGTTTACCAATGCAGTTCTCTGCACTGGACGCTAACTTCAGTCATGGATGTGCCGCTGTGATGTGGAGAGGATGGACAAAAAGAAGATCTCAGCCACTCACTATATAAAATAATACAATCTTTTTATACAATTGGACAAAATCTCTTTTGATGTTGAACGGGGTTTTGATTTTGCAAGGAATAATGTGGAAACTTTGCCCATTTACACGTCACCCGGCTCTTCTAGTTTACATGGTCTTGGAAATGTTTATTCACAGCGTCAATGGTAAGTGTTTAGTGAAAGCACAATGTCGTCGGTATTTAACTCAAAGGGACTATCGTTGAGATAAAAAATAAACTTGCATTTCTAATCTGCAGGACCAAATACGAAAAATAATTTAATCAGATTAGTAAATGCGAGTAAAGAAACTGAATTTTGTGAAAGTAAATAATAAATACATGTAAATGTTTTTTTTTTTTTTTTTTTTACTCAATAGTTTCTGTAATAATTAATTGCATTTATTTGTTTATTTATCATTTCATTTATTTTTGTTTTTATTTCTCCATTATGTTAACGAGGGGTCGGTTTGTCATAGTTACTTTTCTGAGCAATTCCGTGTCTTTATTGCGATGCTTCTCTTGTTTGTATCTAGTCCTCAGTTGTAAGTGTCTAGATGATAGAGTCTGAATTATGCGCAGATTCAAAATTCCTGTTTGACTTGAATTGGACTCTCTTTTTCCCGCTAGGTCTTAATGTTTGCATGAGCGGCAGCGCCTCATCTTGTGAAGAATGTTTCCTCATTCACCCGAGCTGCGCCTGGTGCGCGCAAGAGGTGCGTGCGCCCACATTCCTGCCACACATTGGCTGACACTTAATTTTTGAGTGTGGCTGTGTGTCTCACTCTCAAACTACTGAGCTGCCTACCTAGACGGTGTTATAGGCATCATAGACTCATTCAAATGTCGTCTGGGTAGGCAGACAAGCCATTGCTTTATTAATTTTAATGCACTTAATTGAACTGTCGACAGGTTACTAAGACCCTGCATTTGTGGGTTTGCTCATTTATTTAATGGTTTCCTTACATTGCTTAGACCGTGATCTTTCTTTTTCCCTGATTCAGGACTTTGGACAGGCCAGAACTCTCACCTCACGATGTGACTTTAGCCAGAACTTACTGAAAAGAGGATGTGATGCTCCTTTTATAGAGAATCCCAGGAGTGGCAGCTCTCTGTTGCTGAGCAAACCCCTGAGCTCCAAAGGTTCTGGGGTGACCCAGTATGATGTCATCCAGATATACCCACAGAAGATCTCTCTCAGCTTAAGGCCTGGTATGCATCTATTCTGCTGATAGATTTAGAGGAGAAAAAGAATGAAATAAAATGTATTTGTAGATCAATTTATATGGTCTGTTAATGTAGTGACTCCTACTTCCATTCTTCAGGTGACAAGATTTCCTTTGAGGTACAAGTGCGCCCTGTGGAAGACTACCCTGTTGATTTGTACTACCTGATGGACCTCTCACTCTCAATGAAGGACGATCTGGACACAATCCGCAACCTGGGCACCAAACTGGCTGAGGAAATGAGGAAGCTCACTAGTAACTTCCGCCTTGGTTTTGGCTCTTTTGTGGATAAGAACATCTCACCCTTCTCCTACACAGCCCCCAAGTACCAGGACAACCCATGCAATGGGTAAGAGACGTCTCTTACAGATCTGTGATGAGCTGTAAACAGGTTTGGGATTGGCTTTCCCTTTGTTATGCAATGAAAGAAACTGAATGGAAGGAACAGCTACTCGTTAGTGAGAACAGTTTGGAGACACTTTCTCATCTGGGGAAGTGAATATGTCTTCATTTATTTATCTTGTATTACTAAAAATAGCCCTGCTTTAGCGTAGCCTTGTCTTGGAGAAAAGTGCATCATTGGAAATTCAAAAGCCCTTGGCATGTCACAATTTTGGACTTATCCAAAGTCTTATGTCACACTCAAAAGTCAAAACTTAATCTAGTTCAGATAATCCTTAAAAGAGAATCCTGCTGTCACTGGTGGTTATCATTCTGATCCAATGTAAAATAATGGTAGACTTTGAAAAGTGTGACGGAGCAGATTGAGGTTGCAAAGCCAGTACAGCACATGTCCCAGAGAAGCTATTACTCCATGCAGCCTGCAGCCCATCATGCATCAGTGGCCATGTAGGTTATGCACTCAGCCCTGTTGAATGCTCACTGTACCACAACAGAAATCATAGGAACAGACAATATGTCAACAATCATGTCCCTTGTTCTGCAACTATTAAACCTCAAATATTATTTAAAAACCCTGACATGGCATTGGCGTGTTATTTTCATTAATTTGATGCATTTAATTTAAAGACTATTTATTATGTTTGAACATACTAATATTATGTACATTTAAATAATCTATAGAAGTTTTTTTGTTCTGAATTTTGAATGTATAGTAGTATGATATCAAAAAGCACAATATTAGGATTAATTTAAGTTATGTTTTTAGTATTGCTGTTTAAGCTCCTGGTGTTTATCGTTCCTCTCTTATTACAGATATAAGTTGTTCCCAAACTGTGTCCCCACATTTGGCTTTCGTCACCTCTTGTCTCTTACGGACAAGGTTGATCGTTTCAACGAGGAAGTGCAGAAGCAGATGGTGTCGCGTAACAGGGATGCACCAGAGGGGGGGTTTGATGCCATTCTGCAGGCTGCAGTTTGCAAGGTAAGCAGTCAGTCAGGACTGGTCATTTTGCTGCTTCTTCAACTCCCTATAGGGAGACAGCTTTGCTGTCTAGAGTTTTATCAGAAGAGATACAGGTGTGTCTGAGACTTAAAAGAGACACGCTAATATTGCCTGACATCATAGGCTGTAAAAATATTTGCTTTGCCATGAAAGGCACAATCACAGCATGCATGAGAGAAAGAGACTGCGGTTTACGCTGAATGAAAGAGGAGAGCCTTGCCCATTTATCCGCTATACGTGTTATTTGTTTGTGAGACTAATGAGATCTTGCGTTTAGTGTTGAATTTGCCATGTGTTTCTAAAGCACTAGTTAGCAGGTGCTGTCTGCTAGATTGTGTAGATTTTAGGTAAAACTGTGTAAGAACGGTGGCTAATCACCAATTGTAAACCCCCTTTTGCCTTAAATTAACTTTGAAAAAGAAATTGAAATGGTCCTGTTGAAAGATTTTGTATTTTCACTCATAAGATTCATTTACATTGTGACTCTGCCTTAGATTTAATCAACTCTGCCTCAGATGTAATCAACTCTATCTGTGTCTGTAAAGGTGTGAACCAAATGGTCCATACAGGCCCACAGAAACTGATTGGTGCGAATGACAAAGAAACAGCATTGCTCAGAGTAGATTGCAGGGTAGATCAATCTCCTGTGGGAGGCCCTAACAGTTTTCTATTGTGTGTAGCCCATTTGTTTTCATGTATAAAGTTCTGTCTCACAGACAAAACTTTGGGTTAAGATTGTTGAAGGGCGACATGCTAACATCGCTGCTGAAGGACTGCTACACTACAAACCTTCAATAAATTCTTCTCCCCACAAGGCCAAATACAGCAAAATCTAACACTGTGTTGACATGAATGTTTAAAAGTATCTATTTAGTCTTTAAATTAATATGAGGCCATAAAAGCTGCTTGCATAATAAAAAATATATATAAATGATGAAACAATTGAACAAAATGTTTCACAAATGTATTTCATCTACTACTTTATACTACTACTACTTATTTTTAAATGAATGTATTTCTGGAAAATGATCTTATACAGTATGTGTGTTTGATTTGAAAAAACGCTGATAATGTCCATATGTTGATACATATTCTGACAACTGTAATATAACTGAACTGATCCATCAACTATAAATAAAACTGTAAACTATATCCATCAACTAACAACAAACTAATTGGAATAATTATTAAAATAAAAATCCACTGTGTAACAATTATTGAACGAACATGGTATAGAGATGCAAAAAGATATAGGCTGGTATAAATGAAGTTTGGTGTCATTGTGGCAGGAGAGGATTGGCTGGAGGAAAGAAGCCTATCATCTCCTGGTTTTTGCCACCGATGACGTCCCCCACTTGGCTTTGGACGGCAAGCTCGGTGGACTAGTGCATCCTCACGATGGACAGTGTCACCTGAACGACAAGAACGAGTACAGCGCTTCAACAAAGATGGTAAAGCTTTTACACCACAAAACCAAACAAATGATCAGTCTTCAAATGCGAAGACTACATGTTGTTTTGCTTTGGATAAATGAACTGCAGACTCTCTGAATGAGCTTTGTTTTCTTTAAACATACTTAAAGGGGTGGTTGATTATGATTTCACTTTTTTAACTTTAGTTAGTGTGTAATGTTGCTTTTTGAGCATAAACAACATCTGCAAAGTTCCAATGCTCAAAGTTCAAAGCAAAGGAAGATATTTGCTTTTAAAGAAATAGTTTTTTTAAGGACTACAACAAATGGCTGGTAGGGACTACACAACATTCCTCCCGGGTTAGTGACATCACTAGCCCTAAAATTTACATAAACCCCGCCCCCGGGAACACGATTTATAGATTATCATGACAGAATATGCTAATCAATGCCTAGAAGATAGTTAACTACACATCAGCTGCATAAATTCTCCAATTAACCATTCAGGAATGTCTTTCTACATGTCACTTCTTCTTGAGTCACTCCATCATTGTCTGACTACGGTTTGAACATAAACATTTTCAGTGCATGTCTGTGTGAGGTAAAAGGACACAACCTGTTGAAGCTCCGCCCTCTGTGACGGAAGTAGCAGCTCATTTGCATTTAAAGGGACAGACACAAAAACGGTGCCTTTTGCTAACCCTCAAAAAGTGACAATTTTAACATGCTATATACAAATATCTGTGGGGTATTTTGAGCTGAAACTTCACATACACACATCAAAGACTTATTTTACATCTTGTGAAAAGGGCATTATACCACCCATTTAATAACTAATTGCCCTTAACTTCCATCAGCTATAAATGCTTGATGATAACACATAATGATTGTCTGAAATGCTTGGTTAAAACCTCAGCAGGTCTGTGTTTGCTGAACAGCATAACAAATCCTTCAAACTAGCCATTGCAGATAATTCAGTTTTAATGGGAAGCTTTTGTACACTTATTGTTTCCTTCTCCTTTCACCATGTGATGTCTCTTGAAAATTCGTAACTTTTTTTTTTTATGGCTTTGAACTGGATAAATTGTTATTCCCCGTCTATGTCAAAGTGCAAGAACAGATGCGGTGCTCGTTTAGCAGTTTGGTCTCCATCCAAAGTAGCTGAATGTTTTGAGAGTGAGAGAGATCGCTCAGACAGAAGGAAAACAAACAAAAGCAGTGTGTGCCTTCTACTGCAAACTAGGATTTAATATTTACGCATCCATCTTGTTCTGTAAGGAAACGTTACTCAAATGTGCTTAACACATCGATGTTCATTGGTTAAATATATTGAGTACAAACTCCCTGGATACTCGGGCAGTTTAGCAGAGAATGCTGTAGCTGTATTCAGAGGAAATGGGTGGGAAGGATAACGCTAACCGTGGAGGGGAATCAGAAGAGCGATGATTTCCTGACAGAAAGGGTGCTGCAGGGAGTGAGGGATTGCTTGAATGTATCTTACTGATATATGGACATGTGGCGTCTCTCCACAGGACTACCCTTCACTTGCTCTACTTGGAGAGAAACTGGCTGAAAACAATATTTTCCTCATCTTTGCAGTGACCAAAAGACACTATGTTCTTTACAAGGTACCTCTCGTTCCTCATAAACTGTATTGATAGATGTTGAGCTGTTTTTGTTTTGTGTTTAATGTGTTCTTAATGTATTTTTACCCATAGAATCTCACTGCGTTGATCCCTGGGACTACAGTGGAAATTTTGGACCAAGACTCCAAAAACATTATTCAGCTAATTGTGAACGCATACAATGTAAGTTTATAAACGCAACACAGTTTGACTCAATGACTGACTCATTAAGACAGTCGCTGCTTCCGAAATCGCATACTGTCTGAGCAGGAACTACATTTGAATTTGAACTTACTTCGCGACTGTTAAAAAAGTACTTTCTAGTATGAATGTGGGTAGTAAAAAAAAAAAAAGAACTCATAAATCCTCTCCCGTGGCCTCATGGGATATTAAAGTGTTGAACAAATGCGCACTTCAGAATCTCGCCGGAAGTTGTAGGTCATTCGGGGACTTTTCACTTACTGTGAAATACTGCATTCGGATATACTACTCTGGTGCCGTACTGTTTTCCGCATACTATATTGTAGGAAAGTATTTGATTTCGGATGCAGCGAGTGACTTGCCGCCATCTACTGGTGGGTTTCCGCTGCACTCCACATTGGAGTGCAAGTCTTTAAGGTAGGCACAAGTGTTTTTTATTTATTCATTGTTTATTTCCTGTGGCAGTGCAGGCTTGTTAATAACTTGCAAAAATACCTCAATAGCCCTTTTTTAAAATGGCGCATTACAAATACATTCCTTGATGCACTACGATTGTAAGTATCACTATTTTCTGTAAAAAATGTACTGTATGCTCCATCTATTTAAACAAGCTCTAGGATTTGTGGCGTTGATGTGATCTATATATTATTTCTTTATACTATTTATTCAGCACCTCCAACCTAAAACATTATCCTGTGCCCCTTTATAGTCCTATTTGAAACACAGGTGGCAGGTGCACATAAAAGAAAATGTGCTCTTGGTGACCCCAAGACTGACCCCTTCATGCTTTTATTTCCTTTCAAGAGTGTAGAATGTGTATTAAAAGGTTCAGGGTTGAAGCTGTGATGTATAGTGACGGCCCATTATGAATGCACGGTTCATTTTCAGGCAATGTGGTCAACACACTTCAGAGTCAGGCAACTGTTTTATCAACACAACAGCATAGTAATAAATAACCATCACTCACCTAAAGTATTCTATGTAAATTGATTCCAGTTTAATTGGCAACTGAATTAATTCCCCCTGGTTTTCAGCTAATAAATTGTTAGAAATTGAATTAAGAACAGATGATGTTGTGGAGTGTTATTTAGAAAACCTTTGGTCTTTTGCTGTGTCTTCACTGTGTGATCACATGATTACATAAGGTAAGGAATTTCCTGTTTTTGTCATTGCAGAACATTTGATGGGCTCGTCCATGTGTTTGCTTTAGTTCACACAGTAAGCTTTGCAGTCTGATATTTCTGGCTTGTGAAGATCTGATACTCTGTGTTTGTTGCTGCATTGGAAGATCGCTGCTGTTGTCCAAGAAATGGTCTTGAAAGATGTTCTTTGGCTGAAGAGCTTGTTTTTTTTTATGTAGCTATATATTGGAGGAAATTTTTACACTAGCATTTTTATATGACCTTAAATTAAATAAGATCAAGTGAATAACATGAAAGACTACATATACCACAGTTCAAAAGTTTGAAGTCAGTACAATTAAAAAAATATATATATATATACTTGTATTCCGCAAGGACACATTAAATTGGTAAAATAAGGCAGTAAAGACATTTATACTGTTACAACAGTATACATTTTGAACTCTATTCATTAAAGAATCCTGAAAAAAGTATCATGGTTTCCACAGAAATATTAAGCAACACAACAGCTTTCAACATTGATGATAATAATAAGAAATGTTTCTTAAGCAGCAAATCATCATACTAGAATGATTTCTGAACGATCATGTGAAACTGAAGACTAGAGTAATGATGCTGAAAATTCAGCTTTGCCTTCACAGGAATAAATTAGTTAAACCGTATAGAAACAGAAATCAGTTATTTTAAAAACATTTCACAATATTACAGTTTTTACTGTATTTTACTGTATATTTAAATACATGCAGCCTTGTTGAGCATAAGATACTTCTTTCAAAAACAGAATAAACATACTGACCCCAAACTTTTGAACAGTAGAGTAGTTTCACTGGACACTTGGGGGAAAGAAATTAAATACCGGTAATCAGTTTGTTACTGATGACAAACACTGACCAAATATCAAGTTAGGGTTTGACCCAGATGATCCAATTCCTCATCTCTCCTGACTGTCAGTTTACACCAAAATATGCCAAAATACCAAAGTCTATGATTATTGTTATGGATATGATCTATTTTGGTGTTGTGTTCAGTGATAGTATTTGATCCAAGAATATGATTGAAAGTTTGTGGTTTTACTTTTTAAAGCATTATAGAAACCAAATGCAGTATATAATTCTTGGACATCTCCATTACCTTTCAAACTGTTACTAGTGAATGTTGGATTGCTTTGTTTCTTGGATCATTTGCTTGATTTTTGTTTTCATTTTTTCATGTAGAACATCAGGTCAAAAGTTGAGCTGAGCGTGTGGGATCATCCTGAAGATCTCAGTCTGGCCTTCACCGCCACATGCCAAGACGGCCAGCCCCTGACCGGCCTCCGCAAGTGTGCTGACCTCAAAATTGGTGACACTGTTAGTACTTTATATTTTATCAAAGCATGATTGTGCCTTTTACAAAAAATGTTTAAAATGGTTCACAGTTGATCCTGTCTCTCAGTCTACAACCTGAGTGTATGAGGTCTGTGGCAATGAGCTCAGATCTTATTTATACCTCTTGGATGGAGCACAGGATTCTGTATGCTATATCCTGTTGCCTAGTACTACTAAACTGATGGCAGTTGTACTCTTAAGGAGATCTTCCTAAATGTTCAGATCATGTTTACACAGTTTGAAACTTGTTTTTTTCTTCCCCATTTGGCCTTTGTTGACCTGTATATAATGCCCTGGATATGAAAGCAACATATTTTCTTTCACTATCTTTAAGGAAGTGAAAGACAGTGACAGAGAGTTAATGGAAAGAATGTCAAATGTTTATTCTAGTGCATGACTTTTTTTTTTTTTTTTTATCTCAAATCATAAATTTGGCCATATTCACACCAGAAGATCTAGTATTTGAGTCAGAAATAACTTTGAAAAGTAAATGCATTGACAGGAAGATTTCAAACACTCCCTACGCACAGATTCGGGCCATTTACAGATAATTGGTATCGCAGTGGTTTTCAGCAGGTCCAAGGAACATGGCTGAAATCACACACTTTCAGGCATATTGTTTAGCACTTCCTGCGGTATAGACGATGTGTTGTTTGCTCAATGATAACATGCAGGATTTGAATAACATGCCGTTGTCCGCACTCTCATGCCATTATGCAGTGTCAGCCACAGCAGACTCGCTCTTTGTTTAGAGTGAAAAAGATGAAATTGCTTGGAGCCCTTTCAGAGTGTTATTGTAACTAAATTTTACAGTATCATAACACGCAGATTACTGAAGCAATCAAGGCCACATGTTGTATCCAACAGTGCTTGTATAATTAACGGTTACTCTGAAAGAATGCTTTTTATTTTTCAGTGTTCACAAGAGGATGGTGTTTATTGTCATTGTTGGATCTCCCATACATTCTTAATTAAATGGACATTGTAAAACTTCTACACCATGCAGTGATCTGACCCTCCAGTTTCTCCTGTACCATTCCCATTCTGTCTAATTTAATGTTGAGAAGGAGCGTAAAAGGAATAGTGGAGGGGTACAACTGAATAACCACAATGAATGGAGCAACCCAATTTTCTCTGGCTGCTCCAATAGGCTGGGATCTTTTTGTCTCATCCACGAGTGCCAATCATGCCTTTAGAAAGGGGGGCACAACCCAAACAGAATCCCTTGTATCTCTCACAGTCCTCCACCAAACCCTCCGAGGAGTCGGATGCTGCATTTCAATGGGCTCGCACAATAGCGCTGAGCTCTTTTGGGCGAGGAGCTGTGGAAAAACACGGGCCTTAGATACAGAGGCGGTAGCCCAGATTCTAAAGTTAAGCTTAGATTCCTTTCACAGAAGTGGATTCAAGCCCCTAGAGACTACTAAAATGTCCCATACATAATACATTGATCTAATCCTATATTAAGCTGGATGGTGTCCCAGGAAAAATCAGTTTACTTTAGGATAGACTTTGTTTGCCATGGATTTTTAAAGCTTTGCTCACTGTTGTGCAGATGCAAGAACACTATGGAATGTGGTGGGTGTTTTTGTAGAGTCAGGAGCAGTGATGGCTCTTGTGTTTTAAAGTGCAAATTGATTGATTATACATGCATACATATATATATATATATATATATATATATAATGCTTATGCATATTAAATATATAATCCAAACACTTAGAAAAGTAGTTGTAGTTATGTTTATTATTACACTAATATTAATAGTATAATAATAATAGCCTTTTTTTAAATGCATTTTATATAGTAATAAGTAAGTAGACAATGTATATCAAGCTGGTAATCATAAAATAAAACCTAACAGGGTGATCGGGAGATGTAATTTTAGGATTATCCAGGTGTTATTTTTTTGTATTTAAATGTGCCTAATTGAATGTTGAGAATATTTAAATGCAATTTTAGTTTTTATTGATAACTTTTACAATTGGCTTTTAATTTTATATTTTTGGTTTTCATGAAATTTTAGTTTAGTACATAGAAATTATGTGCTTTAGGGTTAGTTCACCCCAAAATTAAAATTCTGTCAGTAATTACTCACCCTCATGTTGTTCCAACCCCATAAGACTTTCGTTCATCTTCGGAACACAAATTAAGATATTTTTGATTAAATCTGAGAGCTGGATCACTCCTCCATATATGGGCTCCATGCGCAGTTCCACTACGTGAAATCTCGAGGCCAACAGAGAAGGAAATGAATAGTTAAATAAAGTCGTTATTTTTGTTTGTTTTTTGCGCACAAAAAGTATTCTTGTCGCTTGATAAACTTAAGATTGAGCCACTGTAGTCACTCGGACCATTTTAACGATGTCTTTAATAACTTTTGGGCCGGCCAGCTTCGATCCCTTAAGAAGCCTATGGAGGAGTGATCCAGCTCTCAGATTTAATAAAAAATATCTTAATTTGTGTTCCGAAGATGAATGAAAGTCTTACGGGGTTGGAACAACATGAGGGTGAGTAATTACTGACAGAATTTTCATTTTGGGGTGAACTAACCCTTTAATTCATTATTAAAAAATATATATTTTAGTTTTATAGCACAGTGAATACTTCATGTCGAGTTATAGATTTTTTTTTTTCCTGAAGAGTCATGTTATTATCTGCTGTTAGCAGTTTAGCATTCTTACTGCATTCTCAGACACAGAATGTCAGACTATGAAAACCATTAAACCCATTCTGACTGATGCTTCAGTTTATTCACATCTATTCAGGACTTCTGCTGCTCTGGCTTTAGGCCTTTCACAAACTACTTCTGCAAACACACGGATTAGTCTTGGATCATCACTAAATGTAGAACATTGCCAGTGTTTTCCCAAGTCTTCGACTGGTTTGCGTTTATATTAGTAAGCAGTATACAGTTTTGGCCATTGATTGCCTAATTATATGTCCTCTTCCTCTGCCCAACTACACAGATTTCATGGAGTTTTCTTATGCCGTCTGTCTTCATCTAATTGTTGAGTTCTTGTGACTCACATGTCTCCTTAATCCAATTCTGCAGGTCATTGCCTCATTGAGGAAAAACGTCGTCTTTCTGTGCCTTTGCCTGACCCCTAATTTTTCCTCTTTTTTTTGTGATGCCTTTCAGCGTGGTCTTTAAGGAGCACGTCAATGCTGGATAATTTGTGATAAAATATTGCTATGTTTGATGTAATGTTAAAATGCCGTTGATTTTTCAACAGTTGATATTACTTGCACAATTTCAGAGTCAGTAAGAATTTGGTACAAAAATTTTGAATAATTAGCACATTTTCTTGCTTGCCTCCCATTTGTCAGGTTTTCACTATTTGATTTGTACACTAAAATGAGTTGGTTTCACTTTATTTTGATGGTCCCTTTAACACATTCTGTTGACTAAGTAACGTTGCACCTATGTCTACTAACTCTCATTAGAGTGTTAGAGTACTAGTAGACTGGTAGGGTTAGAATAAGTTGACATGTACTTGCAAAGTTATAGTCAGTAGAATGTCTGTTGGAGGACCATCACAATAAAGAGTTAGCAGATATTCAAAAGGGACCATCAAAAGTTACTTCGCTGTAGAGAAACCAGTGCGATCAAATTTACAGCAACCCCTTTTCCATTAAAATAACTTTGTTCTTTCATTGTGATTAAGGGTACATGTGAGCCTCTAGTCTACCTCCATCAGTATGACCCTCTGTGGCCCAGTGTTCGGCTCTGAGCTTTGAGCTCTCGGGTCTGGAGGGCTCACTGATCTGAAATGCTACTTCAAAGCGTTCAGACTCAGCATGTTGGGCTTGCACTCTTCCCTGGGTGGTTCTGAATCAAAGGCCAGCCAGACTACATGTTTTTAAAGGTGTCGGGTTCTCTGCTCCAGAGGATCCACACATGACGTTTTCTCACTTCTGGGAAAAGAATTGATAAACTGATAAATGCTTTTTTTTTTTGCACTGCATCTTGCATAATTCCAGTGCAATTGTATGAAACTTAAACAGTCAAGTGGAATACTAAATCTGAGAAATGAGTTTCATCTTACCAGAAATTGACTGATTGCAGATCAAGTCTTGGCTAGTTTGGATGAAACCTCTTCTAGACTTCCTTCCTCTGGGTGGTCATCATCAGGGTGGAGTTTGTCTTTTCTCTGATCTGATGGTCCAGCATTAATCTGACCGCTATGATCTACATCAGTTACTGAACCCTCTTATCTTCAGAGATAAGGTCATGCATGCCACCAGGAAGAGAACTCCCCTTCCTTTGAGTTAGCATTTTTTAACCTTTTCTTCGGTCATCCCAAAATTAAATTTTTTTTTTATGGGTTTTTAGTTAAGTGCCTGAAATAAAGTCTGTGGTGAACACAAGTTCAAGATTTTTTTTCTCATTTCATTATACAATATAAAATGCATCACTTGTGAATTTTTTAATTATTATTTTACAAGTGGCTAAATGGTACTACAGAGGCTCTCTAGAACATCACATGACAATATTTAAATGTTATCACACCAAGCGCACAAGCTCATCAACTCGCTGTACAGCCACTCACTAAAGCCTTGTTGTGTTTATACTCATGCTGTTCTTACTCGAACTCTCCAACTTGTTGATTTTAAATAAATATTGAAAGAGTTGCCAGAAGCTTAGTGATTGTGTAGTTGGTTTATATTTCAACCTCAGCTTTTTACTTCTGGTCATTGTATTTAGGCCTCAACATTCATTGTTCATTTGTGTAGATTATCTTGATGAACAAAACATGTAAGAATCAAACTTTAGTTGATCACAGAGCTTATTTTCTGCAATCCAAAAGTCAAAGGAAAAATCCTGCTGGCTTTTTGTCAAGGGAACCAGGGTGATGCTAACTTCCAGGTTGGCCTACAAAATGATGTCATCCCTGTCATTTTTTTGTGTATATTTTGTCTTAAATACAAGAAAATGAGTTGTCTGTTTTCTTGCAGGTTTCCTTCAACCTAACTGTAGACGCTCGAGGATGTCCTCCGAAAGGCACCAAGAAGAGTTTCACCATCAGGCCTGTTGGTTTTAAAGACCGTCTGGAGGTCTCTGTGGACTACCGCTGTGATTGCAGCTGCACGTATCACACAGATCCCAACAGTAGCCGCTGCCACTCCGCCGGCACCTACAGCTGTGGGATGTGCCGTTGTGAGCCCGGCTACTTGGGTGCCCGCTGCGAGTGCCAGGAGGGTGGGGTCGACTACCAGCACCTCAGTGTCTGCCGTGAGGCTGAGGGCAAGCAGGTGTGCAGCGGCCGCGGAGAATGCAGCTGTAACCAGTGCCTTTGCTACGAGTCCGAGTTTGGCAAAATCTACGGCACCTTCTGCGAGTGTGATGACTTTTCCTGTGCCCGACACAAGGGCACACTGTGCTCAGGTAAGATGAATTTAATCGCTTTTTTGGTCGTCGCAATATATTTCAAAGAAATCTTTGCACCTTAGTTCCATAATACAGTTCAACCTGCACCTTGCAAAGTGCATTGAATTTTCAGGACAAGTTATGCCCATATCCTAGTTTTTCAGCATTGTCTCAAGACATTTGCCCATTTGGCTTGCCCATGGGCCTCTTTAGGATGCCACAGGGGTGTAGCCATCATTTCAGAAGTGAGGGGGACAAAAAAGTCATGTGTGATACCAGTTTATTCTAACCTTTGTCTAATTGAAAGATTGAAAGGTTTCTTCTTTTTATATTTATATATATATATATAAAATAATAATAATAATTTTATATTTTTTTCCCTATATTTCTCTAATGACAATTTTATAGTTGGTTTATGTAGTATTTTTTTATAATTGGTTTTATACACTTGTGCATTAAGTCATCAAGGATGGAACAGTTAATGAGGCTTTTTATCACAGAATAAGGCAGAAAATATATTTTATCTTTGTTATATATTTGTTAAAATAGACTTTATAACAATATAATATATATGTCAATTAGCACTGCATTATTCACATACTTTGTTATTAAAATAACCAGTTATGACTTAAAACCCACATAAATCTTAGTCACAGTCAACGTTCATGCTTTTTATTCAGCTACAGCGATAGCTGGATGCCTTTTGTCTATATAAGGGATTTCCTGGAACGTCATAAGTTATTAATAAGTAAATAATAATTCCGTTTTGGACTATTTGCACGAGAGACTCATGCCCTCCGGGTTCCTAATGAAACATACATTACATGAGTGTTTATTGCTCCATAATGTTCACCTCGCCTCATTTTGGATATGAATAAAATGTCAGTTCATGCATTGACTATCTTGCCTCTTTGAATTTAAATCGAGATTTGTCCACAATGGCCAATAAAAACCTCTGTGAACACACTTGACCGAAAAAAGGGCAGAGGACGAATTTACGTTTTATTAAAAGTTGGCATCATTTCTATGGCCATGAGATGCCTGATTATTATTATTATTTTATCAATTCTTGCCAGAGAGCAGTTGGCTGGCACCCCATCTCTCTCTCTCCACACGACGCATCTCTGCCATGCCACAGTGAGAGCTTTGTAGCAGGCTGCATTTGTTTATCCATGCACACAATGGCTGGTCTATAGTAATGAAGCTCTATGTTTTTCTTTTCTTATGTCAGCAGGAACTGCCGGCCCAGCACAAAATGGATATTTGTTGAGCCTCTGTAGCAATAATGTAATTGGTAGAATCGAGAATATGTCCCATTCCTGCTATCTCAGCCATCGAAAACTCTTCTCGTCCGCTGTAATGAGTTCTAAATGAGTCTGAGTAATTATGCGCTCTCATACCGCTTTGCCATGGTGAATTAACTGGGACAATTCTTGTAAACTCGCTAATAATGGCTGTGGGAAAAGGCAACCGTTGATGAGAGTTCTCTGTAGGTTTCGTTCACATGTTAAAAGGCCCATAAACATGCTTTGTGGTGTTTTGATTTGGCCATGCTCCGGTGAGAGCAGCTTGTTTTACAGAGTGTGATTTGCGAGACTTTTTGGATTTAATATAAAATTCAGCATGCATGCAGTTTGTTTAGCATGCTGGTGTTTATCTAGAAAGTGGGACAGGTTTCTCAAACAGGCGGGCCAGTAAGATGAACATAGTCCTCCAGGGTAGGGTTTCCCAAATGGTGGGAACTGCTGGGTGGTTGTTAAAAATCTAATAATCAAGTCATAATTTTTTTTTAAATTAAAGTAAACTAGTGCAATGCCCGTGCAAAATCTGTTTTTGTGTGTTTTTAGTAATTATTGGTTTGGTATGTTTGAGTTGCTGAATAGCCTAGGCTACTATTACACAGGAGCCTAAACTCCTGTGTAACGAAAACGATAACGTTAAGCGTACCAGAATAAGATATAATATTCAGAATTAAACAGTGTAGCTGACTTACAGATTCAGTTAACATCCACAAATGAATAAGTGCGACGATTCAGGGGAGGTTCAGACCTTGGCTGGAGCAGCTACACAGTCAACTCAGAGAAAACGCTACGCTTGAGCAAACAGTTTGTGAATAGGTTACTACAAATGATGGCCGTGAATAAAATATAATATTCAGATATTTTTAAACCACAACCCTCTAATGTCAGAATGTTTATTTTGGGGAGTGGACACTCAGTGTGCAGTGTGAGCCAGAGTGGACAGCGGCTAGAGTGGCAAAAGCCAATGTGTGCTTATTTTACCGATATATTTACCGATATCTTTTGCATTTCTAGTCCAAACAACGTCAAACTCGGCACTGCACTTACTCGTGCCCGTAGCAAGACACCTGTTAAGTTTGAAATCCGTCGGACTAACGGTTCGAGAGATATGCGAATAACAGATATGCCCGTTCAAAATCAGTTTTTGTACGAGTTTTTAGTAATTGTTGGTTTGGTGTGTTTGAGTGCTTATTGTTACAATTACACAGCAAAAGTTCAGTGACATTTTTATTTGTGCATGGTAGAAAGCAAATACTGATACTGACATAATGACACTATAAATATGGAAAATTGAACTATATAACTAACTACTGACAACTAACTACTCCTGAATAACTACAATATTCAGAAGTAAACAGTTGAGCTGACATAAAGGAGAACTCCGGTCAATTTTAACATTGAGCTCATTTTTTTTTTACATTTGGAGTGCTGTCAGTACAGACAAAAACGACAAAAATTGGTGTTGCCTACACCGTGTTATCCTTTTTTTTTAAATTCGCACCCTGTTGACTTCAATGGGGCAAGTTCTAAACCTGCTTTTAGCCTCTTAACAACCTTAATGTGTCATTACAAGTGCACAGCCATGTGAGTGGTGTTATTAATGCCTGGCTCACACTACAGGAGTTTTAAAATCCTAACCGATTGTGAAATCTGGTTGCAGCTCACACTTAAGGAGAATCTTTGCAGATTTTCTTCCCTCAAATCTTAAACATGCTCACACTACAAGATTTGAAAATCGCGGCGCACCACACACACTACACAATGGTATTAAGATTATCGTGCCAGAGGACGCGCTCACGTGATCTCACGCAGCAGATCGGAAGCAGAAAAGTGGATGTAAACAAAATATCTGTCCTTCATATCAAGTCATATTCGTGAAAAGGTTGCCGTGACCAAGGAAAGGGAATTAAAAAAATTATTTTAAAAAATCATCCTTTTTCTAGGCTATTTCTAATGAATGGCGTCAGCTCTGGTCAATACAATGAATCAATGCCATTGATCTCTATGAAGTGAAGCATCAGCTTCGCGTTGCCCATTAACAGCTTGTTTCATTACATCTATATTTGAATGAATCCGCATTTTTTTTTTACAATTCCGTTGAATGAATAGTTTAATGACTCACTCAAAGACAGTCCCTTGTCGCCACCTAGTGGCGTAACAATGTAACTGGACTGATCGAGTGCCGAGTAAATGGTAAAATATAAGCAGAAAGCCTTTAGTAAAGAGAGATTCGAGGATCGAAACTAACTGTTATATAACAATGGCCTAAAAAGCTTATTGTCAGGTTTATGTTCTGTTATTATATTATGTGGACCCTTATTTGACATTATCTTTTGTTTAGGCTACTATGGGTTTTTTAGTTTCGGTTTCATTACTGAACATGTAGGCTACTCGTCTTCGTGCCTGCTGACCACAGCGTAACACTTATTTATTTAGCAATAAATAAATAAATGAAGATAATACCGCATATCGCGCTGTTGAGTCACTCAAAATTACAGTAGGGGTTCAATCTTCAGCTGGCTGGCAGGAGCCGCCACTGGCAGGTCACGTGACCTGTCAGTGGCTGGCTGGCTGGCAGCTGCCAGTCTGAGCCTGGCATGTCACGTGACCTGTCAGTGGCTGGCTAGTTGTCTGGCAGTCTGCCTTTGGCAAGTTTCAGAAACCATTGATTTTTGTGTTTTGTGTTCCTCTCTTTCTAGCTCATTTATTAGGAATCTGTTGATATGATTATGTTCTTTAGTATGATTGATGTTTTGGGGACTGTTATCCCAATATAACCAGTCAAATGGCCGTGATCCGACTGGCAGCTTACAGACGCTTGCTCGACGCTCATCCAGTCAGTCGCGGCTCATAGTGCGTGTATAACGCGTTGCCTGACACTCTCGCTGCATGGAAATAAATTGTTTTCTTATTACGAATGTAATGTCACGCATCTATTCTTGTGTATGATTGATGTTTTGGGGACTGTTATTCCAATATAACCAGTCAAATGGCCGTGATCCGACTGGCAGCTTACAGACGCTTGCTCGACGCTCATCCAGTCAGTCGCGGCTCATAGTGCGTGTATAACGCGTTGCCTGACACTCTCGCTGCATGGAAATAAATTGTTTTCTTATTACGAATGTAATGTCACGCATCTATTCTTGTGTATGATTGATGTTTTGGGGACTGTTATTCCAATATAACCAGTCAAATGGCCGTGATCCGACTGGCAGCTTACAGACGCTTGCTCGACGCTCATCCAGTCAGTCGCGGCTCATAGTGCGTGTATAACGCGTTGCCTGACACTCTAGCTGCATGGAAATAAATTGTTTTCTTATTATGAATATAATGTCATGCCTTTATTCTTGTGTATGATTGATGTTTTGGGGACTGTTATCCCAGTATAACCAGTCAAATGGCCGTGATCCGACTGGCAGCTTACATATCAAACATGTTTGATATGATCGGGGCGAGCCCGATTTGTGTGAGAGCAGATCGGGAGGTGCAAGATTCGATCTGTGAACGCCTCACATTACCAGATAATCTGTGCCGAACATCGGAACCGATCGAGGTCCTCGACAAGATTTTTTCTCCGATTCTCGGGAGGGGTAAATCGGGCATAAATCGGCCTAAAACTCCTGTAGTGTGAGCCAGGCTTAAGAGTGACCACGGTCAATCTGACTGCAGTAAATGTGAAAGATATGAATAAAAATGATGTTAATTCAGCCAGCTCACATACCTGTATTTACTTCCTGTTTTCGTTCGAAGTCCACAGTAGTCGATTGTCGAGTTTGCGCGCGCGATCATTAGTTATATTAGTTACCAATGATCGCGCGCGAACTCGACAATCGACTACTGTGGACTTCGAACGAAAACAGGAAGTAAATACGGGTATGTGAGCTGGCTGAATAAACATCATTTTTATTCATATCTTTCACATCTACTGCAGTCAGATTGACCGTGGTGACTCTTAATAACACCACTCACATGGCTGTGCACTTGTAATGACAAATCAAGGATGTTAAGAGGCTAAAAGCAGGTTTAGAACCTGCCCCATCGAAGTCAACAGGGTGCGAATTTTAAAAAAAAGGATAACACGGTGTAGGCAACACCGATTTTTGTCGTTTTTGTCTGTACTGACAGCACTCCAAATGTACAAAAAAATGAGCTCAATGTTAAAATTGACCGGAGTTCTCCTTTAATGTTTAGCTGACAGAATGTTTATTTTTAAACCACAATTTTTAATTCTCATATTCTCATATTTTTGGTCTCGGCAGGCTATTTCCGTCGTAGTTTTATCAAAAATATGGTTAAACATTGTGCCTGGGGCATTTGTAACACAGATACGCGTTTCCCAGAGAGGTTGGAGGGGGGTGTCCATTTTTTCCCCTTCCCAAACCGAAGTCAAATCCTGACGAGTGTCGTCTAGCACACGCTGCTAATAAATACAACGTTATACTCGCGTAGTCCGTTTGCTTTGTAATAACGATTATAGAAGTGAATAGAGACCTACCCAGCTTTGCATGAACAGTGTTGCTCCTTGATATTGTTAGTCCCAGCCTCCGTCTCCATTAGTACGATATGTGGTGGTTAATTTTTTGACTGTGACCGGTATCCTTTTGCCTCTATTTGGATGCCTTGTTGTTCCTTGCGTTTCACCTGTATGTCATGAATATAGCCTTCGAACGTATATTGCAGCCCCTTTTGCCTACTTCTATCGGACACTTCATTTGCTGCTTTATAAAAGTTTGATAAAATTTCAGCAGGAAGAGCTGTCACAGCATAAGCCATGTTGATACCGGAGCCCAGATGAAGTTTGTTTGTCGGACGTAGCAACAGTAACTAAGGGGGGCGGGGCTTAGCCAAAGGCGAATTCATCTATCTATAAATTACAGGAACTTTTGCTGTGTAATTGTAACAATGAGCACTCAAACACACCAAACCAACAATTACTAAAAACACACTCAAAAACTGATTTTGCACATGCAAACTGTCAAACCGATTAATCGCGATTAAAAATATATACAGTACACACACGCGTATAATATACAGTGTATGTATGTATGTATATATATACACTCACCGGCCACTTTATTAGGTACCCCATGCTAGCAACGGGTTGGACCCCCTTTTGCCTTCAGAACTGCCTCAATTCTTCGTGGCATAGATTCAACAAGGTGCTGGAAGCATTCCTCAGGGAGTTTGGTCCATATTGACATGATGGCATCACACAGTTGCCGCAGATTTGTCGGCTGCACATCCATGATGCGAATCTCCCGTTCCACCACATCCCAAAGATGCTCTATTGGGTTGAGATCTGGTGACTGTGGAGGCCATTTTAGTACAGTGAACTCATTGTCATGTTCAAGAAACCAATTTGAAATGATTAGAGCTTTGTGACATGGTGGAAGTAGCCATCAGAGGATGGGTACATGGTGGCCATAAAGGGATGGACATGGTCAGAAACAATGCTCAGGTAGGCCGTGGCATTTAAACGATGCCCAATTGGCACTAAGGGGCCTAAAGTGTGCCAGGAAAACATCCCCCACACCATTACACCACCACCACCAGCCTGCACAGTGGTAACAAGGCATGATGGTTCCATGTTCTCATTCTGTTTACGCCAAATTCTGACTCTAACATCTGAATGTCTCAACAGAAATCGAGACTCATCAGACCAGGCAACATTTTTCCAGTCTTCAACTGTTCAATTTTGGTGAGCTCTTGCAAATTGTAGCCTCTTTTTCCTATTTGTAGTGGAGATGAGTGGTACCCGGTGGAGTCTTCTGCTGTTGTAGCCCATCCGCCTCAAGGTTGTGCGTGTTGTGGCTTCACAAATGCTATGCTGCATACCTCGGTTGTAACGAGTGGTTATTTCAGTCACTGTTGCCCTTCTATCAGCTCGAACCAGTCTGGCCATTCTCCTCTGACCTCTGGCATCAACAAGGCATTTCCGCCCACAGAACTGCCGCTCACTGGATGTTTTTTCTTTTTCGGACCATTCTCTGTAAACCCTAGAGATGGTTGTGCGTGAAAATCCCAGTAGATTAGCAGTTTCTGAAATACTCAGACCAGCCCTTCTGGCACCAACAATCATGCCACGTTCAAAGTCACTCAAATCAACTTTCTTCCCCATACTGATGCTCGGTTTGAACTGCAGGAGATTGTCTTGACCATGTCTACATGCCTAAATGCACTGAGTTGCCGCCATGTGATTGGCTGCTTAGAAATTAAGTGTTAACGAGCAGTTGGACAGGTGTACCTAATAAAGTGGCCGGTGAGTGTATATATATATATATATATATATATATATATATATATATATTATAGCCTATACACAGACATACATCTATCTATAAATTACAGAAACGTCTGTCTGTGTGTCTTTTATTCGCATACCTCGGTAAAAGCACACATTGAAGATGTTTTGAAGGTTGTGGTTTAAAAATAAACATTCTGACATTAGAGGGTTGTGGTTGAAAAATATCTGAATATTATTTTATTCACGGCCTCCATCATTTGTAGTAACCTATTCACAAACTGTTTGCTCAAGCGTAGCTTTTTCTCAGAGTTCACTGTGTAGCTGTTCCCTGAATCGTCGCGCTTATTCATTTGTGGATGTTAACTGAAACTGTAAGTCAGCTACACTGTTTACTTCTGAATATTACATTTTATCCTGGTGCGCTTAACATTATCGCTACTGTGTAATAGTAGCCTATGCTATTCACCAACTAAACATAAAAGACACTAACTGCCTTTCATTGTCTCTAATTGTAATCTGCACAATGACAACAAAGTTGACTAATGTTAATCTAATCTAATCTAAACTCCTGCTACCTGTACACAGATACCCAAATACATGTCACCTAATATCACCATTATAAATTGTTTTGCAACCATGTTGTTCAATTTTCCATATTTATTGTATGTCATTGTCAGTATCAGTATTTTCTTTCTACCATGCACAAATAAAAATGTCACTGAACTTTTGCTGTGTAATTGTAACAATAAGCACTCAAACACACCAAACCAACAATTACTAAAAACTCGTACAAAAACTGATTTTGAACTGGCATATCTGTTATTCGCATATCTCTCAAACCGTTAGTCCGATGGATTTCAAACTTGACATGTGTCTTGCTACGGGCACGCGTAAGTGCAGTGCCAAGTTTGATGATGTTTGGATTAGAAATGCAAAAGATATCGGTAAATATATCGGTAAAATAAGCACACATTGGCTTTTGCCGCTGTCCACTCTGGCTCACACTGCACACTGAGTGGCCACTCCCCAAAATAATTCTGACATTAGAGAGCAAACTGTTTGCTCGAGCGTAGCGTTTTCTCTGAGCTGACTGTGTAGCTGCTCCAGCCAAGGTCTGAACCTCCCCTGAATCGTCGCACTTATTCATTTGTGGATGTTAACTGAATCTGTAAGTCAGCTACACTGTTTAATTCGGAATATTATATTTTATTCTGGTGCGATTTAACGTTATCGTTTTCTCAGAGTTTAGGCTCCTGTGTAACAGTAGCCTAGGCTATTCAGCAACTCAAACATACCAAACCAATAATTACTATTAACACACAAAAACTGATTTTGCACGGGCATTGCACTAGTCTAAATAAATTTGAACTTGAGATATGGCTTAGTCTGATTATCACATCACAAAAGGCTGTGATTTATTCTGATGCACTGCGTGTTTCTGGGTGAAATGCAGCATTGTGTTCATTAACACATGAGCAGCTCATAATCCAGTGTTTTCAGTGTCTCAAAATGCCTCAGTTTTGCAGTAAATGCTGTTCCACATAAACTTCATATCTACATGTCACTGCTAATATGCCAGGATCAATTTGTCACATTTGTATTTTTTTTTTTTTTTTGTGGACAAAAATGTTTTCAGCATTTTAGGAGATTTGTAATGAGCATCATTAACTAAACAGAATTAAGGGTCACTACAGGTTTTTTTTTTTTTTTTTTTTTTACCAAAATAAGAGCTCTAGTTTTTAATATTTAACTTAAAATATTTGAGACACATTAATATTGTAACTTGTAGTGTAAAAGAAATTTACTGTCCAATTTTGTCTATGTTGTTGTCTATGTTGTTGTTATTATTATTGCCATTTTTTTGTATGACCCAAATTGTTTTGGATGACCCAAATTGATGGGTGGTTAGGTTATTAGGGTGTAGTGCTGACACCAACACATTTTTTTTTCTTTTTGATGTGTAAAGTGCTCGTTTATTTTTAATTAACTTATTTATTTTGATCTAAAACTCAAAGATGAATCAGTCAGTGAGTGTTTAGGATACCTGTGGTTAGGAGCTTCTTCCTGTGCCACATTAGTACTGGATCACTGGGCTTGGTGAGCATGTTGTGACTCCTGAAGGTGATTGGCTGATGGCTTCTTATTACAGCTGGGCAAGAATAAACTGTTTTTGTAAAGATGTTTTGTAACCCTTTGTAGACAAACAGTCAATATATAGGTATATATAATAGCGGTTATTTTTCAAAGTTACTTTAAAGATATTTTTAAATCCATTTAAATGTAAACATGACTTTAAAATGAACAAAAGCACTCTTATTATTGGTCTCTTAAGCATAGTTCAATTCGATTCAAATTTATTTGTATAGCGCTTTTCACAATACATATTGTTTCAAAGCAGCTTTACAGAAAGTGCATTTCAGAAATGTAAATAGAAAAATACAGTTAGTTAATCATGTATTAATTAGGGCATAACATATCGCCGGCATTGAGTCGTCTCTTCACAGGCGTTTAGTCATCTCATCGCAGGTCCTTTGTTCATACAGCTGGAGTAAACAAAGTATTGTTTTTCTTTAACCACACTCTTTGATGGAAGTGCTATTGAAATGGTTTACTCAGCTGTTATCTTAATTGCGTATCACATACCGCACCCTGTTGTTACCTAAAACAGCATTTTGTTAGTAGTAGTTGCAGAAAATAAAGCCATAAGAAAATGCAACGGTCACCCGGCCTGGATCATTGAATCATGATGTTAATATCATTCTGTAATATAGATTTCCCTATTTATATGATATATGAAGCCATGGAAAAACTAATGTTGAGTCAGCCGGTCATTATCCGCAAAAACAATCCTTCACAGGGTGAAGACAACCAACGCAAAAGTGATGCGTATAACACAGATACTTCTGGGTCAATTATAGTTTTACGGATAAAATATTTCACAGCAGAATGCTGTGATCAGAAATAGAGCTGTGTAATAACATAGAAAACCTGAATTTCATATCAAGTTTGTACATTCAGCTCTAAATATATTCATTTTTGTGTATTGCGGATCAGCGTGGCCTTGTTGTCATGCTGATAGCAGCCTGAAGTGCTCCCACAGACAGACAGCACTGCGCTGATAAGACATCTGTGTGTCCTTTGTTGCGTTTGAATGATTAGTTTGTGCTCTGCTGTCATAGTGAAAGACTTTTGAATCTGCTGAACTGACTGGATTTAGTGTGATGGCTGCTGGAAGTGCACAAGGTTTTTTTTTCTTGATATTCTTACATACTTCGTTCACATGCTTCATGTCAGTCAAAGGTTTACCATATTAAAACTTATTATTGTACATATGTTTTGAATCTCTGCACAATAGCTTTGAGTGTTTAGAAGTGTGAGCATGACAGTATCTTAAAACTATTTAGCCCGTAGTAAACCTTTGCTTTGTAGTGCTGTTCTATACATCTGCTGCTGATTTTAATTTCTTATTTACACAGAGACCTAGATAGTAACTAAATGCACCAGACATATAAATGTGCCCTTTTTTTCTTTACATTTTCAACGTTGTTGTGTAGACTTAGTCAATTATCATTTTAAATGTGAGCATGTGTGTGTTTGTTTTAAAGGTATCAGAAGGTGAGGGAACTCAAAAACTTGAGGCAACCAGTTTCAGGACTTTTTTGAGTTTACTTAACTTAACAATTAAAGTGTCTTTGCTTTCATCAAACACAATATACTAAGTTCTATGAACTTGCATTTTTAGCATGTAGAGTAGCACTTTAAATTAATATGAGCATTGATATTTCATAATTGTGATGTATAACTTTCTTACACCATGTCTACACCAGACGCTGGTGGCACGACGCAACGCCACAAAAGCGAATAGAACCCATTATAATCAGTGATGCTGTCTGCAATGAATGTGGCGCAAGCCGCGTGACAACAAATTCTCAAGCGTAAACTGATGCCCCGTTCTAGTTGTGATGTGGTACTCCAAGCGCTCGCGCTACTTCTGATACGAAGGACAAATGGATTTGCATCGATCACTTTGTCGTGTCCAGTGTGGACAGCTTTTAGCTGTTGCGGCGTGACTCAACATACACGTTAGACTACTACCTGACGTGACAAAGTTTGTTGAGCAAATTGAAAATAATAGATTTAAGAATATATACCATAGAGAACACTAACGCTAAAGGTGACTTGACACAACAGAACTTTTACAACAAAATATAATCGAATTAATGTAATGTAAGAGAGAATAAACAACATCGTAACATATATTACAACAGAAACCCGTTATTATAAATTATTTGTTTTACTGTATTTTTTTATCAAGAAAAATGCAGCCTTGGTGAGCATTAGAGACTTCATTCAAAAGCATTAAAAAAGTCTTACCAACCCAAAGCTTTTGAATTGCAGTGTGTATAGACAGTGTTTCATCAAAAACATGTATCGTCTTAACCTGAGAAAAACATGTGAATCTGTTCAATCTCATGCACTTGACCTCAAGCAGTATACAATTATACATGGGCTTTCAAACAAGTGTCACTAACTTGTAATAACATATCAGGAGTGATGGGATGTTTGTTATTGTGGTCATATATGTAGTTTTTCTCAAAAACATTTGCAGATCCAAGAAATATGTTAGACACCTAGCCTAGTTGTTTTTGAAGCTGTTTTTTAAGATTTGTACAACTTTCAGATGTTAGCTTGTATAAGCTTTAGCATGGAGCAGAATAGACGTTGTGTGTTGAATACCAAACATATGCTGTAATTTGGACATAACGTGGTTCCGTTTAACTTTTGGCGAACAGAACATTATCCACCAACTCCTCTTTCTAACTGTACACAGAACATTGACGTCTGTTTGAGTTTCTTTTTCCACACCCCTGCATCCTCTCTTAACTCAGTAAATGACATCAGCACCTGGCAACACACTGACCTTAGATGCAAACAAACAGACAAGACCTTCACTGCTTTACTGTCATCATAAATGCAGGAAAATCTGGCATTCTTTGGTTGACAAGATTGGATATAAACACTTATCTGATTTTTGTCATGTTGTGTCCTGTGGGACTTTATCAGAGCAATGTGGTCACGTGTTGAACAATAGAGCTGCAAGAACCATAAGCAAAATTGGACTTTGGAATAGAGGTCAATGTTCACTCCTTAGTCCATTGACTGTGATGAGAGCACATTTGCTAGCAGAACTCCTTTGTGAAATGCATGTTTTTGATGTGGCAGCAAGATGCATTTCCATTTCTATGGGGATGAGAGTCCTGGAGTTTGAAGTACCTTTCATGGGTAATATTATTAATGGATATGCACACATTTTTGTGTGATGAAAATGGTGTATGTAGATCCCCTCTGTTGAACTCAATAGACTCCTCTACTTGCAGTTTACCAAACAGTGGAGTTTGTTGGACTTTGACTCAATCCCTCAGATGTGCTCCACTCCCTAAAACCGTCCCCAAATGCACCAGCAAAATGAAAAGCTCAGTTAAACAAACCCAGTCCGGATGGAAAGAGGATCGTCTAGATTCTAGAAGCCTCGAGGACCTGGATTAGCGTGCTAAACAAATAAAGCATCTCCCATGGATCCTGCTTCGCTTCTGACAGACTTTTCTGCCATACTTTAAATGCCAAGCCTTTACACAAAACATTTCAAAAGAATAGAATGTCAAAAGATACTCGTTATAGGTGGTTTTCAGTTATTCGTCCTTTGAAATATCACGCCTTATGAATGGATGTTGCATGTACATTCACGCCCCAAATCTTAGCTACTTCGTATTTTATTAGAAAGTAGGATGTAAGATTGAAAATTGCATTTAAAAAAACCATTGCCCTTCTGGGCAGATAGGAGTTTGAGCTGTCAAACAGAAGGTTTTATTGATTCATGAAGATGTTTTTCTGCATGTCACTGCATGATTTGTGCGGTGGTTCATATTTGAGTGACACTAACCTGATGCTTTTGGTGAACCTTCAAACGTGATAATAGTCCATGCTTTTTTTTTTTAGTTTTCAGTCAGATCCGAGCAGATTGAAGTCTTGCAGTGTCATCAGTACACTGCAATCAGTCAGTGCTAAAAAAAACAAATCTCATCTGTCACTTTGTGTGTCGTCTCAAGCGTTGGTAAAACACACCCAAACTTATTCATCTTGGTCTTGTTTAGTTGGTTTTCAAATCTGACTTTAAGTGACCACATTGCTACAATGGGATTACTACGCCTTTAATTGACCTGCTCTGGGCAACAAATTGTAACAGGATAATGATTTTTCCATGCGAGGTACCATTTGGGAAAAGTTGACTAGTCTGTTGTTATAGACCAGTACACACAGTAACCTGACATATTACCGACATCCTAACAACAATTTAAGGCATTTTTTTCGGCATTGAAGTATTTATTAATTGTTGGCACGAAAATTGCTTCGCTGTTTTAAATGTGTTTAACCTCCTCTGGAAAGATATCCAATCCAATTTTGGAATGCAAAGGTGCGGGTAAGATTCGTGATAAGTCAAAGTCTGCCTATCCTTGTGGACACAAACACTGTCTCTGCAGTCGGCTTTGTGACTAGAAACACTGGACTGTCAAAAACACTACACTGTCTTTCTATCTTTGGTTTCAAATACATGAGATTAGTCAGTATTTTTATTTAGACAAGCCACAGAACTGTTATGCATTTCTCATTTAAACCTGTTTATAGATGTTTTTTAAGAGACTTTAAGTTCTAGACATGGTGTTTTTTTGGCTTATCGCCCTGGCACTTCCCACACTTGTGCTTTACATCAGCAGAAACGTGTAGTTCATTTAACAGTATTTAATGTAAAACCTTACACCATACCAAACCAGCAGTGACGCATGCACAGAAACATTAGCTTGTTCCTGAGTAGAAAACGTATGTACTGCAGGCCCAAACTATAGTGATCCGTTCATGTTTTTAAAAGCATTATACATTACTTTGTGCATTGTTGTCCCCAGCCTACCTGTTTATTTAAAAGGCGTCAGAAGACAGTGTTGCAGAAGAAAACAGTATTTATCTTGTATGCCTACTCTGTAATTGTTATTGTCACTGGAGCATGAGATGTTACCCTCCAGTCACATGAGACAAAACTTCTGACTGCGTTAATTTTCTTAAATATAATTTCTCTGCTCTCCACCAGAGTTCAGATGTGCTCATTAAGTGGAGAAACATGTGAGTTATTTCCTGATTATTTTTTAACTTATTTTATTCTCTTCGGAATACAATGAGGTTTCCTGGTTACTACGGAATCTTGTAAAGAGAACAGACACCACATGTCAGGCATCTATAGACCTTCTGTTTTTCCTGCCAAGACTTCGTCACCACTCGAAAGGCACAACTACAAGAGGCAGCTTGCCGTGTCTTGGCCTACATACTTACATTGCACATCTTTCTTTATTGACAGATGAGTTGTACTTTTTTAGCTAAACCATAGACTGTAAAAAAAGATGGACGACGCCCCTTCGCTCTCTTCCATTGTTGAGAAGTGAAGCCGCCAGTGTCCCGATATGGCGCTGACATCTTGGGACTTGAGTCTGCGCAGTAGCGATCTCGGGACCAGACCTGCGCAGTAGTGAGCAGGAAGTAAAGCCAATTTTGATGTCTGTTGATTGGAGTACGACAAGAGGCTTGTTAAAATAAAGTAAATACAATCTCCTCAGTCCTCCGAAGATCCTGAAAAAAAAGTCAGTTGGTGCTTCAGTGACTACTTTGCTCAGAGAACCTGTCAATCATGACGTCACACCACCGTTTTTATAGCATCACGTAACTAACTAAAAACAAAACTTATTTTATAAACAGACACTTGAACTTACATCATCGTGATGAAAACGACAGCAAATGACAGAAACCACCTTTGGAAAAAAGATATTTGAAGTGTAATTTAATTGTTTAGTCTCACTTCCCGTTGAATAACACGTGGAGGTGGGGTTTATGACCTATACTAGGACCAATCGAGACGCTTTGGGCACTTTTCAGGGCTTGAGCTAAACAAGTAAAGTCAGACAAGTTTACATATAGATTTTGTGTGCGGTTAACAAAAGAAATAGCACATGCAGAAATAAGGCATGGAAATAATTGAAAAACATTAGCAAGGGGCAGTTATCTTGGTTTTGGCAGCTTCCATATACACTCACCTAAAGGATTATTAGGAACACCTGTTCAATTTCTCATTAATGCAATTATCTAATCAACCAATCACATGGCAGTTGCTTCAATGCATTTAGGGGTGTGGTCCTGGTCAAGACAATCTTCTGAACTCCAAACTGAATGTCAGAATGGGAAAGAAAGGTGATTTAAGCAATTTTGAGCGTGCCATGGTTGTTGGTGCCAGACGGGCCGGTCTGAGTATTTCACAATCTGCTCAGTTACTGGGATTTTCACGCACAACCATTTCTAGGGTTTACAAAGAATGGTGTGAAAAGGGAAAAACATCCAGTATGCGGCAGTCCTGTGGGCGAAAATGCCTTGTTGATGCTAGAGGTCAGAGGAGAATGGGCCGACTGATTCAAGCTGATAGAAGAGCAACTTTGACTGAAATAACCACTCGTTACAACCGAGGTATGCAGCAAAGCATTGTGAATCCACAACACGCACAACCTTGAGGCTGATGGGCTACAACAGCAGAAGACCCCACCGGGTACCACTCATCTCCACTACAAATAGGAAAAAGAGGCTAAAATTAGCAAGAGCTCACCAAAATTGGACAGTTGAAGACTGGAAAAATGTTGCCTGGTCTGATGAGTCTCAATTTCTGTTGAGACATTCAGATGGTAGAGTCAGAATTTGGCGTAAACAGAATAAGAACATGGATCCATCATGCCTTGTTACCACTGTGCAGGCTGGTGGTGGTGGTGTAATGGTGTGGGGGATGTTTTCTTGGCACACTTTAGGCCCCTTAGTGCCAATTGGGCATCGTTTAAATGCCACGGCCTATCTGAGCATTGTTTCTGACCATGTGCATCCCTTTATGGCCACCATGTACCCATCCTCTGATGGCTACTTCCAGCAGGATCATGCACCATGTCACAAAGCTCGAATCATTTCAAATTGGTTTCTTGAACATGACAATGAGTTCACTGTACTAAAATGGCCCCCACAGTCACCAGATCTCAACCCAATAGAGCATCTTTGGGATGTGGTGGAACGGGAGCTTCGTGCCCTGGATGTGCATCCCACAAATCTCCATCAACTGCAAGATGCTATCCTATCAATATGGGCCAACATTTCTAAAGAATGCTTTCAGCACCTTGTTGAATTAAGGCAGTTCTGAAGGCGAAAGGGGGTCAAACACAGTATTAGTATGGTGTTCCTAAGAATCCTTTAGGTGAGTGTATATGTCCATTATTCACACACAAGAAGAATGTTTCTTGAGCCGCAAATCAGCATATTAGAATGATTGATTTTTGAAGGATCATGTGACAATGAAGACTGGGGTAATGATGCTGAAAATTCAGCTGTGCCATCACTGTAATAAATGACTTTTTAAATTATGTTAAAATAGAAAATGGTTATTTTAATAATATATTTCACAATATTTACTAATTTCTGCTCCAATGAAAGCAGCCTTGAGTATAAGAGATTTTAAAATCTTTTGAACGGTAGTGTGCATTTTTTTTGCCATAGTAATGACCTAGAAAATAAGATCGAGTAATGACCTAGAGGAAAACTGGTCAATTGGTGCATGAAACACTTTATTAGATCAGTGCTTGATCAGAGGCCTGTAAAAACCGGATGACTCCTATTAAAGACCATGGCTTCCTTGTGTTGTCTCCAGATGTATAATGTTGTGTCTCTGTGGTCAATGTCACACATATACTCGAACTCCTCAGAGAGGTCATGGAAGTCTTTAAACACTACATCACAAAACGTGGGTCAGTATAAGTCAAATTTTGTTTTTAAATTCTCCTTTACCCTTTGTCATTTACAACAGCTCCTTTTGGCTCTATATTTAGCAGTTTTTGAAAGCTTTTCCTTAAATTATTTTGTCTTGAACTTTCCACTGAAAATATGGAGTTGAGTTACTCACATCATGAAATGATTTCTTCCGTTTCAACAGCACTTGTTTGTTTCTTCTTTCGTAGGGAAGGAAGAATGACCACTGAGTCTGTGGTGACACGTTTTCGTAAGTCGTTGAGTAGCCTGCTAGTTGTTTGATCAGCATTTCTGAAAACGGCTCACTCTCGCAGCTCCAGACGGGGAAGTGAGATGCCCCTGGAGCAGAAGTGTGTTCTGCTGGTGGTTCCTCACTGGGTGGAACTGGAACGTGGCATAGTTTGCACACCCTGTGCTCTCACTGCACTCCAGTGATTACAGGGCTTTCGGAGTGTTTTTTCCAGATCCAAAGGACGATCTATTTTAAGTTGCCACCACAAAAAAGACAGACAAGCCACAAACCATGACCATATAAAACCATGTTTGTATCTGAACTCAGTCGGCAAGTTCTTTCACTCCTGCTAACTACATTATGCTCACAAAAAAGAAGCGTAGCATTAGGTTTTGTGGTTGAATTATGTTTTGGTAACTTAAATCTTTACATGCTGTACTTCACACTTATTGACACAATAGTTTAACTGCAAATAAGCATTATTAGTTTGGTCTTTGATTTATACAAGTTTGTTGAAAACCATTTTAGTTGTGGTAGTTGTAGTGATAGTTGTTGTAGTTCTGCTATTAGTATAGTACTATTGGTTAGTAGAGGAACTCCTCTGCATTTTCTTAAGTCACTGGCCATTGGCAGGTATGGCCAAAAGTTAGTTTTAGGCCCTGCTACAATGCGTTAAATCTCTTAAATTTATTAAATTGTTCTTAATGTACTACTTAATGACTTCAGCCTAGACTGGAAGATTGTGTATTGTGCATTTTTCAGCAAAACATTTGGCTTTCTGTGGCTTGAACAGTCTATATGCTTTGGATAGAGAGCTAGAATAAAGTAGTAGTCGTAGTCTCTGGTGTTAGCAAACACAGTTCATTCACTCTCCTCTATAAACTGAGATGAGTGTGATGATACACTATAGCTCAAGAATCTAATTTTAAATGATTTAAGTAGAGTGAAATGAAGCGTGCAGCTAAAATCTTACAATATAAAGAGGAATGTTGCTTCAGCAGCTGGATGTACACTTCCTGTGGGACTACAGAGGCTAAAGGGGTCTTTATCACAGGAAGGACAGGTCAGGGTCAGCATATCAGTCGACCAATAGCGATACAGTGACAAATGGTTTCTCGGAATGTAGCTTGTTTAAATAACATATTTGATACTGAACGGATTTAAATGTTTAAGGAAGTAAAATGTTCTTTTAAGTAAGCAAAAAAATATATTGTTGAAAAGTAGAGGTCCTACATTTAAATCTTACTAATGGTTTAATTTTAGAAATGGAGAATGACTAAAATCCAATTTAGGATTTTTAGGATAATACTTTAAGGTATTATGTGATTTTTTAATACTTTTAGTTAATAACTACACTGGTAATATGATGTTTGTACAAGAAACTAGAACAAACATACACTCAAGCATGCAGACAGGAAATATTTAGACTGGTCACTTCCAGCCTTTGGAAGTATTTTGCATTGGGAAGCTCAGCGTTATTTTCTTTTTCTACATTTTGTTTGCTTTTCCTTTCCACTTCAGTTTGGTGTATGAGCATGCTATCAATACGTTTCATTGCTCATTCATTAAAATTAATGAAGATTACAAGCCTAAAAATTTTCTTTACAAAATGTCTGTCATGTTAATCTCAATCTGTTGTTTTAGTAATTTATGTTTTAGTAATTTAAAGGCAGGAAAAAGGACATTTTCATCACACAAGGATGGCTATGCCCTTCACAAAGACTTCACAGCAATAGAGCTCAAGTTTACACTATTCAAACACTGGATTTTACAAGCACAGACTCTGTGTTGACTGTGAAACTTTGCACCCTTAAATAAACCTGATACTTGAGGTCAACGGTAATTGACATATTTCAGTGCTTGCGTGGCTTTGGACTCACTCATGTGTGAATTTGTCGAGTTTAACTGTGGATGTGGTAGAAATGGGCTGAGGTTCATTCCCTGAGGCTTTCAAACATGGATCTGCCTTTCTGGCATGGCAACAGCACATTTATTCAGTGACCTAAATAAAAGACTGGATTCGGGAATGCTGGGAGAGCAGGTCTGCATCGATTCTCTAGCATTTTTTATATTGGTAACACTTTACAATAAGGTTCATTAGTTAACTACCTTAGTTAACATTAACTAAGAATGAACAATACTTCTGCAGCATTGATTAATCTTAGTTAATATTAATTTCAACATTTACTAATACATTATTAAAATCAAAGGTTGTATTTGTTAACAGTACTGTAAACTAACATGAACAAACAATGAACAGCTATTTTTTTGATTAACTAACATTAACAAAGATTAACTATAGTAACAAATGTATTGCTCATTGTTAGTTAATATTATTTGTGTTAAGATTATGACTTGATATTCTAGCTCAGTGCGTAAAATATGAAGACTCTCTTAGTTCTGAATGTCTGTGGGAAAAAAGGGAAGCCTGCGAATGATGTTATTTTAGAGTAACTACTGTCACACACACCTTTAGAAAGCAGGTGTGGAGAACACGCCACAACACGTCTTTGTTCATGCCAGATTTGTTCAGAGGGTCATTCATTCAGTAAAGGTGTACTCTGTGATTACTGTCTCAAACAGAATACACCCCAAGGCGTGGCATATTACATTTAACTATCAGGACTTTTTTTTCTTCCTTGTATTACTCCCATAACCTTAACAGACTTGGACTATTACTTTAAAATACGTCTTTCTAACAAAGACCTTTAATAATGGACTTTTTTTGTTCTATAAAAAAGAAATGGGGAACCGCGTGAAGGTGTATTGTATCTCTCAGGAAAACTTTGTGTTTGTCAGAGAAGAATTCAGTGGTTGCACATTCCTGGATTGTTTTAGTTCTGCTGTGGCACCACAAAGAAACATTTATTGTGTGGGAGCTGACCAGCATGGCCTCAATGGACCGTGTGTGTGTGTGTCAGACACATCATCCCTCACTATACGTATGTTTTTCACCTAAGAGTGTCATGTAACTTCATACTTTTCTCACGAGATTAGTTTGACAGCATCTCCCACGGTAGTTCATGTTTCTTATCAGTAGCAGTTGTGAGGATGTGCTGTGTCTTTAAAGGGATACTTCACCCAAAACTTTCCCCATTACAGTAAAACCGTACAGTTGTACATTTTAATTACTATTCAAATCATTTTAAATAAAATAATAATAAAATCATTTTAATGTTTTAAAATGTAATTAAGCAAAAATTCTTCAGTGTCACATGATCCTTCAGAAATCATTCTAATATGCTGATTTGGTGCTCAAGAAACATTTCTTAACAATGTTGAAAACCATTATAAATGGTTATAAACAGTTATAAATAGAAGAACATTTATATCTTAAACATTTTGACCCCAAACTTTTGAATAGTACTGTTATTCACTCCCATATTATTCCAAACCATATGCTGTTAATTTTCCTTGGAAAACAAATATTTTGAAGAACTGTGAAGCAGCTCTTGCCATACGACAGTAGAGAATATTACGTATTTCACTCATTTTATGATGTGTTTGCTTGACACCCTCTGGTCACTGTGAACTGCATGAAGGTCCTCTTTCTACAGAAAATGTCTACTTTCTACAGGGAAAAAAATATCAATTAATGCAACAACATGAGTATAAGTAAATAGTGGCAGAACTTTCATTTATGGGTAAACGGTGACTTTCAATGCAGTTCTTCTCATCTTTCCTGCAAGTTAATATGCCCAGCACAATGTGGAGACCTCTTTGGACTGCACAAGCACAAAACTGCAACTATGGAGTATGGGTGTTCAATTTTTCCAACGTTTTCCTGTTCTTGTGCAATCATTGCTTTGAGGCTGCAGCGGCAGCTGATGCCACACCAAGTGTCCGTTACTGCTTTCAATCTGTTCACAGCTGTTTTGCCATGAAAGCGTGTCTTGTTTTTAGATCCTTTTCACAGTAAGACCCTTCACGTTTTCGTACTCTACTATATCATAATGTAAACTTTCAGTCGGGTCATTCACACAGCGACTATAGCACATTTGCTTCAACACACAAAGAGTTTTGCTCACGCTCAGTGATGGAGACACATGCCAAGAATCCTCTGAGATCTGCATGTAATCAGTCCACTGGAATGTGCTCGGCCGTGGACAGAGAGACTTCAGAGAATGTGGGAGAAGTAGACAGCAGTCATCTTTGTGCCATGACAGAGAAATGTGGAACGCTTGTGTTTCCATTAATGTCAGTAAATGATGGTTCTATGCAGACTCTCAATGCGTATATTTGTGTATACAGTATTATACGATTCTGAGAGGTCTTTGTGTTTAGACCTTGTCCACGCGCCAGTGAGTTAACCACATTTGTTAGTGCAGGATTTTTGCACATAGCAGCTTTTTGACTGAATGTCACAAGTTATATGAAGTTTATTCTGAGCCTATCTTTCCCTGTTTTCCAGGTCATGGGGAATGCCACTGCGGTGAGTGTAAATGCCATGCTGGTTATATTGGAGACAACTGTAATTGCTCTACAGAGACGGCTTCCTGTGTGTCAGACGACGGGAAGATCTGTAGCGGGCGGGGCAGCTGTGTGTGTGGGCGGTGCCAGTGCGCTGAGCCAGGGGCGTTTGGGGACACCTGCGAAAAATGTCCCACCTGTCCAGATGCCTGTGGAACAAAGAGGTATATGACTGAGGATGCTCAAACTGACTTAACCAAAGCTAATTTATAAGTATTTTCAGTTTCTAATGATTCTAATGTAACGCTGTCTTTAAAAGTTTATACGTCATTGTTTAAAAAAAATTGCTAAGTGATTTTTACTGCATATTGCAACCGATAGCATACTGTCTGTTTCATCCTTCTGTTTCTTTAAATTGGTCCTTTCTGTTTCTAAAATTTAATTTGCTACATACTAGTCGCATTCCAGTGAAGAATTGCAGTACTTTGATAATATTTACACCATCAGTCAAAAGCTTGGGGTCAGTTATGATTTTTCTTTAAAGAAATTCCCAATATTACTGATTTTACTGTATTTTCTGTACATTTTACAGACTCCAAACTTTCAAACGGCAGTGTATGTAACACCAAGATTTGCTAGGTCCTTTCAAACACTGGTATAAGCATGATGGTTCTGATATATATCAAAATGAATCTGTACTATTAACAAGTTACATTGAAAAGCACTTATGACCCACTTTGTCCTTCATAAATCATGAGTTCTTACTCCATTGTTGAGTTGCTGAGCTTAATACTCAAAGACACTAGAAAGCAATTATAAACCTATTTTTTTCACTCGTCCCATGTTAACATGTATAATGTTTAAATATTGTGGTTATACTTGTCAGAACAGTGTGTTTTAATGTTTTTACCTTCTGTGGCATTAGGAAGCATGCCACATCAGATGTTATTCAAACTGCATACATTAACACATGTTCTCTATTAGATTGATCAAAGCTGACTGACAGGGTCTGAGATGTCTTTTCTTTTTCATTGACTTTTGTTTAGACTCAAGCCTGTCAAACTTTTTAGTATTGTGTTAGTTATAGTTTGAATGATCTTTCTAAATGTTTCTCCTCAGGGAATGCATCGAGTGTCATCTTTTTAACACGGGGAGACTGGCCGACAACCAGACCTGTCAGCGCATGTGCAAGGATGAGATCATGACCGTTGAAACCCTTAGTGAGTGCACACTCAAACACTTGACATTGAAAGATTTTTTCTAGTGTTTTGGGGCGGCTTCTCTATCACTGTATCTCTCCACCCTGCACAGACACATGTTTTCCTCTGAGAAAAACTGATTGAAGAAAATGCTTTCTTTCCTTCTTTCTTTCTTTCTTTCTTTCTTTCTTTCTTTCTTTCTTTCTTTCTTTCTTTCCTTCTTTCCTTCTTTCCTTCTTTCCTTCTTTCCTTCTTTCCTTCTTTCTTTCTTTCTTTCTTTCTTTCTTTCTTTCTTTCTTTCTTTCTTTCTTTCCTTCCTTCCTTCCCACTCATCCATGCGATACTAAACTTTACCCAGTTATCAAAACATGTTATTTACAGCTTGTGCATGTGAGGAAAGAATTTTAATGATTGTTATTTTCATACCCCTGGTATAATAAAGCAAGCAGGTAAGTGAAGAAAATGTCTTAGCACGATTTTACAAACCACAATAATTTTTGTTATACTGGTTGAAACTCTTCACATCCTGATAGCAATCAATAATAAAAGTGGTCTAAATATTAAAATATGTACATATATCTTCTGTGGAAGTCTCCGAACCAAAAAATTTTCATCCAATCATTGCATTCGGTCCGAATGCAATGATACGATGTCCTACGGTGTGCGTTTATGTTCTGAAGGAGGCGTGGCTTTGGAGAACGCTGTGAAGGGAGGGTGGAATCTCATGCTTTCAAAGCTAACTTAACTTGCTATTGCTAGTTGCCTACCTCACCTTCAGTGGTTCTATATGGCATCTTATTCAAAGATTCAAAGACACTTTTGAGCATAAGGGTTCATTTACTTTTACTGTGAAAAAAAAAAAAAAACATGACAACTGATAGCTTATGTTTTTTTTTTTTTTTTGTCTTCACCATTTTTTTACGTGGGATAGTCAAAGGGGGTAGATGATATAATGAGATCGGAAAATTCTATCAACATGCACACTAACTGCCAGCCAATGTCATCAACACACTGGTTACTTAACTTACATTTTCCTTAACTTCAATCAGAGAGAGAACTTGAATCCAGCTGAAATCATGAAGGAGCTCAGTTCATAGATCTGTCTGTTTTCCCTCTCATCAGGACACACTGTTGGTCGAGCCCCACAGTTTGTGCTTCCAGGTCATGAATGTGTTACTCGCAGCAGGGTGAAGCACGGTTTGTGGTGTATCATGGCCAGCTCTGTTTATGTTATTATCTGGAGAATGTGAGTCTGGACGTCTCTGCAACACTCACTGTTCTGTGTCCCACTGAGAAAGCCTGTGTTTACTGCTCTTCCTCGCAACCCTGCCATTAATTCAAACCACTAATATGTAAAATGCACAAACTACTAAAGAATAGCACTTTGGAAAATGAATAAAACGTTTAGCTTTGTCATATGTGGATCTTATTATTTAATTTAGATTTTTATATTATGTTTTTTGTTTTATTTATTTATAATTATGAATGTTTTATAAGAGTTCAAAAGCTATTAATAAAGTTTATGAGAACTTCTCCAGGGCTTTTATTATAGGTTTTATTGCAGGAGGCATTTTTACATGGGTTCAATGAATGAATGAATGTTTATTGTTGAGCAATATGATGCTGGACTCTGAGATTCTCTGAGATATTGCAGTGAAACATTCAGGATGCTTGTGAACTCTTTAAGGCCTTTCCATGTCTCCCCTAATTGTAAAAGAAGGCATTATAGATTTGATGTTTCACAACATTTCTCTGTCGTTTGAGTCAGCTGACTGACTTAATGGACTCCACATGTGCATACCGGAAACTTCCAGCTCTTTTAGAGAAAGAGGCTCCATAGTTAAATGACTGTAAGGAAGGGAGAGACTTCCTTTTTTTTTTTTTTGTCTGGGATTTTAATTGATAACATTTTAAACATTTAATCTGGGTCCTTGTTGAGGAATGCAAGATCTGGTCCAAAAATATTTTCAGCACGTCAAGATTATGCTATTGTCTCGACATGTACTGCTTTATCGGTTTGTTTCCTCAGGCACAGTTTGGACCGCTGTTTTATTGAACCCAACTCCTCTCTCTATTTCAGAAACGGATGCTCCCAACACCGTTCAATGCGTGTATAAGACCGAGAATGACTGTGTGATGAAGTTCACTTATTCCGAACATGCCAACGGCCAATCGGTCCTCACCGCTCTTAAAGAGCCAGGTCAGTATTTAGCACTACCTCTATAATAAACTGCATTCTGAATCATGTTAAACACTCATCTTGAGGAAGTATAAGAAGAATTTGATCAAAATAATATTTTTTCGTTGTTGTTGCTATTTCTAATCCAAACACTGTTTCTAACGAGAAGGGTTTCAGCTAAACTTCACATCATACATTATGGCCATGCATTTGTGTGTTTACAGAATGTGCCGTTGCCCCAAATGCCATGACTGTGCTTCTGGCAGTTGTTGGCAGTATCTTGTTGATGGGCATCGTGCTGCTAGCCCTCTGGAAACTAGTCATTACCGTCCACGACCGCCGCGAGTTTGCACGCTTCCAAAATGCACGTTCACGGGCGCGTTATGAGATGGTGAGAACTCAATCTACTGCACTAAGTTTGATGGAAATCATAGCAATCAGATATTCGTGACAGTGTGAAATGTGCTCAGAAATACTTGTCACAATACTTACTGGTCAAAACTTTTGCTTAAGGTGTGTGTGTGTGTGTGTATATATATATATATATATATATATATATACACTCACCGGCCACTTTATTAGGTACACCTGTCCAACTGCTCGTTAACACTTAATTTCTAAGCAGCCAATCACATGGCGGCAACTCAGTGCATTTAGGCATGTAGACATGGTCAAGACAATCTCCTGCAGTTCAAACCGAGCATCAGTATGGGGAAGAAAGTTGATTTGAGTGACTTTGAACGTGGCATGATTGTTGGTGCCAGAAGGGCTGGTCTGAGTATTTCAGAAACTGCTAATCTACTGGGATTTTCACGCACAACCATCTCTAGGGTTTACAGAGAATGGTCCGAAAAAGAAAAAACATCCAGTGAGCGGCAGTTCTGTGGGCGGAAATGCCTTGTTGATGCCAGAGGTCAGAGGAGAATGGCCAGACTGGTTCGAGCTGATAGAAGGGCAACAGTGACTGAAATAACCACTCGTTACAACCGAGGTATGCAGCAAAGCATTTGTGAAGCCACAACACGCACAACCTTGAGGCGGATGGGCTACAACAGCAGAAGACTCCACCGGGTACCACTCATCTCCACTAAAAATAGGAAAAAGAGGCTACAATTTGCAAGAGCTCACCAAAATTGAACAGTTGAAGACTGGAAAAATGTTGCCTGGTCTGATGAGTCTCGATTTCTGTTGAGACATTCAGATGTTAGAGTCAGAATTTGGCGTAAACAGAATGAGAACATGGAACCATCATGCCTTGTTACCACTGTGCAGGCTGGTGGTGGTGGTGTAATGGTGTGGGGGATGTTTTCCTGGCACACTTTAGGCCCCTTAGTGCCAATTGGGCATTGTTTAAATGCCACGGCCTACCTGAGCATTGTTTCTGACCATGTCCATCCCTTTATGGCCACCATGTACCCATCCTCTGATGGCTACTTCCACCATGTCACAAAGCTCTAATCATTTCAAATTGGTTTCTTGAACATGACAATGAGTTCACTGTACTAAAATGGCCTCCACAGTCACCAGATCTCAACCCAATAGAGCATCTTTGGGATGTGGTGGAACGGGAGATTCGCATCATGGATGTGCAGCCGACAAATCTGCGGCAACTGTGTGATGCCATCATGTCAATATGGACCAAACTCCCTGAGGAATGCTTCCAGCACCTTGTTGAATCTATGCCACGAAGAATTGAGGCAGTTCTGAAGGCAAAAGGGGGTCCAACCCGTTACTAGCATGGGGTACCTAATAAAGTGGCCGGTGAGTGTATATTGAAATGCACATATATATATATATATATATATTTACTTATTTTATTTGTAGTGTTGCTGTTTGCACTGTGTGTAAGTTACCTAAAATGTAAATAGCTTGAACAGGCAAATCCATGCAATCACACAGACAACTAGGCTTTGATTGAAACCATGAGGCCTTTTGGAAAACATCAGTCAGCTGGGAGTGCAGATCAGTCATGATGATCATTCCAAGGCTCTGTTCGCTCTGCCCTTCTAACCATGTGCATTTCAATGAACCCATCTGACCTATTTACTCTTCTGTATGTCTCTCCTTGTCTTCCTCCTAGGCATCTAATCCTGTTTATAAACAGTCCATCCCCTCTCACCCAATGGAGACAGTTTTCCATATGCACAGTTCCAAGTCATGCAACGGAGGAGTCCACTGATCAACCTGCATTTGGACTGGGGGACATGGCAGGACCTGTCCAGCACGCCTCTGCTCTACAGTGGAGGACAGAGACAGCAAATTTATTGGTCTTTTGCAATGCAAACTTTTTTTTCTTTTTTTTCTGAGAATTAGAACTGATCTTTATGCGGTTGGATAATGAACGTTCATTGGTGAGCAGCAGTTGGACACATGCCGAATATGAGAAGAGGATTGGCTTGACTAGTTGTCCAGAAACCTTCATGAGCAATGGACGTTGACCTGCCATGGGGCGCTTTGAATATAACTCCTAATTTTCTCTAGTTCTAACCATACCTCCTGCTCATTATGATGGATTTGCTGTGCAATGTTTTAAAGGCAAAGAGACTTTTTTTTTTCAAGTGTATATATTTAACAGTGTGCCTTTCCCAGCCGTTACATATTTTACATGAATTAAATTTATTTAGCACATGTACAGTAGTCAGACACCATAGAGTGTGCATAGAACTCAACAAAAAGCTAAATTATACAACTCTTTAATGAAGAAATGGGTACTAACATAACCAGAACAATAATTCTCTTAACTCTTGTTTTGCACATTGTATATTAGGTTGAGGTTTTATCAAGTAAAGAAAGTAATGCCACTCTACAATACTATTCTTTGGTGTATTGCCACAGGTTGCACATTTTCATAGTGATTTTCAACTGTACATTGTGATGCAATAACACTGCCTGCTGATAATTCAAGAGTGTCTCGTTTCTTTTTGGAACGATTACATTTAGTAGCTTCACACCCATCCCATCAGGACCTGGACCAAGTAAAAAAAAATTAGACACTGCAGACCCATCTGCCAGTAAAAACTTCTTAGATTGACCCCATATCAATAGTAATGTTTGTGTCAACTTAATAAAGGCACAAAAAGGGCATTATTAAGGGTGTTTTGCGCTCAGTGCAATGGAAAAAAACAAGGGTCTAAGTTTAACTTCTTTTAACATGAGCACCTCATTTTTAGAATGCTGTCACACATGAGACACTGAATAGATATATCTGTGCACATCATTATTTCTTAAAAATTCATGTGCCATCTTAATCTTTATCAAAATAATATTGATATTTAATACAATATGATGACATCTCTTCTGTTCTCTGATGATGTGTTTACTGGCGCGAGGGCAGGACAACCTGTCACTCACATGACATCACAGCAATAGTAAACAACAACTATCCAGTCAATTCCCCATGGAAAAAATGAAGTCCCGCCCTACATGTTCTCTTATTCGAGAAGCCGTTTCACTTGGATATATGCCACTATAGGGAAGAAAAATTCAACTACAAAATGCACTGTAAGAAATTATAGTCTGTTCAGACCCAGATTCCACTCCAAGAAAGGTGGTTAATCTTATTCATTCCCCAAAATGGCTTAATTATTGTATAGAACAACAAAGTCAACAGTTTTGTTGTTTCTGCACCATTTGAGTGGATCACATCGTGAGCAAATGGTCATCAATTGTAGAATTGGAGCAGGTGAGGGACCCTGAGAACCATCTCAGACAATGGAGCATCTCAGCTTTATTAACATACAGACCACAGCTGTTACAACAGGAACCACTTGATTTACATAAGGGGTGGTACACTGTCATGGGATAAAAGGTTTGAGATTTGGATGTTCTGGGTTCATTCCGGGTCCGATTGTCCCATGGTGCTACATGTACTTTGTCTCTGCTACGCTGCAATAAACAACTTCATCAAGATCCTTATCATTTGTTTCTTACACATTTACATGCATAGTTTGATTTCAGCCAGACTAAAGCAATAATTTGTCTTTTTAAACTGTCATGCAAATAATTAGTTCTGATGAAATTGGGGGTTTTTTTATTGAGATTTTTTCCCCCATAGTCAGTCTAACAGACCTAGGTGATGCAATGTATAAATCGGCTTTGTCCAGAATGTAATCCTTCAAATATTAAATTACACCTTGCATCGTGTAAAATTGGACGGACAGCTGTAGCTCAACTATGCAAAAACTTGTACTTTCAAACATACTTTCTTTTTTTTTTTTTGCTTGATGCTAACGCAACATGTCAGCTCAGCAAGGAATGACACAAGCACCCTTCTCTAAGCTGATGGGGAAAATCTGACTTAATACTCAAGCAAGGTTGCAGCCGCCCTTGATCTAAGCAGGCCGTGCACCTGGTCTGGGTGAGGCGCTTAATTGGCTGATGTTTGTTTACCATTTATTTATCATATTCTCCTGTGACTTTTGGTAGGTCAGATCAAATGGGCAGCTTGTTTTGAGCTTCAGGTTTTTTTTTACCTGCAGCGAAGAAGATTGGGAGTATAAATCAGCCATTGTGTGTGCGTGTTTGGTGACGTGTCTCAGGACAGGACTCATGTTCAGTTATAGAGAGCAGCTGTGTTTGCGATGGGGAAAGTGCACACGCCTTTTGAACCTAGTTGAAAACCACTTTCAGTGATGATTTACTGTGAAATCCCATGAGACTGTCTCTAGGACATCTTAAAGAGTATTTTACCAAGTCTGGTGGGTTGTCTACTATCAATCCAATCAAAGGTATGGAGAAGGGTCTTACATTTCAAATGTTCCTCTGCGTTTAGAAGTTGTATTTGCTGTAAAAGTCTGCACGATAAATTTAAATCTTTCTCCAAATCAAAATCTGGTCCCATTCCATCATTTCCGTGTTCTCTTGCCACACAACACAACCATGGCTGACATTTTGAGCTGAGACTTGGGGTTGGAGAAGTACAAATGTGTATGGAGCTCCAGTGGTTCTTCCCTGTTGGGATGTCAACCCTGTGGTTTGCACATAAATCACATGTTCTCCGAGTTTGATGAACTGAATGCTGTTTTCCTCCCAAGCAGTGAGCCAGAATCAACAGCCAGAGCATTCAGACAGAAGTGAAGTCATGTCACCGGGAGAGGACGCAGCTCTGAACACAAGAAGGGAAAGTAGGGTTGTGTGTTTCGGTAACGTCTAGGAGCTGAACAGCAACAGATGTGACTGTGAAGGCCTGATCTTCTGCCCCCTTGTGAAGTCTCTCTCGTTTTCCTTTCATTTATTTCTCATTTCGTTCAAATAAAAAGGTGGTCCTAAGAATTTGAAAAATTTTAAGCAAAAAACAAAAAAGATTGTAAACTATTTTTAGGTCACTAATTATATAAGTGATCTGTGACCGTTGTTCGTGTGATTTTGAACAGACAGAAGTTCTTCCATTGAAGAACAAGATTCTCATTTTTATCATTCTTATTTTTTTGTTATTTCTGATTTAGTTTTTTAGGATTCTTTGATTAATAGACAATTCACAAATTTTTACTGTCATTTTTGATCAAATGAATGCATCCTTAATGAACAGAAGTATTAATTTCTTTCAAAAAACTAAAATAATAAAAAACATACATGACAGTATAAATGGAAGCATCATGCAGTTATCAACCTATCTATAGATGTGTCAAACGTGTCTTTCATTTCCTTCATTTCCAGGGAGATGTGATAACTGCCAACATTAATCTTTACTGGAATGCAAGGTATGTCCTGCATCGGTCACCGTGATTTTGCCAAGTAAGACATGTTCCTGGATCAACATTCCTGTCCCAAAATGTAGTCCTTACCCAATCCCTACCCCTAAACCTAACCCTACCCATAACTTTTCCCTAAAATCAGAGGGTAATGATAGGTGAATAACACTGAGGTTTAAGTACTTCACCCTGGTTCTAAACCTAAACTTGACATAAACTGTAAACTTGTCCCTCAAATCTGATTGGTTGATTGGAAAGGTGTTCCAGGATCAACAAAGATGTTGTTCCAGGAACATGTGGTAGGCTACTTGTGTTCACCATTCTGCAGCACTGAGGTCTGATACTCATCTAATGAGGCTGTGTCTTTGACTCACTAAATGTCTGCGTTCAGTGAAGGAATTTACATCCACTCTGTTTGATTCAGAGTGAAGTTGGCGTGAGCCACAGTAAGCTCATTCAGCACTGGTGATCAATCATTTGTGATGCAAATGATTTTTGTAAACTGAGCCCTACTCGCCTTGTGCAGATTCGTAGGCAGCATGGAAGTTTTTACAGGTGCCATTAGTATGTTTATCTATAAATAATCATGTGGGTATTTCAGAGACTTTTGTCTTTATGCCTGAGTGTCTGATCTTTGTCAGTAACATTCACAGGTCCAAATCTCAATTGTCCCTCAATGAAGTCAATAAATCAACCCTTTGTATGCCAGTATACTTTCATTGCCATAAGCAGAACCCAGTCAAGGATCTTTAATGTGATCAAAAAGGAAGTAGGGTATATTACTATATACTGTATATGTCCTGCTCACATTATCTGCTGTAAAAATAATAATTTGTGCGATTATTATTTATTGATTTTTCATCAGCTTTTAACTGCATCCAACCCCACATTTTAGCAGATAGACTTTTAAAGAACTACAACATTAACCCAGGTCTAACAGCCTGGTTAGTTGACTTTTTAACCTCAAGATCCCAAAAGGTTAAGGTTAATGGTGTCTTATCTGGTAAACTTTTATCTTCTACTGGCTCCCCTCAAGGATGTGTCCTCTCTCCTCTTCTTTTTGTATTATACACAAATGAATGGCGTTCACACTATGATGATAGACAGATTTTAAAATTTGCATTGTGTCTCTTTTAAATGAAAATGTGATTGATCATGGACCAATAGTGAAGGATTTTAATGAGTGGTGTAAGTGTTCCTTTTTAAACATAAATGTGTCTAAAACGAAAGAACTAATTATTGATTTTAGGAAACAGAGCCCATTTCTCCCCCTCACTATCATTGATGGTCAACCCATTGAGAAAGTACAAGAATACAAGTAGGCTACCTTGGCACAACAATTGACAGTAAGCTATGTTTTGATTCTCACACTGATGCTGTTTGTCAGCGAATGTATTTTTACCGTAGATTGAGGAATTTTAACATTGACTCCACTCTGATGAAAATGTTTTATTCTTGTTTTCTTGAGTCTGTTTTAACTTTTTGTTTTATCTGTTGGTTTGGTTCCTTGTCTACAAAGAACAAAAACCGACTAGAGAGCAATGTTAGAACATGTAGCAAGATTGCCCCCCCCCCCACATCTACTCCAACAGAGTGGCCAAGAAGGCTATAGCTATTGCAGCTGACCCCAGTCATCCTTTGTCCTGCCAGTTTAAGCTACTCCCTTCAGGCCGTAGGTACTCCATGTCCAGATGCGGGTCAAATAGATACACAAACTCTCTTATCCCGACTTCGATCTCGATATTAAACAAATTGCCAGAACTGTTTTAATGTACTTAATAACTAACTTATTTTCTATGTATTTTTAGAGATTATGTGGGTTTTATACCTTGTGGTTGTGTTGTGTGTTGTGCCTTGTGTTTATCTGCTGGCTGTACAAATAATTGCCCCTCGGGGACAATAAAGTAACCTTGACCTTGTAACATTGAATGATCACACAAATACTAATATCAGTCCAGATTTATTTAGTTTGATCTAGATTTCAAAAATGAACAAGATTGACTGAAAATGAACTGCTTTTAAATCACGGAGCCTAGAGAATACTTCCATTTTTCGACATAATTATTTGCAGTGATTAATGACACTACAGTTTTGTAACATAATTGAAAAAAGAACAATAAGAAAAAATACTATTTTACAGAATATGTTCTTAGGGAATAAGGATCTTTTGTGGAAAGAAATATAGAAGAATTGTGCTGCTCTGTCCTATAGCACTATCTACTGGATGAAGTGTCATAGTGCATGTCCACAGGCCTCAACTTTTATTCTGCTCTTATTAGTGTTCACATAGGTCCTCTTTGTTTAGGGGTCACTCTTGGCTTCTTCCCGGTTGAAAGTGACCGAAGCCTTAAAATTTAACTTTTTTTCCCCCAGTTCAATAATATTTTTCGATTATTATTTAGAATTTTTAAAGGTTTGTTACTATGCAATAATTATAAAATTTTTATGAGCATTTTTTTCCCATTAGTTAATATATATATATATATATATTTTTTTTTTTGTTCAATAAATGCAACATTTCACATTAAAATAGAGTGCAGTCCTTTAAAATAAAAAACATTGAAGTGAGAAAAGCGCCATCCAGTGTCGTTAAAAATACAAATGTGTGTAATGTCGTGTAACCGCCTGTAGGCTATACTATAGCTCCCTATATAAATACATAGAGAGGCATTTTGATTCCCATTGTTTTTTTAAGACATAATTTCTCCATTTTTTTTATTTATATATATTTAGATATATATTTAGACTTTATAAAAAAATACTTTTTTGATATTTTTAGATATTTTTAGATATCTTTGTTAGATAAGTATCAGGTTTTGCATTATGATTACAATCAAACAATAACATTTGGTTAGAAAGAGAACACAATGCAAGCATTTTTGTTACTCAGTATTTAATAATTAACAAATCTAATAAAATAAGGATGAATAGTGATGATTCAAAACACTCTATACAGACATTTTGCAACTAATTGGTATTTTATTCAGTTTAATTATATAAATGGTAATAAAACTTCAGAAGGGAACAGTAATTAAGATCTAACAGCACAACTTCTTTGGCAGTTTTCATGTCTTTCGGGGTGTGTAGGCCTTTCACAGACTCACAGATTTTTTTTAATGTTCACATAGCTAATACAACAAAAGTCACCAAGCGTCATCCCATTCCGATAAACCAAAAAAATTCAATAATTCAAAACGTAAAAGTTTTTGGTCATTTTTGACCGAAGAGGACCAGAGAGTTAAAAGTCGTCTATTCAACTCATATAGACATATGTTATATGTCATATAACAAGACATATGTAGCTATGAGTTTGGGACATTAATGATGACAGATTGTAAGTGAACTATTCGGAGCGAGACATAAGTGACTCATTCATTTGGAGTGTGTGAGGGAGAATGTGGCCTTGGGTGTATTGGTTGGTGCGTCTTTGTGGTTTCTATGGTGTAGACTTAAGCAGGATGTTGTGTCATGGAATTACATGTCATTGTATGAAATTCTGTTTCTCTCTTCCAGAAAGGTTGAGGCAAGGTTTAGGTCAGAGACAATGTGACCTGGAAACCAAGATCAGCTTTGACATAAATTTATTTGTTCAGTAGTATGGCATTTCTGTGAAGTTCACTAAATAAGCAGATGTATTCAAGTCATATCCAACTGATCTTTTTTTCTGCGTGCCACAGTACATCTTTTTTTCTTCTACCTCCTATCCACTTTTAGTAAAGAATTACGACCTCATATACTAAAGGCCAGCACGGTAAACTGTTAATCTGGAAGCAATTAAGTAGGGCAAGTTAAATAGTATATTCTGTTTGATGAAATGATCTAATGGAGTGATCTAATCATTTCTTCACTAGCCTCATAACAAAGTATGCATGGCATACAAGCCAAAATTAATATCATAAATAGTTTTTATCCCATCATTGAAACAGATAAATGTCCAGAGTTCCCGGCTGAACTTTTCTTTGGCAGTTTTCATGTCTTTTGGGGTGTGTTAGGCCTTTCCACAGACTCACAGATTTTGAAATGGCCTGTATTAAACCACAAAATGAGCTGGACAGTGTTACAGTATGGCATGAAATCATGAAAGGGGGAATGAAAATAACCATTTGCAATTCATGTAGTAGGCAGGACTGTGAAACAACACTTCTTAAATTTAAGTCAGAGTACAACAGACGGGTGTTATTTTGATGAAATCTGCAAGCAATTACTCCTGACTGTCTATGTTGGAAAAATAAATTCCATTTAAAAATGAATAAATACATTTATACAAGAAGACAACAAAAAAAAAACGAGAAAACAAATTATCCGAAGGTACACACGGATCCGGGCCAGTCTGTTTCTGCTGTTTAATTTTATTCAGAGTTTTATCCCACGCAGAGACCTCAATGATGTAATTTTACATTTAAAATAAATATATATAACACTTAAAATAATATATATTGTTATTTTGACCTTTTTTTTATTTTACTTTGTAATGTTTTAAGCATTCAAATATACAAAAAAAAAAAAGAAAATTTGTTAATTTGTAGTTTATATGATATTCTATATAAACAAAGAAAATACTTCATCTTTTCATCAGACTGGAGATGAGGTGTCTCTAAAATATGTCTTCTTGTATAGATTAAAACATTTGAGTTGTCTTAAACTAAAATCTGAGATCTGTTATGTTACAATGTTTCAATTAAAGTGTAGCAGTGATTTCATCACTACAGGCTGCTTCACGCTCTTACTCATTACACATGTGTTTTTAATTTTAAAAACAGGGCTTCTGGCATTTGAATGTTGCTAAATATGTTACCAAATCATTCAATAAAAAAGTATTCATAAAAAGTAACTTGGATTGGAAATATAGCCTATATATATACAGTGCTGGTCAGAATTATTTGCCCCCTTGGTAAATATGATCAAAGCTGGCTGTAAAAAATAAATTGTTTATCCTTTTGATATTTTATTAAAGAAATTAGCAAAAATCTAACCTTTCATTGAAGTAAAAGAATCGAAAGTGGGGGGAAAAATCACATTATGAAATAATTGTTTTTCTCCAAAACACGTTGGGAACAATTATTTGCCCCCTTTTATTAAATACTTTTTGCAACCTCCTTTTTCCAAGATAGCAGCTCTGAGTTTTCTCCTATAATGCCTGATGAGTTTGGAGAACATCCTTCATACAGAATCTCTCCAGATCCTTCAGATTCCCAGATCCATGTTGGCGCTTCTTCTCTTCACTTCAGCGCACTCATTTTCTATAGGGTTCAGATGATGGACAGATGAAACAAAAAAAAGAGCTTTTTGGCACCAAACACATTAAGATGGGTTTGGTTCATACAGGGATAAAAAAAAGTACCCCATGTGTAAAATGAAATACTCTGCTGTATTCTGCTGTATGAATGCTGAGCCTAATTTTCTGCCAGAGGTCCTGGACATCTTGTTCAGATGGCATCATGGATACGATCAAATACCAACAGATAAAATATCAAAACCTGACAACCTCTGCTAGAAATCTTATAATGGGCCATGTTGGGATCTTCCAACAGGACAGTGATCCAAAAACAAACATTAAAATCAAAACAAAAATGGGTCACTGAGAACAAAACCAAGCATCTGCAATGGCCATCCCAGTCCCTGACCTGAACCCTATAGAAAATGAGTGCGCTGAACTGAAGAGAAGGGATCTGGGAATCTAAAGGAATTTTTTTGTAAAATAAAATATCAAAAGGATAAACAATACAGATTTATTTTTTAAAGCCACCTTTGATCATATTTACCAAGGGGGCAAATCATTCTGACCAGCACTGTATTTGCAATTGCAATCCAAGTAATTTGCAATCCAAGTTACTTTTTTATCGAATGCTTAGGTAATGGACTATTTTTCTTAGTGAACGCAAACCAATATTCAAGACCATTCAATTATTTATTATAAAGTAGTAGCTAGCCTATAAGCTTCTAGCAGGACATATGGCTCTGCTCTGGGGTCTTCCCCGATCCAGCCCTCCGCACAATCGTCGTCATTTACTGAAATCACACGTCAGACCACACCTAACGGAGTCGAGTAGGCAGGAAAACCATTTAAACTCACAACACAACATGATGTGTTTCACAGTTCATTGGGTGACCGCTGCACTAACATATGATCCGCTGCGGAGTGAGAGAAATGCGCGTGTTAACGGCTGTTTTCGCCGTTATATGTGTCCTGAAGGAGACTGAAGCTTGGGGTTACAAGAATGGGATACTGCACAACTCTATCTGGCTGGGTATTTATTTCACTTGTTCTTACTGTTGATCCAAACTGTGTTAAGTAGAATCATTGGACATGACTTGTCAATATTTTAAAAGTGCGGTTTCTTAACTTTTCCCCTCAAGATTATAAAAAGCAAAATCTTTCATTTACTGCTCAACAGGGTTTATGTTCTATAACTATAGCCTATACTGCATGTGCTGTGCGCTTTAGAACCATATGAGAGGTTTATTTCTGTGAAGGCTGATAGTGCAGCCAGTCTGAAGGACCTTGTAAACACAGGGAAATGACTTCATTCTGTTACTGTGTAGGGCAGGCTACTGCAACTTACCCCAGGGTACCTCAAAACACTTTCATCAGGATCCAAGAAACTCACTGGCATTTCTCTGTAGATTAGAGTTGTTTGTTAAGACACAGGACAGAACAATCTGAATTTGATAACTATAGCATTACACTCTTTTCCCGTGTAAAACCAACATTTACCAATGTTTTAGTTGTAGCCAACTGTGATTTGGGTTAAACCATTTAAATAAGTAGTTAGTGTGTGAATTATGGGGGATAAATAGTATGGCCTACGACTGGAACCACACACACACACACACAAAAAAAGGTTTTGTAGATTTGAATTTATAGAAGTAACTTTTCATGAATTAACTTTAGTCGGTACTACATATAGTGATAAAATATTAGAAACAAAATGATATTAGCCTTCTTGTTGTGCTTCATCGAAGTACTCCTGAAACTTAGGGAAGTTTGGATAATGGTTACCTCAGATGAACCCCACTTCTGCTCTTTAGCGTATATGAAATCAGGTAAATGCATGCTCTGCACTGATCTATAGGCCAATAGACCTTTACCGCCAGAGAAACAAGCACGCAGCCATGTTTAGAAATTTAGTTTGAACTTCCGTTTCAAACGGAATATTCCTGTATATTCCTATGGCATCGCTGCCAAAGAGTAATAGCTGGTGAAGTGGATTTATTAACGAAAGTTATCATGAGCATTGTAATGTTTGAAGCTGATGACAAATGTCAGTAGACCGGGAACATTTTAAAACGAGCGGTTCATTCATAAATCCGTAAGATCTTACCTTCATGCGGTGGAAATACAAACCGGAAGACAGAACACAACGGGCGCAGCGCTGAAAAGGGGCGGGGCTACATAACTTCTATAGATCTATATATTCACCTTATTGATCAATAGACCAATTTCTAAAGATGGCTGCGTGCTTGTTTCTCTGGCGGTAAATGTCTATTATATCAGTGCAGAGCATGCATTTACCTGATTTCATATACGCTAAAGAGCAGAAGTGGGGTTCATGATCTGAGGTAACCATTATCCAAACTTCCCTAAGTTTCAGGAGTACTTCGATGAAGCACAACAAGAAGGCTAATATCATTTTGTTTCTAATATTTTATCACTATTATGTAGTACCGACTAAAGTTAATTCATGAAAAGTTACTTTACATAAATTCAAATCTACAAAACCTTTTTTTTGTGTGTGTGGTTCCAGTCGTAGGCTATACTATTTATCCCCCATAATTTACACACTAATAATTACTGGTTCAACTTAATGGTTGAAGTTAAATGGTTTAACCGAAATCACAGTTGGCTACAACTAAAACATTGGTAAATCGTCGTCACGGTTATGTCATTTGCAGCTGTGTGCGCATTGTGGTGGCAGAAAAACAGTTGTAAAAAGTGGAGGAAAATGGGCCAAATCCACGTAATAAGAGAAAAACTGTCTTGTGCTTTGGATTTCAGAATCGAAATGCAAAAAAAGATCAGATTGGTCGAAAGATCCGATAGATCGGTCTTCATATCTATAGAATACCGTTATCAAAGATGCTCTGTGACGCTAAAGACATTTAAAGTTGCAAGCCACTGGACTGTTGAAACATGCGATGATTAGATTACCATTAAAGCATGGATTTGATGTAAACATAGATCTACATAATATTCACATTATGCAGTTCATAGGGGCATAAGTAAATGTTACTTGTGGTGGCAAAGTGGCTTGACATCTACAACACATCTGAAAACACTTAGGGCTAAACAAGCTACAGTATCTTGCTACATTCATTCTTCAAACTTTTCTCAGAGACATGTTTGGAGCTCACTAATGGTTGAAGTCTTCTGAAAACCTGGATGTTTGAGGCCAACACAGTAAAATCACTGGCTTATAACTCATTTGAGACAGGATCCAACTTCCTCCAACCTATGCATGCGTGCTTAAAAACAACTGCAAAACAGCATGATGTTCTGCATGTGAGGTAAAAAGAGGCCTCATCTGGTTTAGTAATCTTAGCAACAGAAACTGGATGTACATCATATTTGTCCCTTACGGATGTCCTGCACAGTAAAATATATTATATGTTGGGTAAAACCTTCTAAAATAAGTTCCTTGTTTTAGTTCTGATGTAATTTGAGTAGACAGGCAGAATCATTGTTCTTAGACGCTGAACAGACCCAGATAACTTCAGTCCTCGAAGCTGATAGTGTTGCCAAATGAGACCCATCTTCTCTCTCCTTACAGAGCAAGCAGCTGGAGTTTACCACCGCGAATCTCGCAAAGGAAGATATCAGCTGACGTATAAGGAAGCCAAGGCTGTGTGCAATTTTGAGGGGGGGGCTCTTGCTACGTATGATCAACTGGAGGCTGCTCGACAAATTGGTTTGTATCACACTTACAAATCTCACTTGGATCAGATGTCAAAATAAACAGCTAGAGAGGGTCTGGTCCAGGTTTTATTGTATAATCAGAAACTATTTTGAATCTGTCAGCAAGCAGAATGATAATCAACATTCTCACAGTTAGATGTATAAAATATTTGCACACATCATAAACAAAGCAATGGACATTCTCCAGTGCCACCCAGTGTTTTGTTTAACTGTAGACGTCTTTGTCATGTGTTGCCTGAGCAGTAACACCTGTTTTCTTGTAAGATGATTCCCTTTTCTTTGCAGTAAGAGTAAATTTGATCCAGACTTGGGCTCTGATCAGTAATGACAACATTGTATGGTTAGTGCAGGCCTATGGCACTCTATGCAGGAGGTCTGCTTTGCTTCTTTGCATCTTCAAATTGTGCCCATGGCTCCTCAGAACACAAGAGCCCTCTATTCTTCATACCCTTGAAAAAGACGAATTTCCTTCAATTGTTAGCTTTGAAATAGAGAACATTTTATATTCAGTCTCTACAGAATCTGTTTGTGAAATACTGCAAATGCAATAATATGAACATTGAGAAAAATAAATAATGGAAATTTACATTACGTATATTTTTATCATTTTAATGTATTATGTTTAAACATTATTAATCATTGTTAATATTGCATTTGGTAACATTTAATTAGACTGTATCTCCTCCTAGACCACCAAACTCGGCTCAGACCTTCAGGCTGTTCTGACTTGAGTTGCTATCTATCTATCTATCTATCTATCTATCTATCTATCTATCTATCTATCTATCTATCTATCTATCTATCTATCTATCTATCTATCTATCTATCTATCTATCCTTTCTTTCTAACTTATCTTTCTTTTTTAAATAATCTTTATGTCATTCTTTCTTTTTCTTTCTTTCTAACTAATCTTTCTTTCTTTCTAATTAATCTTTCTTTCTTTCTAACTAATCTATCTTTCTTTCTTTCTAATTAATTTTTCTTTCTTTCTTTCTAACTAATCTTTCTTTCTTTCTAACTAATCTTTCTTTTTCTTTCAATCTTTCTTTCTTTCTAATTAATCTTTCTTTCTTTCTTTCTAACTAATCTTTCTTTTTCTTTCAATCTTTCTTTCTTTCTAATTAATCTTTCTTTCTTCCTAACTAATAATTCTTTCTTTCTTTCTAACTAATCTTTCTTTCTTTCTTTCTTTCTTTCTTTCTTTCTTTCTTTCTTTCTTTCTTTCTTTCTTTCTTTCTTTCTTTCTTTCTTTCTTTCTTTCTTTCTTTCTTTCTTTCTTTCTTTCTTTCTTTCTTTCTTTCTTTCTTTCTTTCTAACTAACTAACTAATCTTTCTTTCTTTTTTCTTATTTTCAAACTAATCTTTCTTTCTAACTAACTAATCTATCTTTTTTCTTTCTTTTTTCAAACTAATCTTTCTTTCTTTCTAACTAATCTTTCTTTCGTTCTTGACTTTCTTTCTAACTACTCTATCTTTTTACCTAATCTTTCTGTCATTCTTTCTTTCTTTTTCTTTCTTTCTAACTAATCTTTCTTTCTTTCTTTCTTTCTTTCTTTCTTTCTAACTAATCTTTCTTTCTAACTAATCTTTCTTTCTTTCTTCAAACTAATATTTCTTTCTTTCTTTCTAACTAACTAATCTTTCTTTCTTTTTTCTTATTTTCAAACTAATCTTTCTTTCTTTCTTTCTTTCTTTCTTTCTTGCTTTCTAACTAATCTTTCTTTCTAACTAACTAATCTTTCTTTCTTTTTTCTTATTTTCAAACTAATCTTTCTTTCTAACTAACTAACTAACTAACTATTCTTTCTTTCTCTTTCTTTCTTTTTCAAACTAATCTTTCTTTCTTTCTTTTTTCAAACTAATCTTTCTTTCTTTTTAACTAACTATTCTTTTTTTCTTTCTTTTTTTCAAACTTATCTTTCTTTCTTTCTTTCTTTTTTCAAACTAATCTTTCTTTCTTTCTAACTAATCTTTCTTTTTTACCGAATCTTTCTGTCATTCTGTCTTTTTCTTTCTTTCTAACTAATATTTCTTTCTTTCTAACTAATCTTTCTTTCTTTCGTTCTCTCTAACCAATCTATCTATCTTTCTAACTAATCTTTCTTTTTTACCGAATCTTTCTGTCATTTTTTCGTTTTCTTTCTTTCTAACTAATCTTTCTTTCTTTCTTTTTTTCTTTCTAACTAATCTCTCTTTCTTATTAATATTTATTTACTGGAAACATGGTAAAGCATGTTAAACCATGCTAGAACAGTTTAAAACTTTTTCAAACTTTCTGGCTAGGCTTTTTCAAGGCAACTTAAAGTTTGTCTACGAACTTTACCGTCTAGTTATTAGTTGAATTTCTAATTAATTGAATTTGAGATCATTAAAAGATGTTTTATACTAACAGATATTGTCTTTCTCCCAAAGGGTTCCATGTGTGTGCAGCTGGATGGTTTGACAAAGGACGTGTGGGCTATCCGATTGTTAAAGCTGGTGTCAACTGTGGTTTCGGGAAGGTCGGAATCATTGATTACGGATACCGGCTCAACAAAAGTGAAAAGTGGGATGTCTACTGCTATAACCCTGAGGGTGAGTTTGAGAGGTGGCAGTTAGGCAAATCTGGGTGGATTAAGTCATACAAAGAGATATTTGGAAAAATCCAAAAATTGTATTATGCAAGCCAGGCCAGCAGTTAGTGATGTCACTTTATAAAGAAACACTTTGTCCCCTATAGACTGAATACGTAATACGCATGCGCAGGACGTCACCGTTTTCACGAATTTTCGTTTTTGTAGTTTACATGGAGACGATAATGGTGTTGTGTAAACTGCCCTTAAAAGACGTAAATGAAATTTGTGTATATTCGAAAAAAAAAGATATAGGGGCTGTTTACATTCAACTAAAAATGGCCATCCATTTACACAACAATGGCGTTTTGGGGGCCTGAAAATGCAAATGGCTTTCAAAGTGCAAGTTTTTGAAAACTATACCGTTATCATCTCTGTGTAAGCGACAAAAAGTCCAATTTGTGAAAACGGGGACGTCATGCGCATGCGTATTATGTGTTTAGTCTTTTTAACCGCATTTTTAATTGTTTTCATGGATCCGTGTGAACAGGGATCGTTGTGACAACGTTGTCGTCTGTATGCTAAAAACGCAAAGAAAAACTTTTCCAGTACATTATTGTTGTGTAAACGTACCCATAGATTGTACTGAATGCCAGCTTTTTTTTCTTTTCTTTTTTTTTCGTCCACAATAAGGATTTATTAAGTCCACTTGTTATATAAACAAGTAACTATGCTTCTAACAATAGGTCAAGAGCTGTCGTACCAACTTTGTGATGCTGTTTGTGAATGTTCATTGAAACTATGGTTTTGGGAAATAGAAATGATTGAGAAATGATAACTATGGAACTTGCGACCATAGTTGGCTAACAATGATTTTGGGAAACACCCTTAACTGGGACTGAAATGTAGTCATTAGCGTGGTAGTAAGGTATAAATCTCCATAGTTTAAAGACCCTTTCTTTTTATCATTTTTCAGACTTTCATTGGTCTCTAAACTATAAGGGTGGGATAAATTGTGGTCTAGACAAAGACAACCATGACTAAACATTGAGGGGAAAAGGTGATGGCTGTTTTATGGCACGCGATGACAGATGGACAGTGAATCGCAGCACAGGACATTATTCATATAAGTTACATTTCTTGTAAAATGCTTGCTTGTATTCTCTGTCTGTTTTTTCTTGTGTGAATATGTAAAATGTTTCTCACTGTGAGTAATCTTAACGAAGCCCCGTGAAAGTTTTACAAGGTTTAGTAATGTTTTACCAGAGACCCAGCTGAGTTTGTGACTGGCTCTTTTCTTCTGATTTATCATAATGAGCCAGTGAAAGATGGAGAGCTTGAGTCAGCAGTGATCTCAAAGAGAAGTCAGAGAGTAAATGGTGACCACACACTTTCAGGTTGAGATGTCCTGTCAAATGTCCTTTTAGACATGGCATTCTAAGTAAGCTCCCAATTGATCATATAAGCAGTTATTACACCTGACCGTCATCTCATCTGATGAAATTGTTAATAGATCAACACACACACGTGGGTTTTTTTTTTCATGTTTTATGGGAACTATCCATAACCCAACCCCTAAACCTACCCATCCCAGAACACTTTCTGCATTTTTACATTTTCAATAAACTTCCCTCAGTATTTATAAGCTGTTTTCTTCATGGGGACAAAAAAATGTTCACACAAGGACAAGAATTTCGGATATTGCCATCTTTGTGGGGATATTTTGTCCCAATAATGTAGGGAATACTTGACACACACACACACACACACACACACACACACACACACACACACACACACACACACACACACACACACACACACACACACACACACACACACACACACACACACACACACACACACACACACACACACACATTTGAACTATTTATTTAAGTCCACTTAAAAGAAATGATTTACAGGGACACAAATACTATAGATGCAGTCAAATGCATGCACATAATCAAGGACCAGTGGCATACAGCAGGTCTTCACAATATTTAGCGTCACTCAGTTGTTATGGATACAAGTAGCACCGTCTCCGCCAGATATGACGGCTGCCTATAATAGCAGACAGAGCACAGTACTTTGCTAGCCGTTTAGCCCTCTTTTTGGGCATCCCTAGTTGTTGAAGCCCCCTTACAACCAGCCTGTGTGTGTGTCCTAAGCTGCCAAATATGAGCACAAGAAGTCGGCTCTGATAACCTAATTCTGAGATGATGTTTAGAAGTGGTTGATATTTAATCATCTTAGTCATAAAGGCTTCTTCCATACTAGAGTCAAAGGTACATGCAACCTCCACAACGAACACCTCGCTGATCTCCTCATTAATCACAACAATATCTGGTGTATTTGCAAGCACATGAGAAAAGGTTTCAGAGCTATTACAATTCTGAAACATAGATGATTTTACACAAGAATGTTTGTACATTTTTACAGCAGATAAGAAATGGCTTGATATGTCCTTCACTATAAGATCCACTATTCTGTCGTGGCGTGCGATGTACATTCCTTTATAGGCATGGCAGCCATTCAAGATGTGTGGCAGTGTTTCAGTGATCTGTTCTGAAGTGTGATGCAAACAATGAGGTACCTGAGTTGAAACCAGATAGAAATATTGAGTCTGGTTGGAAGAACTTGTAGTCTGGCTTTTACTGTAAAAATGATAATGTCCTCACAGAGTGCAGTATTCTTAAAAAAATGAGTGAGAAACAGAGTGATCAGTGGAGGAGAGACACACAAGTTTCCCCTGAAGTTTCAGTCCAGTCCATTGTTGTTTCTGATGATGTTGGTGTAGGTCCAGGAGAGTTGGCCGGGCCCCTGTGGATGTTAGGGTGTAGCTGTGACCACTAATGTAGGGAATACTTGACACACACACACACACACACACACACACACACACACACACACACACACACACACACACACACACACACACACACACACACACACACACACACACACAAAGGTTTTAAATAATGATTTGACAAAGCATTGCCTGAAAGTTTAATTTAGATATTTAGATAGATGATTAATGCAATACAAGACAAACATGATGGGTTGGCTTATTTATAAATAAATAAATGAACAAATTTATAATAAATGAATACAAATTTATAGTCTAAATTTAATCTGTATCCAGTTTGTTTTATTAGATTTTTTATTTATTGATATTTATTTATTTATTCATTTGATTTTTCATTTATTCATATTTATTTATGTATTAATTTGTACACCTGTTGTACTGACTTTGCAGCAAAGGAGTGTGGAGGAGTGCACACAGATCAGGAGAAGGTTTTAGATTCTCCTGGTTATCCAGAAGACTACCAGGATGAGCAGATTTGCTACTGGCACATTCGTGTGCGCTACGGCCAGAGAATACGCCTGCAATTCCTAGACTTTGACATTGAGGAGGATACAGCTTGCCTCAGTGATTATCTGGAGATCTTTGACAGCTATGATGATGTTTCAGGCTTTGTTGGCAGGTAAATAATACCGTAGTTGTTTATGTTTTATTCACTATAGGCCTTTTAAGTTACATTTGCTGAGAGTTTCCAATTTAACAAAAAAATAAATGTAATCCAAAAATAATAGAATAACTTTGTGTCTATTCTGGATAGATACTGTGGGGATGAACTTCCGGAGGACTTCATAAGTACAGGTCTGTTGTTGTATTATTTTAAGTTCAACCGTGCTTCTCTTGCATTCAGTTTGAATGCATTTATTGTTATTATTTTATTTCTTCTTTATGGTTAGTGAACTAGAGATCAGTGATAGTATCTTTGTTTCTGTGTTGTCTCTTGCTCAGGAAACGTCATGACTCTGAAGTTCCTCTCTGATTCTTCTGTGACGGCTGGAGGGTTTCAGCTACAGTACATCGCTGTGAACTCCTCTCAGGAGTGAACTCCTCTCCTCACAGCGAGATCATGCTGACACCTTCTCTTGACCACTGTTTAATACACCAATCACACTTCTTTTTACAAGTGTATATATATTGCTTCTTTAACCACAGTGCAATTTAAAGCTAATAATAATCATAAATGTAGGTGTATGGGCATGTGCACATTTCAAAAACTCTTATAAAACAGTTTTCAAAATTGTATTTAATGTTTTACAGTGTTTTAATGTCAACAACATTTAACCAAAATAATTCAATTGAAATCTCTTGGCTTTAATAGAAATAAACCCATTGGAAATGTAAGGTTTAAAGACATGATGTGCATATTTTTGTGTGAAGTGCGTTATTTCCTTTTAAAATAATCTGATAAATTCAGGTGGTACAACTACAGTCTACAGTATATATACAATTTTGGTTGTACCCCCTGACATAAAAATGTATTTAAACATTTTGAAATGTTATTTAAGAACTGAATCTTGTTCATGACTCAAAAATATACATTGCATCAGTTTTGAAGGATTGCTTCTTCTGAAATTAGGGCTATGACAAAGATGATTGCTTTAAAAAAAACATTTTATTTATGGGACAGTTTACAAAAAATGAAAATCCTGTCATCATTTACGTTGTTCCAAACATGATTTTCTTTTTCTGTATAACATAAAAGAAGATTATTTTTTTCAGGGATTTTTCTTGAGTGTTTTTTGTGTGTGTATGTAGGCCTACATATAATATAAGTTAATGGTAAGTTAACCAAAGCATTTTTTGCATGTTGGTTTACCAACATTCTTCATAATATATTATATGCCTGCATAAGTCATACAGGTTTAGAACGCATAAGGAAGAGAAAATTATGACATAATTTCATTCTCTTGAGGCAAAATTTGTTACTGTGTAGACATTCTTCGTAGCAACTCTGCTTAACAGAACATAACTACTAATAAAAAAAAACATAATTTGCCAATACAAAGTTATTGAACACTGCAGCGAATAACTGATGGAAAAAAATTGTTGAACGAGAACTTAAGAGTGCATATCAAATTCTTGATTTTTCTTCAGAGTAAGAATTATGATGCAGGTTACACTTTATGGAGTGCCATCTGAAATTTTCTTCTAGAATGATCATTTTTATCAAGCTCGTATGTTTATATTCAGTTATTTCACTTTAATGGCAATGACAATTACCTATTAATTGTCATTAAAGTGAAATTACTGAACTTTAATATAGGAGCTTGATAAAAATGCTCATTTTAAAAGAAAATTTCAGATGGCACTTAGAGGCTTTTGCATCTGAAGTCTTCATATTTTACCTTATGAAGGTAAAATATGAAGATACCTCAATATGAAAATACCTCAATTCTCTTTCCCTCGATCAGAGAATTGAGGTATATCTTTAAATGTACATTTGCAAACTGTAATGTTAGGTGAGCAATTTTACTAATAATAAACTAATCAAATGACCATAGTGTCTTAATTTGATGTCTTTTCATTCAATAAATAATTTATGAGAGGGCGGAGTTGACGTCGGGTTGAAGGTGACGCGTCAATCGCGCGTCATGTTTGGCGCCAGCATTTTCGCGGGGAGTGAGGAGTGGACAAACGCAGCGCAGTCTTGATCGTTTACAAACACTGTAGTATAAACCCCTCCAATTTCTCTGATATACATCGTGTGTCGATGATATCGCCTTCATTGGTTGTTAGCGTGTCCTCAAGCGCGAGGTGAGACATCTTGAGTTGTGTCTGTTCATGAGTGTGTTCAGGGGGTTGGGTGGGTAACATGATGATGGTAACTAGCTCGCTAACTCTGCAGTCTTTGTAGGGGAAGTTCCTGTTGGATTAGATTGATTACAGCAAAAACTTACATGGCGTTTTAAAGTTTTCAATTAACGGCATATTTTGACCTCTGTATTTTTCTGCTCGCGAGGTGCCCACAAGTTGTAACGTTACGCTCAACGCACATGTTAACACAATAGCTTTAAAATGCAAACGATAATGTGTACTAATATTTGCACATTAGACAGATAAGTTAGACATTAGTGCACACCCATCAGTAAAAACTTTATATTTCAAAGCAAAGACGTTACGATCTTTCGCAGAGAGGTTTAATAAAGATGGACGGCGTAACGTTATTGTTATTAGCCTCTCTGGCTAGCTAAACGTCGTATTTAGGGTTTATTCTCCAAAAATGTGTCCTTAATGAATAGTAGATCAATACAAGAGCACAAAATAGAAATGTAGTCAAGTCATTAGTGCCATTTGTGCGTCTGATATCTTATCATAACAAGAGAACACGATGTCCCGCATGCATCGATCTATTCTAGCTCACTTTCACTACCAATATAACATGACATGGTTAAAATATTAACTTTTCATACATGCTGATTAACTTATGCATAGTTTTTCATAATCGACTATTAATCGCAGGAATGTGTGATGCAAAACTCCCAGCCAGGGCTGTAGCATGTGAGGTGGAAGGTGAGAGTCACTCTAGGGTCCTAAAGGTCCAAGGGGCACAGTAGTTTCTAAATATATTTTGAAAAGATTAAGAGGTCCAGAATTTAAAACTTCAGCCCTTCTCCGGTTACTCAACTGAATTGGTACTCCTTAAAATTGAAAACGTTTAATACATTTTTTTTTTTTTTTTGCATTACATTCTCTCTTGTAATTAATGCTACAAGCACATCTTGATTTCGCCGAGTTAGACATATATTGTTGATCCTGGAACAAAATTCCTATCTGAAGCTGTAATCCTAAACATATCCCTACCCCTTTACCTAACCCTACCCACAAGCTATCCCTAAAATCAGAGGGAAATGATAGATGAAAACACTGATGAAGAGGCATCTAACCCTGGTTGTAAGCCTGAATTTGACAAACTGTAAACGCGTCCCTCAAATCTGATTGATTGATTGGCATGTTGTTCCAGGAACATGTACTTTGTGAAATCAGGTTCTGCTGATGTGCTATGCATTGCTTCAATGTGCTTTTCAGGTTGTGAGGATGATGGCTGCAGTGCCTCTATCTAGTGCTAGCCTCCTTCCTCTTCTAGACTGTCTGGAAGATGAAGCAGCTGGGCTGTCAGAGCAGACAGATGCCTACATCACCATCGCAAAGTAAGTGTTAGCTTACAGTTTTGGTGTCTGTCACTGTTGAGTAGGTTTTAGTCAAATGTATGTATTTCTGCTTTATTTTATAAGTTCTTTTAGCATTGTAGTGTTAGTTTTGTCAGCAACTACTGTATACACTGAATTTGAAATTGCAATTCAGAAGCTGTTTGATGTGTAGTGTTAGTTCATTTAAAAAAATAGCATTTTTGTCATTAACTCACCCTCTTGTCATTCCAAACCCATTACACTTTAGTTCATCTTCAAAACAAGTGAAGATATTTTTAATGAAATCTGAGAGATTTCTGTCCCCGTTTACTTCATTTTTTTCATTTCACCAAAGTTGTCTCGCTTAAAAAAGTTCTTAAGAGGTTGTAAACCAAGTCCATGTAAATAGAGCGATTTAATCCAAGTCTTCTGAAGAGACTTAAATGCTTTATAATGTGAACAGATTTCATTTGGGTTTTTATTCACATATAAACTAGGGCTGGCCAAAAAAAGTTATTTTTCGATTAATCGTTTTTTAAAATGTGGTTGATTCGATATTGATTCTCAAAAGCCATGAATAGATTTTTTTCCCCCGTATTTCTGCAAACGAACTATCTGATTGACGTTAATCTTATTACTAGTCTTCTCCACTAGATGTCATCGTCTTTTTTTGCCTTGTGCAATGTTACAGTGGGACCCTGTCATTCATTCAGTTCTTAACATGCTGGATACAGGTGCGCTTTTCAGTGTGAAAGACGTTTGTTGAAGGAACTGTCAGTGTCCCGATCGGGCCAGTACTGCATGGTCACGAAAGTTTACCAATTTAAACATTGAAGTGAAAGAGAAGTTTTGTGAGCGCGCACACCCAGCACAGACAGCGTCCAAATAATACAATTAATTCTTTCACGTCTCCTTGCACCTAAACGGACAAATTCACACATTTATCTCAAAATGCGCGCTTTGCGAGTATCCAAGTAAACATAGTCAGTTATGGCTTAAGTAAGCAGTAGAGAAAGAACGCATGTGTATCCTTATTGGATCCGTGCTTTAGTCTTAAAGTGACAGCAACCTCATATCCTTGTTGCTGTCTGTTTTTAATGTTAATCAAACTGCAAAAGACAAAGAGAAAATCACTCTCTGCTCTTCACTTAACTTTTTTGTAACTTTAATAAGGATTAACCTTTATTTAATTTGATTTTTTACTATGAAGATTATATGCAGTGTTATTTTACATTTAATTACTTTATTCAATTTCTGTACCTGAAAACTACTGTTAGACCTACCTGAAAAACTTAAAAAGCACTGATTATTTCATTTGTATCTTTGTTCTAAATGTATTTTTTTGTGCTATTGCTTGTAGTTTGATTATTTGCTCTTTTGTTCTTTTTTTTTATTAATGAATGTTTTTGTCTTTAAAAAACTTTGAAATTTATATTAGTAGTTTTAGCTGTGGTATAGAAAATGGAATCGAGAATCGTTAAATTTCACTGTTATTTAAAATATTGGGTGTCAAACTTATTTATTACAAAACAAAGATACATTGGTAAAAAAAAAAAAACCTAATTTATTCACTTATTACTTTTTTGTGGTGGGGCTAGTGAATTTAATCATTGAATTCATTGAATTGAATCGAAAATCGAATTTAATTGAGATCTTGTGAATCGAATCGAGACATCTGAATTGATACCCAGCCCTAATATAAACGCACATACTTAATGGTATAGCGGAGGATCTTTCCGAATTTTAGAGAAGACCCGCCCTCTCCAATTTTTTTAAAAATGCACATGCGCAACACTCTATTTGCTCCCGAGAGGGAACGCCTATTAAACTTTTACTAGCAGTGATTTTAAATGGATTTCTCCAAATAGCATGACAAACTTTACCTGTCTAGTAAAATCTTCGCGACTGCGGCATCAGTGGGAAGCCCAACCTGTGCTTTTAGCGCACGCCAGCGTGTGAAATATTCACCCAAAATCATTCTGGTCTTGTTTCTATATTCTGCGGCCTTTCTCTTATCATACACTTCGTATAAATTTTTTCTCTTTCGACCCTCAGCCATTTTCAAAGGAATGGCTGAAACCGTAACTCATCACACATAATACACCTGAAAGTGCGCATGCGCAGAAAGCGAAAACTACATAGGGACGAGCACGTACGACGGCCTTACGTAAACATATCACCAGAATGATTGACACTTAGGTGGAGCAATAGTATAGGCTACCCACCCGGAAAAAGAAAATCCTCCGCTATACCTTTAAGCACATCAAATATTGTGTAAATAATGCTCAACTGTTTTTGCTTGATGTATGATTAAGTTATTTATAGATTGATTATAAGTCTTTGTCGTTCTTTCTTTCTCCTAGCCGTCTCAATGGAGAGGAAGGGCGTCAGTTTCTGCCTGTGGTTGTAAAGCATTTTGCACGTCTTAGTAAAGTCCTTTTGGTAAGTTGTCGTCTCTGTGAATTAAGACTCATTCACTGGCACTTTGTGTATGTAACTGAATATTTAGCATTATATTTCTTTCTCCAAAATAAACAAGAAAATGTTATTTCAGAAAGCTGTATATCTTAACTACGCATCAACCCTGTAAACCTTTTTTTTTTTTTTTTTTTTTAGGTTCATATCTCCAGTGAGAATGAGGAGCTGTGTCAAGCTGCACTGCAGGCTTTGGGATTCTGTGTCTTCCACTCACACATCGTTTCAGTCATACCAGGTATATAAAAAGTTTAATTCTCTAGTATAATATACCCCCCCCCCATAATAAGTAGCATCCATAATCCTTTTTTTCATTCTTTCCTTCAGCAAATATTTCAGAAGATATTCTGTCTACACTCTGTAATGTTGTGGTAAAGTCCAAGGAGAAGTTTACGTGTACACGAGCATTATGGGTGATTTCAAAACAGAATTTTCCGCCGGAGGTGGCATCCAAAAAGGTTTGCTTGAAATAAACTTGTTTTTAATGTTCTTTCCCCCTGATTTTCCATCTTGTGTGGCTAAAATGTTTTCTACATTTCAGGCCCCAGAGATTCTCAAGAGTCTAGAGGCCATGCAGACTCGAGAGGTTCAGTCAATCCTCATTGACCATGAGTCCCTCAATGTTGTTATAAGGTTTGATGAAATTTCTCTTTCTTGGTACTGCCATCTTGCAATGTCCTTCATACTTGCGATAATCTGTAAATAAGATTTTGTGATGACCGTCAGGTTGCTGGAGCAGGCCCCCACTCAGATGGCTGCTGGAGCCGTGTGCTGGGCCAAGCTGGTTGTTCCTCTCGTGGTTCACTCAGCCAATAAAGTGCGCTTGCGTGCGGCAGCAGCACTGGAATTGGGCATGCCTCTTCTTCTGGAGAAACAGCAGGAGGTGGCGGCCATTGTAGAGCCAATGATGTCCTCTGTAAGTGTTATGCGGATGTACACAGCAGCTTTTTTTTTGTTGTGCATATATTTATGTATGCACTCTCTATTGCTCTGCTGCCTCCAGATGCTCATCCCTGAAATGCAGAAGCTGTTTGCCTCTAAGAATGAGACAAATATGCTGAAGCTCTGGCCCTTGTTTGTGAAACTTCTGGGGAAGGTAAGATTCTCAGTCACCAAATGCTGCTCTTCAAGTCTCCCTTTTTCAGTTCTGAATCTTGATGTTGTCAGTGTCGATAAGGATGTGTTTCTGTCTCTTTTCAGTTGCTCCACAAAGGCGGTGCTTTTATTAATTCCTTGCTGTATTTAGAGGAGCTGGGTTTCCGCAACTCTTCCCCTAATATTAAGAAGATTGCTTTCATAGCTTGGAAGAGCCTCATTGACAATTTTGCCCTTAATCCAGGCAAGTTTCTTTTGAATTTTGGTGTAATAGCCACTGTCATGGAAAACCTGAGAATATCAGAGAATTACAAAATTGTGTTTTGTGGAAAGTCATGATAATAAAGTCATGGATATTTTTTATGCTTAGCTCAAATATTTTATTGGTTAAAAACTGATGTTAGTGAGTGTTTAAAAATCCTCGTCTAGTGATCATGACTGACATGCCATTGAAATGTATTGGTCAATAAGTGTGACAACTCTTAGTAACCGGCCAGCGACAGGTCATGATTATTTAGCATTCTACATTTTCTCCCCTTATGTTTTAAAGTCGTAACTGGTTTCTCTTGAGCAGATATCCTGTGCAGCAGTAAGCGTCTGAAGCTCCTCATGCAGCCCCTCAGTTCCATCCAAGTCAGGACTGAAGCTCTTCTGCTCACCAAGCTGGAAGTGTGGTGGTATCTCGTAGTCAAGCTCGGGCCCAACTTGTCCGCTAACTTTGAGCAGGTAAAATTCACTGTTTATGTTGATAGATGATTTTTGGTCTTTGCAGACAGTTGTATCTAATGTATGGCCATGGTTCCAATGGTTAATTACAGCAACAATTTCTCTATCCTTTCTTTCCACCTCCTTCTTAAAGGTTGGTGTGCCTCTACTACACAGCACACTTCCTCCTGATTCTCCACTGCAGTCCCCCACTACACCTGCTCGAACCCCTAACCCAAGCAATGGCACCCCTAATACACCTAAAACAGGTACAGCTCATTTCCTCTCATTGTTCCTTCATCATAACATCATATAAAGGAGATGGAATGAGACGGCAGCTTAGATTAGTTTTATATGTAAAATGTAAAAAAAAAAAAACCCACTTCTACTTAAAGGTACAATATGTAAGAATTTTGTAATAAAATATCCAAAAATCACTTGCACAGTGTGATATATTTCCTGCAGTTGTGTACTTACAATATCCCAAAAGTCTCCAAAGATTTTTTATTTCAGAGAAATTCCAATTTTAAATAAGTGGCCGTCGCGGAAAAAAATGTCGCCTGTCAATGACGCAATATCCACGCTTTCCTCGGTTTCCGCTCGTACTGCCATAGCCATGACGTAACCATGGCGACAGACGTGGACATCTGCGTAGTGCGTAACGTTTAGCTGCACGCTGTTGTTGTTGCGTTCAAACATTATGGACCATGGCAAGCAGACTTTCTTCATTTTCCTGTTCTCTAGGCATTCCCTCCTGCAGCACGACGAGCACTACTCCTCGCATGAATCTGAACAGCAGCATGCAGGCGTCTCAGTCCTACCGCTCCATTCAGCTCCTGGGACTAGAGATGATTCTGCACTGGCTCCTGGGTCCAGAGGTCACGGCCATAGCTGCTAAAGAAAGTCTTCAACTCAGCTTGGGTAATCATACACAGTATTGTCTGAGCTTTGGAAATTGTTTTCTATCAGTGATGCATTGGGCATCAAGGTCTGTACAAAATTTAACATGTGTGACATAGGGGTGTAACGGTACACAAAAATCACGGTTCGGTACGTACCTCGGTTTTAAAGTCACGGTTCGGTACGTTTTCGATACAGCAAAAAGCAATAAATGCCAGAGAATTTCCTATTTGTTAAAAGAAAGCATATTTTTTAAATAAGTGTGAGTTTTCCTACATCTTGAAATTTTCAGGTCTATAAATGGGGGTCATCTTTGAAGGATGAACAAATAATGTTTTGGTCATCACATTAAAAATAACATTTAAATATATGAAGAGTTCAGATGCAAAAGCCATTTGAAATTTTCTTCTAGAATGATCATTTTTATCAAGCTTGTATATTTAAGTTCAGTAATTTCACTTACATGGCAATGAAGATTACCTATTAATTGTCATTTGAGTGAAATTACTGAACTTAAATATACAAGCTTCATAAAAATGATCATTCTAGAAGAAAATGGCATTTAGAGGCTTTTGCATCTGAACTCTTCATATATTTATTTATATAATATTTGAGTTTTGAAGTGCTGGAAAAAGATGTGTGAAGTACTTGAAAGCATTTCACTATTCCAGCCAAACTGGTTACAGTTAGTGTTACTGTATTAAATCCATGGTGAATGTTGCTGGTCTGTGGACGTAAAGTATTACTAGTTCATTCACGGCACAATGTTTCTCCTGGTTTCCACGTCAGCGTTGTTTGATCTAATAGAGATCTACGGTTAATAACGGAGAAATGTGAATGCTTCTCACTAGATCTCGCCGCGATGTTATTTCAGTGGCGAATTCAAATGTTTTCTTTACTGGATCTCATAGCGCTGTGTAGTAACAGTGTCGCTTGATCGAGATCGGCTCGCGCTGCACAGATGTTGCTGGTCCGAACTTATAAACGGTCCGTGAAGCACAATAATGAGTAGCGCAGTTTCGTTCCGCTTTCATTACGCTTGCCATTTGATGTTGCGCAACGTTGTGGTGATCGCGCCAGCGCGAATTTTGTCGGCAGGAAAAATGGTCCAAGGAATCGTTCGGTTTGTTTGCGTACCGAACCGGAAGCCTCGAACCGAAACGGTTCAATACGAATACATGTACCGTTACACCCCTAGTGTGACATAAATGTGTATTTGATTTGTAATCTAGAGATGTTCATGTACTACTACAGCCTAATATGTTGAACCTCACGTTACGGTGAGAAGTTCATATAATTGCAGTGATGAAACGAAACTTCAGATATAGCAGATGTCAACATATCATGTCTTTTTTTTTTTTTTTTTTTCAGAGCCCTTGACACACCCGTTCCTCACCAGCCCTTCCTTCTTCAGCAGACATGCCTCTACCCTCATATCAGCCATCAGCGATGGCTTCATTACTGTGGGAAAACATGCTCCAGGTATTCAACAATGTCATCTGCATAATGTAGCCTAGACTCCTGATGCCAACTTAACTTTCATCTTTAGTTGTTTGTCTTTTTAAGGTTGTTTATTGTTATTTAGATCAGTCAGTTAAGGAAATGTATGCTAATGCTGTCCATGTTCATCACTTTGAGTATTTATTTTCCACAGAAGCACTTCTTAATCTCATTTGGAGCAACCTGATCGGTTCTGTCAGCACAGCTATAGAAGCTGGTTGGTGAACATTTAAGTCAAAGATAATTTGCACATTCTTTTGTTGTGAATACTGGCTAATTTAAAAAGTTTTCCTGTCACACTCGTCAACAGGTAACAAGAAGGAACGGCAGGGTTCAGAGGTCCTTACGCTTCTCCTACAGGCTCTTCAGTCCATCTTGTCCTCAGATGCTCTGCCTGCTGAACGTGCACTGGTAAGATGGCACTTCATGGTGAAAATGACCTGTTAAATTACTTTGAAGCTGGGTTAAGCATCACTGTTTCAGCATCAGTCTACCATGCTGCTCACTGAACATGTACTACTTTTTTACTAAGTTTTTAACTTTCTTTTTTTGTTAAGGAAATTAATACTTTTATTCAGCAAGGATGCATTAAACTGTTCAAAATTGAAGTAAAGACATTTGTTACAAAATATTGATTTTAAATAAATGCTTTTCTTTTGAATTTCTATTCATCAAAGTATCCGGATTTCCCCCAAAATATTAAGCAGCACATCTGTTTTCAACATTGATAATAAGACATGTTTCTTAAGCAGCAAATCAGTATATTAAAATGTAGGGGTGTGACTAGACACTTATCTCACAAGATGAGACTAGACGAGATTGGGTTCACGAGAACAAGACGAGATTTTTCAGAAATCCTCAATGACAAAATTCATGACTGGAAAAATAGTATGCAGGTGCATTTTGAAATGTTTTAACTAATAATCTTCTAATGCATGTCATTTCAGGTCTACTTTATGAGTATGAATTATCAAATGCATTGAAAGAAAACAATATACAATATACAAGCACTGTAAAATGTTTTTACTGACTGGCTTTTCTCCTGTATGATTTCACATGAGTCTCTTCAGACCTTACTGTACATTTGAGCTTTCAGAACTTCTGATTGAGGCTGTGTGTGACGACCTAACTGAACTCTTTTACACAAATTGAACACAGAAATAAAAACAGTATAAAAAACACAAATAAATAAGTTTTCTCTTAGTCTTATTAAGTGCAAAACAATAAGTGCAGTAAATCGGTTTATCAAACAATAAGTTCAAGTGCAAATAATCAAAGTACTGTAGTGCACAGACTCTTTATAATTGTTGTGAAATTGCCGTTTTATTTTGCACCGGCAGTTATAGAGTTCGTAGCGAGAAGCGAGAGAAACGAGGCTGGTACGTTTGTGTACAGTTGTTCTTGCGTTCCGATTTATACGGAGCCTCCTTTGTCTGTTGTCCTTAACGTTACAGTACAGTCCAGAGATGGGTATTGTGAGACAGACTATTGTCTTTATGCAGCCTAATTTGTGCTCATCAGGGAGCTTGTGTTTTACTTTCACTTTCAAATTCGTGATCGCGCATACTACGTGTATAGGGATTCTACAAGATAGGACATTTATCAGACGTTTTCTGTTGCGCAACGAATCCTCCGCCATCGTCACGCGATCAGTGAATTGTGATTCCTGCTGCACTGATTGCGACGGCAACTCGTGCTGGATGAGCAGAGCAGACTTTTACATTAGTTAATGGTTTTTATTTTTTATAAAAACAGCAAAACGACAGTTGAGGTGAATGTGAGTGTAGCGGTGGAATATTCTATGCTTATTTCACCCTCACGCTCCGTCATGGTGATATATCGCGAGACAGCTTTTCACTCAACGGGAAATCCTGTCACATTTTAGTCTTGCGAGATCTCGTCACACCCCTATTAAAATGATTTCTGAAGGATCAAATGACACTGAGGACTGGAGTAATGATGCTGAAAATTCCACTTTGCCATCACAGGAATAAATTACTTTTTCACATTAAGATTATTACTTGAAATAAGATTTTTAAATTGACAATTTGGCAATATTAGAGTTATTACTATATTTTTCATTACATAAATGCAGCCTTGGTGAGCATAAGAAACTTGTTTCAAAAACATAAATATTTAATAAAATAGACTACAATTCAAATTTTTTTATGTAGGTTGTTGGTTCGATCCTGCTGTTCTAACATTTTCTTTGCTTAAATTATTTGCTGCAGCTTTTGTTGGAAGCCACCATTAAAGGAATCCCTCAGAAGGTGCTTGGTTCTGCAGCTTATCAAGTGGCAAACATGGATTTGTTGAACGTAAGTTCTGTTTTACCACTTATGGTAAAGCCTTGGTAAATTTTCAATTTTTCATCCATTGAATTCATGCACATCTTTGTATTATGAATGTGTGAATAAGATTTTTCCACATGTACTTTTCCAGGGTACACCTGCACTTTTCCTAATACTGCTATTTTACAAAAGTAACCAGCTTTCATCATTTCTTGAAGATGAGAGGTAACCATAAGACTTTTAATTTTTAAGTCTTTTAATACCTAATATCAAGACCAAAAGTTATATTTTGGAGAACTTTTTTTTTTTTTTTGCATTAAACCTAAGAGTTATACTAATTGCTTTATTTACATTGAAATTGTTTGCTTGCTTAACTTGTTTTCTTTGTCATCTGGCAGGTTTTTCTCAAGCCTGGAGACCCTTGTGAGCTGTGGGTTTTGTGGACCTACATCGCCCCTGGCATTTGGAGAGGCTGTTTTAGGAGCGGTTAGTGGGAGTGCGGAGGTTGTAAAGAACAAGAAACAGCTCTGGAGGATGTGGAGTGTGGTGGTAAACCCTCTGACGGACACAATCACTCAGGTACTAAAATCATCTGTGGTATAGAATGAATGCATTTAAGTGCCAGTCAAACCTTGTATTTCACTACTATTGATAAATCATTGTTCCAACATAGACCAATGAAGTGAATCAAGGAGATGCTCTGGAGCATAACTTCAGTGCCATTTACAGTGCCTTGATGTTTCCAGTCTTTCATCTGCTTCCTGGTTCAGCCCTACCCCAGGTAAGAGCCCGTCATAGCTTTTGTACAATGATTTCTCCAGTATTATGCAAGTATTTAATTTTATTTGTCCTTTGACTTAATTTCTTGAATAGATCACTCAGAAAGCCATGATCAGTACTTGGTCCAGGCTTTACAAGGCATTTGCTCGCTGCTCCGCTTTGGTAGCCACAGCTGAGGAGAATATATGCTGTGAAGAGCTGTGTGCCAAGATATCTGCCTCTCTTGAAAGCGATGCTCTGAAAGTACGGCACTTCCAACATTATATTTGGAAAATGTTATTAAATTGTGCGCTGAGTCTATTATAATTGGTCTCATCCTTTATTTATTTGTTTTAGAGTTTGCCTATGCTAGATGCAATAGCAAACATCTTGCTGGTCATCATTGAGAGTATGGACTTTTCTCCTTACACCCCACAATTTCAACAGAAGATGAAATGTAAGGATTTTGCTTCAGTTTCAAATGGGTAAAGTTGTGTTAATGGCACTGTGTGACCATATTTTCATGTGCTAATCCCTAGCTCCTCATACACCTTTGAGTTGGGTACGCAAGAGAAGCAAAGCTCTGGGGAATCTCTCAACCTTCCACACTCTCCTGATGCAGACTCTAGATGCATTTCTTTCTGTGAACCCCTCAGAAGAATCTGTGGAGCCCACCTGTGGAGCTTTAAATGGACTTGGCTTGGCGATGGTCTCCATCTTGTCTACTCTTTTGACTAATATCACACTGCCCACGTTCATACAAGAGGTGCTGTCCACCCTCACCAAACCACTCTCACACCTTTATGAACGGTTCTCCAGGTTTGTGGAGTCTTCTCATCCTTCATACATTCGTCCCCCCCCCCCTTGTGTGACACTGTTTGTTTTTTCATTTATAAAAGTTATGATGAACCCTCAAAGCCCAGTGCAACGCTCGGACACAAGGTAAGAATTTACCCATGTATAAATTTTAAATCGAAACCACAGCAGCTCTGATATGTATATTTATGTTCTCTCTGTTCTAGTTGGAGAAACTGGCCACAGACCTGCTTGGCTGCCTTCAGACACAATTGACTCTGCACAACGATGAGATGCTTGGTCTGTTGTCACCCTTGCTCTGTGTGCTTTTTCCGCACAAGAGCAAGCAAATTCGCACTGTGGTCACTCAGTTCTGGAATGCCACCTTTGGAAATGCACTCACCTTGACTTACCCTGAGCCTCTGAAGTACGTTTTCATGCCATTGCTGGGAATTTGTGTAACATGTTGTGTAGGCAGATTTTCAGATCTTTAAATCAAGTATGCAATTTTTTCCCTTTTGATACTGACAAAGAGACACTTTTTTTCTTTTTCTTTTTTTTTAGGTCTGTTTTAAGTCAGGCTAAGCAGAAAACTCTCTTGATTTTACCTGGTTTTGAAGCTGTTGATGCACCAGATGATTGCAGTGGACAGTATACGGTGCGTATAGTGTTGCTAACAATAATGCAAATCCTGAAGAACGCAGAGCAGTTTACCTTAAACATGTTGTCTCCTCTGTTAGTTTTTAGCTTTTGTTCCTAAGAGCATACTAAATTTATGTTCTCTAATAAGGGTGAGAGTTCTCAGCTGGACACACAAATTAGTGGGGTGAAGATGACCTCTTTGGGAAAGAGGGACTCTCTCCTGGCGAGGGCAGAAGAGCTTAAAGGAAGAGGCTCTGTACATGTAGCAAAGCCAGTGTCTGTAAGTAAAAACAAAAAAAGCATCTGAACTTGAAAATGTCAATGGTGGTGCTTAATTGGCTACAACAGCACGTCCCTCAACAAATCATCTGGTCCCTCTCTAGGTGAAGCTGGATTTTGGATCGCCCAAGCCTTTGCGACGAGAAGCTATTGAGGAGGCGGCATCAGTAGATTTTGTTTTCATTCCACCTGAGACAAAGGAGAGAGTGCTGACTGAGCACCAGAAAGAGGTCAAAAGGACTAAACGGTAAGTTTAAGTTCTCAAGTTTAGACCTCTGCCATGTCATGAAAAAAGTGTGTAATTGTGCAAGGCAGTAAAGTTTTAATTTTATACTTATAGGTCCAGTTTCACAGACAAGCTTGGATTAAGCACGGATTAGGCCTTAGTTTATTTAGGATATTTAAGTACCTTTTATAACGTGCCCTAGAAAAAAACATTACTGGTGTTATATATGTCAGTGCAAGTTGCTTTCAGTTAAGACAGTTCAAACATGCATTCTAGTCTGGGACTAGGTTCAAGCCTTGTCTGTGACGGTCTGGTAGTCTGTCACCTTTAAAGGGATAGTTCACCAAAAATGTTTTAATTGTCCCATGATTTAATCTCAAGCCATCCTAGGTGAATATGACTATTTTCTTTCAGACGAACACAATCGGAGTTATGTTAAAAAATATCCTTGCTCTTCCAAGCTTTATAATGGCAGTGAATGGCACTCCTGATTTTGAAGTCCAAAAAAGTACATCCATCCTTCATAAAAGTAATCTATTTTCTAAAATTTAGTTTATACTATATAAACTAAAATAACTAGCTTTCGACTTGCAACTTGCGCTAAAAGAGTAACTTCTGATGTGATGTAGGAGTAGCTTAAGCTTACTTACTCTTGCGGTTAAAACAAATATGGCTCTTCTCTTATATCGAAATACATTATACCTCTGATATTTATTTTTTAAAATTCTCGTTTTAGACTTCTAATTCGTGACCAGTGTTTTGTTTTGCTCTATCCTCTGTGCTTCCGTGTTTGTCAATGTGTCAGGCGTCAGGGCAGAGATTACTCTTTTGGCGTAAATCGATTTGCATAGGCCGTCTGCCGGAAGCTAGATATTTTAGTTTGTAAAGTTTTAAATATGGATATTTTTCTTACAAAAACCCATCGCTTCGCTTCAGAAGGCCTTTGTTAACCCCCTGGAGCGAAGTGAATTGTGAATTACTTTTATGATGGATGGATGCACTTTTTTTGGACTTCAAAATCAGGAGTGCCACTCACTACCATTATAAAGCTTGGAAGAACCAGGATATTTTTTAATATAACTCAGAAATCCAAATGTAGTAAGGTTTTTAGAAAAATGTATTAAACATCTTTTAGTTTTATTTTTGAATAACTAAACCTGCCTCTCGCCATGAACATAGCCATAGAAGCTGAAATGGTGTCAAAAAAGGGAAAGAAAAACAATTATAACTCTGATTGTGTTAGTCTGAAAGAAGATACTCTTTTGGGGGGTGAACTATCCAATTAAGATTCTCTAAGCATTTTGAAAAGAAATTGTCATTTGTTTTTTTGATTGGTTATTTATTTTGCATAAGGGTTGACATTCCTGCTCTCTATAATAATCTGGATGCCTCCCAGGACACCACAGTCTTTTCACAGTGTACTCAGAGTCAGGAGGAGTCCATGTACGTATTGGAATCATGGTTTTGCTTTTACTCCAGTTTTTTTACCCACTGTATTAAAACATGTTTCTTCTTAGGGACAAATTGACAAAAGATGAAAGCGATCAACCTGAGGAAGAGGCTAAGGTGCAGCTGAAGGTAAAACGGCAATTTTCAGACTCTGGCACTGCTGATTTGATTATGTGGGGGATATGCGTGCATGCTTTCTCTTATGTGTATTAATTGGTTTTAATGTTGTTTCCTCCCCCAAGGAGATTACCACAAGTGATGAACCATCCCCAGATGTTAAAGTAACCCAAGAAGGCACCAGATCAGACGTAGAAACACCAGAGAAATCTGTGCAAAATAAAGATCAAACTTTAGAGAAGGATCAGTCTCCATCCAATGGCATCACAGTTGATGCGAGTGGGCATGAGAAAAGTGGACTAGAGGGGACCAGCCCTAATGTTTCGGGTTCATCTGATATGATATCAGGTACACCTCCTAAACCCAATAGCAGACGTCAATCGTTTGTTACCACAAGTGAAGAACCATCCACAGATGTTAAAGTAACCCAAGAAGGCACCAAATCAGACGTAGAACCATCAGAGAAATCTGTGCAAAATAAAGATCAAACTTTAGAGAAGGATCAGTCTCCATCCAATGGCATCACAGTTGATGCAAGTGGGCATGAGAAAAGTGGACTAGAGGGGACCAGCCCTAATGTTTCGGGTTCATCTGATATGATATCAGGTACACCTCCTAAACCCAATAGCAGACGTCAATCGTTCATAACATTAGAGAAATATGTTGAAGGGAAATCAAGTCCTGCAACTGTTGCATTTACTGGTCCACTCACCCGGAAATCAGGTAGACTGGATTCTTCAAAGGAATCAGAGTGCACGCCAAATGACTCACAACCTCAGACTACAAAAGAGGATTCTCAGAAATCTCAAAAGATAAGCAGCACTGACCCATCTGCTCAAAATGAGAAAGCTGGGGAAGAGGCAAAAGATGAGATTAAGTCAATGGGAGGTCATCCTTGTGAAGGTACTGATGAGGAAGAGGATGATGTGGTCCCTGACACCCAGACCCAAGTATCTAGTGAAGCATCAGGTGTTAAGAGCAGTCCTGTGTCCAAAGCCAGCATGGAGGAAGACTCTCCTGAAAAAGATTCACAAAGTCTTGCTAATTCTCAATCTAGTCAAGAACCAAGAAGGTCGAGCAGACGGCGAAGTAAACCTGTTCGCCCAGGGGAAGATCCAGGGGAGATGAAAAGCAAAGAACAAGTCAGTCAGGTTGCAGACTCAATGACAAATACACAGAAGTCAATACTAACGCCACCAAGTAGCACTTTAACTGGAAGAAGAATTAAGGTTCTGGAGGACAGTAAAGTTGAAGGTGACCTGCAGAAAAGTAAAGGGATGAAAGGAGAGCTTAGCCAAAGTGGTTCACAGATTTTCTCTGCAGAGTCTTCACAGGCACTTCCACGGGTAAGTCAAGCTGAGACTTCTCACGAAAGTTCACCTGTAGCCCAATCGGATAGCCAAAGCAGAGAGAGACTGCCAACTCTCAATGAGTCTAAAAGTCTGTCATTGGGTAGACCTACGAAGAAGACTAGAACACAACATGACGAATCCACAGACAAGGAGGCAGATGAAAACTCTCAAAATGATTCTCAAAATGCCACATCCTCTTTGAAAAAGAAACATTTACAGACACCTCTTTCTGATTCTGAGGCTGATGGCCAGCAATCTGTACGAACACGAAGAACAAGGAGATCTGAATCTCAATTACTGCAGACCAAAGAAGATTCGAGTCAGACAGATTCCCAAACAATGACAAAGATGAAGGGAAGAGCTATGAGGAGGAGAACTGCAGAAGAAGAGAACGACTCTAGTAGAGATGTTACATCAACTGTAAATGCTGAGGAGTTAAGTGCAAGCCAATATTCCTCTCAAGGGCTTGGTAGATACAGAACTCGACGATCTAAAGGTTTGTTGGCTGCCGACAATATGGAGTCTGAAACCCCTGATAGCCAAGAAGATGGGCCAAGGCCTAAAAAGAGACTGCGGAAACCCCTGTCAACTGAGGTGCTACCAGTTGCCACAGAACCTAAAGTTACTGAGATGCTGCCAGATAAGGAGGATGCTAATATTCAATCAGAAGTCTCAATGGAGATGTCACAGGATGAGGTGGATCCTGAAGCTAGTTTGGGAATTTCAGTTAGTGAGACCAATGAACTTAAGAAAAACAAAACAGAGATTCCTTCCCCTTATAGTGTACCACATGAACAGATCAGCTCTGAAAAAGGAGCAGAAGATGACAAAGTTGAGACAAAATTGAAAACTGAAACTGATGCAGAATTAAAAACTGAAACTGTTACCGAAGAAAAAGAGATTATCAGTGATAAGGGAGAGGGTGAAGAAGCAAATTCATCTTCACAGGCTGGATCAGAAGATTTAAAGTTTGGCAGTTTGCGTAAATGCCCACATACCAGGGGACGGGGCCGTGGACGTAGGCGATCTAGAAGCTGCAACTGCTTTTTAAACAACCAGGAAGTGTTCTCACAGGGCAGTGACGTCCAAGAATCAAAGGATCTGAAAAATGAGCAGGTTCCACTTGCTGTTGTCACACCGAACTCTCAACCTGAGCATGAGCAGGTTCCACTTGTTGTTGACACCCTGAACTCTAAACTTGAGCAGTCAAGCCCAACATCCGTATTGGAGGAAAGCAAGAGCTCACCAATTGTAGATTTACCAGTTGCTGATGTTCAGCCGTATTCAACCTTGCCTGCTCAACTCCCATGTGAGGTTTTGTCTTCTGAAAGCCCCATTACAAAGCTTGGTGTAATTGTTTCTCAGCTGTCTGAAGCAGAGGAAGGAGCACAGCTTGAATTATCCAACCTGAGGGATGAATCAAACAATGTGTTTGTAAAAGTCCTGGAGGTAGAGTCAAATCAGTTTGAGAGTTCTGGGTGCACAGATAGTCCAAAGCACAACAAAGAATTAGACAACCCTTCAGTAAGTCAAGAACCTCCCCAGAGTTCAACACCTCAAGACACCTCTCCTAGTCAAGGTCGCCCAGTGGAAGATGCACCTATATGCCAAGAGCAACTAGAGTCTTCCCATGTCCATCAGGAGGATGCAGTGAAGGAAAGTGAAGACCTTGCTGTTCCAGAGCCGAGTGAAGAAAAGGTTGTGTTGCTAGAAGAGTCAAATGGCAAAGAATTGCTTGACAAGGATGTTGGTCATATCGAGAAGGATGAAGACACTCAGATTGACAACCGGGCTCTTTCTGCTGATATACAAGAGTTGTCTGTACCACCTCAAAGTAGTACCTCTAAAGCCTGCTTAGATTCTCCACCCAAGCCTAAACCTTTAGACGCTCTCAGTGGTGAGCTAGAGCCTGGTCAGAGCCCGAGCAGAAACCGATCTCGTGTCTGGTCTCCATCCGCTTCTCCATCTACCAGTATTCTGAAGAAGGGACAGAAGAGAACATGTGAAGAAGATACCCCATCCCCCCTTCAAAAGGTATTGGACAGTATTCTTAATTTGAGTCCAGTTATCTAAATGTTCAATGAAACAGCTGTAATGTAAGCTTATAGTGGTTTCATACAAAGAGAAAATCATCTATGTAACGTTGTTGTTGTGCAGTCTCGTCGAGTGTCTTTTGCAACTCCAATTTACCATCAAGAACTGGCTGATGATATTGATCGACGTAGTCCGGTTATTCGCACAAGCTCACCTAGGTCAAAAGTCTTGAGTGGACAGTCGAAGGTGTGTGATAAGAGTTTTGAAATTATTAGATCTAGATGTAAAACTGTGCTTGAATTGTTTTTACATTTCTTTCATGGCCTGTTGTTAAATGTCTTCATACAGTATATCACTACACCCACAAAAGGCTATTCGAGTCTAAGTCCACGTAACCTCCGTAGCCCTGGATCCAAAAGCTCTAAAAAATGCCTGGTAAGTACTTTAGTACTCTTGCAATGTACTAAAATTTTTTATTCTGTTTATTTTAATCTCATACAGTCTACTTATTCAAATCATTTATTTATCAAATTCAAAGCAATTAAGACAATGTGAAAGTTGCTAATGTTTGATACAGTTCATGTTAGAGGTTGAACGACTTTAGATTTTTTGAAGTCGACTGTTATGACATCAAAGTCGAGTCGACGTCGACTAGTCGCTGACGTCATTCATAAAAACACAAATGAGACTGCTGTGCAACATGCCACAATTTGCAATTTATTAGCAGAAAATTATACAGATGCTGACAGACAGCTCATATTGGGGCTGTTTACACCTGGCCACTTCGTGCGCTTTCTCAGATCGGATAGCTATCTGATTTATCAAAACGACTCCATTTACACCTGGTCACATAAATGTGTTTTCGCAAAACGGATATAAATCCAATCTTCAAACCCCGCGCTATATGCAGATTTAATGGAGTGCACGTCACCGAAAGCAACAGTTCGAGTTGCATTTTATTGATCATCAGCTAAAATTCAAAATCAAAGACAGCAATAAGAGAGAGCGGCAACAGCCCTGGTAAGATCATTTTGTTTCTATACTTTCAACGAAGATGATTGTGTGTTAAGCGTCTGCGACTTACTTTCACTTTGATTTGCGATAGTGCACGTTGGCTTGATGAATAGATGCTCATCTGCGGTGATGCGTGTTGCCATAGCTTCGTCATATCTTACTATAACATGACATATAGCCTATAACGCTCTCACACGTTTATTTTTAGCATTGTTGGGAGGAGACGAGGAGTCCAATTTACATATGTGGTTTCAACAACCAGATACATTTACACTTGTCCACCAGTTTTGTCTGGAATGCGGCCCAGATCTCCTCCTGAAGTGGTTTGGGCGATCGGATTTAAATCCGTCTCGAATGCGTTTCGGAGGGAATTTAACTCCTGGTCTTTTCACGATTGGATAGCTATCAGATAACAGAAACATATGAAGTGGCGAGGTGTAAACAGCCCGCTGTTTACATCATCATTTAGGATGAAAAGAAAAAAAAAAGCTATAAATTCACATCTGCGTGTTAATGATTCGCAGATCCAAGTAATACAAAATAATATTCCAATTAATTGCGGGTGAATTCGAGATAAATAATTAATGTTTAAATAAATATATGAAAAAAATAATGTGTTGATTTTAATAAAGAGACTGAACTCTCATTTCCCGATAAAACACAATGAGCGTGCGTTTTCAACAATATCAAGTGTTAAGTTAGTGAAGTATTTCCACGCAATTGATGAACCACTGCTGCTTTCTTGCTGCAACGACCCTCTGGGCTCTTCATATGCTGTCGTCTGCAACGCGGCCATGTTGTTAGTATCAAAATAGCGCAATCATAGTGTCACATGATCAACGCGACTAGTCGACGTCAAGCTTAAAGCGTCACGGCATTGCATTAAAGTCGACTAATCGACTAGTCGGTTCAACCCCTAGTTCATGTTATTTAGTTTGAGCGGTACCTCCAATGGAAATGGTGTTAAAATGTTCCTGTTTCTTTATCATAGATTTCGGAAATGAGCCAGGAGCCACGTCCTATTGCTAAAGATTGTGTTTATCCAGCACTTGTTGGCTGCTCTACCCCTGTAGAGGCAGTTTTACCGCAGATATCCTCCAACATGTGGTAAGCCAGATTTCCTCTTCACTAGGGTTTGGGTTCAGTTTAAGGTCATTTCTCATTTTTAATTTACTGACATTTTTAGAGGATTTGGTGAACTCCTAATACATTAGTTTTTTCTTCTTCTTTGATATCTGTAGTAAGAATGTAACTAATTGCTGTTTATTTCTCTGTATGTTCAGGCCTCGTGGCTTTGGCCAACTTGTTAGAGCCCGGAACATTAAAACGGTTGGAGATCTGAGTGCCCTTACCCCTAGTGAAATCAAGTCCCTTCCTATTCGTTCACCTAAGCTGTCCAATGTGAGGAAAGCACTTAAAACCTATTATGAACAGCAGGTAATGTGTAGCTTATTTAAATAGTGTCTTACACTTTATTATGGAAGATCATTCTTACACCTCAAATTTGGCTGTACAGAGAAAAGGGCGTTCTGATGACCTCAAGAGTTTTGACGAAATGGAGAAAATGACATCTGAGCCTGAAGAGATGGAGCTTCCTCAAAACCAAGATGAGGAGCAAACACCAGGAGAGGCTCAAGGTAACCCCACCCCAATCAAGTTCATTGGTGATACATAATACATATTGATGACTTGCCTCATTACTTTTTTCTCCGAACTTTTGCCAGATGACAAACCATCAGAAGCGGGAGTAGATTCAGGACTGATGGCTGAGGAGAACAAATCTAATGATTTGCTCTCAGATGTTGTAGCCCTTGGTGGACGCTTAACTTCAGAGGAACTTGGTCACTGTTCACCCAACCAGTTGGGCCTGATGCACGAACATCTGAGCGGAATGATGAGAAGCATTGTGACCCATCTGCAGTCCCGCTTGCTGAGTAATCTTGATGATAGCTTGCCATAAGGACATTGAGACATTTTCCTGACACAAGAATTCACTTTTAACTTGAATATTAACAGTGGACTGCTCATCCCTCAAGTTTTAGCTTGAATTTTAGAGTAGATGTATTTCTAATTATGCTCTCTCAGAGAATAGACTTAAATGGTCAAAATGGCCATTTCCATTGCTACTTAAGTGTCTGTGTATTTTATGGAGTGATTTTTAAGACTGTAAAATTGTACGGAGATGCCAAGGAACCTTTTTTTTTTAAAATAAAACTATAATATTAATCATTTGTTTTCATTTAACATTTGTTGCATTTTTTCCCAGTCTTTTATTCAAACCACAAAATTGCAAATTAGATGATTTTTGTTGCCAAAGACACTGGCTTGATGATATTTTACAATGTTTAATTTAACAAATACATTAGTTAAAAAAAAAAACTAACAATGGACTGCTTCTACAGCATTTAGAAATTAACATTAAGATTAAAACAAATACATTTTAGAAATCGCAATGTATTTTTTTTAGCATGCACTGTGAAAATGAACATGTAAATAAATGAAATTGTATTTTTACTTGACGTTAGCAATAAGCAATTTATTTTTACAGCATTTATTAAAGGTAGGTTAGGCAGTTTTGGAGAGGCTAGCAATAGCAAGCTAGCTTTGAAAGCATGAGATCCCACCCTCCCTTTATAGCCAAAGCCATGCCTCTTCCAAAACATAAACGCACAGCAGAGTCTGCTAAGTGTAATGAGACCTGGGGCTTATACCATGAAGCCAGTTTAGGTGGCTAGCCTGATATGTTTCAATTTAGTTTGCGCCAACCTTGGGTTTTAGGCACCATGAAAGTGGTTTGGCTTTTAGCAGTGTTCATCGCCATAGTAATTTGCGCTCAATGGCTAACCTGGTCCGGGTCAGGTAAGGGGTTGCAAACCGAACTTGGACCAATCAGCAGTGAGCAAAGTGACATGTCTGATGCTGTAAAGTCACTCCACCTGTTTCCACTCGAAGTTATAAATCAAATAGATCCCTACGGTCCTCTGATCAGTCACTTTTAACGATCCCTAGATCCAGATTTAAACATAGGGGGGATCGTGCTTTCTCGATCGCTGCCCCGAAACTTTGGAATCTGTTACCAGTTCACATTAGATTGGCTCAGACTATTTCCAGTTTTAAATCATTACTGAAAACCCACCTATTAACTCAGGCGTTTAATTCCTCTGGGTGTTGAGGCTAAATCCTCTGTTGTTGTCCTATATGTATGTGTGATGTCTATGTATTTTACTTTTTATTAGGGGTTCAAGGACTTCAGTGCTGAAACCCTATTGTTATTGTTAATTTTCCCATCATGCAACATTCTCCATGTAAAACTGATCGGGCAGGACGAACCGTAAGTCGTAGAGACTTGAAACTTTGGGGGCTGGTATTACTCACACCGCCTACAGCCTCACCAAGGCACGCCCCGATTGGCCCATAGGTGGCGCTACAGCGGGCAAAAGTACGAAATGGCTCATAACTCCTCAACCGTCGGGCGTAGGCTCAAGTGTCTTACATCGTTGGAATCCTTGGCTCGAGCCGGACAAGATGCATACCTCCGATTGGCTCGCCCTTCAGGCTCCAATTTCGAGTAAATTGCGTTTTTGTGTAAAACCTACTTTTGCAAACTACTCCTAGGTTTTTGGCCTGATCGGAACCAAACCACTGCAGAAATATTCTCTGGAGTCCGATTGTCAATAATCATAAAAAAAAAATTTCAATTTCAATTGTCGGTTGCTAAGGGGAACCAAAACGTTTGATGGCACCAGAGCCACTTTTACTTAAATGGTTATAACTTGTGAACGGAAAGAGATATTTTCGCTAAATTTGGGACACATGTTCATGAGCACAATCTGAGGTGGCATGAAAAAAATTGCGACGATTGGCCACTTTGTGGCGCTATAACATGGAAAAAAATCATGACAATGGTTATAACCGCATCCAAACGTTAGTCTAATGAAAGATGGCATGCAGTGTCTTTGTCCAGGGTACCTTGATAGTCTATGAGAACATTGGTGTAGCTAAAAAAACTCAGTATACGTCATCGGCAAAATGCCCTGAAGGAGCCTGAGACTTTTCAAGCCAGCGTTTTTTCACGGGAGTGACCTCCTTATACTCCTGCTGAGTCCAACAATACCAAACATGCCAGGTTTTGCCTTTTGGTTTTGTAACGTGTCATTTAGAGCTTAAAAAGAATTACTGTTATCTTCAAAGACCATTAGTCCGATCGAGACAAAAAAAAAAAAAAAATACAGGCAATTTGAAAACATAAGTAAATAGCTAAACAATAATGCCCAAATGTCAAAATTATGATAGGAACTGAAAAAAAAAAAATCCAATCAATATCACCGATGCATAATTTTTATGCTCTCATAAATATAAGTGTCTCAACTTCAAAACAAAATGAGATATTTACAACAAATTTGAGACATGTATATGGGCACACTTTTAGGACTACTAATAAAAGTGGTGCAGATCAGGCAGGTCAAGCTGCTATAACTGTCAAAAAAAAAACTTACAAAAAATATCATTCCTTAGTAAATTGCCTGTATTGGCTGTAAATGGTCTTTCCTATGATCTAAGATCATTTATTTATTTATTTGGATCCCCATTAGCCAGTACAGAGGCAGAGGCTTCTCTTCCTGGGGTCCCAACAATTAAATACAACTACATTTAATCAAAAAAATAAAAAGTTAAGTCAATTAACCTAACATTCATTCCAAATATCAAAATCATCAATTTACTATATATAGTGCTTTTAAATGTTCCTTAAAATATTTTTTAAAACTCATTTTTCTTGTGTAGAGTGTCTCTTGTCAAAATGTGTAATATCAATGGTAAATCCTTCAATAGTTTCATTCTTCTTTACATTATACAGTCCGATGTTTTGCAGTGGTTTTCGAAATAAAATAAAAATCCCATTTATGCATGCCTGCTGTTAAAATCATGACTAGCACTACTATACAAAAATTGAGAGTATCGGAAATTAGAAATTCTAGACACAGAAATATTTCTTCAGAGACAATCTTTCACCTGTACATTTTTTGTCTATATGCACTCGACCAAACAACTGGGCAATAATCTAAGCTAGAACCATTGTTTTAGAAATACATTTGTAACCCAGGCCACCAGTAAATGACTTGAGAGTTGGAAAAAGTTAATAAATATAAAGAATTAAAGTGTTCTACAAAGAAACGCGATTCATCCAATCACTGATTGCGCTGCATTGACTGACAGCCCTAAGAACCAACAGTAGCGGCATATTCATTAGGCCCGCCTACAGTTCGCGCCGGTGCCGTCGTCAGCATTCAACAGACGGAATCAGATGAGAACAGGTCAGACAATGCAGCAGCACACGGAGCATTTCTCCACAAACTTCTTTCACAAAATCATAATCGAACGGGAACTGTGATTGAGTGCACTTGGAAACTTTGGATATGTCAGGCTGGTGTGTTGTCATAGAGAGAAAAGTGGAGTGGAAATCTGTATTGAATTTGGTTTTGGTGAGTGATTTTTTTAAAATATTAAATCTGAATATAAAAAGACATGAAAGATATAGCTAGATATGTCAATTTCAGAAATGATTTGATATGAGTAGGCCGCACTCACAGCGCGAGCTGAGCTAGTTAGCTAAAGCTACCACGTGTAACGATGCTTATTGTATCATGAGTTGAGACAATGAGTGATTCATGAGTGTTGATCTGTTCTATAAATGTCGATAAGTTAGATTAATGTGTCATTTGAGATGCGCATACTTAATTATTGTACGTTTGTCTTGTGTTTTGCAAGGCTGTGTTTCCTTGTTCTGTTTTTTCCTATGTGAACGTGATCCACAAGTATCCTGTTTTGAAACTATCTACTGGTAAAGATGTTTCCAATTTTCTTTTGTTTTTTACGGACTCAAAGGACTTTGATTCATGGGATTTAGTGATTGATTGGTTTATTTTTGCTTCTGAAATGGACAGACTTTGTTTTTTGTACTTGAACTGATCGGAGAAGTTTGAACAACTCTTTAAACTGAATCCTTTGATTCACAAACTTTGTTCAACTGAGTCGTTTTATTCATGAACTTTGTTCAACTGAATCTTTTCATCTTTCCAGCATTTCCAATTCATATTGTGGAACATACTGTTTACTATTGACAGTAAATGTGTTTATTGGAAGGAATTCTGAATCATTGTGTTTTGAGTCGAATCCAATATCTGATTACATTTCTTTTTTTACATTTCATCATTCATTCATCCCAAAATAAATGACTAGTCGTTAAGGCTGTAAGGTTAGTCAACCAGAGAAATCCTTAGTCAACCAAAGTCCTGTCCTGTACAACGATCAGTAAAAAAAAAAAAAAAAAAGTGACGTTTTGCATTTTTATTGAACATTTATTAAACAATTGTCATAGAGCATTTATAAAACAACAACGAAAAATCAATACTACATAAAACTATAATAATAAAATTACTTGAAAAGTGATTTTAGTAGTGATTTTTTTTAACTGCAAAGTGAGAAGTTCTGTCCTAGATCTATAGTGTCACAATCACGCACCTGATCACACCACACGCTACAAAAAATATAACTGCTAAAACTGCCAAATAATGAAAAATCATAACAAAAGCTCTAGTTTATACTGGTGTATATTCTTCTTTACTTTCAAAGCTTTGGGTTAACTTTTGTTCAGCCGATCTAGGCATTTTAAAACACACAAACCCAAATAGCCTAAAAAACAATCCTAATAATTATAGCCTGTATAGTAGGAAGGCATATAGGTTTATTTTCATTTTGTTACATTATTTAGGCTATTTTCAAACGCGTCAAGTGTACAAATAAAAACAAAAACATAAAACACAATCTATTGAGTGAGTCTAATAAAGCCGTTAAGGCTACTTACAGATTTGCAGGCCTAGTCCACCTTTTTTAGGTTGTGGACCAAAAACACTAACATGTCCACATTCTTGGGTAAAAGACAGCTCCTCGACTTAACAATAAATCCTGCTTTGGAAAATATGTGCTCTGCAGGAATGGAGGTTGCAGGGATGCAGAGCAGGCGTCTTTTGCGCTTAAGTACGTTATTTCAAATGTAGGCGCACGGCATGCGCGCTCATAATGGAAGCGACGCGCTCATTTTTTCCAAGCGCGTTCGCGTCGCATCAAGATAAAAACATCTTAACTTTTCAGAATGCTGCAAGCGCACCGTAGGTCACGTGACAAGAACCTTAACAACAACAAGCTTAGAAACGACAGACGCCTCCGGAGCGCAACCGCCCTAGCGCTTTGGAAAAAGGAGAACGCGCCGCGCCTAGCGTTTTCTACGCCTATGTGTGAATGGCGCAGCAGCATAGCTTGCACTCCACAGTCTTGTCTTTTTTTGTAAAATGCAGCCAGACAAAAGATTTAGATTTCTTGGAGATTTTGTTGACTAAAGCCAAAACAAATAGCGTTCTAACTGAATGAATACAGCAAAACTACCTATATTCCTTACTGAGCACAAAGCAGCAGTGCAGCCAGCCGCAGGTGCGGTTCCCGAGTGTTCTACGTGGTGCGCTAAACTGGCGCAGAATAGCCTAAATTAAAACATTTAAATTTGGGGATAAAACATAGGCTAATTATATTTAAAATACAGTAATATATAACTGCTTATAAAGGAATAAATATCAGTAAATCAATTAATTTATTTCTGTTGGTAAATTATGCAACTGGTCGACCAATGAGAAGACGGCATCAACTGATTAGTCGACTAAACGACTAAAGTTGACAGCCCTACTAGTCAGTGATGTCTGTTTTGATTTATTGACTGTTATAAATTGTTTATATTTGTCACTCATCTTTCTGAAACAAACTACAAAGAGAACTACCGGTAATTCCTTTTTATAAGGAAATAAATATAATTTTCTATTTGATAGCAATACCACTGTCACATGACGACTACCACAGGTCTGAGCTCGTCACTGTCATCACTGCAAAAAACAAAACAAAAAAAACCTTTACATGTTAAAGGTATAGGGGAGGATTTTCTTTTTCTGGGTGGGTAGCCTATACTATTGGTCCACCTAAGTGTCAATCATTCTGGTGATATGTTTACGTAAGGCCGTCGTACGTGCTCGTCCCTATGTAGTTTTCGCTTTCTGCGCATGAGCACTTTCAGTTGTATTATGTGTGATGAGTTACGGTTTCAGCCGTTCCTTTGAAAATGGCTGAGGGTCGAAAGAGAAAAAATGTATACGAAGTGTATGATAAGAAGAGAAAGGCCGCAGAATATAGAAACAAGACCAGAGTGATTTTGGGTGAATATTTCGCACGCTGGCGTGCGCTAAAAGCACAGGTTGGACTTCCCACTGATGCCGCAGTCGCGAAAATTCTACTAGACAGGTAAAGTTTGTCATGCAAACTTTTTAAAATCCATTTAAAATCACTGCTAGTAAAAGTTAATGTAAGCTATGATTAGCGATGCTAGCCCTGGCACAAGTCATGCACCGCGTAGACACGGTAAACATCTCAATTTGTCTAAAGTAGCCTTATGACCAAATGGTAAATGATATCACGCTGAAATATTCTAAAACCTTGTGTGTTCATTTTCGATAATTCCAATGTATTCACCATAGTATTTATTACACAAATGCAACAAGCTACTTCTCCATTGCATATCATGTCTTGAGTCCTCGGTCACTCAATCGATCAGTATAATAAGTAAATAAAACACAGAAGGGCATTTGACATTTTGTCTTGCATGAATGTTTTTGAGTTAGTTTATAATTTGCAACATAATTGTGCCACCAAACGTGACTACCCAAATTTGGATGCCCTTCCAAACAATCTACTTTGCATATCTGTGCGCCCTCTCGGGAGCAAATAGAGTGTTGCGCATGTGCATTTTAAAAAAAATTGGAGAGGGCGGGTCTTCTCTAAAATTCGGAAAGATCCTCCGCTATACCTTTAACATTGTGTCGAATAACATGGATTCATTGATTGTAATGACATGGATTGTGTCTAATGACATTGTGTCTTACATGGATTCATGGTTTTCTAAACAAACCTTATCAAAACATGGAGCAAATCTGACCTTTCGCGAGTTGGGGCGCGCAATGTTCCATGACGCATAATAACATTCCATTCGTAGGGTATTGACTGTAACCCCTTATTTACACTCTTAGTGCGTTAGAGCTGTGATGCTCGGCTACCGGAGCTGATTGCGCCCAATCTAATGAATGCTTGATTGACGCAGCATTTCAGAAGCATCTCTCCACGCCACTTCCCTAAAGATAGGCACCTAGTTTATATTCGACGGACACCATGTCCAAGCCACACCACACCGTATACAAAATAAGAGTAAAAGTCAATTTCAAATATTTCGCAAACTAGTCCCTGGTTTTTTGCCCAAACGGGACCAGACCAGTCTAGGACAATTCTCTGGACTCTCTAGGTCAATAATTATCGAAAAAGTTGAACTTTTGCATTTTTCATATTGTTATAACAGGATGATTTAGAAAAGGGGCGTGGCAATAAAAACTCAAAAGCCTATAAATCATAAATAAAAACTCAAAACTTCACAAATTGGTGAGCATGTGACAACATAGTTAACAAACATGCTACATTTTATGGAGATCGGACCATAGGTGGCGCTATAACTGTTAAAAAGCTTTAAAACCATATATTTCTTATGGTAAATTGCCTGTATTGGCTGTAAATTGTTGTTTCCATCTATTATGTCACTGGTTAGGGTTAAGAGGTGCAAAATGAACGTTTTGGGAGGAGCCTATTTTTCTAAAATGGCTATAACTCGAGAAGTAAATGATATCTTCACCAAACTTGGTACACATGTGAATGAGTTCAATCTGAGCTCACAGTAAAAAAAATTGCAATGATTGAACAGTAGGTGGCGCTATAACATGGAAAAAACATAAAAATGGCTATGACCACGTGACCGTTAGTCCGATTGACCTGAAATTTGGTGTGCAGTGTCTTGGTACCATGTATGTGTAAAAGGATAATGGCGTATCTAAAAAAACAAGGCCGCCATCGACCAATGAAGTTTGAGCACCTATTAAACAAGGTTAACGGAGGCCGATCAGAACGAAACTCGATGGGCATGTTCAACTCGTGGCCCTAGAGGTCTGTAAGAATTTTGAAATAAATCGGCCACTTGTTGGCGCTAACGAGTTTTACAGCTCTGTAATCACGTGGTGTAGCACACATCCACACAATATGCATATCGTTTGATACATCTAGTTATCAACGAAAATGTTAAAAACCTACTTTTGCGAACTAGTCCTAGCTTTTTCCCTCAATCGGAACCAAACCAGTCTAGGACAATTCTCTGGACTCTGTTGAATTTCCTATGGTAAAATGCCTGTATTGGCTGTAAATGGTCTTTTACATCTATTATGTCAGTGGTTAAATGTATGCTAAATAAAACTTAATGTCTTAAATGCTTATGTGCTTAAAGGCCTTAACTGCTTGAACCCCGATAAATGCTGCTTGCAGCTTTAATTTTTTATTTGTTATTGCTGGAAAGCACATTGGTGCAACTGTAGTTGCAATAAATTGTGCTATATAAATACAATAAAGAAAGAAAGAAATTAAAGATCACAACACATCAAATGATTTTTAAAGACAAAATTGTCCGGCTTTAAAGGTGCCCTAGAATGTTTTTTTTTATTATTTTATAATGTTTCCTGGGTTACCCTTATAATGTTAGTATGTTTTTTAGATAAAAAATAATCATAATTTAGAAATAAATGGCATTTTTCCTAGCCTGCTTTTAGCCTCTGATTTGAACACTCTGTTTGAAGGGGCGTGTCTGCTGTGGGATTCAGTGTAACCGCGGCCACTGCTGTGATTGGCTGACATGCTTGCATATGAAATAGCTACGCATTACATGTGAAACTCTCTCCCGAATACTTTTACTACTGCTATTATACGTTTTTACTATAACAGCTATCGAGATTAACGAATCGTGAGATGTTTTTAAAGTATTTAGATCTATTCCCATCACATAAAATGTTGCCGTGATGAGCATTGAGCAGATGACAGTGTGTTGATCGCGAGAATGAAGATCTTATCATTGCAAAGCAGTTTCTGCACTCTCTCTGCTTTCACCAATGCAAACACGATGATGTAAATACAGTAAGAGCTTCGTTGTGCAGTAACGTGCGTCATTGATTTCATAACGAGTTTGGCAAGTGTCCAGAAACTCGCGCTGTGTGGAAAGATTGTTCTTTGATCGCTTTCTAATTTGTTCACAATTTAAATACGATTATTTTCATTAGGGGTGGGCGATATCTCGATATTTAAAATATATCGAGATATTTTTTAAACACGATATGGATTTTGACATATCGTATATGTCGATATATTGTTTATATTTAATCCTGATTTCGCCACTTTGCTTGTTTGCCTTCTCTGTGCTGTGCTCGCCCCCGCCTCCTTGCTTTTGTTCCCCCTCACCTCGCGTGTTGTCTCATTCAACAATTGTCTCATCCGCAACCAGCCCGGAGGCTACAGAACTCCGAGTGTGTCTGCGCGCGAGCGACAGAGCACGAGAGAAACCGAGTGTGAGCATTAATTGCATTAGTAAATTGGTAGCCTACATACTACAATATATAATTACTATATAAGAGGCATGGAAGTTCGATTAATGGACTCCAGTAATCAGAAGGCTACTACAAACGTCTTGTATATTGCAGGGCTCGAATTTCGGCGCGGGTATTGCGCATAATTCTAATCATTCCCGCAGGTCTCCCATTTATAATGCGGGAAATTCCCGCAATCGTAATCCACACAGATTATAAAATCAAATCATTCTTTTAACAACTATCTGCCAGACGCAATTTCACAAACAGCGTGAGTGTTCAGCGGTGCCGCTTCTTTCTCGTCTCTCATAATGTGTTGTGCAAGGCAAGCATCAAGAGCTGCGGCGATAAAACACACTCGCGTTTAGGAGTCGGGACATGATGGATATTCACTCGCACAATCGGGCCAGCAGTGCATCGTGACTGAAGTTTACCATTTGCACGTCTTTTTAAGTCTTACCAGTTTAAACATTCAAGCGATTTTAAACTAATCTCGCGCGCTCTCTGAGAGATTATTTTCTATGCGCACATTCATAGAAAATCCGCCTTAAGAACAGCTGGCCAGTAACAAAAGTTATTTTTCGCGGATTATATTGCTTTAACACGCAAAATTGTCAATTTCGGTCGTCGTGAGTATACTCTAAACATAGTCGGTTTTGTCTTTAATAAGCATAAAACGCATGCCAGTATAATGAACACAGGATCCGTGCACTAAGTTACCTCTTAAAGTGACGGCAGCCATATGTGTCATTCATTTTGTTGTCAATACAACAAAAGATAGCTTTAAGTTAAAGGAATCAGGATTAATAACCTATGTATTTAATTTATTCAGGACTAAAATACTACTCAGTGTTATTTTCCATTTGATTACTTTATTCAGTTTCTGTATATGAATCACGTGATTAATAATGATGACGAAATTCAGGCCCTGTGTTTAATTTTTCTCATTTGGTTACATTCTGTTTTGGAAAATTAATTTTCTATTGATTGTAGGCCTATATTTTGAGTTGTATTCACATCCATTTTCCTGTAAAGATATCGAGATATATATCGAATATCGAGATATAGCAAAATATATCGAGATATATTTTTTGCTCCATATCGCCCAGCCCTAATTTTCATCCTACTAAAAGAAACGATGTGAAGCTGATATTTTAGTCACTGGCTTGACTTACTAATGCATAAACAGTATTGAACGATTTTGAGAGAAAGATTACCTGTCTGAACTTGAACAATTACACATCAGAAAGTGTTGCTTGGTAGCTCGATCCGAGGCCAGCTCTGTATTGGCCCAAGTTGAGGAAACAGTCAGTTAAATGTTTGGAAATTTCCAGAGAAAATAAAATTAACCCATTGTTTCTTCAGAGGCTCAGATGAAGGAACTAAAAAATACTTTTGTGTTCATGTGTACATCCACACTGAGCAACTGCCATGCTTCGGCTGCGCAGTTCCGCCTGGCATTGAGGGCTGGCATTATGCAAATATTTGGAGGCGTACATATTAATGATCCCGACTATTGCGTCACAGTCGGTATTGTGTGGAGAACCGACCGTTTTTCAGGGGTGTTTTTCATAAACGTGAATTAAATGAGAACGCGAAAACAGTCCAGTTTGAGATTCACTCTATGTCATGTCCATGCACTGAACTCTTGTTATTTGACCATACCAAGGTAAATTCAATTTTGAATTATAGGTCACCTTTAAGTAATGCTTATCTAAATCATACAAAATTATTATTCTAAATATGTAATTATTGTACCCTAAGCTTAAGCCTGGTTCAGACGGGACGATTTTAAAATTGTTGGCCGATTTTCCAAACCTGAGAGACCCCACGCGGCGATAAAAAATCACGGGTCTAACAGTTTTGGTCGTACAGTGTGTGGTGCGCTGCCACACAGCGTAATCAACTGCGGTCACGCCATCTGTGCTTCAGAAAAGCGCGGTCACGCCATCTACGCTTAAAAATATATTGCGCGTCTACACGAGGTTGCGTGGTAGGCTCAAGGTGTATGCGCTTGGTGTCGGCAGACTTTTAAAAAAAAAAATCATAATAAAATAAATAAAATCTAATTGTTTTCTGCAAACTCCACCAGATTATTGTTCTACATCTCACAGACTACCACTGTGGTGATTTTCATGTTGATCTACTGTTTTATTATTTAATAATTAACTGCCAAAGTCCTATACTGTATACCTTGTTATACAGCAATATTTAATAAATTCATAAAAAAATAAAATCAAGTTGTTTTCTGCAAACTCCACCAGATTATTGTTCTTCATCTCAATGACTACAACTGTGGCGATTTTCATGTTGATCTACTGTTTTATTATTTAATAATTAATTGCCGAAATCCTAGACTGTATACCTTGTTATACAGCAATATTTAATAAATTCATAAAAAATTCTAATCAAATTGTTTTCTGCAAATTCCACCAGATTATTGTTCTACATCTCACTGACTACCACTGTGGTGATTTTCATGTTGATCTACTGTTTTATTATTTAATAATTAACTGCCAAAGTCCTATACTGTATACCTGGCTATATAGGCATATTTGATAAATTCATAAAAAATTTAAATCAAATTGTTTTCTGAAAATTCCACCAGATTATTGTTCTTCATCTCACTGACTACCACTGTGGTGATTTTCATGTTGTTCTACTGTTTTATTATTTAAGATTTCCATTACACGAGAGTAGATGTTAAAACTTCATGCTGATTTGTACTCGGCTTTCGCCAAGATAAGCAAAACTAAGACGTAGCTTTACAGTAAACTATGCTTCTCCATCCATTTACGCTTCTTTCCATAAGGTAGTGTGACTCCCCTTCTGTCCAGCGTTAACGGCAGCAGTGTACTTGGCGCGTTAGCGCACGCGACGGCTGCAACTACAGGACCAGCACGACAACCGTCTGGATTGAACCGAGTAGGGGACATCTCTAGGGTCTTCAAGTGGGCACCTTCCGTCCTCAGTGTTTCGTCGACTAGCCCACGACACCTCAAAGAGGGCTCGACAGTGACTCTGGCGTCCCAGAGACACCCCCCTCCGTCCCCCACTCAACTCAGCCCAGCTTACTGACCTCTACATCCCTCCTGCTGCTGAGACCTAACCACAATATCACAATCTCTCCGCGACCCAACCATACGCGCCAACCCGTTGACTAAGGCTGTCGAGCCCCACTGGTGCGTTAATATGCAGTTTCAGTGGACAACGGTTCCGTATGGCATACCACCTACCGCAAAACACAATATCTACCCAACCACCCGTCATTCACGCAATATCCACAGGAACGTATACAAACAAACCAACAGACTCTTCAAGTTCCCTTTCGAGAGGTTCCTCCTATTGCGTAAGCTTACGCTATGGGAAAACTCCTTTTCTCGAGAAATATTGAAGTCTTTATGTAAAACGCATTGCAGCTGCACAGCATACAGCAATGAGCGAGGCAGCTCGGTCATTGGCTGTGCTGCGGCAACTTGCACGAACCAATGACGGGGCGACTCTGAACCCGCTTCCAATGAGCGTGCTTCGCGCCCACGCGCGTCAGAGCCCGCCAAGATGGGCGTGGCCAAGGGCTATATATTGGGCGCCCCGTCGTCTGAGTTCTTTAGATTTAATCTCCTTCAGCAAAGAACCTTCTCTTCGCTGGATCCTCCGGATTTGTTGGAGTCTTTTCGCCGCCGCCGTCGGCAAGCCTACAGCAGGACTGCTTCGAGGACGCCGGCGCCTTCAGCCGCCTTCGATCGCCCTTCTGCTAAGCCATCCGGCGCGCATCATCTATATCCTTTTTAAAAGCTTTCAGTGTTCGCCCCCGCGACACTTTCTAAAAGAGCAAATTTAACAAGGCGTTGTTTCAAATGCCTTCCTGCGCCTCGTGTCGAGGCCCTCTTCAGGACGGGGATCGTCACATCATTTGCGCCCGCTGCCTGGGACCGGACCACGCAGAAGCTGCCCTTACTCGAGGCGGATGTCCCGAGTGTGACGCCCTGGGCCTCACCGAGCTGCGCGCTCGCTTCGCCGTTTTCACCGCGAAAGAGCCCACCTCTTCCGTGCTGCCATCTCCTCTAGTCGAGCCGCGAAAGAAAAAACGCCGCTCACAGAGGCCGCCGGAGCACGCGGTTTGCAGTGATGTCACGCCGGGCCAATCCCCGCGTGCTTCACCACCACCCGAAGACTCCCCGCCGCCAGTCCAGTTCACACAGGCGGACCAGCACCCCTCCAGCGGAGCGATGGGGCTCGTCTCGTTTGGCGCGTCAGGGGATGACGATGATAAGGATTACAGTTTTTCCTGTTATGCTGCATCCGACGACTGGCCGGGCTCGTCCTTCGACCCCGCGCCATCGACATTAGCGGGCACGAGTGCGGGCTCCAGCATGGACTCGGAGATCGTCCGCATTCTCTCTAAGGCCGTGGAAGACCTCGGGCTCGATTGGTCTTCCCCGGAAGAACCCGCCCGCAGCCGACTGGACGAGTGGTTCCTGCAGGGGCGCCGACAGGCCCCTCGACAAAGACCCTCCCCCTTCTTCCCGGAAGTTCACGACGAACTCACGAAGTCGTGGAAAGCCCCGCACTCCGCTCGCCTGAAGCCTTCTTTTTCTTTGTCGCTCTCCTCTGTGGACGGCGCGATAGAAAGAGGCTATGAGGGGACTCCGCCCCTCGAGGAGGCTGTGGCCAATCATCTGTGTCCACCCTCCAACGCTGGATGGAAAGCTAAAGCTTCTCATCCCTCGAAGCCTTGCCGGTCCACTTCAGCTCTCGCCGGTCGCGCATACGCCGCCGCCGGCCAAGCTGCATCAGCGCTTCACTCTATGGCTGTCCTCCAGGTGTTTCAAGCCAAACTTCTCCGCAGTATGGACGAGTCTGGACCCGATCCTGAGGCATTTAAGGACCTACGCAGCGCCACTGACATAGCGCTGCGAGCTACAAAAGCCACCGCCCAATCCATCGGCCGTGCTATGGCTAACCTGACTGTCCTTGAGCGCCATCTGTGGCTGACGCTAACAGAGATGAAGGATGCAGATAAGGCGTCATTTCTCGACGCGCCTATCTCCCAAAGCGGCCTGTTTGGACCAGCGGTGAAGGAGTTCGCCGAGCGCTTCACCGAAGCCCGTAAGGACTCACAGGCTATGCGTCACTTCCTGCCCAAGCGATCTAGCTCATCGCAGAGCCGGCAACGGCCGCCTCAGCAGCAGCGAGCTAAGACGGCGCCCCCCGTCTCTCAGCCCAAACCTGAAACGGATTTTCGACGCCGCTCGCGCTCTGCCAACAGGAGACAACCGCCCGAGCGACGGGGACCTCGGCCCAAGATTGTGCTGAACCCAGAGCCTCGTAAGTCCTCCTAGCTACAGGGAGGAAAAGGGAGAGCGCGTGTCTCGCAAGAGCCGGACCGTTCTCTCCAAAACGTTTAAAGCATTACCCAGTCCCCTTACAGGCGGCTGGAAATGTCTATACAGCAGCCAATGTGCCAGCCACACAGCTCGCCCACCTGCAAACAAACGCCGTTTTTACGGCGACACACAGAAATCACATAAAGAGCTATTGTCTGCCTGCGTCATTAAAGGGTCACGTGTCCACACCAAAGTGCGCATTCCCACATATCAAAATTGTAAACACAGTGCCAAATGCTTTCCCAGCTCAGGCTGGACGCCCCATAAATGTAGATTGTGTGCCAACTGTCACGTACGCACCACTACACACAAGCACTGTTCCCACAGTTATAAACACTTCCCCAGTAAAAGCGGGAAGTTGTTTAAGAGTAGCGCGTGTGCCCGCTGTTATGCACGCACCCCAACTCACAAACACTGTTTATATGGCCAAAAACCTCCCGCCACGAGCGGGAAGTTTTATGAAAGTGGCGCGCGTGCCTACCACAGTCTATGCACCCCCACCCATAAACACTATACACACAGTGTTAAACATTTCCCCATCTCACTCTGTGAGCATTACAGCGAGCGTGCCTGTAATCTCACACGCACCCCTGCACTCGGCATTCAACAGAGCTGCTCAGCGCGCGCCCGCGCCGCTGAGAGCTGTGAGCTCGGTATTAACACAGAACGATTCGCTGGCGGGAGCCATACGTCACTGCGACACGCCCCCGGCCAGCATTCAGCCCATATCTGTGCGAGCGAAAGCTTGGGAAAATATCCCCGACATGCCGAAATGGGTTTTGAACATAATAAAACACGGTTACTCGCTCCAATTCGCTCGCAGACCGCCCCGCTTCACAGCAGTGGTAGAGACGAAAGTGAGAAAAGATGTTTCACATGTTCTACGCACCGAGATGCTCAAACTGATAGAGAAAGGCGCTATAGAAACAGTCCCCCCCTCTATGAGCGAGGCAGGTTTTTACAGCCGCTATTTTCTCGTCCCGAAAAAGGATGGCGGTCTCCGCCCCATTCTAGATCTCAGACATCTGAACAAAGCTTTAATGATTCGCTCGTTCAGAATGATAACAACCAAGCATATCCTCGCGCAAGTTCGCCCGAGGGATTGGTTTCTGTCAGTGGATCTGAAAGACGCTTACTTTAACATTCCAATAGCGCCTCATCACAGGCCATTTCTGAGATTCGCTTTCGAGGGACAGTCATACCAGTACACAGTACTACCTTTCGGCCTGTCACTGGCACCCCGTACATTTACGAAATGTATGGATGCAGCACTTTCCCCCCTGAGACAGCGGGGAGTGCGAATACTAAATTATCTCGACGATTGGCTAATACTAGCACAATCAGAGAGCCAGTTAGTGACACACAGGTCTTGGATTATCAGTCATCTAGAGTGCCTAGGTCTAAAAATAAATTTTGCAAAGAGCATGCTATCCCCCAGCCAGAATATTTCTTTTCTGGGAATAGTGCTAGACTCAGTGCAGATGACGGCGCGCCTCTCATCAGAGCGCACGCTCACTATCCGGCGCCTTGCAACATCATTCAGAGCGGGTGCGCGCGCCCCCGTCAAGCGATTTCAGAGGATGCTCGGTCTCATGGCCTCAGCATCAGCTGTACTCCAGCTAGGATTGTTGCACATGCGTCCTCTCCAACGCTGGCTCAAAAGCCGTGTCCCCACTCACGCGTGGAGCTCGGGCCACTTTTTAATCAGAGCAAATCACGGCTGCATAAAAGCCCTGACGCCCTGGAAAGCTGTCGACTGGTATCAGTCCGGTGTGAGTTTGGGCGTGAATGCAAGGAGAAAAATGATCACGACAGATGCCTCCAAAATAGGTTGGGGGGCCCTTTACGAGGGCAGGCCTGTCTCCGGTTTGTGGTCAAACCCGGAGAAGCGCCTACATATAAACTGTCTGGAATTGAAAGCGGTCGCTTTGGCTCTCAGAGCCCTGCTCCCGTACCTGAAGGACGAGCACATCCTAGTCCGAACGGACAACATGACGGTAGTCTCGCATATAAATCGTCAGGGTGGACTCAGATCGAGCTCCCTGCACTCGATGGCCAGGGAGCTCCTCCTATGGTCCCAGCGCAACCTGCGCTCGCTGAGAGCAGCGCATGTGCCAGGTGTTCTGAACCAGGGAGCGGACATGCTGTCCAGAGACAAAGTTCTCCCAGGAGAATGGTCTCTCCACCCCCTGACGATTCAGTGGTTATGGCAAACCTTTGGCAGAGCAGAGGTCGACCTCTTTGCCTCCAAGGAAAATGCGCACTGCCCTCTCTTCTTTTCAAAGAGCACAGACGCGCTCGCCCAAGTCTGGCCGAGCCGCCCGCTGTATGCCTTCCCTCCGGTCGCGATGCTACCTCAGGTCATCAGTCGGATCAGGGAGGAGAAATGTGCAGTGCTCCTGGTAGCCCCACTCTGGAAGAACCAGACGTGGTTTCCAGAACTGATGCAGATGATGCAATCTGCCCCATGGCCGATTCCACTGAGGCTAGATCTCCTCAGGCAGGCCAACGGGACGATCCTCCATCCCCGCCCCGATCTGTGGGCCCTCCATGCGTGGCCCCTCAACGGATTCCCGGGAACCTCCCCAGTGGAGTGCTGAGAACCATCACTGAGGCGCGAGCGCCCTCTACGAGGCGCTTATACGCCCAGAAATGGAAGGTGTTCAGTGAATGGTGTAAATCCAGGAACCTGAATCCTGAGACATGCGAAGTACTGAGTGTGCTCGTTTTCTTACAAGAGCTGTTGGAGGCAGGCCGCACCCCCTCCACGCTCAAAGTATATGTGGCTGCCATAGCGGCATCACATGAACCGGTCGAAGGACGCACACTAGGAAAAAACTACCTAGTTGTTCGTTTCCTGAGGGGCGCCAGGAGGATAAATCCCCCACGCCCCCCCTCGGTGCCGATTTGGGACCTGGCCACGGTCCTGGACGCACTTAAGCGTGCCCCGTTCGAACCCCTCCGAACTGTGCACCTTCAACAGCTCTCGCTCAAAACTGCTCTCTTGCTGGCTCTCGCCTCGGTCAAGAGAGTGGGCGACCTGCACGCGCTGTCATCAAGCGCTACTTGCCTGGAGTTTGGACCTAACGACAGCAGGGTTGTCCTCAGGCCAAAACACGGGTATATTCCTAAGGTGCTCTCTACTCCTTTCAGAGCACAGGTGATATCTTTGGCCGCGCTATCGTCCCCAGCAGACGAAAGTGACGCTAATTTACTCTGCCCGGTCAGGGCACTCAGAGTATATTTGGAACGCTCTGCCCTGTTCAGACAGACAGAGCAGTTGTTCGTATGCTTTGGCGGCCGCACTAAAGGTCTGGCTGTGTCAAAGCAAAGAATATCGCGCTGGATAGTTGATGCTATAGCGCTGGCTTATGAAGCCAAGGGCCTTCAGTGCCCCTTGGGCATCAGAGCTCACTCTACGAGAGGCATGGCCTCCTCGTGGGCGTGGTCGAGTGGGATACCCATTCAAGATATTTGTGCGGCTGCAGGCTGGGCCTCACCGTCCACATTTATCAGGTTTTATAACCTACAGGTCCCCTCATTGCACTCTAACATACTGTCGGTCTAACCATGCATAGGCTGGGGTGTGTACATGCTGAGCATTGTCTCCTCCCTCATAGAATCACATCTTTGAAACTGATGTGGAGGATTTTTCATACATGACAGTACATAAAAATGTGCTTGTGTGTGTCTCTGGTCGCCCATCGGGCCGTTCCACGTTGTCCTTTTATAAAGCCCGCCTTCGGCTGGCTCGTTGGATAATTACTTCGCTCAAAGGCTCAGGCACCGGCCTCCGGCTTAATAGAAGCGAAGTCAGCACGCACGGCGTTTTACATGGCGTTCCCATAGCGTAAGCTTACGCAATAGGAGGAACCTCTCGAAAGGGAACGACTCGGTTACTAACGTAACCTCGGTTCCCTGAGAGGAGGGAACGAGTATTGCGTAATCTGCCGTGCTTGTGCTTGGTCAGTTTGCTTCAGTCGATTGAACCTAAAGAACTCAGACGACGGGGCGCCCAATATATAGCCCTTGGCCACGCCCATCTTGGCGGGCTCTGACGCGCGTGGGCGCGAAGCACGCTCATTGGAAGCGGGTTCAGAGTCGCCCCGTCATTGGTTCGTGCAAGTTGCCGCAGCACAGCCAATGACCGAGCTGCCTCGCTCATTGCTGTATGCTGTGCAGCTGCAATGCGTTTTACATAAAGACTTCAATATTTCTCGAGAAAAGGAGTTTTCCCATAGCGTAAGCTTACGCAATACTCGTTCCCTCCTCTCAGGGAACCGAGGTTACGTTAGTAACCGAGTCGTTTTCAAGAACTCTACGAAACCGTAGCGTGGCGGCCTGTACACAGCCAGCTAGAATCTTTCCGTCTCAACCACAGCCAGTTGCTGCTCCTTTCTGCTGCTTCAGATAAGTTCTTTACTGTGCGACGCAACTCTTGGCCACTGAATCCGACGTCTCTGAGGAACCGGGTTGTAGAGTGTGCCACAAAACCTCGACAACCCACTTCCACTGGATAAACCTGGACTCTCCATCCTCGCTGTTCTGCTTCAGTGGCCAGATGAGCATACCGCAGTTTCTTCCTCTCATATGCCTCATCTACCGCATCCTCCCATGGCACTGTTAACTCTATCAGTTGAACAATGCGTGCTGATCCAGACCACAAAACAATATCTGGTCGTAGGTTAGTGGTGGCAATCTCAGGTGGAAAAATAAGCCGTTGGTCAAGATCAGCCAGCATCTTCCAGTCCCTAGCAGCTTCCAGTTGTCCTGGGCGAGAATTGGTGTTAACACCTTTTCTTGGTGGTTGCTCGCCTGGGCGGAGGAATATTGTCTTCTGCGTGTAATGTTTTGCTAGAACAGGTGGCAACTTATTGGTCATGTTACGCTTGCCTTCTAATGCTAAAGCCAAACATCGCAGTACTTGGTCATGGCGCCAAGTAAACCGACCTTGGCTAAGAGCCACCTTACATCCTGTCAAAATGTGCCTTAATGTGGCAGGTGATGAACACAAAGGACAAGAGGGATCCTCTCCTACCCAGAGGTTTAGGTTCTGCGGTGATGGGAGAACATCATATGTTGACCTAATAAGGAAACTGATCCTACTCTCTTCCATTGACCAAAGGTCTTGCCAGCCCATCTTACGTTGTTCCACACTCTCCCATCTCATCCACTCTCCCTGCTTGGCCTGTGAAATGGCCTTTATACACCTCATCCTCTCCTCCTGCTGTCGCACCTCGTTGACTACCAGCTTCCTCCTTTGAGCTGGGCCTGCCTTGTGCCATTTAGGAGGAGCTAAACTGAGCCCAAAACCCCCTCTTCCATGCTGTACCTGTCCCACGATATCCCTAATTTGAAGGGCAGCCTTTGCCTCTACTACAGATTTCTTTGCTGACCACTTTCTACCAGTTTTTAACACAGGGGCTGCCTCCCTTACACATTTGTCGCGTGACTCTACTAAGGTCATTTCCAGTCTGACCTTGGCACACTTGAACTCCTCGGTTAAAGCAGAGACTGGCAGCTGCAATATTCCTTTACTATAAAGTCCTACTCTGCTGAGGCAGCGTGGAACTCCCAACCATTTCCTGATGTATGAACTTACCAACGCTTCCAGCTTATCCACTGTTGTCAAAGAAACCTCGTACACGGTCAGTGGCCACAGCAACCTCGGCAGTAGACCAAACTGAAAGCACCAGAGTTTTAGTTTACCAGGTAGAGCACAGCTGTTTATGCTCTTCAACCCTTCCACTGCTTGTCTTCTAACTTCTCCCACCCGAACTGTGTCCTTTAGATCCCCATCGTACCATCTCCCAAGACTCTTCACTGGCTTCTCAGAAACTGTTGGTATTGCCTCACCATTAATGAAGAATGTTTTATCTACTACCTTTCCTTTAACTATCGAGATGCTCCTTGATTTAGAGGGCTTAAATTTCATTCGTGCCCATTCAATATTATCTGTTAACTTCCCCAATAACCGATTAGTGCAGGCTACTGTTGTAGTCATGGTTGTCATGTCATCCATGTATGCTCTGATTGGTGGTAGTCGCATCCCAGAAGCCAAGCGCTCTCCTCCTACTACCCATCTTGATGCCCTCATGATTACTTCCATCGCCATGGTAAAAGCCAGTGGAGAAATGGTGCATCCTGCCATTATTCCAACCTCTAGGCATTGCCATGCAGTGCTGAATTTTGGAGTTGAGAAACTGAATTGCAAATCTCCAAAATAGGCTTTCACTAAATTTGTTATTGACATTGGTACTCTGAAAAAATCAAATGCTGCCCAAAGAAGCTCATGTGGCACTGAACCATATGCATTAGCCAAATCCAGGAATGTCACATGGAGCTCCTTCCTCTCCTTTTTAGCTGACTGAATTCGTTGCCAGATAACATTGATGTGTTCTAAGCATCCTGAGAACCCTGGAATACCCGCTTTTTGAACTGAGGTGTCAATGAAGCCATTCTTTAACAGGTAGGTGGACAATCTCTGGGCAATAATGCTGAAGAAAATCTTACCCTCAACGTTTAATAGTGAAATAGGACGAAACTGACTGATGCTTGTAGCATCTTTTTCTTTAGGTATAAAGACTCCACCTGCTCTGCGCCATGCTCTAGGTACAACCTGTTTTTCCCATGCCACTTTTATCAATTTCCACAGAATTCGCAGAACTCCTGAAGCACTCTTGTACACTCTGTACGGAACTCCATTAGGCCCTGGAGATGATGAAGCCCTTGCCTTTCTCACAGCCTGCTCTACCTCTTTCCACTTAGGTGCACAGACCTCCATTTGGTATTCTGGTGGGTTGATAGGTGGTATGTCTGATGGAATTGACATAGGCTCATGCCTTTTTGCATCTGTATGCGTGTCCTCCAAATATCTCTCTAGCTCAATCCTAGGTTTTTTTAAAAGTACCATTCTTCTAACTGGTGAATAACTTCTTTACGAATTTGAATGGGTCTTTATAGAAATTAGCCCTCGCACGTTCCTTCTTTTTGTAGCGTTTCCGTAGGCGCTCAGCTCTGCGTAATGTTGCCAGCTTATCTTTTATGGCCCTTTGTAAGAGATTGAGTCCCTCCTTCTGACTTTGTTCTGCTCTTTTCCATTGCTTCCTCAGCTGTCTCCTTTCTCTAACTAACCCTTCAATTTTCTGCTGCCGTCTAGACATTCCAGGAGTAGTTTGTACTTTTTCCTTCCTTTTTTCCACACCAAACCTCTCACTTCCATATGCGTAAATGATGTCCCCAAAGTTATCCAGCTTCTTTTCAACTGTACCAGTTAATCTTTCCAATGCAAAGCATAGATCTGTGTTTACCGTGTCCCATGCAGTTTTCTCACAAGCTCTTGGCCATCTAACTCCAGGCCTATGCCCGTTGAGGTTCTTTTCTCTCTTATGCTGGTTAGCCTGACCGGGTTCACAAGTATGAATATGTTCATCACTAACTGTGCAAGCCCTCCTTTCGTCAATGACAGGGGTGCTGATATCCTGCGAGCTGTGGTTTGCTTCCTGTCGCTGGATTTCATTCGACTGACTTGACTGACTTCGTAAGAAGTACTGATCAATGCGAGGCCCTTGTCCCTTCTCCCTCAAGCATTTCATTTTCCCTTGATGAACCTTCAAACCCCTGACCGTTGTCACCTTGCTCCAGCCACAGACACAAACTTGGAGTTCAATGACTTTACTTACTGCAGATCTTGAACTAGTCTTACTCTCCATACTCATATCCGTTTCCATTCCTAAGTCGTTAACCATGTTGTCCAACATTGAGTCATCTTCCGCCCCCGCTCTCGCAGACTCTAGGGGTATTTTTCTCTTTAATTTCTCAGAAGCCTTGGGCGGGTGTCTCCAGCATCCTGTAAACACGGAGCTGGATACTGCCGACAAGGGTAGCTAACCCTTACCAGCCCCATTGGGGTCTCTTTCCTCCTGTCAGCTGTCTCTCCAGGCTGTCACAAGGTCTTTCCCTGGTTGCCAGCAGCACTATTCACCGCAGTCACTGGATGTATCCAGATCTTCATGATTTCCATTACACGAGAGTAGATGTTAAAACTGATTTGTACTCGGCTTTCGCCAAGATAAGCAAAACTAAGACGTAGCTTTACAGTAAACTATACTTCTCCATCCATTTACGCTTCTTTCCATAAGGTAGTGTGACTCCCCTTCTGTCCAGAAGCGCACGCGACGGCTGCAACTACAGGACCAGCACGACAACCGTCTGGATTGAACCGAGTAGGGGACATCTCTAGGGTCTTCAAGTGGGCACCTTCCGTCCTCAGTGTTTCGTCGACTAGCCCACAACACCTCAAGAGGGCTCGACAGTGACTCTGGCGTCCCAGAGTCACCCCCCTCCGTCCCCCACTCAACTCAGCCCAGCTTACTGACCTCTACATCCCTCCTGCTGCTGAGACCTAACCACAATATCACAATCTCTCCGCGACCCAACCATACGCGCCAACCCGTTGACTAAGGCTGTCGAGCCCCACTGGTGCGTTAATATGCAGTTTCAGTGGACAACGGTTCCGTATGGCATACCACCTACCGCAAAACACAATATCTACCCACCCACCCGTCATTCACGCAATATCCACAGGAACGTATACAAACAAACCAACAGACTCTTCAAGTTTTCAAGAACTCTACGAAACCGTAGCGTGGCGGCCTGTACACAGCCAGCTAGAATCTTTCCGTCTCAACCACAGCCAGTTGCTGCTCCTTTCTGCTGCTTCAGATAAGTTCTTTACTGTGCGACGCAACTCTTGGCCACTGAATCCGACGTCTCTGAGGAACCGGGTTGTAGAGTGTGCCACAAAACCTCGACAACCCACTTCCACTGGATAAACCTGGACTCTCCATCCTCGCTGTTCTGCTTCAGTGGCCAGATGAGCATACCGCAGTTTCTTCCTCTCATATGCCTCATCTACCGCATCCTCCCATGGCACTGTTAACTCTATCAGTTGAACAATGCGTGCTGATCCAGACCACAAAACAATATCTGGTCGTAGGTTAGTGGTGGCAATCTCAGGTGGAAAAATATCAGCCAGCATCTTCCAGTCCCAAGCAGCTTCCAGTTGTCCTGGGCGAGAATTGGTGTTAACACCTTTTCTTGGTGGTTGCTCGCCTGGGCGGAGGAATATTGTCTTCTGCGTGTAATGTTTTGCTAGAACAGGTGGCAACTTATTGGTCATGTTACGCTTGCCTTCTAATGCTAAAGCCAAACATCGCAGTACTTGGTCATGGCGCCAAGTAAACCGACCTTGGCTAAGAGCCACCTTACATCCTGTCAAAATGTGCCTTAATGTGGCAGGTGATGAACACAAAGGACAAGAGGGATCCTCTCCTACCCAGAGGTTTAGGTTCTGCGGTGATGGGAGAACATCATATGTTGACCTAATAAGGAAACTGATCCTACTCTCTTCCATTGACCAAAGGTCTTGCCAGCCCATCTTACGTTGTTCCACACTCTCCCATCTCATCCACTCTCCCTGCTTGGCCTGTGAAATGGCCTTTATACACCTCATCCTCTCCTCCTGCTGTCGCACCTCGTTGACTACCAGCTTCCTCCTTTGAGCTGGGCCTGCCTTGTGCCATTTAGGAGGAGCTAAACTGAGCCCAAAACCCCCTCTTCCATGCTGTACCTGTCCCACGATAATAATTAACTGCCAAAGTCCTATACTGTATACCTGGCTATAAAGGCATATTTGATAAATTCATAAAAAAATAAAATCAAATTGTTTTCTGCAAACTCCACCAGATTATTGTTCTTCATCTCATTGACTACCACTGTGGTGATTTTCATGTTGATCTACTGTTTTATTATTAAATAATTGTCTGTCAAAGTCCTATACTGTATACCTTGTTATACAGCAATATTTAATAAATTCATAACATTTTTAAATCAAATTGTTTTCTGCAAATTCCACCAGAATATTGTTCTACATCTCTCTTGACTACCACTGTGGTGATTTTCATGTCGATCTACTGTTGTATTATTTAATAATTAACTTCCAAATTCCTATACTGTATACCTTGTTATACAGCAATATTTAATAAATTCATAAAAAAATAAAATAAAATTGTTTTCTGCAAACTCCACCAGATTATTGTCCTACATCTCACTGACTACCACTGTGGTGATTTTCATGTTGTTCTACTGTTTTATTATTTAATAATTAACTGCCAAAGTCCTATACTGTATACCTGGCTATATAGGCATATTTGATAAAAAAAATAAAATCAAGTTGTTTTCTGCAAACTCCACCAGAATATTGTTCTTCATCTCAATGACTACAACTGTGGCGATTTTCATGTTGATCTACTGTTTTATTATTTAATAATTAACTGCCGAAATCCTAGACTGTATACCTTGTTATACAGCAATATTTAATAAATTCATAAATTCTAATCAAATTGTTTTCTGCAAATTCCACCAGATTATTGTTCTACATCTCTCTGACTACCACTGTGGTGATTTTCATGTTGATCTACTGTTTTATTATTTAATAATTAACTGCCAAAGTCCTATACTGTATACCTTGTTATACAGCAATATTTAATAAATTCATAAAAAAATAAAATCAAATTGTTTTCTGCAAACTCCACCAGATTATTGTCCTACATCTCACTGACTACCACTGTGGTGATTTTCATGTTGTTCTACTGTTTTATTATTTAATAATTAACTGCCAAAGTCCTATACTGTATACCTGGCTATATAGCCATATTTGATAAATTCATAAAAAAATAAAATCAAGTTGTTTTCTGCAAACTCCACCAGATTATTGTTCTTCATCTCAATGACTACAACTGTGGTGATTTTCATGTTGATCTACTGTTTTATTATTTAATAATTAACTGCCGAAATCCTAGACTGTATATACCTTGTTATACAGCAATATTTAATAAATTCATAAATTCTAATCAAATTGTTTTCTGCAAATTCCACCAGAATATTGTTCTACATCTCTCTGACTACCACTGTGGTGATTTTCATGTTGATCTACTGTTTTATTATTTAATAATTAACTGCCAAAGTCCTATACTGTATACCTTGTTATACAGCAATATTTAATAAATTCATAAAAAAATAAAATAAAATTGTTTTCTGCAAACTCCACCAGATTATTGTTCTACATCTCACTGACTACCACTGTGGTGATTTTCATGTTGTTCTACTGTTTTATTATTTAATAATTGCCTGCCAAAGTCCTATACTGTATACCTGGCTATATAGCCATATTTGATAAATTCATAAAAAAATAAAATCAAGTTGTTTTCTGCAAACTCCACCAGATTATTGTTCTTCATCTCAATGACTACAACTGTGGTGATTTTCATGTTGATCTACTGTTTTATTATTTAATAATTAACTGCCGAAATCCTAGACTGTATACCTTGTTATACAGCAATATTTAATAAATTCATAAAAAATTCTAATCAAATTGTTTTCTGCAAATTCCACCAGAATATTGTTCTACATCTCTCTGACTACAACTGTGGTGATTTTCATGTTGATCTACTGTTTTATTATTTAATAATTAACTGCCAAAGTCCAATACTGTATACCTTGTTATACAGCAATATTTAATAAATTCATAAAAAAATTATCAAATTGTTTTCTGCAAACTCCACCAGATTATTGTTCTACATCTCTCTGACTACCACTGTGGTGATTTTCATGTTGATCTACTGTTTTATTATTTAATAATTAACTGCCAAAGTCCTATACTGTATACCTTGTTATACAGCAATATTTAATCAATTCATAAAAAAATCAAATCAAATTGTTTTCTGAAAATTCCACCAGATTATTGTTCATCTCACTGACTACCACTGTGGTGATTTTCAGGTTGTTCTACTGTTTTATTATTTAATAATTGCCTGCCAAAGTCCTATACTGTATACCTTGTTATACAGCAATATTTAATAAATTCCTAAAAAAATCAAATCAAATTGTTTTCTGCAAACTCCACCAGATTATTGTTCTTCATCTCACTGACTACCACTGTGGTGATTTTCATGTTGTTCTACTGTTTTATTATTTAATAATTGCCTGCCAAAGTCCTATACTGTATACCTTGTTGTACAGCAATATTTAATAAATTCATAAAAAATTTAAATCAAATTAAACAGTATTGGTCTTTGGCAGGCAATTATTAAATAATAAAACAGTAGAGCAACATGAAAATCACCACAGTGGTAGTCAGTGAGATGTAGGACAATAATCTGGTGGAATTTGCAGGAAACAATTTGATTTAAAAATGTTATGAATTTATTAAATATTGCTGTATAACAAGGTATACAGTATAGGACTTTGGCAGTTAAATAATAAAACAGTAGATCAACATGAAAATCACCACAGTGGTAGTCAGTGAGATGTAGAACAATATTCTTGTGGAATTTGCAGAAAACAATTTGATTCGATTTTTTTATGAATTTATCAAATATGCCTATATAGCCAGGTAAACAGTATAGGATTTTGGCAGTTAATTATTAAATAATAAAACAGTAGATCAACATGAAAATCACCACAGTGGTAGTCAGAGAGATGTAGAACAATATTCTGGTGGAGTTTGCAGAAAACAATTTGATTGAATTTTTTTATGAATTTATTAAATATTGCTGTATAACAAGGTATACAGTATAGGACTTTGACAGACAATTATTAAATAATAAAACAGTAGATCAACATGAAAATCACCACAGTGGTAGTCAGAGAGATGTAGAACAATATTCTGGTGGAATTTGCAGAAAACAATTTGATTTTATTTTTTTATGAATTTATCAAATATGCCTTTATAGCCAGGTATACAGTATAGGACTTTGGCAGGCAATTATTAAATAATAAAACAGTAGATCAACATGAAAATCACCACAGTGGTAGTCAATGAGATGTAGAACAATAATCTGGTGGAGTTTGCAGAAAACAATTTTATTTTTATTTTTTTATGAATTTATTAAATATTGCTGTATAACAAGGTATACAGTATAGGACTTTGACAGACAATTATTAAATAATAAAACAGTAGATCAACATGAAAATCACCACAGTGGTAGTCTGTGAGATGTAGAACAATAATCTGGTGGAATTTGCAGAAAACAATTAGATTTTATTTATTTTATTATGAATATTTTTTAAAAAGTCTGCCGACACCAAGCGCATACACCTTGAGCCTACCACGCAACCTCGTGTAGACGCGCAATATATTTTTAAGCGTAGATGGCGTGACCGCAGTGCAAAATCAACACATCACACACGAACCGATTTGACTCCCGAGCATTCCCAGATCAGACGGAAAATCTCGCAAAATCCCTCGAGATAAACAATCATGGCGGACGAAGAGGATGCAGTGGCGATAGTTTGTTTTTAACCGAAAAAAAACGTTATCAAAAGAAAAGGCGATGGTCAAAGAATCTCCGACGTCCACCGGACTTTCTGGTGCGCCTTGCCGCCGGCTGTTTTGATTTTGTTTCCCGGTGCTTCCTCTGTGCCTCGTCACCTCGCTTTCTGATTGGCTACATGGCACAGTCCACAGGCTGCGTGCTCGTTTGTCCCCCAGTCTATGGTCCCCCGCGGACACCACACACGAGGACAAATCGGGCCAAAAAAATCCAACATGTTGGATATCCCCGATTGGAGATCGGAGCGGTCGTCCTTCCGAGCAGACGAGAGCAGTCTTAACACACCACACACTGCAGGAATATGTGATCAGATTATTTTACGATAATCGGAGCATCCTTAAGATTGTCGGAAGGGGTAAATCGGGACTAAAATCGGCCTAATTATCCTGCCGTGTGAACCAGGCTTTAATCGATCACACATACTGTCTACAACTCTGCATGGCCTCATAGAACGAGCTGATGACGTGTGATGTCTGTGAGTAGGGTGCGCGGAGGTATAGAAATATATGTTGATAGGCAGGTAGGAGGACATTCGGAATGCAATGATTGGATAAACAATTTTTGGTCCTGACACATCTACAGAAGCAACATGACATCATGACTTTGCGTAAACATACACGCCACTTTCAATTCAAGTGGCGTGTTATCTATACGCATTTTGATCTATCCGCGTGTATGTCCACGCCGAAATCTTTTGCGTGTATGTCTACGCCATTAAACGTCCGAGTGATTCCGCGTGTATGTGTACGCCGTTAAATGTCCGAGCGAAACGAAGCAAAATCTATATTCTACATCTGTGGAGCGATATTTCTTTTCCTAGGATGGTAGGAGAAGACTCATAAATGGTATTAACCCCAGTGACGGGTAGGTTTAGGGACGGGGTTGGGGTAGGTCATATATTTATATGTACATAATACAGTAATATAACGTTAAGTCAAAGGCGTTGATAAACACGCTGAAAAGCGATTATGCGTGTTGATAGCACGCCAAAAATGGAAATACGAATTGGCGTGTCATACATACGCCATTTCATGAGATCAGTCTGACAGAAGACCTAGTCTCAATTTCAGCCTAGCGTTGCGCTCACGGACCGGTGGCTGAATGTCTGATGCATATGGCACACACATTTCTTGAAACACTTCGGGAGTTTCGAAGTCAGGACAGAGCCCGTCTAACGGAGAGCCTTGGCACTTCCTATTAGCCCCATTGTGTATCATATTGGTTGCAGTTCCATTAGAATTCCACTGGAGGTGATGAATGAATGGGAGTCTATGGAGCAAAACGGCTAAATGTATCTCTTTCTCCTGCTTGTCGTTGAATCAACATAGATTTTATTGTTGATTGCGCAAGTTCAATATAGATTATTGGCCAAAAGTCGAATGAACGAGTACTTATGTCCTTTCGATTTCTTACAGGTTAGGCCGTTGTTGGCCGGAACACGCTAGCATTCTGCTATTATGTGACGCCATCACATTTTTGAACGGATTTTTAGAACAGATAAGTGAACTTAAAAATGCTATTTTCAGCTGAGTGTATTATCTTAGCCCTCCCTTTTGAATGCAACTTTCAAATTACTTGACAAAAATTACATCCTGAGAAAAGTGGATTTCTGGGGGTGAAACCCCATAGACTCCCATTCATTCTGCACTCGCCTGCGAGCGCCCCCGCATGGACAGAGACGTGTTACTGCAGCCAGTCCAGAAACCGGAAGTAACCAGGTCAGGATCTGACTGGTTGAATTCTACAGGATGTCCGGGAGGCGCGTGTGTCGCGTTCTTTACTGGTCCGCCTGGAAACAAATGTCGTGACGTCAAAACAACTCGTGGAAGAAGAAAGCCGTCGTGTTTACGACTGTGACTGTGACTGAGCGCTTACCAGGATCAACTAAACGCTGGATTTTCAAAAGTATGTGAGGTTCGCGGCTCCATTGTTGCAGTAAACTTGTATAACGTTCTTGAATTAGCCTAATCATTTATTAGATGCACGCCGGTCAGTTATTGTTGGGACATCGACATTATATTTTCATGCCCCTAAACATGAAGCGGAACAAAACGAACTGTGATTGATTGCGTTACATGTGTGGCCTGTGAGTTTTGAGCATAGGCAGTAAAAGAAAAGTCGTCTATTCACTGTCTATTCACCCAATCACTACTGCAAAAAGGTACGTTATGGCTCTGATTATAATGTGTTTGGTAAAAAGTAAAGCGTGTAACAGTTATGTGCTCAATGGTTCTTGTTGAAAGAAGTAATGGTAGAGGACTTTTCTCTTAGTAATTCTATCGGCTCACGTCTGGCTAGGACATACCAGTATTCAATTCATGGGTTTTGTGTTCGGCGTGTGTTTAGTAGCCATACAGTGGGGCCAAAAAGTATTTAGTCAGCCACTGATTGTGCAAGTTCTCCTACTTAGAATGATGAGAGAGGTCTGTAATTTTCATCATAGGTACACTTCAACTATGAGAGACAAAATGAGAAAAAAAAATCCAGGAAATCACATTGTAGGATTTTTAAAGAATTTATTTGTAAATTATGGTGAAAAATAAGTATTTGGTCACCCACAAACCAGCAAGATTTCTGGCTCTCACAGACCTGTAACTTCTTCTTTAAGAAGCTCTTCTGTCCTTCTGGCACCTGTTTGAACCCGTTATCTGTATAAAAGACACCTGTCCACAGCCTCAAACAGTCACACTCCAAACTCAACCATGGCCAAGACCAAAGAGCTGTCGAAGGACACCAGGAAGAAAATTGTAGACCTGCACCAGGCTGGGAAGAGTGAATCTGCAATAGGCAAGCAGGTTGGTGTGAAAAAATCAACTGTGGGAGCAATTGTAAGAAAATGGAAGACATACAAGACCATTGATAATCTCCCTCGATCTGGGGCTCCACGCAAGATCTCATTCCGTGGAGTCAAAATGATCATGAGAACGGTGAGCAAAAATGCCAGAACTACATGGAGGGACCTGATGAATGACCTGCAGAGAGCTGGGAGTGGGACCAAAGTAACAAAGGCTACCATCAGTAACACACTACGCCGAGAGGGACTCAAATCCTGCAGTGCCAGACGTGTCCCCCTGCTTAAGCCAGTACATGTCCAGGCCCGTATGAAGTTTGCTAAAGAGCATATGGATGATCCAGAAGAGGATTGGGAGAATATCATGTGGTCAGATGAAACCAAAATAGAACTTTTTGGTAAAAACTCAACTCGTCGTGTTTGGAGGAAGAAGAATGCAGAGTTGCATACCTACTGTGAAGCATGGGGGTGGAAACATCATGCTTTGGGGCTGTTATTCTGCAAAGGGGACAGGAAAACGGATCCGTGTTAAGGGAAGAATGAACGGGGCCATGTATCGTGAGATTTTAAGCCAAAACCTCCTTCCATCAGTGAGAGCCTTGAAGATGAAACGGGGCTGGGTCTTCCAGCATGACAATGATCCCAAACACACCGCCCGGGCAACGAAGGAGTGGCTCCGTAAAAAGCATTTCAAGGTCCTGGAGTGGCCTAGCCAGTCTCCAGACCTCAATCCCATAGACAATTTGTGGAGAGAATTGAAAGTCTGTGTTGCCCAGCGACAGCCCCAAAACATCACTGCTCTAGAGGAGATCTGCATGGAGGAATGGGCCAAAATACCAGCTACAGTGTGTGCAAACCTGGTGAAGACTTAAGCCCAATTTATACTTCTGCGTCGAACTCACGCCGTAGCTACGTCGTAGGCTGTGTGTAGCGCGCGTACCCTTCGGCGTACCCTGACGTGCACCTCTCCAAAAATGTTACAACGCGTCAATTCTACGCGTATCGCAAGCACTGTGATTGGTCTGCTAGAACCGCTCCCCGGCTTTCACATGCTCCCTCTGCATGTGTAATTGCGCGTAACGCGGACAACGACGCAGAAGTATAAATGAAAACCAACGCGTAGTCTATAGCGTAGAGGCTCCGGCGTAGGTCCGACGCAGAAGTATAAATCAGCCTTTACAGGAAACGTTTGACCTCTGTCATTGCCAACAAAGGTTATGTTACAAAGTATTGAGTTGAACTTTTGTTATTGACCAAATACTTATTTTCCACCATAATCTACAAATAAATTCTTTAAAAATCCTACAATGTGATTTCCTGGATTTTTTTTTTCTCATTTTGTCTCTCATAGTTGAAGTGTACCTATGATGAAAATTACAGACCTCTCTCATCATTCTAAGTAGGAGAACTTGCACAATCAGTGGCTGACTAAATACTTTTTGGCCCCACTGTATGTAAATAGACTGACTGACTGACTATGAATCTTAGGCGCACAGAGCACTCAACTGGGTCTCTTGTTTCTTTTTTTTATATAGAGGCTACAGCCAATCCGATTGTCGGCTGCTGTTCTCTTGAATGTGTATGAATGTGCAGGTGCTGCTTTTTAGACACACTTCCGTTTTGTTTATATATATATTTTTTCTTTTCCCACTAGCCGGTGGGCTGTAAGAGATTTGTGTAGTGAACTGATTGTGGCCACCGGCTAGCGTTTTTTATATATATATATATTTATTTCACCCCCTTTGTAAAATAGAGTCCCCTTACTCTTACCAGTCTTGTTCAAGGGGTGGCGTAGGTAGCACTGCCATAGACTTGCAGGGGGCCACACATGTCAGTCAAACATCCTCTTGGGCAGTCCTCCTTGGCCAAGAAAAGCTGCAATAGAGTCCAGACCTTCTGCCGTCAGTCTGAAGGTCTGGCTACAGAATACCTATGTGTTTTAATATTTAGACCACTTCTATTATTGATAGCTATCAGGATGTCAAGGGAGTTTCAACCAGTATAACAAAAAGTGTTTAGAAAATGAATTGCCTACCCTACCTTTAACATGTGTTAATGTTAACCAGCTCTTGAATTAAGTGAACCTATATTTAATATCAAACTGAAATAGTCTTTACAGAATCAAACATTATGTGATGGTTTCACAGATTAAATGAATATGGGTTAAATACTATTAAAGTGGTATTTCTTAAAAAAAAATTTATTCTGTAATTTACTCAAATGGACGGACAAAAAAAGTGAATATTAAAAATGTTGTCATTTGTGTTGCAAAGATTAATGAAAATTAGAGGTTTGGAACGACATGAGAGTAAAAGAAAGTGTACATTTTTATGATATATTTTAAACTTAAAAAAAATGTCAACCCTTTGTTGTTGACCAATATTTAACAATAATAATCTTATCACAAAATCCATGACAGGAAACAGATTTACTGCAGAAGCGTGGTGTGCTTTATTGGCTACTGATTCAAGGTATACATCTTCCTCTAATCCTACACCCACAGAATCAAAGAAACAAAACACACATGCAAATAGTGGCCAGCCTTCAGCAAGGGAGGGAGGAGGCTTGGTTTAAATCAATACATTTCACGTTAGAGTAACTGATGGCTTGTCCTCAACATTCTCAAGTTTTTTTTTGTTTTTTTTTGTTCATTTTCATGTGGCAACTTTAGTGCCTCTGTTCGGTTTTTATAAAACACTGAACTTCTGGTTTTCCTTTTCACATATAAAGTGAACCATGAGCCCATCTCTCTTTGTGCAAAAGTTTAATTGTTAAAACTTTCACAATGGCCTTCTTTGAATGTTGTGTAATTGCAATATACAAAAATAATGGGCTCCAGTTACTTAACTGTTAGAATAGAAGAAAAAGATAAATACAATTGTCTGTGACTTAAATAGGTATGTATAGTTTCTCATGCCACAACCACAATAGACTTAGTGACATGGGCACAAACGAAATTGCATAACAGTAATGAGGACAAACAGTAACGTAACTACTTAGACTAACAGTACACATAAAATGCTTGTTTCTGTCTTAGTGGATATCAAACTCCCCTATCCACAAGGAGTTTGACAGGGCAGTAGTTGTATTTAGATGGCTTCCACATAGTTGGCGGGCAGCATACCGGTTTTTCCAGTACGCTGCACAGTGCCATACATCCAACCCTCATCAATGGACTGCACGTTCACGATGACGTCACCATCCTTGAAGGACACCTCATCATTGTCAGCACCAGCGTAGTCATACATGGCACGGACAGTTTTCTGTTTAGGGCAGAGGGGAGAATATTAAACGAACAGCTTCACTTATGGAATATGCTGTTACTATTTAGACTAAGATATTGTAAAGTATATGCATAGAGCTTATTAAAGTTGCCATTGGTCTCTCAGTACTTACTCCAGTGGTTGAGGGATGTGAGGGGACAGAAGAAACAGTGGTCTGTTGTGTTGCCACAGAGGAGGATCTCTGCTGAACCTCTGTAGTCTTGGTCTGTGTGTATCCTAAATGAGAAAACAGCAGATTTAATAGCATATATATCTCTTCAGATAATTAGCATTCAGATTTTGGCTCCTTACAGGCAATTTTCAACGGTCATTAGTACCACTGAGATGGTAGACCAGATGAACACTTTTACATATCACTTTAAAGGGGAACTTGGCAACTCTAGTCATTTCTTCGCTGATTTTCACTTTTGTTGTCGCATGTTTTCTCAACAAGCTCCCCCTACAGCTGTGCAGCGTATATTTTCACAACACTGTCATAAAAAAAACTCACTTGCGGCACCTTCCTCCCGCTTTCTACCACTGTTCATGTGCATTTGTTATTATCGGAGCCGGCCAACTCTATCGTGTGGAGCTATGTCTACCAAGGTAGTAATACATCATACACAGTGTCATAGAATTATGTCGAATTGCCATAAAGCAGTACGTGTTTCTCGCTCGTTCTCGCTTCTCACGAGACTTCCTATTTCCAATTTACCGGGACGTTAGTCCCCATGTTGCAAGTTTGGTTTTCCGCCTGGGAACGCTGGGGGGAGCAGGGAAAGTCACCATTCTCTCCAGAACAGGTTATTAAACCATTCAAATGATTTCTAAACGGTTTTATTAAGTTGAAATAGTTGCCAAGTGCCCCTTTAAAGCCTCAGCAGTTACATAGAATGATATGATGTTGCATATGGTGCACTAAACAGTTGATGTGCATAACAGCATGGAGCTTATGTTGTAATGGATTTTGAAGATTTTTCAGGTTAAATCAAACAATTTAAGATAATTTAAACTTTGCTCAGTTTTAAAAAAAGACTATAATATAAAAAAGATTAAAAAAAATCTAAAAGAAATAAAAAAAATGTTTAAATATATTTGTTAATTTATTTTTGACCATCCTTAATGTTGCAATCTAACTCTATCCATCGGTTCCTGATTGGATATTGAGATGTGGACATTGCACTCAAAATTATGAGCTTGCAGTCCATTGTGGAGAGACAGGGTTTAAGCAGACTAAATGACTGGATAAGTCCGGCATACGTCAGAGAAGTCTGTAATTTTCACTGAAAGATCGAGTTATGATATTTTGAATAAACATTACGAGGTCAAGTTCAACGTTTTTTTTTTTAAATGAACAATGAATAATTTACAAAAAGATCAATAGCATGCAATGCATTAAAAAAAATAGATACAGTTGGCATGAAATGAAAATTCAACCTAAGGACAAAAGAAATGAGGCACTTTAAACATGTACCGTGTAAAGTGGAGACACCAAAGCCATTGCTGTAGAGCGATGCATGGTGGTCCACGTTCTCAGACACCTCGGACTTCTCATCGCCCACCCCACTCATTGCGCTGGTGGAGCGGGAGTGCTCCTTGCTGCGGCGCTGGGCTTGGACTGAATAATGGGACAAACATGTCAATGCTCCCTCCTCTTTGAAAGACTGTCTTCAATCGTAATAACCCTTTTATGTACAGTGACCCACCTGACATCATGTGAAGACTTCTGGACTGGATGTTGTCCTCGGCAGGGTCATAGTCAAAGACAGAGCCAGGGTTTGTGCGCCACACACGCAGGTCTTTGAGAACGTAAACTCAGATTTAGTGAATGTCTCTATTCAAAACTCATTTGGTTTCTGTGTATCATTTATTACATAGGCGTCATGCTTTTCTAGATTTACAGGAAGAGAAATCAGTTTCTAAACTCAAGTGTGTTTAGTGTGTACAGGAAACAGTATGTGTCAGCTGACCAGTGATGGTCTCCTGATCGTGTTCCTCTGCACGTCTCCTCTCCATCTCCACCACACGTCGCTGGATGCCGCGGTAGTTGATGTCACTGAAGTCCTGTGTGTTCCTCTTCACACGCTCAGTTATGGGGTCAGAGATGGTGGGGGTGAAGCTGCCCTTACTCTTCTCAAAGTCCTCGTGGTATCTGACCTGACAGGACCAATAGACAGCAAAACATGAGTCAGGACACTAAGAACCTGCTACAGCAACAATCCGTTTATAGTCCGAAGTCTCGATTGGCCTTTCGAATGGCTTCTCAAATGAGAAAAAAAAAAATGTAGGGTGGGACTTGATTTTGTCCAATGGAAATTGATAGGGTTGTTGGATGGTTTTGGTTTGCTGCTGTGATCTCATGTGAGTGACAGGATGTCCCACCCTCACGCCAGTAAACATGTCATATTATAGAACAGAAGAGATGTCGCTCCAAGAGGGAGGGGAAGTTATTTTGATTTAAGATTACGAGGGCACATGAATTAAAAAAAATAATAATGATGTCAGTGTCAGAGCCAGTCTGCAGATTTTGGGAGGGCGAGTTGACAGATTTTGCAGAAAACTGTGTAGTGAATGATGGGTACAGACTCTGATTTTTTTTTAGCTTCAGACTTTGATTCCATCCAGGTGGAGGATATCACACATGCTTGAACTTTTTAACTGATTTTAGAACTCACATTGGCTTCATTTGTCATGCATCTCCAAGCAACGATGTACATGTTTCTGTTTGAGTTTGTTGTGTTCAGAACGACTTGAAAGTCTGGTATTGTGTGAGTGTGTGGTAGACAGTAGTAACTATTTACAAAGTCACAAGTGTATGATGCCTAGTGTTTTAAAAATGTTCAGGGGCCATGTGCATAAATATAAACATAGTCACCGTTAAGACCTAGTCTGCCTACTAGCAGTTCGTTTTTTCAGCATCTACTGACTGTTGATAATATTACATCCTGCATTTTTTTTGTACTGATCCTCAACCTTGTAACATTTACCTCCCATTTTGAATGCAATAGGGTTGACCTTCATATAATATCGAAAAATCAGTACATTGCAGTATAATGATAAAGGTCAAGATGTGAACGTCATCTTACTCCAGAGATGATACGCTGGGTTTCTTTAACACGTCTCATCTCAGGGGTGTCCAGCACAAAGGCGGCCTTGCCCTGCACCTGCTTACGGAAGCTGTCAGAGTACAGAACCTGGACAAAAGTCACAGAAAATACTTGCATTATAAACCTGGATTATGATTATGTATCAAGACCCTGTGGAAATCAGGACATTAGACAAACAAAGAACATGAATATGACATCCATCAGCAAAACCCTGGGTGTTATTGTGAATTCAGACAGATGAATTAGAAGGATCTTCAGAGGGCTGGATTAAAAGTCGGTGGGTCCCGAGATGAAGCTTTGTAGTCATGATGATCAGTTACTGAATTAAATTCAGCAAATGGAAGAATAAAGTTAATATTATTAGCCTCCTAAGTGAAATGAGGGTATTAGAGCAGTTACGTTTACACACGGCAAACACACACACTCGTGTCCTGTGGCTGTGAGTACCGAGCTAATCTGCACTTGGTTCCGTTTGACCCGTTCCATCTCTGGAGTGAACACCACAGGCGTTCCCTTGGCAGAGAGGTCCTTATACAAAACCTAGAGTAGAAAAGAACAGCGCCCCCAGAGGCCAGTCAGACACAAAACACCACGGCAGATGCAAGAGTCTCTGGAGAGTCACACACAACACACAATGAGTTTATAGCCCAGAATTAAAAAGAGGAAACTGGTTGGGAAGGGAAAACAACAAATATGGGATATCTGGTGTTGGTTTAATTTTGGATTAGGAACAATGTTTGGAGTTGAATAATTCCCATACGTTTGAACTCACAGCAAAGGGTACCTAACTATGGTGGAATATGATGTGGTGAATTACATTAGATGAAAATGAGGTTTAAGCATTACATATGCTTCATTTGTTTTGCATCAGCGATGGCATTGTAAGAGTGGAAAAGGAAGAAGTATACTGGAAGCGTTAATGGGGTACAGAGCCACTCTCAAGTAAACCCTGTGGAGCTTCCACTACCGAGCTGATGTGCTTCTGATTCTCTCTGACCCGCTTCATCTCGGGGAGGTCCGGTATGGCTGTGCCTTGACCCAGCGAATCCTTGTATTTTATCTACCCAAGGATTAATTACGACATATCAAATAAACAACACACACATGAACCGAACAGCAACAGAACGAACATCCACAAAGATGAAATACACAAAATCATTAGCTCTGTTCCAAACCCAAGCCTCCTTGCTGCCTACGCAGACGTCTGCCTTTTAAAATTGCATTATAAGTGCCCATAAGAGGCATACTTGTACATCTCTACATAGGCAGCAGTTTTATATACTACACAAATAGCATTTAGCATCAGAGACTCCACCCACCACGTAATACTCAAGTTTAACAATCCATAAAGTTGCCAACTTTTCATAACAGCCTTTGGGTCAGGAGTGTGCCTATGATGCCTTCAAATGCTCCCTTGGTAGGCAGCTTACTAGGTTTTGGAGCAAAGCAATTGTGTTGGCAAATAACTGATAATGTTGCTGATCAACAATACAAGTTTAAAACTAGATATTACCTGCAAGGTTTTGTAAAAAAAAAAAAAAAGGTATGGTACCTAATTATTACATGGGGGAATCAGTTGCTAATAATTAGCCTGCAGCTAAATAAATACTAAGTATTACTGATAAAAGGGAATACAGGATTTTGTCACATGAGCTACACGAGAGTTACAACTATTGTTATGAATGATGGATTTGATGCAGTGACTTCTTCTCAGGGTCACTAGAGGGACTAGTATAAACAGATGGAGGCTAAAGGGTTTTCTTAGATGATGGAGAGACGAGGAAAAGGGAATGTTTTATGGGTGGGATAGAGGGTCACACCGCAGTGTACCGTGCTAATATTTTGCTGATTGCGTTTAACTCTCTCCATCTCTGGCGTTTCTGAAATTGATGTTCCTCCTCCCAAATCTTCCTTGTATTGGATCTTTAGAGGCAATGAGGCAAAAATAAACAAAAAACAAAGGTAAAAAATGACTTGAAATCTTATGTCAATATTTTTCAGATATCAGTGTGTAAAAATAAATAAAAATAAATCAATGACATACAAAATGCATGAAAACAAAAGTTTTGAAGATGTAAAATGTCAGAATACATCATAAAATGTCTCTAGCAAGAAAATTATTTGGTCATATACTGTGAGGTATAAACACTACCGTTCAAAATTTTGAGGTCAGTAAGATTTTTTTTTAAAGAAGAATCATGAAAAAAATATATCACCGTTTCCACTAAATATTAAGCAGCTTAAAATGTTAAGCAGCAACTGTTCCAGCATTGATAATAATAAGAAATGTTTCTTGAGCACTAAATCATCATATTAGAATGATTTCTAAAGGATCATGTGACACTGAAGACTGGAGTAATGATGCTGAAATTTCAGCTTAGCCTTCACAGGAATAAATTACATTTCAAAATATATTCACAGTTCTTATACATTTTAATAGTATTTCAGAACATTTCTATTTTTACTTTATTTTTGATTAAATAAAAACAGCCTGGGTGAGCATAACATCTTACAGACTCCAAACGTTTTTTGAATGGTAAAGTATGGAGCAAAAATATACATAAAATAGTGAAGGGGAGCTTTTGGTTTATTTAGGGACGTTTATCCTTACCAATAAGCTGAAGAAGGGGTAAAATGAGACTTTAAAGAATGATAAAGATGAAGAATGAGAGTATACAGTAAAATGTTTAAAGCAAGGAGTCTTCCTCAAAGAGAAAAACACTACCGAGCTGATGTTCTTCTGGGTGTCCCGTACACGCTTCACCTCAGGAAGGTCAGGTATAGAAATGCCTTGACTTAGTGAATCCCTGTATTTAATCTAATACACATTTCAGGTCCATTAAGAGCATGAAATAATTGACAGGATCAAATAAGTGATAAAGTCAGAGAATTGACACATTTATGCAGAAACGGGATGAAAGGGGTAAAAAGAGAGGAGAGGTTGAGTGTTTTTAACAATGCAACACTAGTTAAAGTCTTGGAACCACTTTAGGATGAAGATGGATAAATATATGGATCATGTTATAATATGTTATTAAAAATGATGAGAGGCGTGGCTATTTATTTCAAATTATTACTTCATATTAGATGCTCTATATTAAAATGAATCTTTGACATTACATTTTTTAGAATGCTGTCAGAATTTGGATTAAAATCATAAATAAAGGAGGCATTATGTTGTTTTTTAGGGGCTCTCCAATGGGAAGGAGGGTGAATGGTTGGGTCACAACACTGAGTACCGTGCTAATAGCCTCCTGATTGCGTTTAACCCTCTCCATCTCAGGGGTTTCAGCTATGGCTGTTCCTTGCCCAAGCTCCTCCTTGTACTGGATCTTTAGAATTGTACAAGAATAATGAGGCATTAACATTTGGTTTTTATCTCGTAGGATAAGTAGCTTTCATTTGTTTTGTCTGGGGACGCTTCAGAATGTGCCCTCGCACATAAAAACAGACCAAACATTTGAGAAGAGATGGACAAACAAAGAAACTACAACATTTCAAACACACAAGACAGATACAAACCAAACAGGTAAAATATGTACATATTAAGCTTGTAAAATAGTTAGAGCTACTGTTTAGGATGAAGAAAGGTCAACAGCATCAAATTTGATGATTACTGTTAGTGGCTTTGCTAGTTTATGACTAAGTATTAGACTAAGGTCTGCTATATTTATATTATGTAAAAAGAGCTGGATGTCAAGAAATGTTAACTTGTGGTTGTACAGAAAAAAAGGAAAAGGTGGTGTAAAGCAAGAAATGAGAACAGAAAAATAACCAAAAACAAAATAAAATAAAAAATTGTGGTTAGAATGTTGAAAAAAAAAACATATACTCATTAGACAGTAAGTACCGAGCTGAAATTCTTTGTATTTTCTTTAACACGAAGCATTTCAGGAGTGTCCTTTACCGCGGAAACTTTGCCCTTACTGTTTTTAAGGTCAATCTGGTACTGAAGCTAAAAAGAAAAGAGCACAAAAGCAGTCAAAACTGACACAAAAATGCAACGAGAAAACAGTTCTCATTCAAAATCAAGAGAAGTGTGTATTATTAAAATGGACAACTAACTAAGCCACATAACAAATCTGTCTACACTTTAATATTTCTCTCTCTTTTTTTTTTTCCATACAAAAACACATGAAAGACAGGGACCAAAGACAACAAAGGATTCAAATACCACATTTAGGCTAAGATGAATAAAACAGAAACATAATATGGACTGAACAGACATAATATGGACTGGCTCAAAGCCCGCGGAGAAACACTTACGGTGCTGAAGTTCTTCTGGTTCTCACGCACTCTTTGCATCTCAGGAGTGTCTAACACAGGCACATAGTGTGACATGGTCTTCTCAGCCTCCTCCTTGTACTTTTTCTATTTGGTTAAATAAAAAGTTGAATCATAAAAATCATAATAATAAACAGAGCAATTCCAATAGGGTCCTCACACCATCGGTGGTCAGGCCCTAATAAAACAGGTAATATTTTCTAGTTTGTTTTCTATTCATTGTTATATGGAGTTTTGCAACCCTTTTACCAAAATGTGTCTATATACAGATCCAAACGTCTTAATAATAAGAGTTTAAAAATAGGTAAATGTATACCAATACACTAGCAATAAACATCAAAAAATGACTTTTTTTCTTCAAAGAAGCAACCCTCATACCTGGCTCACAAGGTTCCTGATCTGCTGAGCGTGGAGGATGTCAGGGGTGTCAATGACTGTGGTGTATGTGGCTCTGTCATGCTCAGCATTCTGCTTGTACTTGGCCTGGAAAACAAATTAACCAGCAATCAATGTATTGTTGAAATGTTGGTGCTAATAGTTGAGGGAACACTGAATTGATGGGTTGGAGATCATCTGTGTACCTGACTGAGGATATCTGTGGCGTTCTTTGCCCTCAAGAAGTCTGGAGTGTCAGTGGCCAAAGCCAACATGCCTTTTCCCTTGATATCTTGCTCCAATCCTTTCTTGTACTCTCTCTGCAGGAATTGGGCAGAAATGAGATCATGTTCATATGTTTGTTTATCAGTCATCTTAACATTCACACCAATAAACATTCCTGTGGGCTACAAACACAAAAGCAGCATACATTTAAAAAAAAAAAAAAAAATTTTAAAGGAGAAGAGGAAGAAAAATTAGATGATATTAACATCAAAGCTGTAAAGGGAAAATAAGGGAGACCATTTAGAATTGAAAGACAAAATGACATTTAGTGGGAGTCTCAGTCGGATGAGTTGAATTGCTTTACCAAACCTGGTTAGATGGCACATCATAGAGAAAGTCCATAAGCTTGATTAGTTTTCTCATTAGCAAGAGGCAAAATGACCGGTTTCTGCCTGATTAGTGTGATGAGGAGGAAGTGGCGTTGTGGGAGATGACTACAGGTAAGATAAGTCAGTTTGAGCTTTAGCCATCCTACCTCACAAAGGATATGAGTAGCATTCTTTGCTCTCAGTAACTCAGGAGTTTCCTCCAGCACTGTAAGCCCTTTACCCTTCACCCCTTCCTCTAGATCCCTCCTGTACTCTTTCTACAGGGCGGAGAAGAACAGAAATACTGCAGACACATAGCACACACAGACACAGACACAGTACTGCGCCCACTGACATTTCAAAGTCACCAAGCATTTGCTCTGGGTTTGAGATAATGCTTCACACACAGCATATAATCAAGGTGCATGTTGTCCATACACAACAAGTAATTGAACATAATCTACTTGGAGCAAAGGCATTGCTGAGTTTGAAAAGCAACCTGATAAAGACGTATACAATATTGATCACAAATGTCACAGGCAAGAATATTGACAAAACAATGTCTGAGATTTTTTAACATGTAGCCTACATTCGTTTTGCAGCATTCGTATAATTGTAAAGCCAAACCAAAATCTAATGAGGTTAAAATAAAATAAAATGTTATGTCATGTGCATGCTCAGGGTAACTAAATATTCATGGTAACCAAGATCTAAAGAGGTTAAAATAAAATAATCAAAAAATAAATAAAATATAAAATGTTATTTCATGTGCATGACCAGGGAAACTAAAGTACAGTGTAAATAGGTTTAAAAAACAAGAGATTTGATCATAAAACAAATGTAAACATTAATAACAGGGTTCCCACATCTTTTGATCAATGAATTTTAAATGACATTTCCAGTCAAACATTAAAAATTAAAATATCAATACAAATTATTTGAAAGATTGCATAGTGATATATTGTGAGATTGAATAATGATAACTTGGCGACAATAAAAAATTTCGTAGGATTAAAAATAAAAGGATTTTCATAACTTTTCCTGGACTGCAATCACAATTTGGAAATCCAGGCCTGGAATGACATTCCCTAATATGTCCAGGTTTTTCATGACTGTTGGAACCTTGTTAAAACCAGCAACAGCAGAAAACACACACACACACACAGATGTTGGAAGGAGAAGGGAATTACTGAGAGTGTATTACAACGGAAGGATGGTTCATGCATACTAACCATAACCTACTTGGGTGTAACTGGAAACTTCAAAGACACTCATGTAAAGGATTATAATGTGTATGTGGTCTTAGTATTATTACCAGGATGGAAGGAAGATGATATAAGGGCTTCATGTTACCTCGCTAATAATTTTCGTGGCGTGTCTGACATGTATCATGGCAGGGGTGACCTCCAACCCAGAGAGGTTCTTTCCTTTCATTGTCATCTCAAAGTCCTTCTTATACTCTTTCTATCCACCACAAATATAGAAGAGTGGGAGATACATGAAGCTTCAGGCATACGGGTCTAGTACACCATGGTCACACTGGTTCCTCAGTCGAAGAGTGTGACAGTTCATATAATGTTTTGAGTATCTTCTTGATGTTAATTTAAAACATTTTCTCCAGTCAGTGTGTTGTACAGTGACACTTTCAAAACAGCCATAAGCATCTAACATACATAAATGCCTACCATAAATCCATGGGTCCTGGTTGGAAATTGTGGTCTCCCAATTACTTACTAGCATTACTAAGTAAGATTCAAACAGTGTGCTTTTATGTGGATACAAATATTGTATTTCAAAGTCATTCACAAAGTACACTTGAGCAATATACGCTACCAATCTGTTTTGCATTGAATACACTGAGCTTTGGCATCAGTATTTACCTGACTCTGCATATGTTGAGCCTCCTTAGCAGTCACGTAAGTAGGAGTCTCAAAGTCCAGCATGGCTTTGCCTCTTTCTTTCTCATATTTCTCCTTATACTTCACCTGTAGTCAGACAAAATCCCAAAGGTGAAAAACATACAAATAGAAAAAAGCTGAACTGATTAATTTAATGGTTTACTAAATAATGATTGCCAAGCAAAGACCACAGATTTGTCTGCAAACTGAATCTTTTTGAAGAGTCAAGACTATATATATATATATTTTTTTTTTTATACTGGATATCAATTAATCTGCCATTTTATGTTCCTAAGCACTGAGACTCCTGAAAGAGAGTTTACCATAGGCTCAACAGTGTGGAAAATTCATTAAAAATACAATGGATGTTTATGATGTTTTCGCAATATAAAATGTCTCAGACTTTAATGATGGAGTGACTCACTTTTACAACTTTGTTCTTGCATAACGCACAGACAAGTCCTTATAAAGCAGTTTTACAGCACAAATTAACCCAAACAAATAAAATGTAAATGATAAATAAATCTAATTTAGCTGCATAAGACTGACAAGTTAGCTGAAATGAAATAAACAGGTCCAACATGTGAAGCATCACACACAGAGAAGCAGGTGACGTCAGCTGCAGAAAGCTCCAGAACTGTAAGACTTACGTGACTTTGCAGCTCTGAGGCCTCTTTGTGGTGAAGCTGCTCAGGTGTGTCAGCTATCATAAGGTAGTGACCCCTACTCTCCTCAAACTTCTTCTTGTACTGGTACTAAAGAGGAACGCCCAATAAAGCAGCTCAATAAAACAAAATGGAAATCCAGTGTTTCATCTCTCCCATATTGAAAAGGCCGAAATTGGCCAAAAATGAAAAAGAAAGTGGGGACCAAAAAAAAAAAAAAAGAAGAAGAAGAAAAGACTGATGGCTGAACACATAACATAATGACACTGATAATGGAATGAGGTAGATTTATTTAACTTCATATGATCTAATCATACTAATATTGTTATATCATAATAAATGTTTGGTAACACTTTACAATAAGGTTTCATTAGTTCACATTAGTTAACATGAACTAATAATGAACTGTACTTCTAAAGCATTTATTAATCTTAGTTCATGTTAATTTCAACATTTACTAATACATTATTAAAATTAAAAGTTGTATTTGTTAATATTAGTTAATGTACTGTGAACTAACATGAACAAATGATGAATGACTATTAATATTAACTAACATTAACAAAGATTAATAAATACTGTAACAAATGTACTGCTCATTGTTAGTTCATACATTAACTAATGTTAACAAATGAGACCTTATTGTAAAGTGTTACCAAATATTCTAATATCACACGTTGGAGCCAATGTTCCCCCAAAAAACACAGTAGCACCTCAATGCAGTACATGAGATCCATGGGGAGGAGTCGGATCAAGATCCAAGGGGTGGAGATGGGTAGGATTAGGGGTGGGTTTAGGGATTAGGGGTGGGTTTAGGGATCAGGGGGCGGAGATGGGTAGGTTTAGGTATATGTAAGGTGGGAGGAGTTGGATCTGGATCCGACTCCTCCCCGTGGATTTCATGTTCTGCAGTGAGGACCATCTCAAAAAACACCTTCCCCAAAAACCTCTTAGACTTCATTTAAGGTTATACATAACAATAACATTTTAAAATCAGTTTTAGATAGATAGATCGTTTTAGATTTTAGATATAACATAAGTGTATATGTTTATAGAGATATGTTTAGATAAAAGCTGTCAAGTCAACATTCAAGTATAGTAAGTTATTTTCTAGTTTATATGCACACATCCCAATGAAAATTAAAAAAGGTTGATGAAAAAATGAATAAAAAGGCATCCAGGGAAGTGGGTTAAAAAAATATGTATCAGGGATTGTTATTAAAGAAAAAAATGGAAAAATGAGATGTTAGAGTGCTTTTAGAATAGCACTAGGCATGTTAATAAAAAGAAGAAGAAAAAAATAAAATAGGGTCAAGTGAAAGCAAAAATGGAGCTAGTGGTAGTATGTTTAAAATCGGATGATGAGGGTCACTACCAAATGATAGCCTGGAATGAGTAAATAGATTAAATGATAGCTTTCTCTGAGGATGATAGATGGCTCATGTGAAATTACATGAAGATGTGATATTTCACAGTTATAGTGTTACAGTGTGTGATGGGAGGGAAATGAAGCCATCAATAAAACTCTTACATCACTGGACAGCTTGCTAGTGCTCAGGTTGTGCTGCATTGACAAAGACTCTGCCATGTCAGTGACAGGTTTGTGAATCTTCTTCAGGTCACCTTTGTACTTCACCTGTAAGAAATATCCAGGCAAAAACACACCATGATAAGAAACACTCTCAATGTGATATGAGCAGGTCTGAGAGTTTAAAGCACCTCGCTTGCAAGTTCATTGGCATCCTTCAAAGTCTGGTAAATCTTGCTGTTCTTCAAGTCATACTGTGGTCTCTTTCCTTTCATCTCCTTGTCAAACTTCTCCTTGTACTTCACCTTTTGAGAGAGGACAGTGACAATGTTAGTTGCTGTTAGTGATGCATTTTCTGTCGTATGAGCCAAAATGCTTGCAAAAGCTCAGAGACATGAATCGTTTCATGCAATCATCAGTGGAAAGAAAGGGAAACTGAAAAGAATCTCGTTACAACAGGGTTTCAGTTGGGTCTAATTCAGTACAATTCAGATCAAGTTCACATTGTACTAGCCCCAAATGGGATGACCAACACAAAGTTCAGAGCATTCAAAAGCATCACATCCAACATATACTGTTTGTGTGCACATAAAGCTGAAGTGTGTGATTTCTGTTCCACTAGCATCACTGAACCAACGGGGTGCAACAGGGCCAAGACTGACTCGATTATGTCATTTGCAGTGCTTCATGGGAGTGAATAAGCACTAAAGAGTTCTTTTGGTGAATGTTCTTTGATTCTCTGATTGGTGGAGATTTCTTTACAGAATCATGGGTAATGTTTAACAGAAATTACACAGTTACACAATTATTTTAAAAATAATTTGGAAAAATGCAGGCTGATGGCTTCAACAAAAGCACATATCGTCGGTTAACCTTGTTGCTCACAGTAGGTCTGTCTTTAAAGGGGCATTATGCAGAAATCCCGTTTTTGTCAAACAGCGACCCCTAGAGTTACTGTGGAGTACTTGAATTTAACGTTACTGTCGTAAATACCACTCACAGTATACAATAGTACATTGTGTTTAATTTGTCGTTTAATGAGATATAATATATGTTGTTAGTGGTGAGAATTTTCACGTGATTAAATACATAGATCCGACAATTTTAATGGTCCAGAGGCAGAACTTTTGCCAAGTGTGTCAGAGGTTCTGGGTTCTAATCGGTACTAGTAGTATAGTTTATTTTCCTCATCAAAACCGATTGTTTATTAGTGGTTGTATTTCAAGCAGGGATATGTTTTTTGTGCATTAGATTTTGTGATTTCACCATAACAAAATATAGAGAGTCTCTCAGTCCCCGCAACGGATTCAGGCGCGCGTCACAACAGAACACTGTAACTTATCTGCACCACTGATCGCAGAGGCAACGAGCACTTTGGTCACTTGATTTCAAAAATAACACATTTCAGATCGCCTCTTATTTAACAAACGAACGAAATGAATGCTCTACTAGAGTTACCTGGAGATGTTTTATTTGTTTGTAATGGTACATCCGTGCCGCGAGAAGTTTCAATGGGGACATAACACACCCGCAAATTATGCCTATGCTCGTGTCCGACTCCTCGCTCGGTCAGTCTGCCGTTTCCTCTTTCTCTGTTCCTCCGACAATGCTTTCCTAGCTTTCTGCATCTTATATGCCGGCTCAGCCATGACGATAGTGTGACAAACTCCATCCATCTATACCTTGTTCCTGTGTGTATGTGTGAGTTGCCGTAAAGGAATTTGTTACATCGCGAGAGCTGATATCACGCGATACTTCCTGACGCGGCCCGCCGCACCGAAGTTGCAAGTGAGATTTTTGCGCTCACAGGCACCAGGGGGGGTCGAGACGCCCACCATTCAACCCGAAAGAAGTTATATAACCATTTCAATAACTCTGAAGCTGTTCAGTTAAGCTAAAAAAGCTGCATAGTGTCCCTTTAAAGGTTTAAAAGTTATTGTTAACTTGAATGAGATTTTTACTTTCAGAACCCGACTCACACTCTATTGCTAAAGAAGTGACTGTGCTCAAACAGGTTTCCGAACACTTCATCTGTTGAAGTGCCATTGGTTAAACAAACAGTCCCACCCCAAACTCAAGCTGTTGGTTAAGCCAATGTTACTGTATATGTCAATGTTTTGATTGTTCCAAAATGTTTTTGTGCTGGTCTTTAATGGGTTAGTTCGCCTAAAAATATAACACAAATTAAGATATTTTTATTTAAATCTGAGGGATTTCTGTCCCTTCACTAAAAAATCCATTCACCCTAACCTCTTCAGAAGACTTTGATTAAACCGCTCCACGATGTATATGGATTATGTGAACTATGTCTTTATTAACTTTTTAAAGCATCAAATATTCGGGTGAATGGAGGTTCAAAAGAGGGACAGAAATCTCTCAGATTCCATTAAAATATCTTCATTTGTTTTTCAAAGATGAACAAAAGTCTTATGGATTTGGAACAAAATGATGGTGAATAAATTATGACAGAATTTTCATTTTTGGGTGAACTAACCCTAATTAAAGAAAAATTACACACTTCGGCTTTAACTGGAGGGAAGGTGGAAAAGAGGTTGAATCTTTTCCCAAAGATTCTGAAAAAAAGCTACAGATCTGTGGAGGAATCAAATTTGTGACATCAAGCAAAGAGAGTCACATGAGGAGTGTGTAGACCAAATAATTGATGATAACAATAAATCATTAAGTGTGTTTTTGGTTTCTAAAAAGGTAGCAGTGCCATGAATTAGTATTTATTTAATTCTGTAAATCATATAACTGATGAATAATAGTGTTGCTAATTGAATCTGCACACTCCTCGATACAACAGCAGGTCAAAGAATGCAACACCAGCACCAATCGACACCAGTTTTGACGATTTGAACAAGAGATACAGGTCATTCATATGTCCAAAAAATGTTTGCATGCTAGACAAATAGTCTGAAATGGGGGGAAAATGCTACAGATGACAAAAAACTGTGATAGAGTGCCGGTCTTTAAGCCTATGCCTGGCAACAAGGCAAAAGCTTGCATGACAAACACAAAAAGAGACCAAATAAGCAACAAAAAGACGCAAAAAACGAAATGGCTGGGAATGTAAAATTGAGTGGGCAAAAACATTGAAAACCAACAAGAATATTTCAATGTCTGCAGGACCCAAAAATCTTATCAAATTCAGTGCCACTGGAGTACAATGACTAGGTCAGTCCGAGGGAAAGAGAACATAGACACTACACAGACAGAGAAGTGCAAATGTCACTCCCAGGGGCCAGGGGCCCTTCTTACATCACTAGTCAGGGCACTCATTTTCTTAATGTGCCGCATCTGAGGAGTGTCAAAGGAAGCCGCACCATGGAGAGATTGCGTTTCCTCTACCTAAAAAAAGTGCAGTGAAATGGCAGGGTAACATCAATGAGATGGGACAAAACAGAGAAAATGAATTAATGGAAAAACAGATGGATGGATTACAGAGTCAGATGGATAGACATGAATAAATACAGGGCAGATGGGTAAGCAGATGAGGTGGAACAGATTACAAGAGACACTCAGGGCTCGCATAGACAATGACGGTATTAATAATGATGGGCATGAGAAGCACTGCAAAGGCGTTCTACCAGTACATTACAATGAATCTACCACTACAGCTATCTTTGAGTATTACTGCATATGCAGCTGCCATGATGGTGAAGGTGTAAGGAAAACCGTGTCAAATATATATCCAGTGGCTTCAAACTAAACCCCTGTATTCCTTGCGGATGAATACAATGAAAGTCTATGGACCACATCATATCTAGTGTGGAGTTGCTAACGGCATTACCTGACTGGTCAGTTTGGACACCTCAGTGGCCAGGGCGATATCAGGACGGCCGAGCAGCGTTCCACCACGGCTGGCTTCCTGACGAGCTTTATCACGGTATCCAATCTACAAGAACAGATTTTGCAACCTTTACTACTTACAATTATAATAACAACACATACTTTTTTGTCAAGACTTCACTAGTACAGAGGTTTGAATACTACACCCAAAAAATAAATAATAATTCATTTACTCACACTCAAGTGGTTCCAAATCCAAAAAGACTCATTCAACTTCGAAACACAATATTTTTAATAAAACCTGAGAAATTTCTTACCCTGCATTGAAATTTCAGTCCATCAAAACTTTCAATGCATAAGTGATTAAGAGATCGTAAAAGTAATTCATATAAATTGTGTGGTTTAATACAAGTCTTCTGTTAAGACATGATTGCTTGCTTTATATGATTTAATTTATGCTTTTATTCACATATAAAGATTTATCAATATACATTCATGGAGCACATCAAATATGGTAAACACGGAAGCGCAAATGTGCTGCTTAATGTAAACCAATAAGGTTTGCTCTCGGGCGTCAACCAAGCATGGTTGAGCTGCCATTGACCATGTTTGAAAGTCTCATGGGTTTGGAACGCAATAAGGGTGTGTAATTGATAATAGAATAACATTTTTTGGGTGAACTGTCCTTTTAAGTGACCCTCACCTCACTGACAAGCTTAGCAGCTTGAGTGGCTTTCCTGATGTCTGGGCGGTCAGCAACCGAGGTGTATGTCAACTTGGCTTTAGCTTCCTGCTTATAGGCGATCTACACAAGGAGAGACGAGAGATTTAAAATGATCTCTGTCTAAGACTATTAGTTGAAGGAGATACATGTTAGTTCCTTACGTTGCTTTGGTTTTTGGTCACTTCCATGGCATGTTGAACATCAGGAGGAGCAATCATTTGATTGTAATTAGACTTGCCTTTCTCCTTCTCAAACTTTTCCTTGTACAATTTCTGTGGAAAGATCGTGTGAGATTATGATTGGTGATCGCAATACAGTATAATTTCCTACAATTGAGGTTTCTTATAATAATGGGGTGAAAACTGAGTATTTCAACTTACAGCACTTGTCATTTTGGCAACCTCTTTGCTGTGGGCAGTGTCACGAGTTTCAGCAAGTGTAGTGAAGCCACCCGACTGATGATCCTTTTTGCTGGCCTCCTTGTATTTGGACTGCAGAAAAATGTATAAAACATAAATTTATATATGATAAATGAAAAAATATTTTACGAGGCTTTATATTGGTTATTATTACATTATATTGGTGCTATACCTCAGACACAAGATTGGCCACTGATTTAGCATGAAGGATTTGAGGCGTGTCATGGACAGCCACATAATGGCCCTTGGCCTTCTCATACTTCTCCTTATATTTCACCTGAAGAACAGTGACATTTTTCATTAGTTTAGCTGACATATATGTTGATTTTCAAATGTCCTGTATGGAAAATGGCACTCACGTCACTAGCGAGGTCAGTGTTCTTCTTAGCCAAAATAGTGTATTTATCATCAGCGATAGACATTACGCAGCCCTTCAGCATTTCCTTATCGTACTTATACTCAACCTATGAATTACAAAAAAAATCCGTTCATTAATCTGTAATGATTCTCTCTAAAACTGAAACTATGGTTGAAAATGGAGCGGTACGAACATCACTCTGCTGGAAACTGTTCCTAGCGGCATGGATGAAATCAGGTCTGTCCACAGTCCAGATCCACTTGTTCTTGGTGGCCTCATACTTCTTCTTGTAGTCGAGCTACAAGTCGGAGAAACACAAATAATGAGATGCTGACTTGTGATTCAACTTCACAGATGCTCAGTGTAGATCAATGCAGACTCACATTGCTTATGTTCTTGTAGGCCTCCTTGGCGGCACGGATTTCGTGAGCATCAGGTGCCATGTTGATGTGAGCCTTGTTTCTTTCATACACTTCCTTGTATTTCAGCTATAAAAAAACAGAAGTTTAAAATGAAACATACTGACATAAATAGTCTTGAATTTGGTTCCTTTTTGCAAATGTACAGAAGGGTAAACCTACGTTGCTGGTGATCTCCTTGACCTTCTTCATGTGCTGGCTCGCAGGAGTGTCATGTCCAAGTGTGTAACCTCTCGCTTTGGTCTTGTTGTATTCCATCCTATAGATGATCTAAAGAAGTGACCAGAGATGCCAAAATATAATGCATTCCCATACAATGACTGGATTATTAACTGAACATTAGGAATGTCTACTGTATGCATGTATAAATGATTTTTTACATGAAGGTGGAAGGCAGATGGTGATGATACTCACATCGCTGATTTGCTTGCTGCGCTTGGCAACTTGGTAATCAGGGGTTTCCAGCACTGAGGTGTATTTCGACTTGGCACGTTCATACTGCTCTTTGTACTTCCACTACAGGAAGTAATGGATAAGAAATGATAATCAGAGACAACACTTTTCCATTCAAATGAAGCATATCTTATATAAAGCGATTACGAAAATAAGAGTGACCTCACATCAATGGAATTTTTACAGTATTATATTTACTGTTATAAGGATCACTAAGTAAGACACTGTGATATTTAAGTTGTATAACAACTGTCAATATCATGCATTAAAAGGGAAGGTTCAATCATGACAGACTTAAGTTAAAGTACATGTAAGTTGTATAACAACTCAATTTCGTGCATTAAAAGGGAAGGTTTATTCAATCTATTCAAAGGAGCAAATAATTACTTATGTTTAGCAGTTAATAAAGACGCACACATACATACATGCAATAGAGAACATGCAATGTGCTGTCAAACAAAATGGAGAGGGAGGTGGAAAGCAGCTTCAGACAACAGCATACAGAAAGACATCGACAAGTTACAACTTATTACTACTACTGTATAATGTCTTTACCCTTTATGCTCATACTCTCTAAATGTTTGTCTCTAATTTTCCTTTTATTAGTGCTTCTATTTGTAAAAATTTGTGTGACATTTTGAACTAATTGTTTTTTATTAATTAAAGCAAAGCTATTTATTTTATTTTATTATATTTTAATAAAGTAATTCATTTAAACAAAAAAAAATGCATCATTGATTCTTTGTTCATTGCAAAATAATAAACTGATTTAAAGAAACTAAAGGAAAACACTACCATGACACCTTAAAGTAGGGGAGGTTTTTGCTAGTTTATCAATATTTTTCCGAATAAAACGTGTGACAACTTGCTCTGAAAAATTGTGACGACCTGACATTTATACAAAACATCCATATTCTAACATTGTTTACTTTTCAGTTAAAGTCTACTTCCATTATATAGCTAACTACTGTATGACTGCAGCACACCTTTTCTCCTAAGAAAGTTATGGAAAGTGATCAGTGGATGTGTTTTAAAAGCAGGGTATGGTGGAAAAACCAAAGTAGTAATAGTTAAAGGCTGGATATTACCACTAAAGGTGACGTTAGGGGTGCATTAATGAAGAGATGAGATTTCTAGGGGGCTTGGAAGGCTCTACCAGTGGGCAGGTGGTTACCTTACTCCACATGCCAGAGTTGTACATGGCAACGAGAATATCAGGACGGAGCAGCTCATTGCAGCCACTCTTGAGTAACTCCTTGGCCTTGCATTTATATTTTTCCTGTCCATTGAGGAAACACACAAACACAGATGCGCAAAAATCATGCCACAATTGAAGACAGAGACAGAGAGTAGCTCCTGAAGTCCAGAAAGAGAAGCTCAGTACCAAACTGTGTACTCCAAATACGCAATTTCACAAGAGTAAACTGAACCTTATCCCCACCTTATGACCTATCAAACTGTTTAGATGGAGCCCTATCTGGAGCACACAGATATGGACCTAGCTGTGCACACTCAAAAATTCCCATTTGGGTTTTTTGAATGGCAAACTAGCAGACACCTAAATCAGGGGAGAGAAAGAGACACAATCAAGTGACGTTGTAGCCATGCGACAGAGCCATCCATTGGATCGGAGACGACCTCATGCTCGGGCCCCTGTAGCAGGCGATGGACCCGCAGGGGACGGCTGGAGCTGGTGGCTTTACCTGACTCAGCTTGCTGGCCTCCTTAGCCAAGATGTTTCTAGGGTCATCTACAACTATGGTGTACTTATCCTTAGACTTCTCATAGCTGGCACGGTAGGACCTCTGCTCAGGATTTCAAAAAAGGAGTTAAAGACAACTGCCTTGAGAGCAGTGAGGATGAACATTCATTCAGGAGGAGAAAATATGTCATGACAGGTAAATTCAAAGTGAAATTTTAGTAAAGATATGGAAATATATATATCATTTTCATGAAATATAAAGGAAACAAACAGTTTGAGGTGGTATTAAGCATGTTGCAATAGTTTACCTTTAAAGATGTAACCATTATAGAGGCAGTGGAAGAAACACAGGTTATGTACGCAATTGTTTATGTTGTATTTTTACAGCATTCTTGCCAGGGTTCTCTTGCTTCATTACTCACATTGTGTTTAGCATTTAATATACCCCAGTATTATGATATGAAGTCATGCTTCTATTGACTTACATCATTAATCAAAAGGGAAGCGTTCTTGGCAGCCTCAAAGAATGGTGTGTCACATGTGTATTTGAAGTTGGCTCTGTTCTTCTCGAATGACGCTTTGTATAGTCTCTGTCAAAAAAAAAGATAGAAGAGAGTATGAGGCGGCTTTTGTTGTATCCCATTGTACTGAATATTCATTGTACTTTCACGGTAAACCAATGTTTACCATGTTTTCTGTATCCCCCCCCCAAAAAACAACTTTTGGTTAGGGAAATATGAAATCTGATGCATTCATTTTTTTTATTGATGGATGCATCAGATTTCAATCTGATGCGAAAAGGGTCCATAACTGTACCCATTAACGCATCTGTAGTAAAAAATAGTAAAATTGTGGTTGCTCTTTACTTCGCTGTAGAGGGTCTTGTTGTGTTCAGCCTGCACCATCTCAGGTGTGTCCCACACGTAGCAGCCGATGCCCTTGATCCAGTCCAGATCTTCTTTGTACTTGACCTAAAGGGAAGAAGAACACGTGACAGTGGTTAAACGGCACTATGAGCTTCTGTTAATGACACTGTGAGCTGACGAATTACAGAATAAAAAGAGAAGGTGGGTTTAGTTATACTCACATCACTGATGCAGTCCCTCACAATCCTGCTGTGGAAGAACTCAGGGCGGTCAGGGATGGACTTCCAGGTGCCCAATGTGCTGATGTACTTCTCCCTGTATTTGACCTGAGAAAAGGAGAGAGTGAGTGACAGGATTCCTCACTAAATCACATTTTACATTTTCAAGGCAAACAAAAAGTCTCTTAGTTTACTAACCTCACTGATGTCATCTCTGACCCTCTTGGCACAGAGAATATCCAGTGCGTCTTTGTCAGCGTGGTAGTGTCCCTTAGCAAGCTCAAAGGTCTCCTTGTAGCGCAACTGGAGAGAAATGATATAGATTGTTAGGGCGGCTCTATAATTGATATTGAACAGGCCAGTAAAGGAAGAAATAAAGCATCTGGCTGACTTACATCGCTGGCATTGAGGTAGGCCTTCTTAGAACGAACCAGGATTGGTGTGTCATGAATGGGAGTATACTTGTGCTTCATCTTCTCATACTGTTCCTTGTACTTTTTCTAAAGATGACACAAAAGATGAATTACAGGCTTTTCTGCATACATTACACACATGTTATACATTGCTAAAAAGGATCTTGGTGTTAAAAAAAATTACCTCACTGTACACCACTTTCATGGAACGGGCATGATCCATGATGGGAGTATGTGATTCGGGGGTGAAGAAGGCCCTCTCCTTAGATGCCAGATCAACGTACTGGTACTGTGAAGAGACACCAGTATTATATAGGCAAATCTGTATAGGCAATTTTTTTTCCAGTACATTGAGAACATTTATTAGAAAAGATTTAAAAACACTAGGCATCATACACTTGTCGACTTTGTAAATGGTTACAGAGAAAAACTGGGTTTTACACTAAATGACTGAGGATCACACACTACCACAAACAACCAGAAGTCCATCTGAAATTAACAAACTCACACAGAAATATGTGCTTGTTGCCAGGAGACGCATGACAAATTGAGACAATTTCAGCTCAAAATATCAATATCTTCCAACTGAACGGAATCAAAATCTGAAGCTTGTGACAGATGCTTTCTTCAGTAAAATGCATATCTTTGACTGGAAATCGCTTTTGCCAATTACATCAGCGAGGGTCTGACTATCATTTGTAAAACCTGACCCATTTAATTTTGAACCCTTAGTATGATCTTTTAATTTGACATATTATAACAAGTAATTATTTATGTTTAATTAGGGTTTGGGCTAAAAGTGATTTACCTTGTTGGTGAGAGACTGCGCCCACTTGGCTCTCTTAATCTCCAGGCCATCCACAGTGGTGGTGCATTTTGTCTTTTCCTTATTTCCATCAGCTCGATACACCATCTGAGGATAAAAACACATAAAGAGACAGTGAAGGATGTGGATAGGCTTTAATACAGGAATGATGAAGTCTATAACTGAGAAATAAAGCCTGAGGATGCAACAAAATCACTTACATTACTCATGTGGGTCTTGAGTTCAGACACACGCTTGTACTCTGGTGTGTCCAGGACCACACTGAAGTTGGAAAAGTTCTTCTTAGCATCAACTTCATATGATTTCTAGCAAATAGATAAAAATAAAAAAAACTGAATAGTACCAAAAATCAATAGAATAAACCATTATGAATGAAATGTGGCATGCATGATAATAAGTGAATGAATAATTACTCTAAACTTGGTGATCTCACGGATTCGGTTCATCTCAGGGGAGTCCACCATAAAGCAGCCAATACCTCTCAGCCAATGCAGATCCTCTTTATATTTCAGCTGCAGGAGATATAAGAACAGTTATTATACCTGAAAATGTCAAGAGGGCAAATACAACGTTTCCAGTATGCAATGTGTCACAGTAAATGTATGGGGGACACCTACATCGCTGTTGAGCTCATTGACATGGAAGCAGTGCAACAGCTGTGGGGTGATGGGCATTGGCAGAAAAGATCCTCTGCTGTTGTAGTACTTTTCCTTATAGCACACCTGTAGAGGAAAATAAACCATCAATAGAGCATCTGATAATTTTGGTGGTATCGTATTAACTCATATTTCACAATAAAGACATACTTACATCACTGATTGCTTGCTGAGTGGCCTTAACCTGTCTGATCTCAGGTGTGTCATACTCAGAGTGGATCTTGTCCTTTTCCTTCTCATATTTCTCACGATACAGCCGCTATGACAAAATGCAACCTTGTTAATATTCTTGTTCATGATAAAGTTAAAAATTCTAAAGTGAAACGCTATACATGGATATTGTACTTACTTGGTTGGTGACCTTGTTGGCATTCCTGATGGTGAGAAAGTTGACACCTTCAGGATCTAGTTTGTAGCTCCTGGCTTTCATCAGATCATAGGCTTCCCTGTACTTCATCTACAGAGATTGTAACATCAGATGAGATGCAATCCTAACATTTGACTCTTTTTTTTTTATTTTGAGAATTGAGGTGTTCTCGTACATTACTGGTGACGATGCTGTTGGCTTTGGCCTGTTTGTTGAGTGGAGTGTCATAAGGCAGAGTGTATCCGGTAGGCATTAAGATCTTATTGGCCTCTTTGTAGAAGTTCTAAAAAGAAAGAAAGGATGTGATTTAAACATTCATCAATGGAGAGACCAGTACATATTCTTATGAATTGTTAAGAGACGTCATACTTCGCTCTGGATGTAGTTGGCTTGACGGGCCCTTTCAGTATCGACAGTCACAGCAGGAGCAGTGTTTTTGCCCATGACATTAGTGACATAGTCATGACGGTAGTTGAGCTGCAGACATGAAGGATATGAGTTAAAAGATTCTGCTTCAATCAAAATGCAATAAAGGTATTCTGATACATGTTTTTGAGGTGTTACCTCGCTCAAGTTCTTAGCGCTCAGCTTGCATGTTTCATAGACAGGGGTGTCCATGACCACAGAGTACTGCTTAAAATGCTCGATTCCCTTAGCTCTGTACTGATTCTGAAAGACAGTATCACACAGGACAAGAAGATCCGATGTGAGATGATTATGGGGTAGGAGGAGCATGCAAGAAAATGAAATGAGGCTACACTTACGTCACTCTGCAGGTTCATAGATTGCTTGCAACGAAGAATCTCAGGAGTGTCCCAAGCATAGCAGCCAATACCCTTTAACCAGTTGAGGTCATCTTTGTAGAAGATCTAAATTAGATGCAATAATACAGGGTTACAACAACAAAAAGACCTCAAAACATCTCAGGTAGTGGAACCTAACGTGCTTGCCATTTGCATATGACAATACACAAAAATATGAAACGTGTTTGGATGTAGGGATAACTCACGTCGCTCAGTTGCTCGTTGACCTTGCGGGCATGTACGTACACCTGCATGTCAGGCAGGCAGATCCACTGATGCAGGTATTTACGGTAGTCAACCCCACTAACAGTCTTCTGAGTATTGCGTGCGGCTACAATGTCAAGCATGTCGGGAGGTATATTGATTTTAGCCTTGGTCTTCTCATATTTGTCTTTGTACAGGCGCTAATGAAAAAGGTGTTACAAAGAGCTTTTAATTGTTTGTACATTTGGTAAGTTACAAAGCTGAACCTCAGCTGATGCTTTACTCACATCCAGAACCAGTTTTCCAGCTTTTATACATCTTGCAGTGCCGGGGTCGTCCTCAAGACACTTAGGCAGACTGTACAGGGTCTTGAACTTCTCATAATCTTCCTTGTATTTAACCTACAGAAACCAAGGAAGGTTTAACGGGCAGTATGTTTAGGACACTCAGGCAGTTCCCTCTATATGGAGGCATAAGTAAGCACTGGAGAAGGGACTCACATTGCTCAGGATGACCTTCTGTTGTTTGGCATGGGCTAAGGCATGGGAATCATGAGGGATGTTGTAGCTCTTGGCCTTGATCTTGTCCCAAGCAGCAGAATATGCTTTCTGAATGTAGACAAAGAACATTTCAAGAACTGGGACAACAAATAAAACCAGGAACTCAGGATTTTAGAGCTTTTCTCGCAGGCTTACGGTGCTGTAGATCTCCTTCAGGTTGAAGCATCTTGCGTATTCCTGGGTGTCCAGAATGGTGGTGTAAATATGCTTCTCCTTATGATATGCCTCTCTGTAGTTCAACTGAAGATGAAACATAAAATATGCAGCGTATTACCATTTAAACTCCAGAGTATAGAGCTCTTGATAGTACTCAAGGATCTGACTTATCAGTTAATGGGAGTACAAACCTCACTGGCCCAAGTGTGGCCCAGGATGGCAGTCACATATACAGGGGTGTCTGTCACAATGGAGTAGTTGTTCCATTCCTTCTTGCCTTCTGCTTTGTATTTAATCTGTTTGGGGGAAAAAAAATTTAACCTTCAAACAGGTGGAAACACAATAATGTGTCTTTATTGTAAACTACAAGATGAGTTGAAAATGTTACTCACATCACTCTGTAGCTCATATGATTTCTTGGCACGTACGATCTCAGGAGTGTCCCAGGCGTAACAGCCAACGCCCTTCATCCAGTTCAGGTCTTCTTTGTAGAACACCTGCCAGGGAGAAATTAGTCAAATGTAGCCATTGAACAGGTCTGACACATTCAAAATATCACTGTAATCATAACCTACATCACTCAAGATCTCATTGGCCTTGCGTGCACGGATGGCATCGTTCTGATCAGGGTGGCATGTCCACTGGTGCAGGTGTGTACGGTATAGCACATCACTTAGGATTTCCTGGCATTTCTTGGCAACCACATGGCTGATCATATCAGCAGGAATGTGGAGCTTAGTTTTGGTTTCATTGTAGCCTTTGTGGTAGTCTCTCTGATGGACAGATTGAAAAAAGTCTGGTTGATGAGGAGTTCAACTATAAGATAAGTCAAGTGGATATCAAAGTACAGCGATGCCTTAGACCTCAGGCATGGTAATAATAAAAACAACAACTCACCAGATTTTTCATCTTCTCCATTTGGCCAGAGCGAACCACCTCAGGGTAGTCAACCAGAGTTGAAGCCATGTAGTGGCCTTTGGCTTTCTCATGGGCATCATGGTACTTATACTGCGGTGTTTCAATACAAGAAAGAATCAACAATCATCCCTTCTAAACCAGTATTTAACAGTGTTTGAAGCAAACAATCAATATAGGTATAATATTTTAAAAAAAAAGCCTTTTTTAAACACTGCACTGTCAGTAACTGACCCAAGTTATGTGGAAATAAGGAAAGGGTCTATTTTATTTCATTTTAATTCATTTTTGATACTCACATTACTGATCATGTCTCTGGTCCTCTTGGCTATTTGTACTGGCATATATTCATGGTTCAGCTGGTAGCCAGTGGCTTTGCTCTCATCCCAGTTGACTTTGTACAATTTCTAGAATAACAACAACAAAACATCCTAAATGCAATTCATCACATATACATAATATCTAAACATATACAAACATGTCTGAAATGGACTTTGTTACCTCACTGATTATCTTTGCAACATCTCTAGAGTGAGCCAGCTGTGGTGTATCTTCAGATCCAATGTAGTGACCCTTCTCCAGGTTAAATGATTCTTTGTACTTTAGCTGAGTAACAACAGAAAGATCGACCCAGTCGATAAGTTAACCTCTTTCACATCAGCATTCCCCAATGAAGATGAAAATGCCAAAATCTGAGAGACACTTACATCGCTGAGGTTGAAGGCATTAACCTTTGCAAGGACAACCTCAGGGCGATCCACAATGTGAGTAAATTTGCTAAAGTTGTCTTTAGCATCCTTCTTATAAAGTCTCTGCGTGGGGAAAAGAAACGGGCATTGTTGTAAGATAATGGAGGTTTTATTATAACAGAGAAGTTAGACAAAAAAGTGTGGTCAAACTTACTTCGTTCATAATCTTTTGGGCATTTCGGACTTTGACATGATCTACACAATCAGCAGCCACCCATCCACAACCACGTAACCATTCCAGATCTGCTTTGTAGACATTCTGGTGGGAGAGCATTATTACATTACATTACATTATGTTACATTGCATTACATTACATTATATTATATTAAAATCAGTTAAATCATTACATTGCATTACTGTTTTATATAGTAATTGAAAATGTAAATTTATTCCGTATTTCAATAAACGAGAACAATTATTTTGATTTAAAAACCTCTTCATCCAATACTTACGTCACTGGCTAATTCATACGCTTTACGGGCCTGAATAACATCATTTTGATCGGGCATGCATGTCCACTGGTGCAAGCGAGTTCTGTAGTTGTCATCATTGACTTGGATCTGGCACTTCTTTGCATGCTCAAAAGCTATCATGTCCACTGGGAGGTTGAACTTGGTCTTGGACTTGTTGAAGTCCTTCTTGTAGAGAGCATCACTAGCAATTCTAGCTGAGTTCAAAGCCAGCACAAGCAAAGGATCATCCTGGACACTGAGGGCTCCAATGTGATGACCAACTTGCTTACGATAACCAGCCTTGTACTTGTACTGCAAAAAAGGAGGAAGATTTATTTGCATACATAAATAAAATTAAGGTGAAATGAGTTTAGGATTAGGATTATTTATTTACTTACATCACTCTGCACTTTACTGGTGTTGATGCATTGTTTAATTGGGACTGCATCTCCGGGCATGAAGTATGATGTGGATTTGGCCTTGTCCCAGTTTTTGGTGTACAAATGCTACAAGTGATATTTAAAATGTCATTTTTGTTACTATTCAACTTTTTTATTCAACAATTCATACAGACAATATTTTTTCTCAAAAAGAAAAAAGGCTTTACCGGGTGGTGCATTTTGGCCACTTCCCTTGCTGTCGCTAGAACTGGGGAGTCTGTCAAGGTGTATTTAGTCTTGTCCTGGTGCCAGGCCTCACGGTACTTAGCCTGAGAAGACAAAACAAAGAGGACACTTAGAGAACAGTCATATGTTTGGAGAGAACATGATTTTGGAAACTATATATACTGTAAAAGTTCTGTTGTTTGAGTAACTACATGGAAAACCAATGCTTATTAGAGGTTCAAGCATGAAGTGTGCCCTAAAAATCTCTTACTCCATTCATTCACTATTAAAAACAATATAAAAAAATAATAATTTGTTACATTTATATAGCACTTTTCTGGGTACTCAAAGCGCTTTACATAGAAGGGGGGAATCTCCTCTACCACCACCAATGTGCAGCATCCACCTGGATGATGCGACGGCAGCCATGTTGCGCTAGAACGCCCACCACACACCAGCTTACTGGTGGAGAGGAGACAGTGATGAAGCCAATCAGTATTTATGGGGATGATTAGGAGGCCATGATGGACAGGGGCCAATGGGCAAATTTGGCCAGGATGCCGGGGTTAAACTCCTGGGATTTTTAATGACCACAGAGAGTCAGGACCTCGGTTTAACGTCTAATCCGAAGGACGCTGCTCTTTGACAGTATAGTGTCCCCATCACTATACTGAGGCGTTAGGACCCACACAGACCACAGGGATAGCACCCCCTGCTGGCCTCAATAACACCTCTTCCTGCAGCAACCTAGTTTTCCCAGGAGTCTCCCATCCAGGTACTGACCAGGCTCAACCCTGCTTAGCTTCAGTGGGCAACCAGTCTAGGGCTACAGGGTGATATAGCTGCTGGCCAATATCACCCTGTGCCAATATTAGGAAGCATTTTAATGATATGGCTTTGAAACTGAAAGTTATTATTATTATTATTTTTACATGTATGGAAACTACTTGCATAAATAAAGTACATTGTTTGATGATGGCTATTTAATTTCTCTTTTCATTAAATGAAAATGTAAAATTAAATGTAAATTTAAAATTAACCGTAATTACAATTTTATCATTGTTTATCATTGTTGTTTTCCTTTGTATGAATGGATGCTTGCAAATTATGTCGTATTGCTTACCTCATTGAGCACTTCAGCTGCGTTTTTGGAGCGCACAAAGTCAATTCTTTCAATGGGTGTTGTATATTTCTGATCGTCCAGCTTCACACGGTAGCCTCTCTGTGAATCAGAAAAAAAAAACAATCACACCTCTGTGTTGCATAAACTCATTGGTAGAAATAGCTACAGTATATAGTGCCAAAAGACTTACGTCAGCCAGGATCTTTTGGGCATTCCTCACTTTGATAACTTCAACAGACTCATGGGGAATCCATCCACATCCCCTGAGCCACTCCATGTCAGCCTTGTAAACAGCCTAAACAACAAAAACAATCAAATGAAAGAAAGTATCACACTATTTCCTAGATTTTTTTCAATGGAACCATTTTAACCGTTTAATCAAAGCTCAACTTACATCACTGCGCAGATCATAGACTTTTCTGGCCTGCACGACATCATTGGAGTCTGGCAGGCAGGTCCAGTTGTGCAGGTAGGTTCTGTAGTTGAAATCATTGACCTGGGTCTGACATTTCTTGGCCAGCTCAAGAGACAGCAGATCCGCTGGGAGGTTGAACTTGGTCTTGGACTTGTTGAAGTCCTTCTTGTAGAGAGCATCACTAGCAATCCTAGCTGAATTCAAGGCAAGCATGATCAAGGGATCATCCTGGACACAGCGGGCTCCAATGTGATGACCAACTTGCTTACGGTAACCAGTCTTGTACTTGTACTGCATTTGAAAGATTTGAAGTATTCATATTTACATTACTCTTAAATAACAGAGGAGAACATTTCAAAGCCAAAATTAAAGATAGCTAATCAAAACCTTTTACAATATAAGAGAGAGAAAATACTACAAAGTTTAGAAAACAGACAGAAAAAACATGACTTTGCGTTTTCTTACGTCACTGGCTATGTCTCTGGAGGCTTTAGCCTTGATCACAGAAACGGCATCCTCTTTGATCTGGTAACCCTTTGCCTTTCCAGCATCCCAGTCTTTGGTATACATTTTCTGCAACAGGACAAAAAAGTGGAAAGTGTTACCCAATAGTTTAATAGCATAATAAGCTCATAAAATAAAGTTAATTTTAGCAATACTCAGCAATTCTGCATGTGAGTTTGCTTACATTGCTGACAGCAATGGCATTGGCTCTGGACAACTCGATGGCAGGTGTATTTGGCATGATGTGGACAGATGTCTTATCTTTTTCCCATGCTTCTCTGTATTTTCTCTGTGAAAAAAAAAAAAAAAGGTTAAGGGCTTTATTTGGCACACATTGACGCAAAAACAAAAAAAGACACAATTCAATTCACAAGTCTATTACACTAATTTAGAAATATTTTACATTTATAATTAACTGTACACATAGTCGTAATTACTATCATTACTACTACAACTATATTCTTCCAATATTTAAATGTTTTGATTAATAATAATATTTGTAATTGAAATTAAAATAAATATAATTTTACCCAGTGTTTGTGCTATTCATTTTTATGCTTCATAATTTTTAAGCAGTCTTCAACTGTAATCTGAACATAAATCTGAGTGAAGTACTAAAGGAAAGGCAATAATCTTACATCACTGAGGATGTCAGCATTTTGCTTGGCTAGGACGATGACCGGCAAGTCCACAGCACTGGTGAACTTGACAGTACTGGGAGGCTGGCGATACAGATTCTCGTTGAGGATCGTCTGAGCATTCTTGACTTTGATGACATCAATAGATCCTTGCGTCATCCAGCCACACCCACGGATCCACTCAAGGTCAGCTTTGTATACAGCCTAGTTTGAAAGTTTACAACAAAGATGTTAATTTAGTAATATAACAAACCAATGTAAACAGCACAGTGTGTGAAACTAATCATATACGTACATCACTGCGCAGATCATAGACCTTCCTGGCCTGGACGACATCATTGGAGTCGGGCAGGCAGGTCCAGTTGTGCAAGTGTGTTCTGTAGTTGAAATCATTGACCTGGATCTGACATTTCTTAGCCAGCTCAAGAGACAGTAGATCCGCTGGGAGGTTGTACTTGGTCTTGGATTTGTTGAAATCTTTCTTGTACAGAAGATCACTAGAAATCTTGCCTGAGTTCAAGGCCAGCATGATTAAGGGATCATCGTGGATGCTGAGGGCGCCAATGTGGTGTCCTTGCTGCTTCCTGTATCCGGTTTTGTACTTGTACTGCAAGGTTTTAATGCATAAAAGAGATTGAGCACTATCATTTAACAGAGTGTGTTTAATGTGTTAGATAAGATCCACAATGATACTTGCATCACTAATGATGTCTCTGGAAGCCTTGGCAGACTTCACTGCGACGGCATCCTTAGGCAGGAAGTAGCCCTTCTTAAGGCTGTTCTCATAGTCTTGACGGTAATATTTCTGCAAGAACATGGGGAATCAACACTTATTGATTTAACAGGATTTGAAACATTAACTATTGTGCATTTATTTCTGATTTATAAGTCACTACGAAACAGTGTTTCTATACTTACGATGCTTGTGTTGAGTTTGTTCTGTTTTCCAAGCACAATCTCAGGGGTGTCTGGCATGACATGGATATGGATCTTATCCTTATTCCAGGCATCAACATATGCACTCTGCAATGCAATAATAATGAAGACAAAAATTTAGACGCATGCACCTATGCACTACACAACCCCAACCTGCAACAGTGATTTCAAACAGTGATTAAATTTTTTTTTACCTTTACACAGTGAAATCTTCTATGAAAAAAAATACCTTGTCCATGGTCTTGGCATTGGCTTGGGCAAGAGCAAAAGGTACGGAATCTGTCTTGCTAGTATACTTTAAGGTGCTTGGATGCTGTCGGTACTTCCTTTCATTCAGAATCTCACCAGCCTTTTTAGCCTTCTCTACATCAACTGAGCCAATGGGTACCCATCCTGTACCTCTGATCCAATCCATATCAGCCTTATACACAGCCTGATGGCAGAAAATACATGATAAATAGCAAGAAAGCAGACAATGCTGGTAGTGTAGATCTATTGATTACGATTACAAATAAAAAAATTACAGAAACTCACATCGCTCTGAAGATCATAGACTTTCCTGGCCTGGACGACGTCATTGGAGTCGGGCAGGCAGGTCCAGTTGTGCAGGTAGGTTCTGTAGTTGAAATCATTGACCTGGGTCTGACATTTCTTGGCCAGCTCAAGAGACAGCAGGTCCGCTGGGAGGTTGTACTTGGTCTTGGACTTGTTGAAGTCCTTCTTGTAGAGAGCATCACTAGCAATCTTAGCTGAGTTCAAGGCCAGCATGATCAAGGGATCATCCTGGACGCTGAGGGCTCCAATGTGATGACCAACTTGCTTACGGTAACCAGCCTTGTACTTGTACTGCAAGAGAAAGATGATTGCAGCATTAAAGATGTCTCCTATTTATACTTACATGACAGGGCAATAAGAGAGAAAATGTATCAATCAGCTTGTAATATCAGTGTGACTTTCTAGACAGTATATACTCACATCACTAATAATTTCTCTGGATTTTTTAGCAGCTTTGATGGCGACAGCATCGGTTTTGATGTCATAGCCTTTCCTGAAAATGTCCTCAACCGCTTGTCTGTATAGTTTCTGTAAGCAGAATTTTATTTTGTATTTTATGTTTTTTTTAAGTGAAATGTTAAATTGGAATATTTTGGAAATCAAACAGAATGCATGAATTTGAGAGGCTTAGTTTAACAACTTAAACAAAAAATATAATGAAGAAAAAAAAATCATTCAAAAGTGATACTTACCCTACTATTGGTAATTGCATTAGCCTTTGAGAGCACAACCTCTGGGATATCAGGAGGGATGTGGATCTTTATCTTGTCAGCCTCCCATGCTGCATGGTACTGACGCTAGAATGAAAAAAATATGTTGTCCGCAACAATTTCAATACCGTGTCAGCTGTTATTAAGGACAATAAGAACATCTTGCAACGGATCAAAAATAACATAAAAGAGTCATATATGCAAATTAATGTATACTAAACCTTATGTAGTAATTGATATTGACTAAATTGTTCTCCAGAGAATTGTTGACATAGTTCAGTCGGATTCCAATCATATGACATTTATTCTACTAACCTGATCCATAGTTTGAGCATTTGCCTTTGCAAGCACCAAAGGCATGGACTGCATGTCTTGTGTATACTTGAATGTTTGTGGTTTCTGTCTATAAAGTCGCTCGTTGAGGATCTCAGCTGCTTTCTTTGCTTTCAGGACATCAAGCGAGCCAATGGGGACCCATCCTACACCAGTCATAAACTCCATGTCTGCTTTGTACACAGCCTGAGGTGAAGAGGAAATGTTACTTTGCAAAACAAAACAGTTCATATTTGATTAAAAAGTATCTGTAGAAATAATTGAATGCCATTTTAGCTTGACAAACGTACATCGCTACGGAGATCATAGACTTTTCTAGCCTGGACGACATCATTGGAGTCTGGCAGGCAGGTCCAGTTGTGCAGGTAGGTTCTGTAGTTGAAATCATTGACCTGGATCTGACATTTCTTGGCCAGCTCAAGAGACAGCAGATCCGCTGGGAGGTGGAACTTGGTCTTGGACTTGTTGAAGTCCTTCTTGTAGAGAGCATCACTAGCAATCCTAGCTGAATTCAAGGCAAGCATGATCAAGGGATCATCCTGGACACAGCGGGCTCCAATGTGATGACCAACTTGGTTACGGTAACCAGTCTTGTACTTGTACTAAAAATAACAAATAAAAAGTTTTTAGAAAGTAATTGTGAATAATAATGTGTGCGTTTGACACAAACTGTTTAAAAAAAGTCACTCACGTCACTGACGATATTCCTGGATGCCTTAGCTGCTTTGATAGCAATAGCATCACCGCGCAAATCGTAGCCCTTCTTCTTAGATTCTTCATTGGCAAGTTTATACCTTTTCTAAAATTGGAAAATATTTTATAGATTTAGAGTTATCAGAAATTTTTTTAAATGTGAATATTTCAGACATACACTGTACATACCTCACTGTAATTTATATTGTTTTGCTTTGCCAATAGAACATCCATACAGTCAGGCATAATGTGGATTTTCGTTTTATCCTTTTCCCAGGCTTCAGTGTAAAGTTTCTATAAGAGTTGAATAAAATTATATGTCAGACATTTAAAACTTGAAGCTATTTGTAAGAGTTCTTGTGTTCAGAAACCTACTGACAAGATTTACCTTGTTTGCATTAGTAGCATTATTTTTAGCTAAAACTAGTGGCATGTCTTCAGTAGTAACGGTGAACTTAAAGTTGCTTGGGTGCTGACGGTACTTCCTTTCATTCAGGATTTCCCCAGCCTTTTTCACTTTCTCAACATCAACTGAACCAATGGGAACCCATCCTAATCCTTGAAGCCATTTCAGATCAGCCTTGTACACTGCCTAATTGCACAGACAAAAAATAAATAAATAAATAAATAAAAATAAATAAATATATATATATATATAATATATATATATGAATAATTTGACATGATTGTAGCAAGAAATAACAAAAGTCTAGAGGACTTTAAATAGACGTACATCACTCTGGATCTCATAACATTGTCTGGCCTGGACGACGTCATTGGAGTCAGGCAGGCAGGTCCAGTTGTGCAGGTAGGTTCTGTAGTTGGCATCATTGACTTGGATCTGGTTCTTCTTGGCCAACTCAAAAGCTATCATGTCCACTGGGAGGTTGAACTTGGTCTTGGACTTGTTGAAGTCCTTCTTGTAGAGAGCATCACTTGCAATTCTAGCTGAATTCAAAGCCAGCACGAGCAAAGGATCATCCTGGACGCTGAGGGCTCCAATGTGATGACCAACTTGCTTACGATAACCAGTCTTGTACTTGTACTACAGTTGAATGAATAAGGGCAATTAGAGTGAATAAAAGACTAGGAGAACATTCTGGACCATGAACTACGAATGACTATGAATAAAGAAAGGACAAAAGCACTCACATCACTGATGATATCCCGAGAGGCTTTAGCTGCTTTAATAGAAATGGCATCACCACGCATGTCATAGCCTTTCTTTTTGGCCTCCTCATTTGCAAGCGTATATTGTTTCTGGAAATAAAAACAATAGTTAAAGAAATTATGTTATATCAATAAATATAATATAATTTAAATGCCCACAATTATTAAGAAAGTAACAAAAGTAAATATGGGAAAAAATATATAACTTCTCATTAACAGTTCAATGACTTGAACCGAATGACTCACCACACTGTAGTTAATTTTATTCTGTTTGGCAAGCAATATCTCCATTGTATCTGGCATGACGTGGATCTTGGTCTTATCCTTTTCCCAAGCTTCCACATAGCTTTTCTATAGTGTAAAGGAAAATAAAAAGAATCATAAATGCAAAGCATCTATACACATTACAATGGAAAAGAGAAGAAATTTAATGATTCTGATCAAATCAGGCTACCTTGTTCATGATGCCTGCATTGTTTTTGGCCAAGACCAGAGGCATATCTTCAGTTGTGCAAGTGAACTTGAAGTTGCTTGGGTGCTGACGGTACTTCTGTTCATTTAGGATTTCTCCAGCCTTTTTCACCTTCTCAACATCAATCGAACCAATGGGAACCCATCCGAGTCCTTGGAGCCATTTAAGATCAGCTTTGTACACCGCCTGAGAACAAACATAGCAAAAACATTGCCATTATGTACAGAAATTATATGCCTGTATAAACTGGATGTTTTTGAAAAATGGAGATCTCACTTTTTAAAATCCTAAATATAGCATATCTATGTAGCAGCTTACATCACTCTGAAGATCATAGACTTGTCTGGCATGGACGACATCATTGTATAACAAACCAATGTAAACAGCACAGTGTGTGAAACTAATTATATACGTACATCACTGCGCAGATCATAGACCTTCCTGGCCTGGACGACATCATTGGAGTCGGGCAGGCAGGTCCAGTTGTGCAAGTGGGTTCTGTAGTTGAAATCATTGACCTGGATCTGACATTTCTTGGCCAGCTCAAGAGACAGTAGGTCCACTGGGAGGTGGAACTTGGTCTTGGACTTGTTGAAGTCCTTCTTGTAGAGAGCATCACTAGCAATCTTCGCTGAGTTCAAAGCCAGAACAAGCAAAGGATCATCCTGGACACTGAGGGCTCCAATGTGATGACCAACTTGCTTACGATAACCAGTCTTGTACTTGTACTGTTTAAAAGAAAGAGTGGTTTATGACACGAGTTAATTTTATGATTTGAAATGTTTTGTTGACTTTTTAATGCTGTAAATCAAAATACTCACATCGCTGACAATATCCCTGGAAGCCTTGGCTGCTTTGATGGCGATGGCATCACTTCGCAGGTCATAGCCCTTCTTTTTAGCTTCCTCGTTTGCAAGCTTGTATGAATTCTTAGAAAACATTCAAATAAACAATCATTTTATTACAAAATTCACAAAGTAGAAAATAATATATAAATTATTAATCAAGGACATCCATTATACACCATTAGGGGCTAATGCTGTGTCATACTTACCACACTGTAGTTGGCCTTGTTTTGTTTTGCTAGTACAATGTCCATAGCATCTGGCATAACATGGACCTTTGTCTTGTCTTTGTTCCAGGCGTCAACATATTGTTGCTATCAATAGGAGCATGAAATTGAAAAATAAGAAAAACACTTCATATCCACACATCAACTGTCTACACACTTAAAAAATTAAATAAATGAGAAAATTACACATGCATATGTAAAATCTGATCAGCAGTTACCTTGTTCATGACATCATTGTTGGCTTTAGCCAAGACAATCGGCATGTCTTGAGTTGTCATGGTGAATTTGAAGTTGCTTGGGTGCTGACGATACTTATTTTCACTCAGGATTTCTCCAGCCTTTTTCGCTTTCTCAACATCAAGAGAACCAATGGGGACCCATCCGAGACCTTGAAGCCATTTTAGATCAGCCTTGTAAACAGCCTAAGAGCATATTATGTTGAAAGAATACCTGTTAGTGACTATACAGCTTATTTATTGGTATCTTGGTAGCTTTATCTCTTTATGTCTTATCTCTAAGGACTCAAGCAATCCCTTTTTCTATTTTAATAACACTCTTGCATACTGGCTACAAACTAAAAAAAAAAATGGAAAGTCAATTCCATGAAGATCCAGAAATGGATAAATGGATCAACAGAAGATGGATATCACATACATCACTCTGGATGTCATAGACTTGTCTGGCCTGGACGACGTCATTGGAGTCTGGCAGGCAGGTCCAGTTGTGCAGGTAGGTTCTGTAGTTGAAATCATTGACCTGGGTCTGACATTTCTTGGCCAGCTCAAGAGACAGCAGGTCCGCTGGGAGGTGGAACTTGGTCTTGGACTTGTTGAAGTCCTTCTTGTAGAGAGCATCACTAGCAATCTTAGCTGAGTTCAAGGCCAGCATGAGCAGAGGATCATCCTGGATGCTGCGTGCTCCAATGTGATGACCAACTTGCTTACGGTAACCAGTCTTGTACTTGTACTGCAAGGAAAGAAAATATTCTCAGTGTAGCAAATTATATCCTCAATGTGTCATATATTGCCTTATCAGTTTGTTGTACTTACGTCACTAGCAATGTCTCTGGAGGCTCTGGCAGCGATGATAGATATGGCATCACTGCGCATATCATAACCCTTCTTCTTGGCCAGTTCATGGGCGAGTTTATATTGTTTCTGAAGAGCAAATCACACAAAATATTTGAACAAACTTGTGGGAACAGCAGAATATAATGTATCCTTTGTTGTCTTCACATAAAAGCAATGGTCATTGCTCTTAATCTGTCTATGTGTCATAGTCAATATTTATAATATTTGTTTCTGTTTTACAACTGGAAATACTTTGATATACAACTGAGCATTCAATTTTAAATATGAAATACTGACCTCACTATAGATGACTTTGTTTTGCTTGGCAAGAACCACATCCATTGCATCTGGCATGATGTGAACCTTCGTTTTATCACTGTTCCAAGCTTCAACATATTTTGACTGCCGGAATGGAGAGAGAATTAAACACCAAAATTAATGTCAAAAACAATATTCTAGACCTGTCCCATATGTGTCTAGATATCAAATGTACAGCTACAGTACCTTGTTCATGATGTCATTATTGGCTTTAGCCAAGACCAGTGGCATATCTTCAGTTGTGCAAGTGAACTTGAAGTTGCTTGGGTGCTGACGGTACTTCTGTTCATTTAGGATTTCTCCAGCTTTTTTCACCTTCTCAACATCAATCGAACCAATGGGAACCCATCCGAGTCCTTGGAGCCACTTCAGATCAGCTTTGTACACCGCCTAAGAGCAGACATGTGTGAAAAGAGTGCCTATACAAGCCTCATAAGGATGACCCTTTAACCTTATTTATACATGTATAAACAGAGGTGTAGTGGTAAAAAAAGAGGTGGGTAAACTATAAATTCTGGTGGACCACGACGTGGTCACCCGGTAAGGTGGGCCACTGCCTACCGGTGTATGTGTATCTCCTGATGACATTGCTATAGGCAGGGCTCGACATTAAGCCTTTTCATACGCTTGTCCTTCGGACAAGTAAATCTGTCATTCACTTGTCCGAGTAAAAAAGTTTCTCGTCCGGATTTTTTTTTGTGTTAATTTATTCTGAACAATATTCTCATCAGTGTTCAATCAGCTTTGATATTTAAATTCGCATTTTGTAATATCTGCACCTTTAAAGGGCATCACCTCCCCCAATATTATGAAATGTATGCTTCATCTTTCATTTTAAATTCCTAAATTTGATCAATAAATTAAATTATTTAGAATAATAAGACACTATAGGGCTGTTACCCTAGGTAGGGCTAATTAAATTAAATCATTTACAATTGCATAAAATAATGTTATGAAATTGATTTAAATTTACAAATAAGAAACGTTGGAAAGAATGATCTACTTTTAAACATAACACTAAACCGCCAGTAGGTGGCGGCAGGCGACCGTCTTAATGAGTGAGTCATTGATTCATTCATTCAAACGATTCGTTCAAACGGCTGATTCATTCAAGAATGAGACAGATGTTTATGAATGGGTCATTGAATCTTTGACTCAATCGATTCGTTCAAAATGCTGAATCATTCAGTAATGAAAACAGGTTGAGTGTTCCTGTGAGATGCGCCGTGGTTCTGCTGTGATTTTTGTTTGGAACTATTTTCGCTGCTGAAACAGAACAAAAACAGCCATATTGCATCTAAAATGTAAGTGACTTAATTTTAACTGTTTATTAAACTGTTGTAGGAAATCAATGTCACATTTTCACATTTTGTCACAATGTCACATTTTCAATCGTGATGGTGTTCAGGAAAAATAATTGAGGTTGCTTATTATGTTAAAAATATAAACTCCACATTTAGATTTTTTATAGGCAGTATGAGTGTGTGTGTGCGCTCATTTGTGTAGATTTCTCCTCGAGAGGCTGCGCGAGCGTCAACAGCGCAACCTTACCGTCAGTAATAGTCAACAACACTGACAGTAATGCAGCGCAATATGAAAGAGTTCGTCTTAGGTTTAAAGGGATACTCCACTTTTTTTGGAAATAGGCTCATTTTACAACTCCCCCAGAGTTAAACTGTTGAGTTTTACCGTTTTTGAATCCATTTTGAATCCATTCAGCCGATCTCCGGTTCTGGCGTAATGATATGACGCAGCGCCTGAAAATAGTTCCGATGTGTTGACGGAAGGTGGCCTATTTTCAGGCGCTGCGTCATATCATTACGCCTGCTGCTCTCATGGTACGGCAGTGAAGTTTCTTGATTATTACGCAGGAATGAGAGTATAGTTCCTAGCCATATCAGCCTAGAAAATCGCAACTTTCCATTTTCCGTCGGTCTTAGTGCACGATGTAACTACAGAAGAGTCAAGTTTTAAATAGGAAAAATATCGAAACTCTTTGGTGATTTTTGTTTGAGAACTGCTAATGGTCTTGTCCACTTCAATGATGTATGCTAAGCTATGCTAAAAGTGGTACCGCCAGAACCGGAGATCGGCTGAATGGATTCAAAAACGGTAAAACTCAACAGTTTAACTCTGGGGGAGTTGTAAAATGAGCCTATTTCCAAAAAAAGTGGAGTATCCCTTTAACAACCTATGAAACTAATAATGAACAATATGAAAGTAAAACGACATACGATTAATTTATAGCTATTTCGACTGGATAAACGCACTTTGGAGGTGGGTAAACGCTATTTCCGAATATTGGGAGGTGCGTAAACGGCGTTTACGTGCGTTTAGCCTCCACTACATCCCTGTGTATAAAATTGCAGTAAATTCAGACTTACATCACTCTGGATGTCATAACATTGTCTGGCCTGGACGACGTCATTGGAGTCAGGCAGGCAGGTCCAGTTGTGCAGGTAGGTTCTGTAGTTGGCATCATTGACTTGGATCTGGTTCTTCTTGGCCAACTCAAAAGCTATCATGTCCACTGGGAGGTTGAACTTGGTCTTGGACTTGTTGAAGTCCTTCTTGTAGAGAGCATCACTAGCAATTCTAGCTGAATTCAAAGCCAGCACGAGCAAAGGATCATCCTGGACGCTGAGGGCTCCAATGTGATGACCAACTTGCTTACGATAACCAGTCTTGTACTTGTACTGTGAAAAGTCCATTAAAACATCTTTTACTTTCTGATAAACTACACAGTAATCATATGCTGGGTCCAATAAGGAAGAAAGACTTACATTACTAGCAATGGCACATGATGCTTTAGCAGCTTGAATTGCGATAGCATCAACGCGTAGATCGTAACCTTTTTTCTTTGCTTGTTCATTGGCAAGTCTGTAAAGTTTCTAAAGGAGAATAAGAAATGATTATTTACTATTATACTTTGACAATTACTGCTTGCAATCAATCAACAATTATGAATCTGATGGATTCACTTACCTCACTGTAATTAACTTTATTTTGACGAGCAAGAGTCACTTCCATCGAATCTGGCATAATGTGAATTTTGGTTTTGTCCTGTTCCCAGGCTGAAATATACTTTTGCTGTAGAAAGAATAAATGGGTCAATTTTAAATTATTAATTTATACTGGCTATTATTAATTATGTCACTAAAAGAAAGTCAGTTGACTAAACATAATAGTCAAGATAATCAAAAGCAAAGCGCAGTGTCAAGTCAAATGATTTCAATTTTCACCTTGTTGTTGATGTCATTGTTGGTTGCAGCTAGGACCAGATCCATAGAAGACATATCTTTAGTGAACTTGTGGTTACTGGCAGGTGTGCGGTACTGTTTCTCGCTGCCTATCCGGCCAGCAAGTTTTGCTTTCTCCACATCCAGAGATCCAATGGGAATCCATCCAACTCCTTTGATGTAATTGTTATACTCAGATTTGTAGATGTTCTGCAGAATGAGAAAGAATGCTGTCATATCCACCATGGAAAAACTAATTGAAAAAGAATAGCATTTTATCAAAGACATTAAAACATAAGAAAATGCAAAGATCCCGACTCACATCACTTGCGATCGCCTGCATGTTGCGGGCTAGTACCAGGTTCATGGCATCAGGCAGAACTTTATTATGTGCAACGATATGCCTGTATCCAGCAAAGGTCTGAGCAGCCGTAGCCTGCTTAGCATGAACAACGCTCAACATGTCCACGGGGGTGTGGTACTTCAGCTTGGACTTGTGGTAATCCTTCTTGTATAGTTTATCACTCTGAATCTTAGCCACCTGCATGTAGTGCACCAGCAAGGGGTCGTCCTGGATGCTACGGAAGCCAATATGATGGCCTCTTGCTTTATTGTACTCCTTTTTGTACTTGTACTGTAATGAAAAGTATATGTAGAGGTCAGAACTGGTAATACTTGGATAAAGCTAGTGACAGAAACATTTGATTATCTATTTGAAAAAAACTCACATCGCTGGCAATGTTTGTGGAGGTCCTAGCCGCAATCACTGATACAGCATCTGCCTTGAGGTCATAACCTTTCTTTTTCAGGGCTTCCAGTCCTGCTTTGTAGGCTTTCTGTAGACAAAACGTAATTCCAGTACAGGTTATACACGTTTTTAGGCATGACTTACCTCATTTCTTTTACAAAATGGCTACAAAATCATCATGATAGAAGACACCAATGGCTCAAAGGGTAACATTTATTGTCAATAATTATAGGAATAAACAAACCTTCCACCACGAAATATAGCCTACATCATTATCCAAACTTTAGGCTGTTGCCAAACAACGTAGCAAAATGGCATATTAATATTAATTAGATTATATATTAGTTAGTTCCAGCAAAAGCAGACAAAGTGTCTGGAAATATTCTGTTGAAAATGTATTTTACTCAATTTGAACTTCGTGTAAACAATTTAAAGATTACACCTACCTCACTCATGTTGATAGCATTAGCTTTTGCAAGAATGATTTCCGGAATGTCAGGCATGACATGGATCTTTAACTTGTCCTTGTTCCAAGCATCCGTGTAAGCTTGCTGCAATAAAATGCATTTAAAATATTTTTTATTAATGGGACCAGCCACATAATCCATTAGAAATTACAAGCAGACTAATCTCAGAATTTATAATTACCATAAGAGTTAATTACAAAAGTGTAACCTACCTTGTCCATGATTTTATTGTTGGCGGTAGCCAATGCGAGATCCATAGAGTCCATAAGTTTTTGGAACTTGTAGTTGGAGGGGTGAGTGCGGTACTTGTGGTCACTCAGGATCTTTCCTCCAATCTTTGCAGTCTCTACTCCCAATGAACCAATAGGTACCCATCCCACACCCTTCATTGTGCAGTTGTACTCACTCTTGTACTCAACCTGAAAAATACAAGTTTCATTTAGACAATTTATAGTGACAGAAGTGGAAGCTTTGCTAAAAAAAAATGACACGTAAAGTCGAAGAGTATGACTCACATCACTGGAGCTGATGTTCATGGAGCGAGCTAACGCCAGGTTCATGGCATCAGGAAGCAGGGTGTAATTGTGTAAATGCTGCTTGTATCCTGCATATGTCTGAACCTTAGAGGCATTTTTGGCCTGCACCACACTTAACATGTCCACGGGGGTGTGGTACTTCAGCTTGGATTTGTGGTAATCCTTTTTGTAGTTCCTCTCACTCTGTATCTTAGCCACCTCCATGTAATGCACCAGCAAGGGGTCGTCCTGGAGGCTACGGAAGCCAACATGGTGGCCTCTTGCCTTCTCAAATGCCAGTTTATACTTGTACTGTAATGGCAGAAACATGGATTAATCAGAAAAGATTCCAACACATCAAGAATTTTTGCAAACATACAGTATAAGAGCAAGAGGACAATGGCTGATGGGATACTTACATTGCTAACAATATTTCTGCCGGCTTTGGCAGCCACAATCGAAATAGCATCTGGTTTGAGATCATAGCCCTTTTTATACATTTCCTCAAGGCCAGCTTTGTAGAGTTTCTGAAAATACACAGAAAAGGCAATGAAATATACTGCACTGGTGTTTTTTGCTTTGATTATTAATGAGACTATTTTGAAGAAATGCAAAAGTCAGTCTTGTGAATCATACCTGGCTCATGTTCAATGAATTGGCCTTGGCCAGGACAATTTCAGGACTGTCAGGCATCACATGGACCTTAAGCTTGTCCTGTTCCCAGGCAGCATGGTAGGATTTCTGCAAACAAAAGCATTTAAATGTTCATTGATTGACGATTATTTTTTCACCAGTCAAACCAATGAAAATAAACAGAATCTAGGCTTGCCTTGTCCATGATCTTATTGTTGGCGGTAGCCAATGCGAGATCCATAGAGTCCATAAGTTTGTGGAACTTGTAGTTGGAGGGGTGAGTGCGGTACTTGTGGTCACTCAAGATCTTTCCCCCAATCTTTGCAGTCTCTACTCCCAATGAACCAATGGGTACCCATCCCACACCCTTCATTGTGCAGTTGTACTCACTCTTGTACTCAACCTGGGAGACAACAAACAAAATGTTCAATCCTTTGTTTATCCAATTGCACTTCAATTGTAATAAAGATCACACAAGTTATGAGCTACCCCCTCCAGGTGGGATGCATGGGTCTTAAAAATTATGGACTTACATCACTGGAGCTGATGTTCATGGAGCGAGCTAACGCCAGGTTCATGGCATCGGGAAGCAGGGTGTAATTGTGTAAATTCTGCTTGTATCCTGCATATGTCTGAACCTTAGAGGCATTTTTGGCCTGCACCACACTTAACATGTCCACGGGGGTGTGGTACTTCAGCTTGGATTTGTGGTAATCCTTTTTGTAGTTCCTCTCGCTCTGTATCTTAGCCACCTCCATGTAATGCACCAGCAAGGGGTCGTCCTGGAGGCTACGGAAGCCAACATGGTGGCCTCTTGCCTTCTCAAATGCTTTTTTGTATTGATACTATGATCAAAGAACAATAAATTCTAATCAATCCAATATTATCCATTTACATCATTTTTTGGTTTAGATTTTTCGGACCTGCTGAACAGCCCTTTCAAACATTTTAATGCAAGATGCACTTTGCACTTACATTGCTGGCAATGTGCCTTCCTTGTTTAGCAGCAAGAATGGAAATAGCATCAGATTTCATGTCATAGCCTTTGGCAATGTCCGCAAGCCACTGAGCCTTGTAGTTTGACTATAAAAAATAAGATTTTTGTTAATATCTACATTATATTAGTCTTTCAAAACAAACACAATCAAACAAACAAACAAATAAATAAATTTAACTTCAATAAATTAAATGTAATTAACCGATCATGTCATAGTATATAAATAAAAAAACAATTAGAAAAAAAATATGCTATGAAAATACATTTAAAAGAAAAAACTTAAACACTTCAGTGGTAAAGACTGCATATGTTAAAAAAAAGTGTTAATGCAATAATTAAGTTGAACTATCAATGAACAAAACTTCTAAAGCATTTAATTTCTACATACACAATTTAACATCAAAATAGGTATATGTTAACATTAGGTAATGCATTAAGAACTAAAATAAGCCAAGATTAATAAATGCTGTAAAAATGATTTTTCATTTTTATTTCATAATATCTAATATTAACACATAGAACCCTACAGAAAAGCGTTTCTCTTTTATTCAATTTAGATTGTATTTGCCATTACAAGTAAACACTTTGTACATGCACAGAACATACAAACATTTTGTCATTTGAAGTTCACTTCATTCACCTCACTCATAGTCTGGGCATTATATTTGGCCTGGAGGAACTCTGGGGCATCAGCTGGTAGATTGTAGGTGTGCATGAATTTCTCTCCAGAGGCTTTATAGGCCGTCTAAAATGCAATAAAAATAAAACAAGAACTTGTGAGTCAGTTCTATAGCATCATTGTGGTTATCATTCAGAATAGATCCTTGAAGTACTCTTACTTTATTTTGTAGTTTTGTGTTGCTCATGGCCAAAACCATGTTCATCTGGTCTGTTAGACTGGTAAATTTCAATGCGCTGGGGTGAATTCTGTATGACTTCTCATCAAGGGCTTTGTTGGCAGTCTTAGCCCTCTCAACATCTATAGAACCTATAGGAACCCAGCCTGCTCCTTTGAAGATGTTGTTGAAATCTGATTTGTACAAATTCTGAAGAGATAAAAAGAGATCTGTTAATAATTTGTTCAAAACATAAGTAATCATTTCAGGTTTACAATAAAAGTACCACATATCCTTTTTCAGTAGTTCTTACATCACTCTGGATCTCCATCATGTTGCGAGCCAGTCCAATGTGCATGGCATCAGGAAGGAGGATATAGTTGTGATGGTGCTGCTTGTATCCTGCATTTGTCTGAACCTTGGAGGCATGTTTGGCCTGCACCACACTTAACATGTCCACGGGGGTGTGGTACTTCAGCTTGGATTTGTGGTAATCCTTTTTGTAGTTCCTCTCACTCTGTATCTTAGCCACCTCCATGTAATGCACCAGCAAGGGGTCGTCCTGGAGGCTACGGAAGCCAACATGGTGGCCTCTTGCCTTCTCAAATGCCAGTTTATACTTGTACTGTAATGGCAAAAACATGGATTAATCAGAAAAGATTCCAACACATCAAGGATTTTTGCAAACATACAGTATAAGAGCAAGTATAAGAGCAAGAGGACAATGGCTGATGGGATACTTACATTGCTAACAATATTTCTGCCGGCTTTGGCAGCCACAATCGAAATAGCATCTGGTTTGAGATCATAGCCCTTTTTATACATTTCCTCAAGGCCAGCTTTGTAGAGTTTCTGAAAATACACAGAAAAGGCAATGAAATATACTGCACTGGTGTTTTTTGCTTTGATTATTAATGAGACTATTTTGAAGAAATGGAAAAGTCAGTCTTGTGAATCATACCTGGCTCATGTTCAATGAATTGGCCTTGGCCAGGACAATTTCAGGACTGTCAGGCATCACATGGACCTTAAGCTTGTCCTGTTCCCAGGCAGCATGGTAGGATTTCTGCAAACAAAAGCATTTAAATGTTCATTGATTGACGATTAATTTTTCACCAGTCAAACCAATGAAAATAAACAGAATCTAGGCTTGCCTTGTCCATGATCTTATTGTTGGCGGTAGCCAATGCGAGATCCATAGAGTCCATAAGTTTGTGGAACTTGTAGTTGGAGGGGTGAGTGCGGTACTTGTGGTCACTCAAGATCTTTCCTCCAATCTTTGCAGTCTCTACTCCCAATGAACCAATGGGTACCCATCCCACACCCTTCATTGTGCAGTTGTACTCATTCTTGTACTCAACCTGGGAGACAACAAACAACATGTTCAATCCTTTGTTTATCCAATTGTACTTCAATCGTAATAAAGATCACACAAGTTATGAGCTACCCCCTCCAGGTGGGATGCATGGGTCTTAAAAATGATGGACTCACATCACTAGAGCTGATGTTCATGGAGCGAGCTAGCGCCAGGTTCATGGCATCGGGAAGCAGGGTGTAATTGTGTAAATTCTGCTTGTATCCTGCATATGTCTGAACCTTAGAGGCATGTTTGGCCTGCACCACACTTAACATGTCCACGGGGGTGTGGTACTTCAGCTTGGATTTGTGGTAATCCTTTTTGTAGTTCCTCTCACTCTGTATCTTAGCCACCTCCATGTAATGCACCAGCAAGGGGTCGTCCTGGAGGCTACGGAAGCCAACATGGTGGCCTCTGTCCTTCATATACTGCTTCTTATACTGAACCTGAAAGGCATCATCATAAATAAACAGTGTATTTAATATTATTCGGTTCCACACTGCACTTTTCCATCCATCCCTCTCTATGAAAGGGGCACATCACTTACATCACTAGCAGCATGTCTGGCTGCCTTCGCAGCTTTTACGGGTATGGCGTCAGACTTCAGATCATACCCCTTTGCAATAGTCTTCAGCCATTCAACCTTATAGCATTTCTGAAAAAGCAGATACACAATAGATAAACAGAGTCACTTTTGCAAAAAAAGAACATGCCAAATATCATAAAACATATTAAGGCATTTCCACTTACATCGCTTATGTTGTAGGCATTACACTTGGCCTGAATGAACTGTGGGACATCATGAGGCAGGGAGTACTTCTGAAGGACTTTATCTAGACCTTTCTTATAGTGCAGCTATAGTGAGGAAAATATTCACAATTTCACATAAATGTGCTGGTTTGGCATTATTCAGAATAACATTTAACCAAGTTTGGTTGGTTGTTTTCCCTTACATCACTTCTTATCATCTGGTTGGCTTTAGCCTGCAGCTGGAGAGGGTGGTCATCTATAGCAGTAAAAGGTACAGTGTCTGGATTCTGCCTGTACATTTTCTAAGTAAGAGAAATATATAAATATTAGCCTACATGATTGATGACAACATAAATCCAATATAGATTAACAAAACGTTGCCTCTTTCTGAAGTGCCATACCTCACTTAAGATCTGCCCAGATTTTTTGCACTTCTCAACGTCCAAGGAGCCGTAAGGGACCCAAGGCATTCCTTTGACATAGTTATTGTAGTCTGACTTGTATTCATTCTGTGGTTACAAATGAAGAGACAAATAAATATCACAAGTTTCACAAAGTATCATAAGTTTCACAAAGTATCATAAGTATCACAAAAAGTATCACTTTTCTAGTTAATGACCAAAAACATAACTAAAATGAAAATATATATATATTATATATATATTTAGATTATAAAAATGACTCCAAGTTCTTTCGAAATAGAAACAGTCTGTACATTAAAGACCTCGTCAAGTTAAAATTGTGATTTGTGATTTTAATCTGTCTTTTGGAATAGATGCTCCTAAAAAAGATCGTTTAGCAGATATATGAATGCAAAATTAAATGTTTTTCTTTTTCAAGATCAAAATAGACAAAAAATACATCAAAATCTATAGATAACTCAATGCTCTAAAATTTGGTGTACTTAAATATTTTAGAACAACAACATCCCCTCACCCTGATACCACCCATTTCTGACTAAAATGTAATTATTTATAAAAGAACATCAGTCAGGGCTGGGGTGGGGGTGGGGGGGGGGTTGCTAAATCCTAATATTTATGTTGATAAATGTAATGTAAGACTTCTGCCAAGAAAAGCATGGTTTGCATGGTTAACAGCAGTGATGTTTGACTATTGGCTAATTTTTTTTTTTTTTATTATTTTTTTTTTTTTTTAAAGACAAGGTTTTCGAAGTCCCACCTCAACTATATGTTTTAAGGAAAATCAGGAAATCTTAAGGAAAGAAATGAAAACTGCACTTGTCAACACTAAAATTGTAAATTTGTGCTCATTCTAATCTAGTGTGTAAGAGCTGTAGGGATCCTTACATCACTCTGAATAGCATTGGCCTTCTTTGCCTGGTCCAGTGATACGCTGTCATAAGGGAGGAGGTAACGGTTTGGGATCTTCTTATAGCCAGTCATGCTGGCAATGGCCTGAGATTTCTTAGCAAGAGTCACAAGCATCATGTCCAGGGGAGCATGATACTTGGTCTTCATCTTCTCATAGTCTTTCTTGTACTCACGCTGTATTTCAGAGGATCAAAAATGGACTGTTAGTACATAAAACAAGCTTTAGGATTGTGTATATAAGTTATCAGTAATGTGCTAGTTGAACCATACCTCACTTTGGATCTTAGCAACATGTACTGAGTGCATGATCTTGGGGTCATCGTTGATGCTGAGGGCCCCGACCATCTGTCCTCTGTTCTTCTCATATTCCTTCTTGTATTTCACCTAACATTAAAGACCACACCAGTGTCACAATGGCCTGAAATCTGTCAGGGAAACAACCCAAATATCCCATTTACTTACATCACTAGCGATGTTAGTGTGAGCACGGGCTGCAAGGATTGAAATTGCATCTCCTTTCACCTCAAATTTCTTTGCTTTTGTTTTGTCCCATTCAAACTTGTAACACGTCTGTGAACATGAAATAGAGAACCATTCCAGTGAATACAAAATAGTGTATTATGGTCAGGTTTCAGTTCAATCTAATGCTATGAACTCAGGAACAGCATTTTATCAATTAAAAGGCAGATTGAATGAACTCACATCACTAAGGTTATACGCATTAACTCTAGATTGAATGAAGAAAGGGTAATCAGGAGGGAGGTTACACTTAAACTTCTCCTTCTCATACTTTTGCTTGTAGTTGAGCTGTAGAAAAGAAAAGAGAAAAGTGTTAATGATAATATTCTACATCTTAATATATATATATATATATATATATATATCATATTAATAGGCGATTATATAGCCTATATATATATATATATATATCGCAGATTAATATTATTATCTTATATTATTATTATTTTGGTATATATTTGCCTAGTAAATACAATGTTTCCATAGTGCTCTATGGTTGTGGTGTTCATCGGTTTCAGTTGTTTGTTAGGCTTAGACTGCCTGCAACTTTCACTCGAAATAGCACAAAAAACAGTTCTAATAATATGTCTAGGGATTGACTCTATTGTCAGCAGCAATTGACAACTGTGCTCTAATGATGAATGAGGGGATTTTTCTAGGACAACATTACGATTCAACAGAGTCCATAAATCACCTGGTAAACTTTTCACAGATTGTTTGGTTTTATTCAGTCATAATAATGAAATCTTTTTACGTACATCACTCAACTGGTGGGCGTTGATGGCAGCTTGCAATTGAACAGGTGAGTCTGTCACCTGTGTGAACTTCACCTTGTCTGGATGTTGACGATAAACTTTCTGAAAAGAGAAACACGCAAACAAACATCACCTAAAGTCAGGTTCTGTATTCAACTCATTAAAGGGAGTTTATGTACTTACATCTTTACATTGATCAAGCTTCTTATTGACTTCGTATTCTGGTGTAACAGTTTGAGGAAAGAAACATCTTGTCTTTATGTCCTCATAATCAGCTTTGTAGATTTGCTTTTAAATGAGAAAGAAAGCAAATGTGGATACACAAATACATTTTTTTGTGATCAAGAAGATGAAAATATATGCATATCCACATTATGGAAACTTACATCATTCTTCATTTCTTCCAGTTTCCGGCAGTGAACTGTAAATATATCTTCATAGCTACCAATATAATGACCCTTCACCTGATTTTCATACTTCTCTTTATAACGTGACTGAGGAAAGAGAACGATAAAAACTTGAGATGTGAGGAAATATGAAATGTTTGTAGCAAATGGTGAAATTATCACTTACATCACTGAACTTCTTCAATACACTATCCATCTTGAATTTGGGAGTGTCGCAGTAATTGATGCTGAATCCCCTTGATTTCTCATAACTAGCTTTATATACTTTCTAGAAAAGACAAAAGAAAGGAATGTCAGAAATTAGCCAACAATTTGAGATAAACTTGATGAGAGGAAAATGCTTCAAAATACTCATACATCATATATCATACAACAGATCAAATCATACAACGTATGTGCCAAACAGTGGCAACACGGATAAAATCCCATCCAGTTATCAGGTCTAAAGAGAACTACATGTTTACACTAACTAATACTTACACTAATAAAGCTATAATCCATGCCATCATTAACTCATTATTAACACTATGACACCAAGCATCAACAAAAAAAGACGCATTGGTTTTGTAAATATTAGTATTTCCCTAAATAATTTATTTCAGCTGTCTTGTGGCAATATTTAGTATGAGAAACCTTAGTAAAGTCCTCTTAGACCATAAAAATGTCCTGCCAAAGCAGACCACTACAGTATAATGATTAAGGTCTGGATTAACATACATCACTCAAGATGGTGCCTGCGTATCTCAGCTGTCTGAGAAGGGGGTTCTCTGTAGCAGGGAGAACGTTGTAATCGCACACTGCTTTTGTCTTCTCATAGTCCTTCTTATATTTGACCTGTGAAGGTGGAAAAAAAATGCATATATTAAAGCTCCAGTCCGTAACTTTTTTAAGTTAAAAATAATCCAAAATAATTATATTAAAAAAAACGTATTCTGCCAGTGGTCAAAACTATCTGCTTGCCATAGCTAGATTCAAAACGGTTAGCTTGTAATAATGATTTTAATTCCAGTGGTACTGGTGGGTTTCCGCGGGAAATTCGAGCATGTCTTTGCGTCATTACGTCACACCCGTACACATAAAGGAGTTTCGGCTAGCCGGCTATACTGCGCGTGACGAGATGTTTAGATGTATAGGCTTTTCTCGCAGCACTTTACATAATTAAACTTATGGCATCCAGAAAGATCCAAACAACAATCATCAGTGTCAACTGGAGATTCGGCAGTTATAAAACCCAAAAGACTTCGTACTTCGGATTTAAGGTGGCTAGAGAAAGAGAAAGAAACCGTCTCATGCGAACACAAGGATTTAAACATCGGCGGGGCTTTTGAAAAGTGCGTGAACTCCGTGTTTTGAAGGGGTTCGAAACGGAAGAAGAGACGGCTTTTTTTCTGCTGAACAAGTAAGTTAAGACATTTCAATAGTTCAATCGTGTAACAGTACGTTTTCTTAATTCACACAGTTATGGAGTTTCCTTTGTTGTGCCTTTCTCGTTTTGCTATTATGGAGAATATGAATTCTGAACTACACAGGTAACCATAAAACACATTAAATTTAACTTTAGTCACGCAATGCTGATGTGATGTTGTTAACATGAACAATTTGAGAACAAATTTGCACGGTTGCTGTAAATCGCGTTGATTAAATCTAACGAAGCTTATCATGTCGAATGCTTTTTCCCCCTTAGTTGGTCAGAACAAAAATGGATTTTACTTACTTGTTCAGAAGACATTTTCTTATGAAAATTCTTATGTTGGTCAAACTTTCAAAAAGTGAATCTGTGATTCTGTATGACAGTATCCACACAGCGCGGTGACTGACAGCACCACTCGCCTCAAAGCACTGTGTTCATCCGCGCTGTTTCATGCCGATTTACAACCCACGTAAAGATGATAATTCCGCGAATCACTGCAGTTACAGATTTCGAACAGAGAGATGGCGACAAAGAGGAAAAGCTACGTACTGCAGCTTTAAATGACAAATGATTCTGAAACTAATGTGAGTCATGGGTTCTTCTTCAAGTGTTTAAAGTTTATAAGAACTCAGAAAATTCTTTATTTTTAAGACAACACAAAACGTTCACAACAAGTCCAGGAACAAAAATTCGTCTCTGTTTTGATTCTCATCCCCGGTTTGTTTTACACAAGGTTCCTACACATTTACAAATTCAAAATTCCTTACTTTTCCAGACTCAAATTTTCAGACCAAATATAAAATAATGTGCATTATATTTGGTATATAGTACAATCATCAGTAAATATTTTCTCAGGTTATTTTTCATTGGTTTTCTCGAAGTGATATGCTCATACATAATGAGAAGAAACCAGTTTGATATTGTAAATGTGGTTTGATGTTACACTATCTCCAAACAGCAAAGTACAGTCTGAATTAAATGATTATTTGCTCCTTTATTTGTTGCTGGTTTATCTGTCGCACATTCGTTTAGTGAAGTTCAAAAGAAACTCACTTATGGTAAAGAAAGACAAACGGTTTGCATAATGAAAATGTGCGCCTTGAATTCATTCATTCGTGTTTTACAGTCACTAAACAATCACTAAGCTTTTGCCATGAAATCACTCTGCTTGTATGATATATTTATTTTTAGAAATGATTAATTTTATATTTTAGAAAACTGAATAGGGGAAATTGTCTGGAAATTGTCTTTTTTCCATACTTATCCAGAGCAGGAAATTAATTACTCTAATCAAATTCTATAATTTTGCAAACTGCTTGTATAAAAATACACAGGATCTAATCCTGTTTGTTCTTTCATGTCCTCACTTGTGATGCAGCAATGAGAAATTAGTAAGCAGGGATCAAAAGAGATAACCAGATCACCAGTCATGTGAATCTCTGGATTGACTCATGATCTGTTTAAAGAGTCATCACAGGAAGGTTGTTTCCATACAATGAGAAGAGATCTAAAAAAGTATGTCCATTGATATGTACTATCTCACTTTTATTTTTAATCAGGAGGCAATGCACGAATGCTGGAATGTTCTAAAGCTAGTCTGAAAATACAGTGACAAAAAGTAAAAAACACTAACTGCTAGTCAAAATGCTATATTCTCTCATTTATAGATAGTGCATCATTTTAAATATTGCTTGTGTACTTTACATCATAACATTTCTTTGTTTTAATTTTATTTTAAAAAAAAAACATTCTGCATATTTCTAGGTTTATATAAAAGAAATCACCAGGTTTTCATATGGTATCAGACTCCACTATATGTGTGAAGAAATAAAAAAAAAAAAGAAAAAAAAAAAGAGTGTGAATAAATTCGCAAAACTTACCGTACTTGCAGCTTCGCGAGCCTTTTTATTGGAAGCATACGTTGGTGTGTCTGTTTGCATGAAATAAATTTGGTCTTTCATATCTTCAAATTCAGCCGTATATTTTTTCTGGAAAGAAATCAAAGTGTGACACTCAATTAACATTTTTTTAACATTTGATCTGAATATTAAGAATGTTTTATATTAATAATGTGCATGTTTCACTTTGATAAATATATTTATTTGAACTATTCCTTCAGAATCTGTTTTTGAATAACGCTGAGTTTATGGCACTTACGTCACTGATGTTGTCCATAACCATTCTAGCGATAGCGATATCAAAGTAAGGGGTTTCACACCATTTGCCCTTGACGTTCTTGTTGTAATCCTCATGATATTTAAGCTGTGAAGAATTTAAGGGTTTTATATTATTTCTCACCTTCTGCGAGCCTATGGCTTACATGCACAATCTATTGTTGCAGGGACAGACAAATTTACATTATACACAATTTCTGATGTTCACTTCGTAAAATACAATATAATATAAAACTACAATATAACTACAAATAAAATGTATTGCTTTGGGCTAAACAAAACTTAAATAACTTTGATAGATGGAACTTTGATAGATTGATTGATGGAAACTAAAAAGACCATTTGTGGTAGGACTCGTTATTAACACTTCAGGAAAATGGGAATTGATTCAGAAGGCACAAAAACCAGGGAAGTCTTACATCACTACGATTGGCAAAGTTTTTCTTTGCCAGTTCCATCTCCGGGGAATCAGCCAGAGACGTGTACTTTGCCTTGCGCTCATCATGGCCCTTCTTGTAGACAATCTGTGAAGGTGGAGCACAACAGATTTGTGAGACAAGGTATGCAGTAAGAGCATTTGTAATAATGTTTTAGGTAAAATAAAATATTTAGTTTAGAGACAAAAAGCTTTTGTTTTTCCATATGACCGTTAAATGATAGTTGATTTTGAAATTTTACAATTCGACTTACATCACTGACGTCTTTTTGGGCCTTGGCCACCCTGCGCAGCTCTGGGCTGTCACTGTATGGATAGTACATGGTCTTATCCTCATCCCACGCCTCTGTGTACAATTTCTGATAGGGATATTAAATCATTGTAGAGGGTGAATCAGCCAGTAATGTCAGTATACATTTTACTTTAGCGCTAATACCAAAATAGGAATCAGAGATCTACCTTGCTGTAATTTGCAGCATTCTTCACAGCAAGAACCAGCTCAGGGGCGTCAGGAGGGAGCAAGTACTTATCCTTGGTCTCGTCCCATTTCTGCCTGTACAGAACCTGGAGAAGGCGTATATGGAGAACTTATTTTATGACAATAAACAACACAAGGAAAAGAATCGATACTAGTTGGGTAGTCGTTGGGTAATCTTTAGTGTCTTTTCTTCTTCGGACGGGATTAGTTTTACAAGGGTAGATGGCGTAAAGTAATTTTACCATTGGTCGTCTATAATATTAATGGCCAATTGGCGGCACGTGATAAGAAATCTAAAACTAATGCCGAGTTCAGACTGCACGATTTTAGCCCCGATTTTGACTCGCCGACATGTTTTGAGAAATCGCCGACAAATGCCCGAAATCACAGGCAAATCGGTGCTCGTTCACGCGAGTGACAATCACGCAGTGTGAATGAGCAAAGGCGCGATCTGAGAGAATCGCCGACGAGTCGCCGACGCCCGTGAGATATTTGGCATGCTAAATATCTGGACCTGTCGGCGATTCACAATCCTGCTGTGTGAATGTGTTCTGACTGAAAACTACATCGGCGATGACCGACAGCCAATGAGAGAGCAAGATACAGGGAGGAGGAGGAGGAGTTATAGACCAGAATGTCAGTATTTTAATAGATAGGCCTATATTTACAATTATATCAAACAGAAACAAAGCACAAACATTTGCATGACCAGCAGCAACAGCAGGACATTTGCAAAATTATTTATTTACCCCCAACTCTGTTTGCAAAACACAGTCCTTGCTCCCCTCGTCTTCCCAACCATTTCCTGCATAAACTGTTTTTTTTTTTTTTTTTTTTTTTTTTTTTTTCGCTACAAATCAGTGCAGACATCCCAACCTGCAACAAGTCATTTCAGGGAGGTATCCCCCCCCCCCCCCCCCCCCCCCGGCATATCACCACAGAACAAAAGTTTACTTGTATACCGAAATAAAGTTTAATATAACAGAAAAATAAATTAACTATTTACATAAGCGCCAAATGTAGCCTACATGTAGGCCTATTTCCTACATCCAATGCCTTTTACTTTTGTTGCTTGCTTTCGTTGTACTTTGTTGCTGCTTGCTTCGCAGATTTTAGCAACTTCCCAGAAACATTAACATCATAGCACTCTGTGTCAATGAATTTGTTTATCTTGCAAGACATCAGATTCACAAGTGTTTGGTGAGACATCTGACTCCTAAATTCTGTCTTGATGTGACGCACAATGCTGAATGCCCTTTCCACATCACAGTTAGAATTTGGCAGCACCAATAGCACCTTCATCAGCTGACAGATCTCCCTGAATCTCAACTGCCCTGAGCTCACAGATCTTACTTTGGACAGCTTCCCCCAGAACTCATCGACTGGTAAATTCTTGTAATTTGGCACCAGTGTTTCCAGGTTAGTTGAGACATAATCCAGGATTTCTAAATTGAGTTGTTCTCTGGCATCTGCCTTCATCACATTTGGAAATCTCTCTGCCAAAGTCAAAATTTGCTCTGGTTTCACATCATTTTGGTTCTCTGGATTGACCACTGGCAGATTTGTCAAGATCTGGTCTCTTATTGGGAACTTTTCCTTTACTTTTTGAAAGCTTTTGACATAGAATGCTCTGGCATCTTTGAAGAATTGCTTTGTCTTGTGAGTGGAGAGTGCTTCCTCACTTAGCAAATGCCTCCTCGCCAAGAACCCAACAAAGAGTTCTTCATCTGGACAGTGAATTTCAGGGTTGCTCACATCTATCTCCTGCAATTTCAGTTCTCTCAATACCTTTGAAACAATAAATCTGCTTGCTATGTCATGCAGGAGTTCTTCCACACTGTCATTTAACTTGAACAGAACTGGTGCCTTGTTTTGAAAAATCAAATTAAATTTATCAAAGCACTGTGTGACATTGTGGAGAAAACAAGTGTAAAGTTTCATAGTGGGGTCTGTCAACCTCTTCTGAATGTCACAGGACTTCTGATTCTCACTATGCGATTCAAAATAAGAACTAAAGGCTGGCCATTGGTTGAGCAGATGGTCCAAACCTTTTCCCAAAGAAAGCCAACGTGTTGGACAGTGCTTTTGTACTCTCTGCTGGGCTACATTGCAAAAGTCCTGAAACTGCTTAAGGTCTTCTCTTCTTTTTGAACTTTTCTCAAAGTAGTAGTAGATGTCAATTAGCAATTCCTCAGGTGACATTGAGAGCTCTTTAGCAGCAGTTTTGGCACATATGTTAACCAAGTGACTTGGACAGCCAACACTGTATATATATGGTGCCTGTGCTTTCACTCTTGATAAGACGGAGTTGTTTTTACCAATCATGACATTGCAGTTGTCACTGCTGAATCCTACGCAATTAGACCATTCAAGGCCTTTGTCATGCATGGATGATGCAATGCAGTTGAATATGTTGGCAGCTTTGGCATCATTGCACACTGGCATGTCTACAAATCCAACTGTCACCTTATCCTGTGCTTCACTGTAGTACCTGACTAAAATGGCACACTCCTTCTCACACATGATGTCATTGCTTTCATCAACCATAATACTGTATGGCCTTTTTTCTGTCTGGATTAACTTGTACAAATCCTCTGAACATTCAGGTTCCAGTGCCAGGTTCATCATAGCTGCCGTCTTAGTGGAAGAGCAGGCAAAATGTTTTGCAATCTCAGAGTCTGGAAACATTTTCTTAAATAACTTGCCTGTGTGCCTACACACATGGAACGGCAGGTTATGTTCCACAATAAAAGATGTGAAATACACCTCAGCTGTAGTCACCTTCTCAGTGAGACCTTGCCTATCTGAATGGAAGAACTGGGATATATTGGAGCAGCCTTCCCTGCGCTTAGCCTCCCTAACATGTTGTGGTCCCTAAAAGATATAAAAGCATAATATATCATTTCTTTAGGCTATAGTTCTATGCAATTATTTGTTAATTATGTAGATTACATTTAATATAAACTGCTCATACTATTTATGTAAAATGCTTTTATTTATATTCCATTGCAACTTTAAACAGGTCTAAGGAGTTTATTGTTTTCATGTAGCCTAGGTAACTAGCCGGCCTGAATAATATGCACATGAAATGAAACTTGTTTAACTCACCTCAACATGTCTTTTACAATCATTTAACCCGCCATGGGCAATGCTGAAGTCACTGTTACAAACTGTACAGCGTGCAAGACTGTCATTATGTTTCACTCTTATAAGACAGGGGTACACTTTTGTGTAGTCTGGCGTAAAATGTGTCTTATATTTTCGCTTTTTGGGGCACTCTCCCTCTGCCATGATGCCGCTCCTGTGTCTAGATACACTGAACTGATAGGTTCCGCGGGAGAAGAGATAAAAGCCCGCCCACACTGACAATTGATTGGTTGACTTACCAAAACAGGCCAATCAGGATGCTCTCTGTCTTACATGCACTTCTTGATGCACACACGCGCGGCACACACACACGCAAAGTCTCTCGCTCTCTCCCTCTCTGTCGTGTCGTGCGCGCTACACGGTTTGGAGCACAGTCTAACCGCTCTTGCTCGCGCGCTCTTGATTCCGGGAGATTTTAACTAATTTGCGGGCATCAGGGAGCCGCTATCAATATGCGGGAGACTCCCGGAACTTCCGGGAGACTTGGGATGTCTGTCAGTGCACAGACAATTTGTAGGCTATCATTTTTAATAACAAATTCAGTCTTGCGCGAGAACTCCGGTCTCACGTACGCGTGATCTTCCGTTATTTCCTATCACTTCTCGCGTTTGTTTGGTTGTGTTTGCGGACTAGGCAGAAGTTGTCGGCGATTCTTTCTTTTGTAAAGTCATGCAGTGTGAAACCTCCTGTCGCCGATCCATCGTGCAGTGTGAACAACTGAATGTTACCCCAGATAGTCATGCAGTGTGAAAACAACAGTGACCCGATTATTTTGAAAATCGTGCAGTCTGAACTCGGCATAACAGAAGTGGGAGGGGAAACTCGATTTACGCGCACCGCCGTCACCACGTGCGCAAACACATTCATCTACAACCTACATAACAGTTATGTCTGATCGAACGATTTATTAATTTAATTAATTCAATTCTGATTGGATTTTGTTGGTAGGTACTTAACCAGCTAAAAATACCTTCTTTTTGATTCGGAAAACACTTGAGTTTTACCACAGACTTGTCCCACCATCTAGAACGCAACTGAATGCTTTTTCAACATGCCTCAATACTTGAAAACCGCGGAAAACTACGTTTAAACAGGACATGACGGAATATTTACGTACATTTACAGCTGGTATATTCGCACAGGATTAGTATTACCTTGGGTTATTTTTCCGGACCTTTTTATAGAAGGTAAAAGTTGCCGTAATCTTTACTGACATTTTCTGTAATGATTACTGAGATGGCACATTCTTGAGAAGCTCTGGTAAGTACTTTACACCTCTCCATGTTAAACCAATTCAGTCAGAATAGGGCTTTAGAATGCAATATTGAGGACTGACGACTTGAGCCGTATTGTACATGAATACAATAATTTCTGCAGTGCTGAATCATCAGTTCTTTTCCCCACAGTGCTGTTCTTTCTAGCAAAGCATAATGGGGATGCATTCTTAAAGCTTAACAGCATAATAAGACCGTTTAAACAATTCTGTTATTATTATTCAACTCGATTATTAAACATTAATGTGTATTACTCTACTGAATTCACAAGTCTATATTTCTTGACACAAGCACTTACTTTGCTGATGAGCTCAGAGACATGCTTCACGTGGGCAATCTCACGAGCCTCACCATCATAGAGGCTGGTGGTTTTGGCCTTCAGTCCCTCCATACGGTATTTCACCTGAGTTATCAAAAAATGTATTGTTAGCGAAATTCACAGCATCGGCTAGAATTTTGCATGAAGTACATTGTTTATTAGGAGCTTTAGACTAAGAGGTTTCAAAAAGCATCAGTTAAAAAATAGTCCACATGAACATGAAGATTTTGCAAATATATAGTAATATATGATCCACAAAGGGTATACCTCACTCAGCTGCTCCTGGGCCTTCTTGATGCGAATCATCTCAGGTGTGTCAGCTGAAATGGCATAGGGCTGCCCCTTTGATTTATCATATTCCTCCCTGTATTTATTCTACAAAAGCATACAAAACAATACAGTACTGTGTAAGAGTTTGCTGATTTGGTGATTAAGAAACATTTTTTATTATTATTCAAATGGAAAATGCTTGATATTTTTGTGGAAACCATGATTTTTTTTCCAGAATTATTTGATGAATAGAATAAAAAAGAACAGCATTTAGATTTTCTTAAATGTAAAAGTCTTTTGATCAAAAAGCATCCATGCTGAATAAAATGATTACTTTCTTAAAAAAACAAATCTTTAATTACACTTTAATTTTTTTTTTTTTTTTTTATCTTACTATCCCAAACTTTTGAATGGCAATGTACATAGTAACTTCTATCAAATATCTGGTTTTATTCTGATGGTTCTCAAACTGTGACCTACGGACATGATGTGGTAACATTAATTTTATGCGAATCTGTTTCTGTTGTCTCCCACAAATAATGTAGCTAACTCGCAGTTATGAGGTTCATTTGGGACCGTTAACAGTCTAGTTAATTTCAATGAAATAAGAACAAAACATCAGTCAAGGAAACTTGTGGATTAATAGCACAAAATATTTTCCTACATGGCTGTACTGGTCAAGCATCTTCTGGCTGTGTGCCAGGTAAGGAGTCATGAACTTTGAGGTGTCCACCTTCGCCTTCTTCCTGACTGACCGTCTGGGAAGACCACCTGGTGTGGACTTAAAAAAAAAAAGAGCAATTACCATTCAAGAAAAATAGTGCTATAAATGAGAAACATCTCGAACATCTTTCACATTTACAGTATTTCATCGTTGAAGGCCAAACTGTTTTGGAGAACCTTACATCTCTTTTGGGGGCACAGTTTTGTGGGACCAAAATACCTAATTATCATTATAAGCAATCACAAAGCCTGTTTTGGTACATCTAATTTTGTCTGTATGGATTTATTCCAAAAACAAAAAATGGATGGGGTAAATTTAATTTTAACAGTTAATTTTGTTGTGTCTTCAGCAAACAATTCGTTAGTTTAATTTACCATGCAAATTAATACTTGGCTTTTATAGCAAATGAGTCAAAAGGTTAAACAGCATATTTCAAAGACAGGTCAGTAAATTAGTAGTGGCTAGATAGTAATTCAGTTAATGTTTATTTAAGAAAACAAGCAGAAAACTACAGAAAATACACTTTCGGGACAGTTAAACAAAGTGCTTAAAGCATTAGTTACCGCATACAGCTTTATACAAATATAAATTGAAGTAAACATCACATTAACTCGCAAAAAGAAAGCTCTATTACCAGACCCTCACTGTTCACTAACGCTCTGGCATTTGCATGGCTCGGTATCATGGGGGCTATTTTTGTAAATGCTACTCAAAGAATTTAATTTGGACATAATATTACATTTTTACTGACATATGAATTGTTAAACAAGGGAGTTTGTTTAATAATCCACTCTTTAAGTCGGTACCATTTGGATAGTTCTAACCAATACAAACTAAACTAGTCTGTGAAGGAATGGAATAGCCCCCATGGCATGTGGGAGGGACGCAGATCCGTTTCACCAGGGATGATCATTTACCTCAACACCATGAGACATTGAGGTGGACGTGGTGGTGATTGTTGAACCCTCCTCGTAGTACTATAAATATAGGAAAAACTCTGGGCTTTCAAAATGACGATCACACACTTCAGGAAAACACTACAATCTAGAAAAGTGACTTTTTCCAGCTCTGGTTCTCACAGACAAAAAATCCCTTAATCCCCTTCCCTTTAAGGCAATTCATTTCACTCAGCGGCCATCTTTGAAACGCCTCTCGGGCAGCTATTTCAGTCATGAAAGTACAGCTCCCATCTCTCTGAATGGGGAAATATCAAATTCTCCAAAGCTGTTCACCAAGCTTACGATAAAATTTCATAATTGAAGCAAACAACTGTCTCCTAAATTTTGTTTTTAAATGCTCGTGCTTTTTTTCAGGCTGGGCGCATGTGCAGTCATAAGCATTGGCTCTTTTATTTAGAAGGCGGGACTTATTCCGCCATCTTTGCACTTTTTCCTATTCATAGTAATATGAGTGCACCTCTTTGTATATCTAAAGTCTTTCTTAAAATCCACATTTTGACCAGAAATACATTTGATGTAGTTGGATCCTCTCTAGGCTTTTACCGAACTCTATCATTGTACCAGATATATGTCCTGTTATTCATGTTTACATTAATTACATTTCAAAGTCATCCATTAACCATTAATCCGTCTTGCATAATTTCAGCATGCTAATAAGAGGGTTCCATGTCATTTTTACCATATAACAAAATAAGAGATAGAAAAATAATCGGTTTGACTGATATTTCTTGCCAATATTCACACTTTTCTTTTTCTTAGTTTTTTTATTGAACGTTTAATATCAGGTTTATCGACAAATTACTTAATTTGGTGGGTCTCTGAAAAATCAAATACATCATTAGACCACTGTGTGTTCAACAAATAGGTGAAGTAATTTACATATTTAGTGTTTTATTTTTGCATAACTTTTTACACAACTTTTTTATAGCCATTCAGAATAAATGATAAACAACATTTTAAGCTTAACATGCCAAAAATATGTTTTAAACTATGTACTGTAGATTGCAAGGCAACTCTGCATATTATTCCATTAACCATAATAAAATTACATAAAAAATGGTCCTGATATTGGTTTTGTACGAAGTTCTGCAGATGACATGGAAAAAAACAACAACAACAGATGGCCACGAATCAAGAATTAATTCCCACGACTTATTAACTTATGACCATGTAGTACTAATTTGTTCTTTCATTCCCACACTTTAACTAAATTAAAACAAATCAATAACTTGGATTAATATGTCATGGGAGCTAATTCTTGATTCATGGCCTCTGTATCTTGTTTTCCCCCCACATATCATGTATGGGGCTCTGTAGTTTTAGGACATTAAAATAAAAAAAAAAATTGCTTAATGTTGCTCATGTCTTTCTAAACAAAACTAAATTGATAGTTGCTCATAAAAATCGCACTTAGTACATTCTTTAATATTATATTTTTCCACACAGAAAGTTGTTTTACTAAATTTTACTTAATTTGCTGTTAACTGAATACTTCAGTAATTGTTTAGGGAGTACAAATATAGTAATGAGGCTTTTTTTCCCAGTGGAGCTCTGTCGCTGACTGACAGAGCCGTATGACTGGCCAGTGCTAGGAACATTTTAGCGCCCTAATGACCTCAACACTATTATTATTTGCAGCTAACGTTATTGTCATGGTAGTAAATAGAAACAGTGGGTCAGGGAACAAATTCCAATACAAACACTTACATACATTTGACTCCAAACCTGTCCAGAGAATTAACTATCCCCTACTGGTATTTAGTCAGATATCATGACAGAACTCTCTGAAACCGTCACTGACAACAACATCACAAGGCCTAAGATCGTGTAAGAAACCTATGAAACCAGAGCAGGAAAAAAACACTCCAAATTTATGAATTTACAGGAGCTAGAGGCTTCTTTATTTGGACCAGCGGGCAGCAGAAAATTCTTACAGTATGTAGGTTTTATTAGCCTGTGCATTATATATAATTTTTCTTTATCTTTCACTTAACAGACAAGATATGGGAGATTCAATGAATATACTGTGAAGCAAAATCTCTATCTTCGTTTTTTTCCACAGGTCCTCCCCCCAAAGCATTTTAACAGCATGACGTTAACAGCAAAAGGAGTGTAATTTACAACACGGCTCGTCTCATTTGCCTCCCTGCGAGTCAGCCGTAGATGTCCACTTCTATATTTGTATCTCTTCAAAGAACAACTCAGCCAAAGCTGAAGGCTGCTTTTTCCATTAATGGGGAGATAATATAAAAATAATCCACAAAACTTTTGATATGTAGACTTTTATTAGTGCCACATTTATTTATAAAACACTATACCTGTAAATAATAAGTTCTGAAAAAGATTCAATATAATTTTATAGACTGTATCTGAAAAATCAATAAAATAGAAAAGAACAAAATGTGATTCTCTGCTGTCCCCAGAACCAATAAAAGAAGCCATTTTGATTAACACTGATACCTTTCAGGTTCTATTCTAAGTGTAAATGAAAGCAGTAGTGAAATCAGAGCGTATAACGTATATAATCCAAAATATTGTGTTGAGATTTCCATCTGCTCAAAATGCAAGATGATGAATTTCCATTTCCTGCATATGTTAAAGGGGAATCCAAAAGCATTTGTTCTTTCAAAACGTTCTTTCAAAAATAAAGCTCAAACACCTAATCAATGAAAGGTTTGGTTAATGCAATTGTTTGGTAAACCCCTATAAGATATCTACAACAGAAATGGACATGAAAGTATACAAGGTCTACTTTAACTCTATTTCTCTTGGAAATACTGAGTTAAAGTATCAACCTTCTGCTTTCACTCTTCCATTGGTCACTCAGACAGACACATTTATTTGTACATGTACAGACAGAATTTCAATGAATAACATGACAAAAACACATTGAGGTAAACGAAAACTGCTGGAAGCTTCAAGAGGAGCTGTGGTTAAATCTTAAAAATAAGCTCTATTAAAGAAATGACTGGCCGAAATCATATTTAAATAACATATTTCGAATCAGAAACAACATCTGTCATGAACTGTCCCAGTAAATGTTGTTTTAAGTAAATCAGCCAAAATACCTCAAAATATGGTATATTATGCAAAATGATGCCAATTGTGCAACCAATCGATTAAGTTTGAAATAACACTAGATTTTCTGCTCATAATGAAGCTTGCAGGCTAATTTGCTGAACAGAACATAATCCCACTGTTAGTATAAAAGTGAGAGTATTATATCTAACAATGGTTATTTCCATTCAGGCTTCTTTGGTTTGATCAGGAAAACATTACATTAGCATGTTCATAATATCTTATTATCAGATGATGACAAACTCCTGCAGGGGTCATTACATAACTGTCAAGTGAATGATGGTTTGCCACGTATGTAATTGATATCTCGTCAAGGTATTAAATTAATTGCATCTATTGAAAATAAAGCAGTGATACATTTATTGCTGGGAATGAAATATGTATTGAATGGAATTTAGTGGACTAGCCTCCGAGGAAGAGGTCATCTGAAATGGGATCCAATGCTAATCATATACGACATGGCAGCTCCTACTGAACTGCTGACGGTGGAGATATAATAGATCACTATTCATAGGGTTCGCCAGTACACCTATAGGACTGAGATCTATGAGGCGTTAATGTGAAAAGCCTATATAAGCTATTCAAGGGGCAACGTGAAATAATGTAGAGCAGAATTACTGTCACTCTTTCAATGAATGGGGGTAAATAAATAAATAAAATATGCATTGCAATGTATTGAATTTGTATCTTACCTCCTCCTCCTCCACAATCTCATCTTCATACTCTTCTTCTGATGCCATCTTCAAACAGATTTATTGAGTCTAACCAAGCAAATTAAAGACTATCAGACACTAGCAAGAGCTAATCTGTATAGTACATAATTGTAAATATTTACGAACTGCATTAAACTAATTCCTGTTACAGACACTGAGAAATAAACAGGTGTTTTTGAATACTTTAGATGGCAAATAAAGCTTTCAAATTCACCAGGACTTGAAGGACAATCTACAAAGAGGCATTAACAACAGGCTAGGAATGATTTGCCAATTTCAGAGTTAAAGTTAAAGAACCAAACTAAAAAGTTGACGTACCTTTACTATAGAAGGTTACAGTAGAATTTCAGCAACCCTACAGTAAAGAAGGTGCTCGCTTCCCATCCACTCGTGTCCCAATCTCCTATTCCACTTTATGTATTCCTGCAAACCTAAACAAAGACAAAAATGTGTCAGTTTTTCCTCTGACTGAGCTGACACTTTAGCGTGGGTGGATCAACAAAAGCAAAATTTTTATTTTGTGCTGAAATCTTTCTGCAGGCCTTGTTAGTTGAGAGGGTTTGACACCTAAGACCCCCCAAAACGCTGCGCCTCCTGGCTGAAGCCTTGCGACAGCTGCTCTGAATCGCTCCAGCTATTTGTCATGTAAACCAATGCTGCGGGCTGATTGGCTGGCTTTGTTTAGCTAGTGGAGCTCCAATGCCTTCTGAGGCTACAGGTTAATTTTAGGTATGACCACTAACTACCCTTTTTTAGGACCCAACTCCCAGAAAATGATATGAAATAATGCTTTTCTATGCTTTTTCATCAGAAAGATTGAGAGGAATGTGGATGGGACTTTAACAAACTCCTGTCCATGAGGTGAGTTGCTTCAGAAAGTCTTCCAAGAAAAACAAAGTCCAGGAATAAGTTCCAGCTTTGAGTAATTGGTTGTTCCTGCAATGGTGGCCAATACATTCAGATGACTTTTATCAGGCTGTGGTTAAAGGACCAGCATCGCCCTCAGCATCACTTCCATCTACCAACAGGCTGTAGAAGGTGGTCAATCCAACAGAGCAAGCCATGCAAAGAGTGCTGGAGAGTAAAATCTGGTGTGCTGTTTGATTTTGTGGTTTTTCCTTTGCTTACCGGTGACTTTAAAGTTAAAACGTTTCCCAAACTGCCAGAGCCTCCCCAACTCTTCCCTCCTGAGAAACGCCGGGCAAAAGCTCACAGCTGCAACGGCACTCCGGTTATCATGTGCCCCTATCCACCAATCAGTGGGCAGCATTCTCAGGTTTCAAAAGCTAAATATACACTAGCGACCCTTCAGAAAAGTGCACCTGTTCAGCAAATCATCAGCAATAAAACTATGAGGAAGAGAAAAGAAAACACTGGAAAATACCTGGTTTGTCTGAATGAGGGAATGTAGGGATGCAACATCCAGCAAGATGTTCTGTGGAGGTCTTGGGAGTAGTGGAGATCCTGGGGGGAAAATGGGGTCTTATCTGTGAAGATGGCTAGAGAAACTTCTTGAGGTCACTGGTTTACATCCAAATGTACATGGAACCTAGAGGCTGAAATCAAGAGTAAAATAAACTGTTGACTTGTCCACCCAATTACGAACCCATCTAGAGTGACTCAGGAACAGATAAGAATGATTTGATTATCAGTCTATATTCTATCTATAGGCATTATGCTCAATGCATGTGGACTGTCCATTATACAGCTAGTATAATGATGATCTAAGGATGAGTCATTATTAAATAGCTTTTTAGAAAGTGCCACTACAACATCTCCCAAGTACTTTTGAGCAGACAGACAGCTGCTGTCTCACCCAAATCTAATCCTGATGAGTACCTTACAGTATTAAACTATTCAGGGTCACTCAAAAATACAGCAGACACTATTTTTAAAGCACCCTGAGTGGCAGTAAGGGGATGATGTTTAGGCACAGGTATGTTTCCTTAAACCTATCATAGAGTGGAACATTTTGAACAATACTTTGCTGATACACAAGATATACAACAATTTTATCATGATGTGCTCCAGCCATTTCCACTCAAAAGTCCTACAGTTCTCCACTTCTCCATGGTGGGGCAGCATGACTGAGCTGAACGTGAATGACAGAGGCAGCTGTGACTGTGTCAGCTCAGTGTTTCCCACTGTCCTCTATTTCAGAACTCCAAACAGTGATGGAACAGTATAAATAAAGAAGTATAAAAACAGAACAATAAAATATTTTTTAAAAATGTATCTTTTTTCAGCTAGTTGCCAAGGCAACAATTCTCATTTTCATTTATTTTAACTTGATATACTAAAATAACTCAAATTAAAATAAATTATTAAAATAAATATTTAAAAATAAACAAATGACAAAAATACACAACAAACCTTCAAATTAAAATATAAAAATAAACAGTCATGGACTAAAAGGGTGGAAATAACATCAATTCATTTCCTCTATATTCCTGGCTTGGAAATTAATATAAGATACAAAAATGGGGTCAAACAGGGAGGGAATTTGCAGGGAGATGAACTCTAGGTTGATGATTCTATTCAACTGTCACATACTTTAAGATTTGAAAATTGTATTGATTTTCACATGCAATTTGCCTAACAGGGTGCATGTATGGGTGGCACAAGTTGCCATTAATAATAAAACAAATGTAATATTGATTGGATTAATATTTTAAAGATTGGACTAATTAGTTCATACTAACAGCAAAAGCAATCATTTCATCTGGGAACAGAGGAAAACATGGACAACTGTTGACTAAGCTTATGAACAATACTTCAATCCAGTGACATTTGCTTTGAGTGTCATAAAGCTTAGTCACTGGAAAATTTGTAAGTAATATGGGGGTCTGAACAGCTGAGGATGGGTATTAAAACACTTTCAATGACTCCTAATTTAAATAAAAACAATATCTCTCACTCAGGGAAACGGCATTTCAAAACACAAATCCAGGATACGGTGCCAGAGAAAACCTGTTTACCATGACTCATGAAATTAAACTTTAAATATAAGTAGCTACACCGCAACATCAACATGTTTTTCAGTACTAACAACCGTATCAAGTGTGTTGTCCTGCTTCAGATGGATACACAAATAACTATCAACAATAACAAACAACTATCTGTTAAGTGTCAAGGTCTGTTCACCGTGATGATCCACATTACAGAATACCAGTGCCTAATCTAAAGACAATGCAGTAAATAAGGCATTCTGCATATTCTTTGACCAGTTTTTAAGCACTAGATTTAAAATGCAGTTTGCCACCAGTGACAAAGTTGCAAAAAATCTATACACATAAAAATATAAATAAAAAAAACACCTTCTTTTTACAATGTAAACGTTTAGAAAGTAATTATCTGTACTGTGCAAATAATTACAGAATTAAGTCCAAATTCTGTGATAATATTATGTGTATGGTCTACTCAGTGATATGTATTAAAATGCTATAATTTTAGTACACAAAATTCTATCCAGATTAAGTTCATATCCTCCTTAAACATATCAGGTTTTTGTTCAGGTTAAACAAGTACGCTTTTTTTTAAAACAGACACTGTCCTTTCAAACCATGCGAAAGAGCTGTGGAACGTAACAAAATCTGTCGAGAATAAGAAATAAGAAAATCTGTCGAGAAATAAAATGTGAAACATCTGTCATGACAGATAAAAACACTTTATTTAGTTGTATTTTACATGAGCGCAGTCTCCCGTTGCATGGTAATGTGTCTCCTCAGCCCAGAGGAGACAGAGAGTCAGGTGCAGGCACAGGCACAAGGTTAATGAAAATACTGGACTGCACACACTGGGCAACACCATGTCAGGTAGATGGGTAAAGCAGCGAGGCCACAGCGAGGCAGGGATCCGCTCAGCTAGAGACAAGTTCTCTTAGTCCAAGGTCTGTGCCACCCTATTCCTCTTTCAATGGCCATCCGTGCAGAAAAACACTGGGTTTATGCTGTCTCGCAAGTCCTGACTTATTTTAGTGAGTTAGTTACAGATTGTTCATTCACAGTTCTCAATAATCTGTAATAAATTAATCAAACGAGTTCTGGTGACGTCGCTGAGTCACCTTCACAATGAGCGACACCCGGTGGGAAAGACGGAGAGAGCACACTGCTATCTGAGGTCTGAGTCTGAGGTCATCTTACTCGCAGCCGTGACATCATCCATTCTAGACCCTGGCAGAGCCTGCGGAGAGGAAAGAGACATTCAGCTCGGGCAGTTAACAATGCTCCTATTTTCTTTCTTTCACTAAAGAAGACAAAGAAAGACATTTGTGCTTTCTGCCTGTTAGTCAAGGAAAGGCCTCTGAACTAATGACCTTGGCCATAAAATGAGGTGCGTTTTAGTTAATGACCGCTCATACATTCCATTATGAAATCTACAGACTTTCTGAATCATATTATGGCTTTTTTTTATGGCAACACATTTTAAATATTATTTTCTGTGCATCCAGGTATCTGTATGCATCCACAAAGCAGTCAGAATGGGGTTAGAAAGGTACAATTTGAATTTGCTTTACTGATACATTGTGAAATTCTGCATTTGCCAGCATGGTTGGTCTATGAAAGCATATATTACTGCCACATGAGAAAAAAAATCATGCTTTGGTACATCATAATTATGAGATTAGTTAAAATTATGAGATAAAATCATTATGACACGTCAAAATGATCTACTTCTTAATTTGCAACTTTTTGTTATAATTGACCCTTCGCAGGGAGCTTGATTGACAGGTGATCTGACCAATCATACTTCGCCATCCGCCATTTTGTCCGACAAAGCAGTCAGGAGAGTTAGTAGATTAACATGGGAGGATTTGAACTTGAAAAACGGAATGTACTGATGCCTTTCTGCGGTTAAAACAACATTCCTTCTTATGTTCATTCATGTTTATTTGATGCTATAAATGAACTAGAAGGAAGAGATGATCGGATCACGAGCAGCTTTAACTGATGCTCTACAGCGATCTGTCACGACACATTAAAGAGCCACAAAACGGTATTTATTGTTTAAATTTCTTTTAAAAAAAGAGGACCAAATTTGAAAGGTGAGACTTTGTTTAATATGTTTAATATCAAAAGTAACCGAAAAGTAACCTGGTTGGTCCTGTCTGTCAGCGTGTTGTCAGTCCGCGATGTATTTTTCACTGCGTGAGAAGAGAACATGGTGTGTGTGTGTGTGTGAGAGAGCAGCGTAGCTTGTCGGACATAGCGACAGTAACTAAGGGGGGCGGGTCTTTGCGAACGGTCAATTATGATGTAATTTGAAATTATGAGATACTTTTTCCTCATAATTTTGTTTTACACACACTGAGTTGCAATATTTCTTTTCGTGTCTCCAATTGAGTGCAAAAGCAAGAGCCTTTATCCTGGCTCAAGCATCACCGTTTAGAGCAAAATATGCGTCTTAACGGGGAAGATTTCTGAGACAGCAAGAGCTTCTCTCCGATGTTGCATTACGACTGCCACTAGGGCGAATTCCGACATCCGTGCCCAAATCTTGTGTGCTGTGGAAAGGCTGCTTTTAAAGGCTTTAAGCAGACAGCTGTGGAAGCCCATTTCCGCACCATTAGAAAAAAATCATGCTTTGGTAAATCATAAGTAAAAATGTACTTTAAAAGTTTAATTTATGTTGTTATTGTCTGTTTTACAATTTCTCATTATCACATAAAAGTTATTTTTTCTCATAATTTTGACCTTTTATGTGATAATGAGAAATAGTAAAAAAAAAAGACAATAACGACACAAATTAAACTTTTAAAGTACATTTTTACTTATGATTTACCAAAGCATGATTTTTTTCTAATGGTGCGGAAATGGGCTTCCACAGCTGTCTGCTTAAAGCCTTTAAAAGCAGCCTTTCCACGGCACACAAGATTTGGGCACGGATGTCGGAATTCGCCCTAGTGGCAGTCGTAATGCAACATCGGAGAGAAGCTCTTGCTGTCTCAGAAATCTTCCCCGTTAAGACACATATCTTGCACTAAACGGTGATACTGGAACCAGGTAGTGTTTTACACACACTGACTTGCAATATTTCTTTTCGTGTCTCCAATTGAGTGCAAAAGCATTTTGCACTCAATCCTCCTTTATCCTCCGAAATTTCACCATGGTGGAATGAATAAATGAATGCAAATAACAAACAGCTATGTATATAGGACAAATGACTGCCAATAATTTGACAAAAAATATGGAGACAATTTTTTTTATTAATAATTTATTATTTATCAATAATCATGCCTTTTTAAAAGTTTTTTAAATAATCAAGTGTTTCTGATAAAGTAAAAAAAAAAGTATTAATAATTCTCACTTTGCGCAACATCGCATCCGATCGACATGTTGAATACTATGTAATCGCTCAAGTTAAATATTTTTTACGTATCTAAAGCTCAAAACCGATGCAAAAATTCCACATTCGCAGATGGTCAACAGCCCATGCAGCCCCTGTGCAACTCTCCATAGCAAATGAATGACTTCCGGTTCATTGGCTGTCGTTTGTTGAGTGCAGTGGAAAGGCGGCTAAAGATGGAAGATTCTTGATTAATATTAAATACAAGCATGGACTGGAAACCAAAGGACATGTCTGCATTTGTCTGACAGCAATTGCTGTCTATGCAACTTTTAGACGCCTAATGCTGATTCATCACTTCTATCGGTGCTAGTTCTATATTCAGCCAAAATGACTAGAACAGCAGAAGTTTACACAATCTGTGACTCATTACATCATCTCGGCTGAACATAACATTGAAGTGGATCTTTGTATGTACATGTTTGTCATGTGGCTCTGCTGTAGGTTTTTGTGACCTTACCCTTCTCCAGTGAGGGCGCAGCAGGCCTGGATGTGCCACTGATGGTCTTTGATGGAGGTAAGCTGAAGACTCTGGGAAATCTCAGCAACAGTCATACAACCCTTCACATCTTGTTTGTTGGCGAAAATCAACAAACCAGCTTTTTTCAGATCCTAATAAAGAGAAAAGAGGAAGTGGAATCAAGAAGTCATGGCACAAAAGAGCGAACCAGACAGTCTCAGTACAACCTAGGGATGGGTGATATGACCAACATCTTAAATCATGATACGAGTCATTTTATTTCACGATAACGATATATATCGCAATAGTTACTTTTGCTTTAAATAATGTTATGATGTAAAAACATTGATAACATTTAAATTCCATATTTCTTATCACCAAGTAAAAATTGATAAAGAACAATTAAACTAAATACAAGCATTTAGGAAAACAAACTACAATAGAACAAAGACACAAATGAAATAGATCTACTTGAAAAACTTCAAGGACTAGAAATAAGAAATACTACATGAATTGTATAAAGTAATCAGATGTATAAAAAAACACTGCATTGTCTTCACTGTGTAAATTAAATATACATTTATTCTTATTAAAAAGTGAAGTCAAGTCAAGAGCAGTGGGAGATTCTCTTTTTCTGTTGTTCGATTAACATTAATGACACAGATGACAGCAGGTATATTTGGATCCAATTATACTTGTGTTTTCTTTCTCAACTGTTTAAGTTCACTCAAGACATAAATGACTGCGTTTACTTGCAAAGACGGTCATTTTGACATATGTTGTGTATTTAACGTTAAAGCCCAATTTTGTGGCAAAAAGAACTCAGTTCAGTGCTCACGCGTATAATGAGCATCGGCTTCATGTGCGCCATCTCTCAGACAGAGCTCAGAAACCATCTCTCTGACAGCGCGCAAACATATTCAAATGATAAGCTTTCGTGACCGTGCAGCACAGCAATGTCACGTAAGCGTAACCGCAATAGAGACGATGGTCCAAAACCAATTGACAAATTTCTACCAGTTAATCATGCCTACCGGTATATTGCCCACCTCCTGTACAACCCCTTTAGCATATGTGTGTATGAACACTCATGCAATACCAGTTCTCATACTGATATACATATACTCGCCTCATGGGCTAACATCCTGTAGAGCTCCTCTCTGGTCACTGAGATTCTCTCTCTGTCTGTGCTGTCCACCACCACGATCACAAACTACACAGGAGAAACAAGTTAATGCGACACAGCCTTTACGATTCAAGATAACTTTACAGTTGTCTTAGGTCGCTACCTCTGTGTTAGTGTAGTAAGTGTTCCAAGAGGAGCGCAGTGATTCCTGTCCTCCAATGTCCCACATCAGGAAATGAGTATTATTGACCACAATCTCTTCCACATTGCTGCCTATGGTGGGTGAAGTGTGCACCACCTCATTCATAGAGCTGGAGATTAAAACATCGACATGAGCACAAAATGAACAACAAATAGGACAACACCATAAATATGAAAGCACTATAAAATGAGGCTGTAATTTGCATGATGTATTCAAGGCATCATGTGTAAATATATAAAAGTGACAAAGACTTTTATAATGTTTAGTGGTCGACCAATATAGATTTTATTAATAGCCAATACAGATACGTTGCTGATATCTTAAGCCCCTTTCACACAAAATGTTGCTCCCAGAAAATTGCCATATAATTGCGTGAATGCCTCAAACACGTCCTGGGATCGATCCCGGGATGGGGACCTAGTAACATTGCCAGGATCAGTCCCGGAATGTGAACAAAAGGCAGGATCAATGCCGTAAGGGGTGTGTCGTAGTGATGATGCTAAAGCTGAGATCTTTCGCCAGCTTAGTGGTACGATGCACTAGTTTATTGATGGAGTCAGAAAAAAAATGCAAGAGCGTGGTTTCTCAAGAGAGAAATCGCAGATCATAAGCAAACTGAAGACGCTGCGGAGACATTTACACATCACATCCTGATGTCATGTGTCTTTAAGGGATCTTTATGGGACACACAAATCCCGGGACACATTATCAGTCTACTTTCCGGAATCTCTGTTTGAAAGGGGCTTTAGAGTGCAAGGTGGCCGATATATATTTAAAAAAAATGTAGCGTTTGAGAGCCCCTATATACAGTATATATATACAGTACTGTTCAAAAGTTTGGAGTCGGTAAAAACGGTAATATTGTGAAATATACATATACAGGGTTAGGGGATGTGCCATGTTATGAAGAAAGCAAGCAAATTACAGCCATATTATGTTATTATATTATATTATATTATATTATATTATAAAATGAAGAATGAACTGTTTGATTTATAACTAAGTGCAATACTTACAACTGATAAAGTATGGTGGTCTTTCCTGCATTGTCCAGCCCAACAATAATGACTTTGTGCTCTAGGGGAACAACAGAAAAACTGTTAAATATTTTAGTAAACAATTTTCATCATACCCAGCATTGCAGACATTCGTCTTTGATTTTGAATGTTGTCTAACTAGCTAGAATATTAACACACAAACACATCCATGACAGGTATTTTACCGTGTCATTGAGAAATGTGCCATCCTTAAGTTTACACTAACAATAGCAAGGAACTGAGCCGGTTTAAAGAACAGAATAATGGCCAAACCCACAGTAAAATATGCATGTCAAACTTGTTTTAGGCTGGAGACCAATGGAGCCAGTGCTGCCCTTACAAGCACGTTTTACTACCTACATTATTACAAACAGTGGTGTATGTGATAATACAGTACACTTTCCACATACGGCCTCATTTCAACTGAGCTAAACAATTGTGAATTTGACACAAAAACGCTTAGGCCTATATTGATCATTCGGATATAATGATAAATATAATAACAACAACAACAACAACAAAAACAAATAATAGGAAGGAAGCAATTTACAAGTTCTAAAACCTTTAATTTTGATAAAAAAAAATAGGTTTTCTATAGCCTGGTTAAAACCAGACCATTCTCAGTTGTAACTGAGTTATGGTCTGGCAAAGGGTCATAGACAAATAATTTCCAGAGGGGCGTCACCAACGGACGTCGCGGATAGACCTAAAACCAATCAGAGCAATGAAGGAGATGACGTATGCAGAGCGGAGGAGAAACATCTCCGAGTGTTGTTCTTTGCTCGGTTTTTAACAAAAAGGAAACGTTCAAATCGCTTAAAACAGACGCGATAGCTGATTCAAACGAGTGATGTTCGACGGCGGCATCCATCTTTGTAATGTAGGCTACAAAATCTGCTTCAAAATCCCAGCGCTGTCGTCATTGTGTAAAGCCCGCCCCAACGTTTCTGATTGGTGCCTTGATTTCGACGGATTGGAAATGGGCTTGAATGAGCTCTTTGCCAGACTAACTTTCAGAGCAAATTTAAATTTTCCGGAAGTTGTCTGGGTTTTCCCAGGCTAGGTTTTCTACTGCCAATAAAGTGCTTTATATACTACTGGCATTAATTAGATTCAGATTCAGATTATTTTATTTAATGCCATGTCAGCATTGATTCAAAGTTCATGGCAAAAATTAAATTACAAAAATACAAATATCATATAAATACAATAAAAACAAATACAAAAACAGCAAGTCATATTATACAAGATTTTTTGATAAAAAATCCAAAACTGTTTCAGGCATAATCTTATTAAATATGTCCTTAAAGGTACAATATGTAGGATTTTTTGCAGTAAAATATCCAAAAACCACTAGGGAAATGTTATATATTTTGTTTAGTTGATTACTTACAATATCCCAAATGTTTCAAACTATTTGTAAATCGTGAGAAAATTGCGATTTTAACCAAGGAAACGGGGCGTGTGAGCAGGGGTGAGGAGTCGCCAGTCAATGGCGTCATATCCGTAGTTCGGTAGAATAAAATGTCCTTATTCCTTTATATCCGCGGGACTCGCGTTGTGTGTGGCGCTGGTAACGTTATACGTCTAGCAATCGTGCCCTGCTTCATACCACAGTCATGTTAAAAACATCAATGTATTCACTCTCCATAAAAGATCCATCAGCTTGACGACAAGATCCATAATTCAGCTTAATGTGGAATATACGTCATCAATATACGCCTTTGTTATTGTAAGAGGTTAGCGACCCCATGTGGCGAAAAATCCTGCATATTGTACCTTTAAGTGAAGTAAACTTCATAAAAGAGCATTCTGCTTGTATTAAGTTCAGGACAATCCAATAAAATATGTTTGACAGATAAGGGAATCTTACAAAACATGCAAAAAGTTGGGTCTATACCTTTAAGTAAAAAACCATGGGTCAAACTTGTGTGACCCATACGACATCTGGTGTAGACCACTTGATTAAGTCTACTTTTAAGAGTGATAAAAAGTCTGTTTGTACTTTCCGGATGAGTTTCGTACAACTTATTATTCTTGCACATATTCCATTCTTCTTGCCACTTATTTAATATGTATTGATTAATAATCAGTCTGATATCTGAGGGAAGAATTTGACATTCATTAACTTCCTGATTAAGAGCTTCCTTAGCAGCTGCATCAGCTTGTTCATTTCCTGAAAGTCCAACATGGCCTGGAACCCAGCAAAAGATAATACTGAAGAACTGAGTAGATAATGTCCATTGCTTGAAGGCAAGATTTCAAGTCTGTAAAAATGATAGAACCCTTTTGTTGTGTATTTTCAATATGTTCCAAAGCTAAAAGTAAAGCACGTGCTTCAGCAGAGAAAATTGAGCACTGTTTTGGAATACGGATTCTATAGCGTTGATTGTCCAGTCACCATTGCTGCCGTTACACCATTTTCTACCTTCGAACCATCTGTGAATATAGGTACATGAAAAGGGAATTGGTTTCTTCATATTAGACTGAGAGCTTCAATCGTCTGCATTAATTAGACTCATTTTGCCTAGTACACTTAAACATACAGCTGTATAATCTGTATTATTGTAATCCAACTGAATTTATTGCTTCTTGATAAACCACACACTTTAAAAATTAACTCTTGCCCAGCATCTTGCCAATGCATCTGTATTTTATTATGATGATGATTAAGCTGTGCGGCACTATTATAAACCCACTTTCACACTGCAACCTATAACAATTCAAGCTGTAACTGACTCCGGATATGGCTGTTTGCACCTGCAGACACGTCAGAGCAGAGGCATTAGAGACTAGGTGACGTGGCAACACTTATAAGTGTGTGTAAAGGTGGCCAAATAGTTTCCACAAGAGAAGACAATGCTTAGTTGCAACCGAACTTCGCATACTGCAGTTTATCATGCATGACAATAGACGACAAGCACATGCATAGCTAATGCAAATATCTCAATCTAATTTAACTGACTGCCACATGCAAAAGAGCCAGCGCTTTTTTCAGCCCCACTGTCCACAAAAAGGCCCAATAGAGGTTTAGGTTTGATATAATACATATCAGACACCTTTTTGTCTTTATTTTGTGAAATTCAAAACTTATTTAGCTAGAAATAAACTCCAGATAATTGATGCATGCACAATTTTGATAAAAACCATTTAAATGAAAAAGGGAAATTTAATCAGAGTTCACTATATAGGCCGATCTTCATATCACGATCTTAACAAACAATCACAAACCACGATCTGAATTGCGTGCTTTCCCAATTTTGAGATGTACTATCGAGAATATCCAGACTGGAACAACCTATGTGCACAATTTAAAACACAGTATTGCATTAAACAATCAGTTGTCAAAATAGTAATTAAATCCTGAGTTAAACTTTAAAACACTACACTTATCATAAGTGACTGTCTTTATGTAAATACTCGCCAAAACGGACATTTTGACATATTTATATGTATATTTGACTGTTTATGGAAGTGCCTAAAACCCCCCCAAGTAGGCTTTACTTTGCTCGTCCATTTTCCGCTCCATCTCGCAGCGTGTGCACACAGAAAGCGTGTGGGGATCAGTCTCTTTCGCAGTTTAATGCACTTTTAATAACTCTTTTTTAAATAATTTGGACGTTAAGTTTAGGGTTTTAAGGAGGGACAAACGCGCACCACTTTAAAAGAAAGGAACGGCACGCAGCACAATGATAATTTTATCCTGATTATCACGTTTTCATAATTGTTGGAAGCCAAAATCAAAACCGAAACAACCAACTGATGTTGAATTGTTTTTCAAATGTGTCACAACCACGCATGAAAGACACATGATGAAATTTGGCCAGTCAGCAAAGACATCTACGGCTGCGTTTACACTGGCACAAAAAATATGATGTTTTATTCATATCTGACACCGATCGGAATTTGTTGCTCTTGTGTTACACAAAAATCCGCTCGAGATCCGATTTTTCCGCAGCCGATCTGAGCCACTTCCAAATGTGGTTTTAAATCAGATACATATCCGATATCTGAACATCCGACCTATAGTGCTTAGCATAAGTGAATACACCTATGCTAAAGTTGACTAAAAAGAGAAAGAAAGAAAAAATCACCTTTTGGATTTTGATCTTAAAGGTGAACTAAGTAACTTTTTTACCTTAACCGAGTAAGGTAAAATTTCGTGATTTTCGATTTCGTGAACCGATTTCGTGTTGAATGGTGGTCGTCTCGCACCCCCCTGGTGCCTGTGAGCCGCAAAACCACCCTTGCAACTTTGGGCCGGCGAGCCGCCGGCCTGAGTGTTAGGAAGTATTGTGTGATATCAGGTCTCGCGAGGTAACGAATTGCTTTACGGCAAAAAACAGATCTGATAAAATGAGCATCAAACAGAAATAACCCGGCGCCGTATACATGTGGTGTTGGGCGCGCGCAGCTCTTAAAGGGGCCATACCTTATTTCCACTCGTTACAGCGTCCATCCTACTGAACAGGTACCGGTGTACAGGGGGAAGGGATCCGGCCGTGAGTGCGAGCCATCTCTGCGTGAGTGCTATTCACGACAGTACAAGTGCTCCACAGCGACTCTAGGGGTCACTGTTTGACAAAAACGGAATTCTTACTGAGTGCTGCTTTAATGCCTTAATTAAAAAAATGAAGAAAACTCTAACCTTTAAGGACACCAATTTTCTTTGTGAATGAATAATGTATTGTAAATAAATAAATGTTCTTCCTTAAAATACAGGGTTCATAAGTCAGGACACCCCTATGTTAAATTCCCATAGAGGCAGGCAGATTTTTATTTTAAAAGGCCAGTTATTTCATGGATCCAGGATACTATGCATCCTGATAAAGTTCCCTTGGCCTTTGGAATTAAAATAGCCCCACATCATCACACACCCTTCACCATGCCTAGAGATTGGCATGGTTTTATTTCAGTTAGCCTAATAGCTGGTTTGATTTGCATTGAAAGATGATCTTATGGAAAGTAGTAACCCATGCCAATCTCTAGGCATGGTGAAGGGTATTTGCCCCCTTTTATTAAATACTTTTTGCAACCTCCTTTTTCCAAGATAATCTCTGAGTTTTCTCCTATACTGCCTGATGAGTTTGGAGAACATCTGACAAGAGATCAGAGACCATTCCTTCATACAGAATCTCTCCAGATCCTTCAGATTCCCAGTTCCATGTTGGTCCTTCTCTTCAGTTCAGCGCACTCATTTGGGAACATGGATGGCCATGGCAGAAGCTTCATTTTGTGCTCAGTGACACATTTTTGTGTTGATGTTTGTTTTGGATCGTTGTCCTGATGGAAGATCCAATCACGGCCCATTGTACAATTTCTAGCAGAAGCAGTCAGGTTTTTCTATCTGTTGAAATGTGCTAGAATCCATGATACCATATATCTGAAGCTGAACAAGTTGTCCAGGACCTCCAGCAAAAAATAGGCCCACAACATTAAAGATCCAGCAGTAGCCTATATTTAACCATGGGCATGGGGTACTGTTTATCCCTGGTGGGTTTGCTGTCAAAAAGCTTTTTTTGTTTCATCCAAGTCCCTTTGGAAGTTCCAGTCGTGTCTGACAACTGAATATGCTGGAGTTTGTTTTTGGATGAGCAAGGAGGATTTTTCTTCAAACCCTCCCAAAAAACTTGTGATGATGTTTGATAAAAAAATTAGGCTTTCTGACCCCAAGACTCAACTAATCTCTACAATTATCCAGCTGTGATCCTTGGAGAGTCTTTGGCCACTCAAAATATCCTCCTCACCAAGCATTTCCTCATATTTATACTCCTATGGAACAGGAAGTCATGGCTAGCCAATTTCATACTCCTAGTCACCCTGGTGTGCTAAAAATAAACGTAAATGAAAATATACTTTCTAGGGGTACCAATAATTGTGGCCAACATGCATTGGAGAAAAACATTTATTTCATAATATGAGTTCTCCCCCACTTTCAATTGTTTTCAATGAAAGGTTAGAATTTTGTGATTCTTTTTTAATGAAAGATCGAAAAGGATAAACAATGCAGATTTATTTTCACAGCTGCCTTTGCTCATATAGGGTGCCAATAATTCTAGAGTTGACTGTAAATTAAAAGATGCCCTGAACTTGAAGGGGAGAATAAAGAAAAAGAAAAAGAAAAAACTAAAGATGAAAGACTAGCTACCTCTTATCTGAGTCAACACCATGAATAGACTTGCAGCTTGAAAGCATCAGGTATTCAAGGACATTCAGACACCCATTCAGATGTGTTCAAAATGAGTCACAACTTACAAGTAGCTATACATGCACACTAGATAGACCACTGTCTTTGTTGAGGACACTATTTGATTAATCTGAGATAGAGACAGCTTTCAAAAGATTATTTTCTGTAGATATGATCTTAGTCTTGCATCTTCTCAGATTCTCCCATTTAATTTGAAAATAATTAACAAATAAGAGTAAAAGCTCAGTCAAATAAAAGTATTCTGAAAAGAGATGCTTTTCACAAAGACACTTTGAAACTGATGACACAGAGTTTAAAGCTGATATAATCATGTCAGCTAAGCTTTTGCCAAAGAGGGTCTAAAGGTCAAGATGTATTGTAAAGATGTGCTTTAGCACTTCAATTAAATGTTTTCTTTTTCTCATTCCTTGTATTCACAAGAACATACAAGAAAGTAGCCTGATACCAAGTCCTTGTCTTTGTAGTAAAAAAAAAAAAGATCATACATAAGTATGAGTTGTATCACATTCAAATGTACAGTTGTGCTGACATTTAGATTTAAAGAGGTGGCTAAAGTCACATGGTTCTGGATCTCTCTTTCTCTCTGAACTCAAAGACAAGAGAAGTTCTCAACAATAAACGTTTTTTTTTCTCAGTAATTTTAACGTTCACAACCACACCACATTAAATAATCTTAACAACTTCTTCACAAAAAAACAACAACACTTTTTTAATAACAACAATGATATCTGTAAATTACTGCTTTAAAATAAGCTTTTGGAAACTGTAAAAACAGTGGAATACATGTGTATGATTTTCAGACCATTCTAGCTTACAAATATCACAAGTCATTTGTGCAATTTCAACTAATCATAACCTATGTAACTGGCCAGGCAACTTCAATATGTGACAAGATTATTTGTAGAAGACACAGCACCAATTTGCAATACCTCACAGAATTGTTTTTATTTGCAAGGCATAAACACACGTGCATGATTAATGCATAGTTGACAACTAAAACAAAAAGACAAAATAGCCGGTTCATCACAATGTGGGGTTGCATTTACAGTGTCAACTTTCAAACATTTAACCTAAAGACTGAGAAACATTTCAAAGACATTCTTAAACTCAAATTCTCAAAGTTCGTTCCTGGAAAGTTGAATACTAACCTGCACAAGAAGGGACATGAAACTGAGGAATAAAAAAAAAGAAAAATCAAAGGGGTAAAAATAAAATGTGTATGAAGGTTAGATTCTACCCATTCACATGCTCTGATTATATCATCTTATCAGTTCTGTCTATGAAATGTTTTGAAATAATTTAAGCAGTTTTGTGTGATGCAGAAACAGTGACCACGACAAAAAGGTGAAACTACTTTAACATGGATTTAGGGTGAAAGTCTTTTAGCATCTTAAAAGTTTGGGGTAATTAAGATTTAGATTTTTTCAAAATAAATTAATACTTTTAATCTACAAGGATACACTAAATTAATCAAAAGTTACAGTAAAGACATTTATAATGTTACAAAAGTGGAAATATATATATATTTTACTGTATTTCAATCAAATAAATGCAGCCTTTGGCCTTGGTCAGTATATGAGTCTTCTTTAAAAAAACAAAACATTTTTTTTCCCTACACTACATCTAAACAAAAAGAATTAATACAGACTGATGGTACTGCATCTGACTGCAGGCAACAATCTCTAAACTCTCATGTTACACGGCTCACCCATATCACAATGATCTATTCGGCTAATGAGTAAGGTGAGAAGAACTGAAGAGAAATGTTCCACTGGGTTATGTTGCAATTTGCACATGCTCAGTACCTCATTCACTGATGTGCGAGTCTTTCAAACAAGATTATGCTTTATGAATATCCCACACCATTTATTATAAATGAGAGACCACTGGCTATCACACGGACGTTGTGTAACAAGAAATGCTGACACAAACTCCAGCGCTTTGAGGATTAAACCACTGTCAGAGACACACAGGCTGACCAGTGTTGCAAAATGCCCAGCATGCACATATCACAGAGGAAAGAGGCACAAATTATCCAGCTAAAAAAAAGCAAAGAGTGCTGCAATGGGTGTTTCACTTTTGACTTCTACTGGTGCAGGTTCATCTATACTCAGTGCTGATATTTGGTTTTCACATTCACTTTATATTGATATGTCCTTACTGGTGAGTTATGTTTTATCAATACCAGACGAAGTACATAAAACCAAACACGTATAACGTTAGGGGAATATAATATCAATATTCTACCCACAGCAACGGTAAAATGCGAACAAATACATTTCCTACCAAATTTAATCTTACATGAGAATTACATAAGTGTGTCACAGTGCTTGACACGTTACACAACAATTATCTATTAGTGAAAAATAAAGATATCAGGGCTCCATCCTACACAAACACAGAGACTGACCCTGACAGTAGAGTATCTGTCAACAGCCAGTTTGAAACCATATTAGCCAGTTTATTGAAGCCTTGCCGACTGTTTTAATGTAATGACAGTCGTTCACGGAATATTTCTACCTTGAAGAATGTATATACAACATGTTTATATTTATTTAAGTCGTATATAAGCGCCAGCGTCGCTGTTTTAAAGCGAAACTACAGTAGCAGTTTAGCAAACACTTGCTAGCTAATAAAAACCCATATAGCAGGTCAATGTTTAAATATCATCCAAATATGTTTTAAAATATACTGCTTGACGTACCTTGGTGGTTAAAAAGCCTCCATAACTTTGTAAAAATGATTCCCATCGCTGATGTCCGTCCTCGGGCAACACCACCCAGCAGCAGCAGAGACTGAAAATCTATCTGCTAACCAGCTAAGCTAACAATCCGGTTCAGTACAAAATAGTGCTCACGGTAACAGTTATTCACTCCTTTAATATTATCCTGTGGATGTTATCCATGTCTCGTGAGGATGGGATATCTAAATACTGCATCATTTCAGTGCTGTCATGTCTGGAGGTAAATGAAACGAGGGCGTTCATTTGGCTCTGCCGCAGAGACGAGCGTCTGAATCTGAAACGCTGAACTCAATCAAAACAGTTTACAGCCACGCAACACTCACCGGAAGTCTCGCTCGCGACCTGTCTGTCTCAAAAGCTAGTGCGGAGCCTAGCTGGACAGCACACTTAGATGCACCATTTAGGGCATCTAAAACGCGAATGTTCGGCACTTTTGGGCTGTAAGGGAATGATGTCTAGATAGGCAGCTCACTAGGTTTTGAGATACAGTTACACTCTCACTGACAGCATAGTGGACTGAGATAGCATTACTTGCATGCATGTATAATAAATACGTGACGAGACAGTTGATCTGTGTAAAAAAAAAACAAAAAAGACAACAGATGGCAAAAAAGGCACAATATTTGGCATAAGTCTGTATGGCTCTAGTCTTCATAAATACGTTTGTTATTATAAAATCAATTGTGCAACTCCTTAGGCTTACATTTGTAAAATGAATTAATCGGATCTTTCAAAACTGTCCTTTTAATTAATTAAGAAGAGCTATTCTTGTGACTTGCTGCTTCAAGTTGTGACCGAGTAACTGCTGTCATTTATTTGTGATATCATTTTTTTTCCCGGCTAGGCAACTCAGCTCACGTTTTTTTTTCTTAAAAAGCCAGAAGCTTAATTATTTGAGAAAAATATCTAAATAAAGGAAAGCGTTGGATTTTAGCAAGGCCAGTAGAGGGCGTCCAGGAGACAAGCGAGACGATCAGTACATCATCATCATGCGACGAATTGAGGAAGGACAGATGAGAATGTGCATGCATGCTGATGATTTGAATTATAACTGCAGGCTGTTTGGTTCGCGAGGAAGACCATTGATAAATAGTCTCTGTGTACATCCTACCGTTATCTAAATAGTGTATATTTGGATCAGCTAATCAAAGTATACAACTAAAGCGCACAAGAGAACACATTTGAAGATGTCTGTAACGGAGATGTTTAGCTATATCCAAGGCTTTCTGAGCGCAGATCAAGATATCCGAGAGGTAAACAACTGCACTGACACATAAACTGGCTTTTTGCAAAGCAAAATAACTTTACTAAAAATAAATGGGGTTTTAAGAAGCAATGTGTAGTCCGTTTGGAATGTCATGTACTGTCGCAAAACCTCTGAATAAATGATTGCTAGTATTATAATATGTCCAGTCATATTATCAGAGGATTTGTGACTTGTAAATTAGACTTGATAAAATGCAACAGCTATCAAAGTCTTGATAGAAAGTTCAGCGGATCTCTTTATGAATTTGTGTCGTGTTTAATCCACATGTGCTGTCGGCTGACTCATCTTTCCATGTTCTTCCTTTAGGACATAAGAAAAGTTGTCCAAGTTCTGGAGCAGACGGCGCGAGAGATCCTCACTGTTCTTCAAAGTGTCCATCAACCAACTGGTTTCAAAGACAGTAAGACAAGTTTAAATTCTTGATCTAAGTCTTTTGATTTACACGATGCCTTTTTATAATGCGTTTTCATTCCCTCCACCAGTTCCCAGCAAGTGTTTGAAGGCCAGAGAGCTGTTCTGCACCGTGAGAAATCACACTGGAGAGCTGAAAACTAAGTTCCCTGCGGAACAGTACTATCGGTTAGTGTAGATACCTCTTGAGCAATTCCAATTTTCTAGTGTTGATAGTTATATTAAAGATTTACACGTCCTCACCTTTCCCTAGGTATCATGAACATTGGAGATTTGTTCTTCAACGACTTGCCTTCCTTGCAGCTTTTGTGGTATACCTGGAAAGCGAATCCTTGGTTACACGTGAAGAAGTGGCAAAAATACTTGCCAGTATGTAATGTTCATGTTTATTTATATCTTTTCTATAGGATATTTGTGTGAGACTGTTGTAGATTAATTTTACTTTACACTTATGCAGTTGAAATCGACAGAGAAAAAGGGTTTCATTTGGATGTGGAAGACTATCTAGCAGGAGTTCTCATTTTGGCCAGTGAGCTGGTAAGTTTTTTTTTTCCCCTCTCAAGTTCATTCAGACTACCAATCTTATAACCTTTATCAATAATATTATACCTGTTACTGTATTAAAACATTAAGTTAACATTAAGGAGTTTTAATTAAGTGTCAATGAGTGATTACATTGACAGTAATTTGCAGTGACAAATTAATCATTTTCGTTTAGTTTTTGTAATGACCTAATTATGCAAAAATCACTTTTTGACTTTTTGTTTGAACATAAATGTGTGTCATAACCACCCCGTATATTATCCACATAAATCATAAGCAGTGTCTCAGAACAAGCGAGCCATTTGCAGTTTATATGCAATGCAATGCATTATAGTGGATTTTGTGTGACCTTGATGTGTAACAAATTAAAAGCACAATGTACCTTTTGCATTTTTTTCGTTTAGTCAAGGCTGGCAGTGAACAGCGTGACCGCAGGGGACTATGGACGTCCGCTTAGGATCTCAAACTTTATCAATGAACTTGACTCTGGCTTTCGCTTGCTCAATTTAAAAAACGACCCTCTTCGCAAGCGCTATGACGGCCTCAAGTACGATGTGAAAAAGATAGAGGAGGTGGTGTACGACCTTTCCATCCGAGGCCTTGCCAAGGAGCAGGAGACTGGAGGAGAATGAGTAGAGCTGTGGCTGGGATTCTCCACGACTGGAAGAGGTGGTCGGAGGAGGAGGAGGAGGAGGGAAGGGATGGAGGTTTTGAGGCCCCGGTATTTTTTAAGCCACTTGCCTACCAGGACAGAGATCAGTTCAGGTTTTAGTGGGGAAATCTTCTCTTTCTCACTTCTGTTCAGAGATGTTTTTATGTACAGATGCATTTGTTTGCCTGTTATTTTTGATTGGATGTTTTTTTACTAGTATTGATTGCTTTTGTCTCGGCCATTTATCTTGTGAATCATTGTACAGTCAAACAAGAAAACATTGTTTTGGGGGAGATATTTAAGAATTAATACTGAAATATTGATAAAGAGAGGGAAACAATGGTAAATGCTGGTAGAAACAGAAGTTATTTGCCTATGTTTGTTGTTTTCTGACCAGTAATGACATCAAGACACTTTCTTGATGTTGACCTAAACAAATATTAGCCTACATATGAGACAAACTGATTCATTAGATTCGGTGTTCTACACTCATAGCACATTTCTTGAATGTAACTGACTAAATCACGTTAATTGTTTCTTGCTAAGGTGTACATGAAGGTAAAATTGATAAACCTGTGCCAAAATATTTAGTTCCATACTGTAAAGACATCTTGAGTTTGTTGATCATCAGTTTCTTAAAGCACCGGCTTTGGTGCCATATTTACACTGATGTATTTCTCCATTAAAGAGAGAGTTCATCCAAGAATAAAAGTTCTGTCATCATTTACACACCCTCCTGTCGCTCCAAACCTGTTTGACTAACTTTTTGCAGAACACTGAAGATCATGTTGAGTATTTTTTTCTTTCCATACAATCAAAGTCAAAAGGTTTGGACCCCACTGACTTTTACTATATGAACAAAAACAGTGGAAACATTTTTCAAAATATCTTTTGTGATGCACAGACCAAAGTCATACAGGTTTGGAACAGCACGAGGATGAGTAAATGATGACAGAATTTTCATTTTTGGATCAATAAGTTCAAAGAGATTTCTTGCGGTATATTTTTGACCACCTGCTTATCACTTCTACTTTTCAGTTCATATGTTCCTTTCCCTGTTGTTCTGGCTCTTATGTTGTTCTGGATGTTGTTGCATGTTGAACTCCACCTGCAGATAGTCTCGTATCTGGAAGAGCTTTGGAAAAATAACAATTGTAACAGTACAATACAACTTTCAAGCAAATGTTTTAAAGAGCAAACTGACAGTGCATTTGTTTTCCTTTGTAAATATTTATGGAAATTGTTATGTTCCTCCCTATTTTGTTTGTGGATTCTCAGTGCATTGAACTTCTTGTTGTGTGTTCTCTGTGGGTGCATGTTTTACTTAAAATGGTTCTCAGTAATTTTCAACAATAATGCTTTGTATTCTTATTGTTTCTCCCCAAAGATAGATTTCTGTCTGACAGTATTAGCATTTGAAATGCCTGTTCATGTGGTGGTTCAACTGGGAAATCATTTGCTTGTTCAATAATGCTGTGTAATAAAGATTGTCATTGGGAATAATGTTCTCAGAAAACATGGAGTCATTTGAGAGAGATGGATACTTGTCATTTTTATTGTAATTCACAATATTTTACACAACAAAAAATAAAAATATTAAATTAGGATTTTTAAGAATGGAAAAAGTATTTAACAGCTCGATTGGTCTCAGGTAAAAATAACATCTCTGGCAGGTTCAACTCCTCTTTTCATTGTGTAATGTGGAAGCTATGGTATTTCTAACAGTTTCAATGCCGTTGGAAAAACAGTAAATATTCATGTTGAAACCTAAATGTCAAGATCCAGTGATAGCGACAAATCTATCCATTAGAATTGACTTTAAACGCAGAGAGAGACCAGGGTGAATGTGGTTGATTGCTATTGCTCAAGTCAACTGTGGTTCATTTTCTTTTAAAGCTCAAACAATCTTTAAAACAAAGTACAGTAAAGCTTTGTAAACTGCAGAACAATGTCCTCACTCCAGTTTTAGGACCTTCATATTAAAGTGCATCAAACAAAAACAGGTAACATTTAGCAGGTTGTCATAAAGCACAGTTCGTATATCAATGGGGAAGTTGGAATATTACAGCAGCTACTGAAAAATAATATTTTTCTCAATAATTTGACATAAGGCCCAATTTTTAGGTAAACGTAGAGGGAAAACTTGAACGAATAGTAGACTCATTTAGTATAAAATAAACAAAGGCACGTATTTTATCCCCCTCAAAGATTAAAGGAAAGCAACATTGTTATTATAAACTACAAATTTGGGGGGGGGGAAACATCAAACTGAGATTTTCTAATTCAGGATCTGGCCACAGATGGCTTCAGCACAACCATTAATGTGGCAATACTTGATGTTTAGATTGATGCTACACCCTCATTTATGGAGAAAACATACCAAAAATGTTTTGTTACATCATCGATCACAAGGATACCAGCTTTACTGCCGCTACATAATACAATGAATATTATTGCTGTTTTGTAAACCAGCACAGTGATACAAAAATGAGAACTGCTCCTGGGCGGCAGTGGAAATAGTTGCTAATGGAAGAGAGAAAGAGGAAGAAGGAATTACAATGGTCCGAAAACAAAACAGCTTTACCCCAGTTTTCACACAACACAGGTTTCCACTCTGTAGTGCATACTTAAAAGTCCACATAAGGTCCATCCAATCAAAACATGTTCCCTCATGCTTATCACAAAAAACATTTCACAACTGAAAAGGTTTCTTCTCAGTCGCAAACTAGTTGTACAATCAGTGTTTTACAAGTGCAGCATTGAGGCACCTAAGAAGGCCCTCATTTTGGTATGCCAAAGGGCATTACTTTTTGCTTGACAGTGGATTTTTCCTCTTCCCAAATGTCATTTATTTGCTTTCCACTCATACAAAGTGCCCCTTGCGGTCTATATTAATATTCAGTCTTTTAAATCACAGTAAAACCTTGCAATTTAAAAGTCCATTGGTGGAGGAACATCCAATCAGATCCGATTCCCCCACACAAATACTGTTTTCTCAACAAAATATTGATTTTTTAAATTATTGTTTACATCAGAGTTCTGCTGGGAAGGGATGAGGGATGTCTCAGGACCGGCTCTGGGTCGTGTTAATCATAATATTAGGGAGAGCATTGCGTCGTTTTCTCCAGGATCCCAGATCACAAGCGTATCTCTTGATCTGTCGAAACCACTGCTGAGTGCGAGGTTTGTCGGAGGCACGGAAAACGAAGGCCTCGCGCCGGATGTCCAGCACCTCAAAGGTGTCTTCACAGTCGGGGTCGTTGGACACCACGGAGTTCGCCAGACAGATGGGCTCCCGTAACACAGTGAACTTCCCGCTGCTCTTGTCCTTGATGAGCACCAGTACACCGTCCTGCACCGTCTCTGAGGTCTCCAGACTCCCATCGGTCACCACCTCTGCGGTGCGCAGGGTGCGTACCATGAGTAAACCCTGAACGTTCTGGAATTTGAGGGATTTGCTTCCCTTCTTGAGCCACTGGCCATCGGCGGGCTGCGCCAGCTGGAGCGCCCCCTCCATGATGAAGCGCGTGCTCTCTCGTGTCCAGCCCACCGTCTTCATCGACAGCTCTCTCATCTCAATGTTGATGACCTCTCGGTTCTTGCGGCTGTCACGCCGGAAGGAACGCAAGGACCACGTGGCGGTCCCCTCCTGTTTAGTCTTCATGTTGATGTGCTCTAGATGGGACTCCACGCGGCTCTTGGCTTCTTTTAAGCGGGAATAGTCTGGATGACACTCGTTGGTGGCCTTGCTGATGCGACTCAGCAGCAACGGGTACTTGGTCACACGCTGAAGCGGCGCCATGAGGAAGGAGCGCAGGTTCATGCGCCTGAGCGCAGTGTTGTCGTTCTGGGACACGTCGAGGAATATCCTGAAGGACGTAAGGGAGGAAACATAAACATGTGACAATTAAGAGAGTTCCTTCTAATGGCATACGCTACTGTTCTATTCATCAAATAATCCTGAAAAATACAAATCACTGTTTCTACAAAATTATTAAGCAGCACAACTGTTTTCAACCTTGTTAATAATTAGAAATGTTTCTTGATCAGCAAATCAGCATATTAGAATGATTTCTGAAGGGTCATGTGACACTGGAGACTGAAGCAATGGTGCTGAAAATTCAGCTTTGCCACCTCAGGAATAAATTAAATTTTTTGATACATAAAAATAGAAAACAGTTATTTTAAATTGTAATAATATTTCACAATATTACTGATTTTACTGTATTTTTAATCAAGTAAATGCAGTCTTGGTGAGCATACAAGGCTGCATTAATAAAAAAAAATAAATAAAAAATCTTACCAACTCCAAACTTTTAAACGGTGGTGTATATTGTATACATAAGATTGGTAACATTTTCAAATAAATCTATGGGCTATGTCACTTCCTTTTCAAATGTTTTTTTTTCTCAAAGTAAAGTTGTAAAAACTAATGAAGGAAGACTTCTCACCTAATTCATTGCAAAGTAGTGTACTACAAATCTGATTTTCACTTCAGTGTTGCCATTAAAAATTTAAAACACATTAGCAGGGCACAACAAAGGATGGGCAGATGGCAGAGTAGCCAGTGTGCCAGTATTTCAGGCTAGTGCCTAGTTCACTGTCACTTGCCTAGTTGGTCACAATTGCATTCATTGATCATAATACATGTGGGTGCAAATGTTTTGTGATGATTTAAGTATGTCACCAAGTTATCTTAATGAGTGACATAACGTGAAGGCCAAGTATGGTAACCCATACTCGGAATTTGTCCTCTGCATTTAACCCGTCCAAGTTAGTGCACACACATTAATTCATATGGCATACACTACTGTTCTATAGTGTTCACTAGCTAGCTATCTAACATGATGTTAGGATGAGTTGAATAAAAAAAAGTAAACTATCACATTATTCCTTTGATTTCCAGCAAAAGCTAGTTTGAAATCATTACTGTATAATTTTCAGCTATTATTGCAAAATCAAAAAAATAATACATTATTAGGTACAGGTTGTAATTTGACACATCTTATTAAAATATTTTATAGATGAGCCGTGGTTGGAAATACATTTGAAAAGACCTACTAACTAACAATCTACTTACACTGCTGATGCTTAACTGCCTTTATTTGAAAACCCTGAATGGCTTTGCAAATAAAGAGGATAATCTACAGTACTTTCTAAAAGCAATTAGAGAAAGTAATATGTGTACCTAAGAAGCTCTTTTTCTTTCTCCAGAGTGTTGAGCATGTTGACAGATGTGGACTGCTGCAGGCAGTAGGTTTGAAACGCTGGAAGCATGTTGACAAACTCCAAGAAGATTTCTCCAATGCACACAGTCTGCAGGTCCTCATCGCCCTGTATGAGCACAGAAGATTCATTATTGTGAATAATGAATCATATTATAACATTATAAATCAAAGTAGTGACCACCGATGGGGTTTTTTCAATGCAGATATCAAGAGAGCACAATGCAAGTTCGCTACAATATATAAACAAACTGTTTAAAAAATGTAGGGTTGGTACGATTTCCTTTTGGTAAGTCTCTTCTGCTCACCAAAGCTGCATTTATTTGATCAAGAATACAGTAAAAACTGTGATATTGTGAAATATTATTACAATTTAAAACAACTGATTTATATTTTAATATATTTTAAAGTGAGTCTTCGAGTGTCATGTGATCAGAAATCATTCTTATATGCTGATTTGCTTAAGAAACATTTATTATTGTTATCAATGTTGAAAACAGCTATGCTGCTTAATATTTTTGAGGGAAATATTTTTCAGGATTATTAGATGAATAGAAAGTTCAAAAGAACAGCATTTATTCGAAACACAAATGTCTTTATATAAATGTTATATAAATGTACTGACTGTTTTGATCAATTTAAAGCAACCTTGCTGAATATATCTAACTCTATCACTATACCTGCTCCATACCTGATCAAACGCCTGATCAATGCTGTCCTGCAGATGCTCTGTGAACCTGTCATTGACATCAATGAGCTCTTGAACATTGCTAAAGACCACGGCCAGCTGCTCTGCTGTGAGCAGTCCTGCACTCTGCATGGGGCAGTAAAACTCTTCCTTGATGATGCGCAGGTCCTCTCCATAACTCGACTCCGTGTTGAGAAACTCCAGGATGGCTTCTTTGCGCTCGGTGCGCAGCTTGGAGCAGCGTTCGCACATGCCCTCCCCGTGGGCACCCTCTTTGTGTCCGCAATCGGGACAGGGCTGCTGAACCTCCCAGGTCCTGAGGGATGGCGTGGGTCTCCTCCAGCACCGAGCCAATCCAGGGCCGATGCCGCTGTCCACACGTTCTACCTCAGCTCCGGCACTGTGGCGGGCACGACGGGGCTCTTCCTCGTCTTCGCGCTCATCACTCAACCCTACGACACCACTGTCTGCGCTCAGGCTGCTGACAGTACTCCAGCGGTGCTGTGCTGTGCGGCTCACACCCAGGCCCCTGCTCCTCTCCTCACCTCTGGGCTCCGAGCGGCCCCTGGCTGTGCCTGGCACTGATGACAAGGAACAAACAAACATCAGGAGATCAGCTCTCAGAATTTCATAACAACCCTTACACAAATGAGAAAGTCTAATATAATAATTAAAAACTCTTTAAATTGTCAGTTTTTAAAGTCATATACATTGAAACAGAACAGATCAAACTAAATATTTTAATATTTAAGACAATGCATTTGAGGTGTCGTAAACTTTAAACAACCCCATAAAGTTATACAATAAGCCAATACTTCTTTGGCAGCAGTAAATTTGCAGAGTATAAATAGTGGATACTAGGGATGTAACAATATATTGTGTCACAATATATCGCAATACAAAAATATTTATCGTGGATAGTGCAATATGTATTGTGTATAGTTCACTCAAAATAAAAATTACTTTGTGAGAAAAAAATTCAAGTTTTCAGAGTTTTAGTCTGTCAGTACATTAAACTAAAACTAATATATATAATGTTGAATATAATGTATAATAATGCAATGGGGGAATATTTGTGGGTCCTGATAAAGCCAAATTTTTTTTCAGCTTCAGAATCATGAATATTTTTATTCTGGTGTCACTATTGTCCTGTGCATTGGGTTACCAGCACCAAGTCCAAGCCTATTCATTTACACCCACAATGTAATATCAAATTTTGCATTTTAATCAACAGTAACATTTTTGTTAACCTTTTATCATATGTCTTGGAGTATCGCAATAATATCGTATTGTGAGGCCAGTATCGTAATATGTATCGAATCGAATCGTGACATGAGGGTATCGTTACACCCCTTTTAGTATACACTACTGTTCAAAAGTTTGGATTCAGTTTTTAAATGTTTTTGAAAGAAGTCCCTTTAAGGTGATGATACACAGGGCAACTTTTTGAGCAATGTTGCTGGGCAATGTTGCCGTCAACGGGCAACCAGATGAGACACAGGGCCCACGACTGACCTAAATTATCCAGATAGAAATGTATTGCCCATTTTCAATGGGAAAGTACCCAAACAACAATTGCTCGGCAAGATTGCCCAGCAACATTGCTCAAAAAGTTGCCCTGTGTATCATCACCTTTAGTATGTCTGCTTGGAAAAAAAATATTTTAAATTTTAAATAAATTTTTTCTATTTTAATATATTTTAAAATGTAATTTATTCCTGTGATACAAAGCTGAATTTCAGCATCATTACTCCAGTCGGCAGTCACATGATCCTTCAGAAATCATTCTAATATGCTGAATTTAGTGCTCATGAATTATTATTATTGTTGAAAAACAGTTGTGCTGCTTAATATTTTGGTGAAAACTGTCATCTTATTTACACTAAGTACACAATAACTGATGAATGACAGATATGATAAATATCTACTTTCTTTAATCTATAATTAAAAAAAGAGAAAATGATGAAAGTCTGCTATTACAAATTGTACTGTTTGAAATAAAAAAAATAGCGGCTCATTATAACAGAGGACGGACCTCTGGGACAGAGCTCAGAGTTAAATAATTACAATAATTTATAGGTATTCCTTTTAAGCTAATGCTACACGATGATCTAAATCTAAAATCAAAAACAATTATATATACAAATTCTGATGATACCAATACATTTATAATATAACAAATAATGGCAAATAAGCAATATGGTGCTGGAAAGATATGCATTTGATAGTTGCCTTTTAAGTGTGAAAACAAAACAAAGTACAGACACAGAGTATGGATGCTGCAGAAAGATAAAAGCAGTCCTCAGGTCATGCATGTGACGGCACTACAGTAAAGACCTAGTAGCAGAGTCTCAGGATAACAACTAAAGTGTTACCCTTGGGTTAAATGAAGGATTGTCAAAACAAAACTAGGACGAGAGTTATTTTACTTACAGCTAGAACTGTGAGCAAAGCTGGGTGCAGTTGAAAGAGTCTTACCACTGTCCCTCTCTCTGCGATGAATGTGCAAACGTGCCGCGGCGGCGATCTTCATCTCCAGCTGCTTACGCTTGGTGGCGTCTGCAGGCATGGGGTCGCTGTAGTGGGGCCGCAGGCGGCACTCACGCTGGGCCCTCACTGACTCAGACAGCTCATAGGCCGCATCTGAGCTGGAGCGTCTGCAGCCCGCCCCAGAAACCTGCCGATAGGACAGACATCTGTTAATCATCCGTGCACATGACAGAGAAATGGTCCGAAATGTATGTGTGTGTGTAAAGGGAAAGTTCAATGTGTAAAACTTCAATGAAGGCAGATTTGATTTCTAAGCACATCTAAGAATTAATGGAACCACTAACTGTTTCAGATATCGATCAGAGTCACTGCATTACAGTACATTCAAAGGGTGTTACATTACCAAAGCTTTTAATATATTGTGGTGGTAAGAGGATTTTTTTTTTTTTGCTGTGGGTTTTCATGCCCATTTACTGTTCATAAAGTCTATTGACAGATTCCAAGGACATAAAATGCATCTATTTTATCAATAGAAATGGCTCAGAAAACTAGTTTCCTTTCAAAACTGGCCTGTTGGAAGTCACTATTAATGGGATAGTTTACCCAAAATGATGTCAACATTTATTCACCCTCATGTTGTTCCAAACATTTTGACTTTCTTTCCTCGGATGAAAATAAAATAAAACATTTAGAGAAATGTATCAGTCAATGGTAACCAAAAATGTTCAGTTACATGCTTCAAAATATTTTCTTTTGTTTTCCACCGAGGATTTTAATTTTTTGAGTGGACAAACCATTTAAAAAATGTATCCTATTTGTTTAAAAAAAAAACATTCCTAGTCTTATTGTGTATAATATACTTTGCTTTTGTAATATATTTCATACAATTTTTTTAAAAAATGGGACAAATATAAACTCTATGAAACACATTTCTACACTTCCTGACACAACTGTCCTTTTCGGCTTCCCTCAAACTACATGTAATACTTGAGACTTTTCTTGATCCAATCAAGGATAAAATCAGGTCAATTATTTTATTTTCCAGTTGAAATACATATTTCACTCAACAATACAGCACAATGCGGAAATAAAATATGTTGTCAATGGTTTCATGTTGACTTTAAAAGTGTTCACACTGACTGACGGAATTGATAACCTTTTACCTTTTACACCTCTGAAACACTAGATAGCTATTCCAAAATGAAGTCAGTACATAATGTGTTTCAGTTGAATCTAATAAAAAAAAAAAACACAATCTATGGGGTAAAACCCTCAGAAGGTCACTTGACAGCATTAGGTTCTCAAGTGTTATCAATGTACGAGAAACAAGACACCAAGGGTTCAGGTGACGTACAGAATTATTAATAAGGCAGCAGTTATCTTAATTAAAAACACTGAAATGCAGAGACAGAAGAAGAATCTGTGCGCAAGGGGCTGACCAATGAATCATAGCAACATTGCACACGAATGCCAGCATTCTTTGATATCACCCTTAAAAACATGCAGCCAGTCAAATGGCGTGAATGAACGTGGCGCAATGAAGAGCAGGTCGGCATCTCAAGCAGCAGTGGCAGGACGCACAACCTGACACAGAGAGGAACGGAAAGCAGTTACCACCATGAAACCTGGCTCTAATCCTTCCTGCGTGTCGCTCTTAGCTGCGGCTCTGCGTGCTCCGCTGCATGTCTGCAGTCGCCTCTACCGTGCAGATTCCCCTGCAACCTCAGGCTCCCATACGCGCTGATCACGCTCACATGCATGCATGACAGAGGCGATATTCAGAGATGTGCGAGTGTGAGAGAGACGGGAGCATTCCTTACGCATTCTGACGCCGCTTTCCCCTGTTGTCCCGTGGGCTCGGTGCAAGCCTCCTCTCCGCAGGCCGACGTTGTCATGGCAACGTGGGCAGATTGATGGCTGGGATGGGGAGCGGTGATGTCAGTGACGTCATTCTGCTCACGCGACAATCGGACGGGAGTCTCGGCTGCAATCTCTGCACTGCAGCTGGGGAAGCGAGGGAGAGAGAACACAAAGACGGAAAATGGGAGTGTTAAATCGGAATTACAAGTATGTATGTGTGCTGTGCGTTCAACCCCCATTTCTCTAGGGAGGACCAGTGCCCCACAGAACAGAGGGGCTCAGGGTGGACAGCAATTAGACGCATCAATTCACATTAACACCTGAACTCCTCGCTACAAGGTTCTGAATGGGAACAAGCACAATCAATCTTTTAGATTCCTTTAAGTAAGGAATCTATGTATCTCTGGATGACCCCACACACCGCAGACGATGAATAAATAACAGCACATAGCAGAGTGAAACTGCTTAAGATAATATGATTTGATTTCAGAGAATATCTGTTGAATTTTAGTTTTCTTACCCTTTTGTCAAATTTATATTTTTTATTGTTATACATTTTGTAAGATAATAAGACTTGTTATTAATGAATGCGGAAAATTCAGCTTTGCCTTCACAAAAATGAATTACATTCTAACATTAAAATTAGTGCTGTCAATCGATTAAAAACTAATCAATCGCACATTTTTCTGTAGTTAATCGCACCTAACATTCCAGTTTTCAATATATTTTTATATTGTAATAACTTCATATTCAATCTCTAAATTAATGTAACAAAGACAGTATATTTAAAATATTTAATCTAACAGGTAGGAAATATACAGAAATTGAATAGTTATCAAACACTTCGCAGTTTACGGCATACATTATAAATTAAATATAGATACATTTTTATTAAAGCTACAAAAGTTATTCAGTCAAGAACAGTGAGTGATTTTCTCTTTTTCTTACGTTTTTTGATTAATTTAATTAAACTTTTATTCACATATAAACATTCACCAACGAACACATCAGTTATGATAAAAGGAAGCTCAGACGTGTTTACTTGACGTGCGAGAACCAATGAAGTTCATTCTCGTGTGTTACACAGCACGTTTGAACTTCCGCAAGAACCAACGAGGTTCATTCTCGTGTGTCAAGCAGGTTCGGTTGAGCTTCTGTTTGTGTTCGCTGATCAATGTTTATATGTGAATAAAAGCCTCAATTTAATCTGTTCATCATCTAAAGTGATCATGTCTCTTCAGAAAATGTGGACTAAACCACTCAAATCATGTGGATTAGTTTTTACGATCTCTTTATAAACTTTTTGAAGCGTCAAAATGGTAGTTGCGTAGCTGTCAATGGAGAGTACAAAACTTGCTCAGATTTGATTAAAAATATCTTCATTTGTGTTCCGAAGATGAATAAAAACGAATTTGGAATAACATGAGGGTGAGTAAATGATGACAGAATTTTAATATTTGGACGAACTATTCCTATAACATAAATGACACAGAGGCTGATTAGGCTGCTGTCACTTTAAGACATGTCGCACATGGGAATTTTGGCATAAATTTGTGTGTTTTTGTCTATTCAAGCGTGAACGAGAACTCAATGCAGCTGTGTCATGACAGTGCGCTAATTTGTGTCTTGCCGCACTTGAATGGTTTAAAAGCATTTGCATGAATAAGAGCATGATAATTTTTTTTTATTCATTTAGCAGACGCTTTTATCCAAAGCGACTTACAAATGAGAACAATAGAAGCAGTTAAACTAACAATAGAACAACAATATGCAAGTGCTATGACCCTTCCCAGTTTAATCTAATGCAGTAGGTGTACTTTTTAATTTTTTATAAAGATAATAGATATAGAATAGACGATAAATTGTTAGTAATGGATCAAGTGTTGCCGAAAAAGATGCGTCTTCAGCCATTTCTTGAAAATGGCTACGGACTCAGCAGCTCTGATTGAGTTGGGAAAGTCATTTCACCAGCATGGAACAGACCAGAAAAAGGTCAGAGAAAGCGATTTTATAATGTAACGCTGGCTAAAGGATGACGGGAAAAATGGATGCTACATTAATTGCGTAAATAGGCTATTTTTAACGCGTTAAACGAGTTAATTTTGACAGCCCTAATTCAAATAGAAAACGCTTCTTTTCAATGTTCACAATATTTCACAATTTGATTAGTTTTTACTGTATTTTTGATTAAATAAATGCAACCTTGGTGAACATTCAAAAACATTAAAAACCAACCAAAAAAATAGTGATTAAAAATAAAACAATTTCAGTGTATCAAATCAAAGACATGAAAAACTAATATTAAGATTAGTAATACATTTGTGAATGAATACTGATGGATGCACATTCATCTTTTAAACATATTAATCAGCTGTTTGTCTCAGTTATTGTTCATATACAGTGCCGGTCTCTTGGGTTTAAAAACAGGTGCTTTGATTAATTTGTTATAAACTCTTAACTGCCTCTTCTACATCACTTCCATCTCCTTTAATGCTTCAGTACCTCAATATCTGATAATGCTGGACTCATTACTGTCATAAATTTGCATAAATGTCATCTGAGAATAGTGCTGACAGCACAACGAGGAGCTCTGAAGCATTCAAAAGAAAACACACACAAAGACAAAGAAGCCTTCATCTCACTAGGAATAGAAGAATCACTAGGAAAGGAAGAATCACAAAATGCAGATGTTAATTGCTGGCGTGGTCTAATGCCATTTTTAATTCTAACAATAAAACGTGGAAGAGTTCATCCACAAACCTGTAGCCGTGGACTGACAGTAATTAATATCCCGCTCTGAAAGAGACAATAAAACCAATGTCTTTCACACGTGAATGAAATGATCATTAAAGCACTGCAGATATATTGCCTGTCATTTCAACAGTGCTGTGTGAATTCATTCATTGAATGTTTTCCCCTAAATTATTTTATAACTTATTACCGGTAAGTCACTTTATTCCAGTGTACTGTCAGGCTTAGATAAAAGCACTTTCAGGCTGATATTTTACTATTTATTTAAAGGTACAATGTGCATCCTGTCCAACAACACTGACTCAACTAATCTATAAAAATTACATTTACACCATGATAAAACAAATAATAATAATTGTATCAGGGCAATAACCTTCCTATGAAATGCTCATCTATTCTAGTCAAAGAGATTAAGTGTCTGTAAGCTTAAATAAGAACTATGGCATGTGACTTGTTCTTCTTTCTTCTATCAAGCACACAATAAATGAAAATAACTATATAAATGTCTCATAAAAACGACCTGGAAGCCCCCGAGCTGCTCTGTAGTAAATGAATACCCACACTTGAGGCACTACGGTACAGCTGGGATATTGGATGTTATATTTAGATGGTTCGCAGCCTGGATTGAACTCCTGCCCTGGAGGAACATAACATAGAGAAAGGCTCTGCAGTGTCGAAAAGCCTCTGACGCACCCGCAATTAAGCTCTGTACTATGTCTGGAGCAAATTCAGCTGAAGGAAAATCTATACGGATTTATGCATGCTAAATTTGAGAAGACTGTCAGGGCCAGAGTTATGTGCTGTTATGTTAATCAAATTCCTGTCAGGTTCGCATATTTTACACTTGTGAGATTCTGTGAGTAAACGTGCTGTTGGTGGACAGGTGTGAACCGCCACAACACAACACAACCACCGAAGAATCAGTATAATACAGTTACTGCCTGTGTGATTCAGTGGGGAATTAATGGGGTTTATTGCTATAGCATCCAGTCCTTTACCTTAGGTTGTTGCTCCTACAAAAATCTGGTTCTTCATCTTTGATTTCCAGTAATGATATTTATCCATAAAACAACATTAATTTACCTGAAGCTTTACCCAAATTTAATGAAGTTTATACTTAAATCTAGTCTGTGGATTTTGTTGGGTTGCAATTTTGTACTGGAAAACAAGACAAAGATACTGATTAGGGCAGGATATTTAATAGAATTTCTAATAGCCATGTTTTCACATTCCTGATATAGCTAAACCTGATAATCATCATAGAATATGGCACTATATGCAAATATCACATCTGCTACCGTGTGCCTGACATAAATGAAGACATTAAGAATCACATCAGTAATGATACATTCACTCTGTTTCTCTGTATACAAGCTGTGCAGAGATGCTGGAATAAATCCGTACCAACACAAATACTGATCCAAACGCTGCTGGATTCATTTTCACAGTTAACAAGCAAAACTGATAACCAAGAGATACACTGTTCCAGCAGATGTCCATTTTTACTCAGCATACTATTTTTCCCATTTAAACTCTAAATGATAACTTACATGGTACCGAAATGTTGGCAAATATTGGAGATTTTGAATTAATTGGCAATGGTCAATACTGGATGTATTGACTGATATTTGAATGGATATATTTATTAATTTAATTGTTTACGCTCATTTCCTCTATTTTTACAATTAAATTCCCTTTGCCATTATCTTCTAACTCTCAGTTCATAAACAACTGTCAAATATTAAGATGAATAACAATATAATATTGAGGTGCATTAAATCACGTGTGCCATTTAAAGTTATTGATTTAAATGTTTATTTTATTTCTAATTCATTTAGAAAAAGTGTATTGGATTTTAAATGTCAGACATTTATTAATACCCAATCTATTCTCTAAATGCGACTTAATTATCTTATTGTGAACAATTCATAAAGGCATAAGTTTCCTTCAAAATATCATAAATTGATCTTCCATTGAGACAGACTTCTCTCCTGTGGAGTATGCCTGACTTCCCCAATAATTTAGTTTGCTTAAACTCCGCCGCTCTCTTACAAACAACCTCAAGCTCACATTCAGATCTTCGTCCATCCAATCAACAACCAATGGATAGAACCAAGTCCATGTCGTACATTTTCTTTTCTGTTTCAATAATTCAATTCTCTCTGATGTATCTCACAATACAGATAAAATGGTCTGTCGCTGCTTCCGTAGCATTGCAACTTTAAGTACTAAGTAAATGACCAAGTGTACCACTACCAATACATCTACTCCTTCATCCACTCACCTTTTTTTAATAAGGTCCAGGGCGGATCCCAGGAAGCCATCCTTTATTTTGTAGATTTTGGCTCCGTAGCTGGAAAGGTCTTGGCCGTCCAGAAGGATTGCGGGGCAGCAGCTGGATGGGCCATCGCCACACTCCCTGCGGGGCGGGAAGGGGAGAACATTTACATCTGTGGCCCCAGGGCCTGCTGGGCCCTTTGTCTCCTCCTCTCTTCCTGTAGCAGCTTGAGGGTGTAATGGAGAGCGAGCTACTGGGCCTGTGCAGATGGGTCCTCCCGGGACATCTGTGGTGGAACTGGGCTCAGAGATCTCTCCTCCCCTCTCTCCGCAAGGATGGTTCGAATCTTGAGCGGTGTTGACGTCAGTGTCAGTCCTTTCCACACTCTGCATTTTCTCTGTCTGTTGTCTTTCCTCTCTATGCTTGTCGCTACTCGCCATTTCAGACGACCTGTGGTTCTTACTGCCCTCCCTTTGCCTCATTCTCTTAAATTCCTCAAATGTAGGTATGTGCAGGCGGCCCACCGGGGGTCTTTTCCTCTCGGGGGTTGACTGGGCAGAGTTAGTGCAGATGGGCTCTGTGGTATGAGCTTTACTCATGGTACTAGACTCCTGTCTGGAGTTCAGAGCCAGGTTAGGGGTGCTTCTTTGCCTTCGGAGCTGCAGTCGTCGCATTGCTTCCTGTTTGATCTCCTCAGGACTGGTGATGCGACGGGCACTCAACTCTTGCTGTCCATTCGTTTGCAACAATGCCGTCCCAAGCCGAACTGCTACATCCTGATTGCAAGGATACTGCGGACAAGGTGCATTACCAAGCACAGGTTGAGGACGCAAGGGCTTGTGGGGCTCCGTCACACGTGTGCTCTGGAGCCGCAGCTTGTCTCGAAGACCCTTTCGGGCGTTTCCGTTCATGCCCCAGTCCTCAACCGCAGGTAAAAGCCATTGCGGGAAGAGCGGTATATCCTTTCTGACCACTCCTCGGCGGCCGTAGATCGCCATTCCGTCGAGGGATGGCATTAAGCCATATACCTGTGGTCCCTGAGGAGGTCCATCGTACCAGTGGCTGCTTGAAGTGCAATGAAGAATAAACTCACTGTCCACACTCCTGTAAGGATACACATTGGGGTCGGACACAGCAGCCCAGTGCAGGTTTTCCAGGCTGCGGTAAAGTCGGGTACTGCCGGTGTTCACGCAGCCTTGTGGAATGCGCAATGTCCCGTAGCCAGACTGATCGTCAGGCTGTTTGAGAGGATGCATACTGCTGGTGGAGCAGTAGAGCCCCAGGTTGCTGAGCAGGCCATTGTTGTTGTTGCAGTGGCCTGGCGCAATGTCCTGGGTAGGGAAGGGGGGCATGCCATGATGAGTGAAAGCAGACAGCGGGGGGCTGAGGACGGACAGGTCCATGGACAAGTCCATGCTGCACCCTGCAGGAGAGCCTGCTGGGGAGTACTCACATTGTGAAGCTTTCACATCCGGCATGGCCACAGAAGGAGCTGCCATCTTCCAGAAAGGAGCACTAGGATCACAGCCCTGCAAAAATGTACAGACAATACATTGACATTACATCAGAAGAACAAGGTCATACTCTCTGCATCTCAACATCAGTAATTCACCAACACCTGGTGGTTAAAAATGGTAAAAGGGTCAAAAATAATGAAAGTGTGTGGTTCATTTGCACTATAAATTCTGTCCACTTTAGCTTTTCTGTCCGCCTTTAGCTTGGCCAAATAAAAACGCTTTACTAATTAATCAAAAAAAAAAAAATGTCTTAATACTAATCTACTTGCATATACTTTAGGTTTATACATCTAACAGTATTCTAAGTAGAAAATACATACATAATACAGCATTACTATAAAGTAAATATTTTCAAGATAATATTTTGGGTTTTCATTTATTTTGTCTTTAGTACAATGACATTAAAAAGACAAGTTTCTCACACAGCATGAATGGGTTTTTATATATTGCTAATAGCTGAATGTTGTGGCAAAAAAAAAAAAAATTTAAACTGGCATTTTGTTTCTCCATTGCGCGTTTTGTCAAAAGAAAAGAAAAGAAAATAATTTTACAAATACATAAGAAATATATTCCAATGATAATCCTTGGGTATACGTAAGCAATTGAGGATTTTAAAATACCAGATGAGATTTACAATTTCCTCAGGTTACAAAATTAATCATGAGGATGTGCTACCAAGGATTTCAGTAGGTGATCCTGAAAATGCTAAATTATTTCCTTGAAGCGACGATTGTATGCAACCTGTGGTAATGGCTTGTATGTAAGGGATTCAGTTGCTCGCTTGTGTTTGCAACAAGCTCTCCCTTTCCCTATCTTAGTGCCCTTCAAGGGTGCAAAAATATAATTCACCCAAAAATTCTCACATATTTAAAAATGGATTGTGTATACTGCACAACACTAACAATATTCCTCATATCATAGAACTGGTTGTATTAATCTATATCACATCAAATGATCCTACCAAAGACAAAACTACACTTAAGGTAAAACCAGTACATTTAATAGTTCAATAATCACTGCAGCATTTATGCTCATGATGCGTAGTTCCTATGACTTGTATAATCATATTAATATTCTAAAAATGGCTCGTTCTTTTGTATGAATCAAATGGTAGGGGGAATCATGTCTGGAATTAAAACATAAAACCGAGAGGGAGGAAAATCAGAAGGGACAGTAATGAATAGAGCCACAACACTCGCCCGGGGCTCTTGTTCCACTAATCAGATGAGAACTCTGGATTAGCTAGGAGAGCGCTTCTCTTTCAGTAATTAGTACAAATTGCCTTGCTTTGGGCCATATTAATATCCGACCCGCAATCTTAAACAGAAATCAGGGTCAAGCCAGGAGTTACAATAGAGCATGTCACAATCATTCCAGGCAGCCAAATCCTAGATGAATATTTATCTTGCCGGTCAGAAAACAACAATGGTATGTGATTAGATTGAAAAAAAGCCAGGAAACTAGTGATTTTTAGAGACAAAAAGTGGGGGAATCCCAGCATGTCCAGGTGTTCAATTAACGTTTGGCCCAATTTAATTAAAACTGAGCTGTTGAAAGCCCTCTGGTATTATCAGGCTAATTTCAACGCTCCATTTGGGAGATAAGGAGAGCGAATCCCCACTTTTTGTTTTTCTGTGAATTGTACAGTGGAGCGCAGGGAGGATTTATCTTTGTGGGCGAGTCGACTCACTGTCTCAATAGCACTGCCAGTGTTTTCTTAGCTTGTGCTTGAAAACTGCTGACGTGTGAATAAACAGTCAATTAGCATAAGGAGCTTGTTTAATGAGCCTGTAGCACAGGATCAGCTCACGCCGGGCCCACTATGTCCTCTCTGTGTGTGACAGACAGACAGATGCTCCGTTTCCTATTTGAGCAGAATTATTACAGACACAAGAAAGCGTGCGCAGACAGTCCCTCACTGAAACAAGCGCTTCATACAAAGCCAAAATACAGGAAATTCAAAAAACTCAAACCTGAGGATTGGATCAGACCGATTCGTGACAAACTAATCAGGTTGCCTGATTGATTTTAAATTATACAGTTAGCCCATACATGTATCTGCAGGCCTCTGCCGAATGACTGGACCTGGAGGATTGCAGTATGTTAGTCTCTTACGTTAGTCATAAAAACTTACCCCATTTTATCAACTCTGTGTGTGAACCTTTACTCGGCTTGCTTCAGGCTCTCATTCACAGGCTCTGAGCCAACAGAATCCCTTTTGGTTTGGGTTAGAGGTAGACAGACCATCCACAACACCAGACAGCTGAGACCTTACGTACAGGAAGCTACAACAGAAGAGAGAAAGACATCAATACAGGCATCCAAAAATAATACTGATCAATTTCTGGAATGAAATTTGCCTGCAGAATTTCTATGGATCTTGTGGTTCTGTTTTCTCTGAGAGAAAGCATTTGCTTTGATTGAGGAGATTTTGTGAAGTCAAACAAAGCCATCATTGTGGTTTCCCTTATACACAAAGAAAAAGATTTCTCTGGATTAAAGACATTATTAAATGTGATCATATTTATTTTCACACTTTCTAAGAAAGACCTAAATATTTTTGTGAACAATGATTTTTTTATTACTTTTCTCCTAACAAGGCTTTCCTACTTATGAAAGCTTGCAACTTTATAACTCACAATTCTGAGGAAAAAAGGTCAGAATTGCAAGCTATTACATTGCAATTCCCTTTTTTTATTCCGTGAAGACAAGCTTCCATTTGTTCAGAGTATTATGATATTCATAAACATATTAACATAACAAACTGTATTCCAAAATTCATCTCTGAATTATTTTTTAGAACACATGTACTTACAACCTCCTGTGATTCAAGGCTCTGTAATTCAAGGCATGTTGTGGAGTTGAGCCTTACGCAATTTAATCTCCTCTCTCCTTAATATCAGCCAGAAACCTTCTGGAATTACTTCAAGTTGTGATAGTGGATCTCAGTGAATGTAGTTTCAATGATTCCTCATTACTGAGGGAGACACTGCTCAACCTCCACCAGGATGGAGTCAGGCTTTGGTCAATAAACACATTCAGTTGCTCATCCACTCCATCTTTCTAATCGCATGAGCTCCTGGTGTTTGACGAATGCCTGTCAGTATGTGGTCTAGCTGCTCAATAACACATCTCTGAGTAACATAATTCTGAGCAGCAGGACATCAGTAAAAGTCAGTGAAATAATGGCAAAAAAAGATTCTTTCTACCAAATTGTACTCATGATATGCATGCACAAGTATTCTGTGCGTACACTTTTATGACCATATGACTGTTATAAGCGGTTCTTTTAATGAAGGCTGAACTCAGATTAGCACACTAGCATACTACTCTCCTTATTTTTGGAAGAAATACTGTAATAGACTAATATGCTAGTATGCTATTCTGAAGCTACCATTATTGTATTAATAAACCTCGAATTATTGTGCAAAATGTTTTTGTCTGAATTAACTCACTGAATTCGTCAGTTCATGGTTACTGAATAAACATCTGGCTTACTATTATTACTTTCATTCATGTTCGTTTCAAATATAAACAAGTTTTGGATGGATGGATGGATGGATACACAGATAGATACAGGCACGTCCTGATTTTGCAGAGTTAGACGCGTTGATCCTGGAACAACATTCCTGTATAAAAATTTAATCCTACTATATCCCTAACCCTCAACCTAACCCTACCCAAAAATTATCCCTAAAATCAGACACTTAACCTAACCCTGATTGTAAGACTAAACTTGACATGAACTGTAAACTTGTCCCTCAAATCTGATTGGTTGATTGGAATGTTGTTCCAGGATCAAAAAAGATGTTGATCCAGGAACATGTTCTACATGGCGAAATCAGGTTCTGTGAAATGCAGATAGACAGAGCTATCACAAACACACACTAAACTCCTTTGTACCCAATTATCCTCATTATCACCTAATTTTGGCAACTACACTAGGTCAATCCCTTCTTGAGTCAACAAACATAAAGGAAAAAAAGAAGAACTGTATCCACATCCATCTAACTCTGTGATTTACAGGTGCTTCTTCCATATATCTTACACCTGCAAATGTAATATTTTTATTTTTTTCCATTGATCTATGAAGGCTTCTCCATGGAAAATCAAAGACTAAAAGGCCACATATTGATTGTATGTGCAGGTTTGTGTGATAGCACAGTAGGGGTGTTTCTAGGTTCAGGGAGGTGGAAAAACGGAGCGCAGATAGAGATTCACAGTATGATTATTCTGCAGAAGACTGACCTCATGATTGGTAGTAGAGATTGTACAATTTTGTCTGAGGTCACAATGGCCACAACAGCATATATCAACCTATTTCTAACCACTGGATTTGTGCTTCCACAAACAGGATTGTAGGCTGTTTCCAGGAGCAATTTAAGCGAAAGAGGGGAGTCATATGAGTACATTGGGAGGGAAAAAGGAAATGTTGAAATCTGCATGTCTGTGCAGAATGTAGATTCGCTTTAGTTAAAATGGTGATGTTTACACAGTAAATGTGGGTAACATGCTAGAGCTAAGTAGCCATTCTCGGATTAGTACCTGTTGGCGGTTTCATCTAATCCATCTGATCCTGCAGAAAGCCGATATACGGGAAAGATCAGGAAAGTCCACACGCTATTGATCATTGGCTGCTTATCTCCCGTATTTTGCAGTAAGTGGACTAAAGGCTATATTTACTGACAAATTATCCGTATTAGGGTTTATATTGTAAATCCAAAAAATGAATGAACTTGTAATATATGATTTGGTTATTATTATAGTCCTCATATCTTTTCTATCAATCTGTAAAACATATATATAAAATGACCCCAGAATGTATTTAAACACTTAAAGGAGCATTGCGGAAGTTCTGAAATTTCTTACCGTTACTGACACCAGTGGCCGTTAGAGAAACTGCAGCCAGTATCATGCTCGTTCTCGGTGCGCACGCTCGTTGGCCGCACTAGATAAGGCTTTTTTTTTCTTTCTTTTTTTACTTACGAGGAGTTTCCGTGGGTATCTGGATTGTGCTGGAGTCTGGTCGCTTCTTTCCGTCCGCAGAGTCCATTTGAAACACTACTGCTAGCGATTGCCGCTGCTTACTAATGACTGCCGTACGGATGTAAGCCCAAGTAGACGAGAACGCGCATGACGTCACATTTTGTGAATTTTCACGCCAATTCGGACCCGACTCCTCCACACACAATTGAGCCTACAGGCTGATAGAGGCAACCATGGTGGACAGTCAAGGTGTCATTCTTTCTATTACATTATGCTTGGCTCATAAATGTACAAATGAAGACTCTATCTTAAAGATTGTTTTAAGTAAAAACCTACACATAGCCCCTTTAAGTTACACAAAATCAGTTTTATTGCATAAATAATACAATGTAAAATGTGGCATCTTCAAACAAGTTAATACTACTTCATAGTAGAAAACGAAATTGAATAAGAATATATATATATATATACACTCACCGGCCACTTTATTAGGTACACCTGTCCAACTGCTCGTTAACACTTAATTTCTAAGCAGCCAATCACATGGCGGCAACTCAGTGCATTTAGGCATGTAGACATGGTCAAGACAATCTCCTGCAGTTCAAACCGAGCATCAGTATGGGGAAGAAAGGTGATTTGAGTGACTTTGAACGTGGCATGATTGTTGGTGCCAGAAGGGCTGGTCTGAGTATTTCAGAAACTGCTAATCTACTGGGATTTTCACGCACAACCATCTCTAGGGTTTACAGAGAATGGTCCGAAAAAGAAAAAACATCCAGTGAGCGGCAGTTCTGTGGGCGGAAATGCCTTGTTGATGCCAGAGGTCAGAGGAGAATGGCCAGACTGGTTCGAGCTGATAGAAGGGCAACAGTGACTGAAATAACCACTCGTTACAACCGAGGTATGCAGCAAAGCATTTGTGAAGCCACAACACGCACAACCTTGAGGCGGATGGGCTACAACAGCAGAAGACTCCACCGGGTACCACTCATCTCCACTACAAATAGGAAAAAGAGGCTGCAATTTGCAAGAGCTCACCAAAATTGAACAGTTGAAGACTGGAAAAATGTTGCCTGGTCTGATGAGTCTCGATTTCTGTTGAGACATTCAGATGTTAGAGTCAGAATTTGGCGTAAACAGAATGAGAACATGGAACCATCATGCCTTGTTACCACTGTGCAGGCTGGTGGTGGTGGTGTAATGGTGTGGGGGATGTTTTCCTGGCACACTTTAGGCCCCTTAGTGCCAATTGGGCATCGTTTAAATGCCACGGCCTACCTGAGCATTGTTTCTGACCATGTCCATCCCTTTATGGCCACCATGTACCCATCCTCTGATGGCTACTTCCACCATGTCACAAAGCTCTAATCATTTCAAATTGGTTTCTTGAACATGACAATGAGTTCACTGTACTAAAATGGCCTCCACAGTCACCAGATCTCAACCCAATAGAGCATCTTTGGGATGTGGTGGAACGGGAGATTCGCATCATGGATGTGCAGCCGACAAATCTGCGGCAACTGTGTGATGCCATCATGTCAATATGGACCAAACTCCCTGAGGAATGCTTCCAGCACCTTGTTGAATCTATGCCACGAAGAATTGAGGCAGTTCTGAAGGCAAAAGGGGGTCCAACCCGTTACTAGCATGGGGTACCTAATAAAGTGGCCGGTGAGTGTATATATATAATTCAATTTCTTTTTACCTATAGTGGAATGACATTCATACAATTTAAGTGTCCAAACTGTTTTTTGGACCTCTTGAAAGCATGAATAACCCTTCATAGCATTGCTTCAGCATCTGTTTCTCAGGCAGGTGAAGTAGTCATGGAGGTAAGGTTAGTTACAGTAAAAGTGAGTGGAGTGCTGTATAATCAGATGCAGAACTGAAGAGCTTTTCTATTACCTGTCAGCAGAGCACCGCACTCATTCTGACAAGAGCAGCCGAGACAGAGCTGGGTTACGGGCTCTTCAAAGTAAGAGGAGACGGCATCAAAACATGTTAGAGTGAGGCTCAGGAGAGGTGAAGACTCAAGTACCAGCATACCTTAGTTAATTAGGATTCAACTCTGCCATGAGTTCATTGCATTCAACGTTGCACCAAACTAAGTCTGCTGTCTACCATATCTGCAACAAAGTCTGCTGTCTAGCCAAATGAAATACAATAGTTTGTCACATATACTGTAGTAATTAAATGTATCATGCATGGTATCCAAGGTGAACACTTTACATCATGAAGATTAAAAAAAAACATGACAGATAAACTATAGGGTGTCTTTTCCTGTAGCTCAAAATTGTTTAGTGAATATTTTATGCTTGTGCAGTGTTAACTGAGCTGATGAATAATGCATTAGGTAGATTAGGTGAGAGAAGCATTGTTAGTGCACAAGTTTTTCCATAAACATTAGTCTACAGTACTATTCTTAGCGGAGTTGCCCTTTGATAAAAGACTGCAGGTTTGAAGCACTAGTAATTGCTACACATTACAAAGCTGTACTGAAGTTATTGCTATCACTAATTGGTGCACAAAGATGTGACGATCTTGCTGTAAATCATTATATCTGGCCGAGTCTCAAATAACTGGCTCAGATCATGTAATTCTAGCCAGCAATAACAAAAGGCAATTTACAGAGCTTGCATTTCTAAGAGACGCACACATCAATATGGCCATGGATCAATGTCTGCCGGTCGTCATGTTGGTGGATGTGTTTAATTAATGACCAAGCTGCCACATGCAATATCATTAGTGCATGATTTCACCCAGAAAATTAGAGTATACTATGATAGAAATAGTATTCATTGAAGAGCCAGTGTAACCCAATTCATCAGTAAATTTGCCTCCATACCACAAAGTCTTCCAAGCATTAAATGCTGAATATGAGGGCAAAAAATAGTAGGCTAAGTCTTTCATACAGATATCCTCATTCTAATAAGACAGACCACTGCTTGCATAATGCATAGCGAGACATGGGTGAGGATAAAAATCTTTTCCATGAAATGAATATACATTGAAGCCCTGAGTGATAAAACACGGTCATTAGCTGATTTCTGCCTTGAAAAGCAGAGGGAAATGAAGCAAGATGATAATTGCCTTTCAGACTGATGAATCAATGCACCGCAGCTCCCCACAAGGATTTCCCCCCCCTCATCCTCAATTAGATAAGTCACATGAACATGATACGCTGCTCTGAAAGATAAAGCCGGTAGTTACAGACAAAGTGTCAACAGAAGTCGGTACTGCCTTCAGAAACGGTGTGTTTCAGGGAAAAATAATCTATTACTGCAAAATAATACAAACTATAAAAGGAAAAATGACTAATTTCTGCTAAATTAGATGAGTATTGGAAACATGCCAATCTCCTTCTCAGAAGCAGGCAATAAACGCTTTGTATTAATACATCTGAATAAAATTTCTGTTCCAAGTATATTCCTTTTTATTTCTAAAGAATTTTGGACACAGTACCATGTAGCTACCTACCACGATGCATTATCAATAAGTATAGTTGACGTAAAATGTGTCCATGGACTCATTATCAAGATTATATGTCAAACTGTCACTGTATACATGAAACTTTAACCTACTGTTCAAAAGTTTGGGGTTGGTCAGATTTTTTTATGCTTTTGGAAGAAGTCTTGTGCTTTCCAAGGCTGCATTTATTTGATCAAAAATACAGTAATATTGTAGCCTGGTTAAAACCAGACCATTCTCGGCCATTGCACACTGAGTCCGAAATTTTCGTATGCGTTTTTTCGTGTTCGTCAGCCTAAAAATTCGTCATGCACACTGAGTCCGATGCGTATTCATTTGCGGAAAAAAACGCACAAAAATACAAAATGGATTCGTCAAGCAGTAAGGATGATTTTGTTGCCCTCTCTCTTATTGAAATGAGAATAAAGAGAAAATTTTGGGTCCATCCAATCCTGAAATTGCGCCGAGAGGAAGGAGAGTTCCACTTCCTTATCAAGGAGTTGCGAATTTATCCCGAGCGATTCAAAATTTACTTCAGTATGTCAGTGGAACAGTTTGATGCTTTCCTAGCGATTCTGGAGCCACATATTAAAAAGAAGACCACCAATTTCTGTGAGCCAATCGATCCTGAACAGAGACTGGCAGTATGTCTAAGCAGGTATGGACACACACACACGCACGCACACATACACACACACACACACACACACACACAGGCACACGCGCGGCCCGGTGGAAGCAGACAGAACAGCTGTATAGGCTACAGGTTATATGCCTATATTGTACCCAAATAATACATTAGTTATCAAATTGGCTGCTCAATCACACCTTAATCGATCCGAAATTTCGATCTGATTGAAAGGGGAGGTTTATTTCTTTTCTAATCCGATCGAGAGAACATATAAACACTTGATCGAATTGAAAACCGAAACTGAAAGGACTGCGCATGTGCAATGATGTGCGGAACGAGCTCCCCCCGGCCCTGAATTGTCAAAAAACCTCTCAAAATGTCTAGCAACTCTAGCGAGCATCTGGGAGACTGAGGAAGCCGGCCGTCTTCGCCACCTTCAGCCGTCCTGCGAGCTAGCGCCATCCGACGGATTTGTATCCTTTTTACAAAAAAGCTTCCTATACTTATTTGTATCTAAAAGAGCCGAGCGTCTTTTTAAAGATGTCTCGTAAATCCTCCCGCGGTTCTTGCCGCTCTCCCCTTGAGACTGGAGACCGCCAAGTCATCTGCGCTCTCTGCCTCGGATTGGAGCACGCCGAGCTCGCCCTCGCCGATGGCGGCTGCGATCTCTGCGAGGACATGCCGTTGTCGACCCTGCGGGCTCGACTTCAGGCCACTAAAGCTGCTTCCGCGCCGCCTCTGACTTCGCCGCGGAAGAAGAAACGCCGCTCTCAGAGGCCACCGGAACCCCAGCTAGAAGCGTTCATCCCGCCGGAGCCTGTCGCCTCCCGCTCTCCTTCTCCGCCGCTTCCGGACATACAGTTGCCGCCGAGTGGCCGCTCTGTCGCCTCGGATGACGCCGCGGACATCAAGGAAACCTGTTCGCTTCTCGCTTCAGACAGTGAGGAATGGTCCGGTTCTCACGCCTCCTCGGCCCGAGAATCCTCTGGGACCCGCGCTGGAATCGAGGAGGAATTAGTGCGCCTCCTCTCACAGGCCGTCGAACGCCTCGGGCTCGATTGGTCCCCTCCCCCCGAGCAGACCATCAACCGTATGGACGGCAGCTACTTCCGCCAGCGCTCGACTCCCGTCACTAAACGGGCCGCGCCCTTCCTGCCTGAACTGCACGCGGAACTCACGAAGTCCTGGAATGCCCCGCTCTCTGCTAGAACTCGCTCTGACTCTTCCGCCCCGCTTCGCGTTGTGGACAGAGCCGCAGAAAAGGGCTATCTCTCCATTCCCCCTGTAGAGGACCTGGTCGCCGCACATTTATGCCCGCCTTCCACGAGATGGCGCTCATCACCTGTGCTTCCCTCTAAAGCCTGCAGAGCGACTTCAAGCTTTCACGCCCGCGCTTACTCAGCCGCCGGCCAAGCAGCCTCTGCACTTCACTCCATGTCCGTCCTTCAGATACTACAGGGTGATTTACTTCGTGAATGGGACGAGAGCGGAAAAAATCCCCCCACAGTCGCGGATTTGAGGAGCACCACGGACATTGCCCTTCGCGCTACAAAATCTGCTGTTCAAGCCCTGGGGAAATGCATGGCCGCCATTTGTGTGTCTGAAAGACATTTGTGGCTCACACTCGCCGACATGGGAGATTCTGAGCGCGCCGCCTTTCTCAACGCCCCGCTCTCTCCATCCGGCCTCTTCGGATCTGCTGTCACGGGTATCGTTGACCGTTTCTCCGAAGTGCAGAAAGCCTCCCAGGCCATGAATCTTTTTCTGCCTCGTCGCGCTAGCTCCTCTGCAGGCCGCTCACGTGACCAGCCTCCTGCACGAGCCCCACTCCAGCGCCCAGCTCAGCACAGTCAGACTTCTCAGCGACGCCAGGGCGGCCGCCCTCGTTCTCGCTCTGACAGCCGCCACAGACCGCCGCCTCCTCGGGGGCCTCGGCCTAGGATCACGCTGAAACCTGATCACTCGAAGTCTGCCTAGCACAGCTGAGGAAAAGACGGCGCTCTCCCGCCGCGGCCGGACCACCGTCAAAGTTTCGCCCTCTGTTAGTCCCCGCTCACGCGGCTACTACAGCAGTGTACCCCGCCATTACCAAGCCGGTCCCCTTTCCCGCTTGCATGAGCACAAACGCCGTTTTCACGGCGACCCAGAGAAATCTCAAAAAGAGCATAAAAGCCTCCTGTGTAGAAAATGTGCCCACAACACTGTGTTCACTCATACACAAAAGCATTTCAGTTCCCGTGTTTCTCACAGAGCCCACTCTCATAAAGCGGTTCCAACCTGCTCGAGTTTCAGAGTGCATAAGCGCGCCCACGAGCCCGTGTGCGCGTCCCACCTCTGCTCACTCTGTTACACGGCCCTTAAACTCCTCTCTGAGTGTAAGTCCCGCTGTCATAAACACTATGAGCGCGCTCGCGCAGCCCGCTATGTGCAGCAACGGGGACCATGTAGCCATTCACCCCTTAGCGTTACGCTTCAAAGCGTGGGAAGCTATTCCGGGAATTTCCCAGTGGGTGCTAAACACAATAAGGCTAGGCTATCGCTTACAGTTTCACCGCCGCCCCCCACGTTTTCGAGCGCGGCTAGAAACTATTGTGAACCCAGAAGCAGTGACACTGCTCCGTTCAGAGATAGCAAAACTATTGTGCAAAAGGGCTATAGAGAGAGTTCCTCTATCTATGAGCGAGTCGGGGTTTTACGGCCGTCATTTTCTGGTTCCAAAGAAAGACGGCGGCCTCAGACCAATCTTAGACCTCAAAGACCTTAGACCTAGAGAACAAAGTTCTCATGAAGAGACCGTTCAAAATGCTCACTATCAGAAAACTCCTCGCGCATGTGCGCCAGGGGGACTGGTTCATTTCACTAGATCTGAAAGATGCTTATTTTCAGATTCAGATAAATCCCCTTCACAGGCCATTCTTACGTTTCGCCTTCGAAGGCCAGGTTTATCAACCTGGTCTCGACAGACGCATCCAACACGGGTTGGGGTGCGGTCTGCGAGGGCTCACCGGCCTTCGGCCCCTGGTCAGCTCAGGAGAGCCTCCTCCACATAAACTGTTTGGAGATGCTGGCGGTCGAGAACGCGCTCACGCGCTTTCTTCCGCGCATTCACGGTCACCACGTGCTGATCCGTTCGGACAATATAGCCGTGGTCTCCTATCTAAACCGTCAGGGCGGAGTCAGATCCAGGAATCTCTTCCGGCTGACAGAACGCATCTTAGTTTGGTCTCAGTGTCACCTGCTCTTGCTCAGAGCGACGCACGTGCCGGGTCATCTGAACGACGGTCCAGACAGTCTGTCCAGGAACCCCATTCCCCCCGGGGAATGGTCCCTGCACACTCTTACAGTCCAAAAGCTGTGGCGAATATTCGGCAGAGCAGAGGTGGACCTCTTCGCCTCAGAAGAGAACACCCACTGCCCAATATTTTTCTCAAAGAGCGAGGACGCGCTAGCCCAGACCTGGCCCAGCCGCCCGCTTTATGCATTCCCTCCGGTTTCTCTGCTACCACAGGTGCTTCAGAGAATCAGGGAAACACGCCACTTGGTGCTCCTCATAGCCCCGCGTTGGGAGGGTCAGACTTAATTTCCGGAGCTCACTCAGCTGTCACAGACAGCCCCGTGGCCCATTCCAATCAGAGCAGATCTCCTCTCCCAAGCTCGCGGCACGATCTGGCATCCCCACCCAGAGCGCTGGGCGCTACATGCGTGGGTGATCAACAACTACCCGTTGCTTTGCCAGAGGGAGTGTTAAACACGATCATGCAGGCTAGAGCGGCTTCTACTAGAAGGCTCTATGCGTCTAAATGGTCTGTGTTCTCTAAATGGTGCACCGACAGAAACTTGGACCCACGGTTATGCGAGGTTCCTTCCTTGCTAGTTTTTCTCCAAGAGATGTTGGACAAGGGCAGGTCCCCGTCCACTCTCAAGGTGTATGTGGCAGCCGTCGCAGCGTTCGTTGAACCCCGGCGCGGCCAGTCACTGGGCAAAGATGGCTTGGTCATCCGCTTCCTCAGAGGAGCTAGAAGGATGAACCCCCCACGCCCCCCTTCGGTGCCGATTTGGGACCTTTCCATAGTTCTCGAAGCTATGAAAGCCCCTCCATTCGAACCGCTAAACACCGTGGACCTCAAATACCTTTCGCTCAAAACAGTTTTTCTGCTCGCGCTCGCGTCAGTAAAACGTGTGGGAGACCTTCACGCGCTGTCCATTAGCGCTTCCTGTCTCGAGTTTGGGCCCAATGACTCCTTAGTCATTCTCAAACCTAGACATGGTTATGTCCCAAAAGCGATTGGTACCCCGTTCAGGGCACAAGTTATTTCCCTATTGGCTCTGCCTGCATCCGATAGCGAATCTGACTCTAATCTTCTGTGTCCGGTCAGGGCCCTGAGATTATACATTACTCGCACTGCTCAGCACCAAGGGGTTGGCTGCCTCGAAACAGACTCTATCCAGATGGATAGTTGATGCCATTGCAGCCGCATACGCATCAAAAGACCTGCCATGCCCTCTGGGCATCAGGGCTCATTCCACTAGAGGCATGGCCTCATCGTGGGCATGGTCCAGCGGAATTTCCATTCATGACATTTGTGTGGCAGCGGGATGGGCTTCCCCCTCCACCTTTGTCAGATTTTACAATCTGGAAGTTCCCGCCTTGCAGGCTAAACTACTAGCAGTCTAGTATGTTACAGCTCTTCTGGTTGAGCTGCACTATAGGGAGTCATTCACACAGACCGGTTTTCGCTCTGTCCCTCTCTATCATGTGCTTATGTACTACACAATCTCCGGCCCGCTCTGCTGGCCTTTGTCACAGGTACATATAATTATTCCCACTCATAAGGGTTCCCCGGGGTCTCCCCTGGGACTCATAGTGGATGCTTAGCACGCACAGCGTTGACCAGGTGTTCCCGTAGCGTAAGCTAGCTTACGCAATACGAGAGAACCTCTCGTAAGAGAACGAATCGGTTACCTAACGTAACCTCGGTTCTCTCTAGATGAGGGAACGAGTATTGCGTTCCTGGCCGTGCTTGTGCTCCTAGCGTTCTCGCTTCATTCTATGAAAACCATAGTTTACAGCCTGGGACGCTAATTTATACTCTCTGACCACGCCCGTTTCGGCGGGCTCTGACGCAATGAGAGCAGGTCAGACTCTCATTGGCCGAGAGTTCATTCGCGTCTCCTCATAGGCTTAAGCAGTTCTCTGTGAGCGAACCAATGAGCTGCTAGCTAGCCCGCTCATGGTCTGCTGCAGCTGAACTGCGTTGACAATGGATACAAAATTATAGGATAATTTTTTGGCTTCAAATTCTCAGACAAGATGAATCTTTCCCGTAGCGTAAGCTAGCTTACGCAATACTCGTTCCCTCATCTAGAGAGAACCGAGGTTACGTTAGGTAACCGATTCGTTTTATTATTACAATTTAAAGTAAATGTTTTCTATTGTAATATATTTTTTATGATTTATGTGTCACATGATCCTTCAGAAATCATTCTAATATGCTGATCTGGTGCTCAAGAAACATTTTATATATCAATGATGAAAAACAGTTGTGCTGCCTAATATTTTTGAAGAAACCATGATACATTTTTTCGCATTTTTTTGATGAATAGAAAGTTAAAAAGAACAGCATTTATTTGAAATAGTAATCTTTTATAGCATTATATACTGTTACTTTTGATCGTTTTAATGCACCCTTGATGGATAAATTAATTAATTTCTAATTATTTATTTAAAATTCTTAAACTTTAAATGGTAATGTATATGTAACTAGTTCCGTGAACTTGTCAACCCTTAAAGGGACAGTTCACCCAAAAATGAAAATTCTGTCAGTAATTACTCACCCTCACGTTGTTCCAACCCTGTAAGACTTTCGTTCATCTTCGGAACACAAATTAATATATTTTTGATGAAATCTGAGAGCTGTCCCACTCCTCCATATGCTTCTAGGTAATTGCATCTGCCGGCCCAGAAAGGTAGTAAAGACATCGTTAAAATAGTCCAAGTGACTACAATGGGTCAACCTTACGTTTATCAAGCGACGAGAATACTTTTTGTGCGCAAACCCCCCCAAAAATAAAGTTTTTTTTTTGTACAAATTTTTTTTGCCCATATCACCCTAATTTTTAAATCAGCTTTTGACATCACTAGTTCATTTTAAATAGACTTGCAGCCTGACAAATGAATTTATAAATATAATTTAACATGAGATCATAAAATAAACACGCATAATAAAAAGAATAGGCAAAATGCTATTTCATACATTTTGAGTAAAGCTTGTTACACCACAGAACATCCCACATTATTTATGTCAACTACCCATATACCAAAATACCATAGTAAATTCATCAGATGCCATCACTGCACCATGATACCACCCCAGTGCTTTTGTAAAGCTATAATGATTTGTGGAACATTTAGGCTATAGCTGAACCAACAAACCTCAATTTTACTCATTCGAGAACTATTACAATTACTGTAGGCCATGTTATATATACACTCACCGGCCACTTTATTAGGTACACCTGTCCAACTGCTCGTTAACACTTAATTTCTAAGCAGCCAATCACATGGCGGCAACTCAGTGCATTTAGGCATGTAGACATGGTCAAGACAATCTCCTGCAGTTCAAACCGAGCATCAGTATGGGGAAGAAAGTTGATTTGAGTGACTTTGAACGTGGCATGATTGTTGGTGCCAGAAGGGCTGGTCTGAGTATTTCAGAAACTGCTAATCTACTGGGATTTTCACGCACAACCATCTCTAGGGTTTACAGAGAATGGTCCGAAAAAGAAAAAACATCCAGTGAGCGGCAGTTCTGTGGGCGGAAATGCCTTGTTAATGCCAGAGGTCAGAGGAGAATGGCCAGACTGGTTCGAGCTGATAGAAGGGCAACAGTGACTGAAATAACCACTCGTTACAACCGAGGTATGCAGCAAAGCATTTGTGAAGCCACAACACGCACAACCTTGAGGCGGATGGGCTACAACAGCAGAAGACTCCACCGGGTACCACTCATCTCCACTACAAATAGGAAAAAGAGGCTACAATTTGCAAGAGCTCACCAAAATTGAACAGTTGAAGACTGGAAAAATGTTGCCTGGTCTGATGAGTCTCGATTTCTGTTGAGACATTCAGATGTTAGAGTCAGAATTTGGCGTAAACAGAATGAGAACATGGAACCATCATGCCTTGTTACCACTGTGCAGGCTGGTGGTGGTGGTGTAATGGTGTGGGGATGTTTTCCTGGCACACTTTAGGCCCCTTAGTGCCAATTGGGCATCGTTTAAATGCCACGGCCTACCTGAGCATTGTTTCTGACCATGTCCATCCCTTTATGGCCACCATGTACCCATCCTCTGATGGCTACTTCCACCATGTCACAAAGCTCTAATCATTTCAAATTGGTTTCTTGAACATGACAATGAGTTCACTGTACTAAAATGGCCTCCACAGTCACCAGATCTCAACCCAATAGAGCATCTTTGGGATGTGGTGGAACGGGAGATTCGCATCATGGATGTGCAGCCGACAAATCTGCGGCAACTGTGTGATGCCATCATGTCAATATGGACCAAACTCCCTGAGGAATGCTTCCAGCACCTTGTTGAATCTATGCCACGAAGAATTGAGGCAGTTCTGAAGGCAAAAGGGGGTCCAACCCGTTACTAGCATGGGGTACCTAATAAAGTGGCCGGTGAGTGTATAACAGAGTAAATCATTTATTTTTGTTTTTAAAAGCAGATAGACTCATCGGTTGTCATAGTCAGTTCAGGGCTCTTCCCTCTTCATCCTAAGTGTGGCTCTGTTTGTGTTTTCATTGGATAATGACACCAGCAGCTTTGGCAACAGTAACAATAACAAAAACAACCTACGAACCAGCAGACTTCACACTTATCAACCAGAGAGAAAGAGAGAGGGCTATGAATTCAGTGTGAAATACTGTGAATATAACACGAGAAAACTGTGCCAACGACAAAGAGGGATGGGATAGGACAGGACAGGAAAGAGTGATTGATAGGTGAAAGCAGACAGCCTGATAAAAGAGTTAGGTGTGGAGAGCAGGAGACATGAGCGATGAGAGATGAGCGGTGAAGAGAGGAGAGAGAGGTAGAGAGAGAGAGAGCATCCCTGGAGCTCCGCTGATAGGCAACAGCGCTTGTAATAAGGCAGGATTGCTGTAAGAAGCAAATGGCCCTGTGGCAGAGAGAGACAGAGATATGGGCTAAACAGAAAATGATGCTATCATGATAGCTCTCATTTCTCTCTCATTACACTGTCCTGAACTTCACAATCCTGGAGCAAAGCTCTAACCAGTCCAGACCATAGCTTTAGGGAATAAACCAAATAAGTAGTTATTTGCTAAAATATTTACCCTATTCATTTTACCCTGTGAGAGAAATCCAAACCCAAATCCAAGAACCTGCACCACAGGGTTCATAGATTACTAAAACAACGAAGAGGGAACAAAGCTAACTTTTGGCTTTTCAAATATAATGTTTTCGTGACAAAACTTACTTTCTCCAAATCTACATTTGTACACAACCTTTGAAAAGTTTGGGAATTAAGATGTTTTTGAAAGAAGTCTCTTCTGTTCAATAAGGCAGCATTTATTTGGTCAAATATACAGTAAAAACTGTAATATTGTAAAATATTATAACGATTTAATTTCAAATGTAATATATTTTCAAATGTAATTTATTCCTGTGATGGAAAAGCTGAATTTTCAGTGTCACATGACCCTTCAGAAATCATTCTAATATGATGATTTGCTGCTCAAGAAACATTTCTTATTATCAATGTTGAAAAGAGTTGTGCTGCTTAATATTTTTGTGGAAACAGTAAAACATGTTTTCAGGCTTCTTTGATGAACAGAATGTTCAAAAGGACAGCATTTATTTGAAATAGCACCTTTTTTTTGGTAACGATTCAAAAGTCTTTAATATCTTTTGATCAGTTTAATGAATCCTTGCTCAATAAAAAAACCTTACGGACCCCAAACTTTTGAACGGTAGTGGGTCAGCCAAAGTCAGTAGAGATTTTATTTCAATAGATCTTAGTTTACTGTATTATTTATACATAAAACATGACACATCATTTTCAAAATGACAGACAATAAGTATTGGTAACACAGCCATGCATAACTCTGTCATTATAGCAATCTATACTACATTATGGGCTGTGGCATTAAATGGATGATGAACAACAGCATCACACTTCTCTTTCAGTAGAGCAGGGCTGTTCGATGTCCTCAGGAGCTGCCTGTGGCTGTCATATTTCAACAGCTCCATATGAGCCCTAATCACCATCCATTGGGAGAACATCACAAGACCCACACAACCCTGTCTTTAGGGGCCCTCCCACACACACACATCAGCTCCTTTGTTGTTCTTTGTGAATGAAGAAGGGATCAAAGCAGCGGATCTCTACGTGAAGGTGCCCCAATCTCCGTCAGAGGCACTTGGCCGGTAATGGGCTTTCATCGGGGGGTGATGAGGTGAGAGCAGGATAGGACAGACGGGGGGAGAAAGGGGGATTAGGAATTAGAACAGGAGGGGGACAGCAATTGATCAGCTGTCATCTCCGCTTACAGTAGGCTGGTGCAACTTTCACAGGAAAATATCCAATCCAACTGGAAAGATGAACACTGGGCAGAATCATCTCCATTTCAAAGGGGATTCATTTGAATGAGACCGTGGCCCACAAATGCAGCAACAGAATACAGTTCAGCAAGATTACAAAAGCCTCCATTTAGAAAACCCAACATGAGTAAAAAAAAAAAAAAAATGTTGTAATGACATTACTAATGTAGTTAACAAATGGAAATTTATTGTAAATTGTTACCAAATATAAACAAAACCAATGTGAACCTATATCACATTTTGATTCGGCTCGATCCATAATGAGATGGTATAATGCTGGTTTACTGGCATTCTCTGATGCAGTATAATTATTCCAAACATTCATCACACATGAACAATGGCAGTTCAATGCCAATGCCCCACATACTTTGCAACATAACTGTCTCCTCTTCCAGATAACAAAACCAAGTTCTGGCAGTTCACATACTGTAGCAGACCTTTTATTTATCCAAAAACATGCTTAGCATTCTGCATTGAAATAAATGTGAACCTTGCCTCAAACTATTTAGGTACAGACAGTCTGAGACAAAAATGAAGGTTATCTTACAAGTCAAATGATTTACATGGATTCATTTTTATGGAAGAGTTCACTGAGAAATTAAAGGTACAATATGTAAGAATTTTGTAATAAAATATCCAAAAATCACTTGCACAGTGTGATATATTTCCTGCAGTTGTGTACTTACAATATCCCAAAAGTCTCCAAAGATTTTTTATTTCAGAGAAATTCCTATTTTAAATAAGTGGCCGTCCCGGAAAAAAATGTTGCCTGTCAATGACGCAATATCCGCGCTATCCTCGGTTTTCGTTCATACTGCCATAGCCATGACGTAACCATGGCGACAGACGTGGACAACTGCGTAGTGCGTAACGTTTAGCGGCACGCAGTTCTTGTTTCTTTCAAACATAGACATGGCAAGCAGACTTTGGGACAAACAAGGAGAACTAAAATGAGGATCAATATCAGCGTGGCGTTTTTGAGATGCCGAGAGCTCCACGTCCGCGACTAACTTGGACTTGACAGAGCTTCACGAGTCACGACTTGACAGCTTTATTAGACAGGTGAGCAAATGTACATTAAACAAATCAATGTTATATAACGTTAGCTCAACATGATGAAATGTTAGAATATGGTCAGTATGTTATTCTAATGTTGATCTAGCTTACTGCTAGTTTCGTATAGCAAACGAACTAACACGTAGTATAACATTGTAACTTTCAACACACATTTAAATGCCGTTTAGTGTGATAGTGTAACGTTAGACCAAGTGAAGCAGCGCTGTGTTACCTCACAAGTTTAATTCGTCTAATAAACTGACCTGTGTGAGTAATCCAGCACTTGCGGGTAGTTCGGTAGAATTAAATGTCCTTATTCCTTTAACTCCGCGGGACTCGCGTGTGATATCTGTCTCTTTAGCAATCGCGACCTGCTTCGTACCACTGTAATGTTAAAAAACATGAATGTTTGCACTCATCCATAAACATTATTAGATCCATCAGCTTGACAGCAAGTCCCATCATTCAGCTCATCACTGCGTCATCAACCTACGCCTTTGTTATTGTTGGAAACTGCGCCCTCTTGTGGCGAAAAAAACCTACATATTGTGCCTTTAATGAATTATGCCACCATTTACTCACGGCCATTCTAAAATGACACTGTCAGGGGAAAAAAATTGGCAAAAAATTTTAATTTAGTGGTACAACACTGAGGCAATATCCTTAAAGCGAAAACTTTGTGCTTTATATATTAGTACCTTAATAGTACTAATATGTACCCATAATGTACTATTATGAACCTTTTAGGGGTAAATAAGGTACAAAGATCTAGGTCAGTTGCTGCCTTAAATTTTTAAGTATAATCAAATTGGCTGTACAAATCATTTTAACTTAAATTATATTTAACTGACTTAAAAAAAATGTAGTTGAATCTCGTAACTTAAAAATAAGTTGAAATTATTTTAGTTAGTTAACATTAGTTAACATGAACTAATAATGAACTGCACTTCTACAGCATTTATTAATCTTTGTTAATATTAATTTCAACATTTACTAATACATTATTAAAATCAAAAGTTATTTGTTAACATTAGTTAATGCACTGTGAACTCAAATGAACAAACAATGAACAGCTGTATTTTTATCATCTAACAGATTAACAAATTATACAGTAACACATGTATTGCTCATGGTTAGTTCGTAAGTTAGTTAATACATTAACTAATGTTAACAAATGAAACCTTGTTGTAAAGTGTTCCCAGTTAAAGTAAATGTAAAAACATATGTTGTCTAGACTTGTATTGATCATATTTTTTTATAGTGCAGTAACTAGGGCAGTATCCAAATATGCATATTTCCTTAAAGGCAAAAAGAGAGAATTAGGCCTATATCTGAATTCTAAGTATCCATAAAACAGTAGGCAAACAGTACCCGGATGACCTACTACTTCCAGAGAGATTTTAAATTGTGCATCCACCATCAAATGGACACTTTACTATCCCATGAGGCCACGCGGGAGAGGAGTTTTGAACGGCAGTGAAGCAATGCAACTGACGCTGGTAGGTCATGTGACAGTGGCAACATGAAGAATATTGTACGTTCGAATTTCTACACACATTCATGTTATATAGAACACACGTTTTTAATGGTTGCAAAGTAATTAGGCTACTTATTCAAAGTACTCAGAGAGTATGCGATTTCAGCCAAGCTGTTGTACCCCTAAAAGTACAATTCTTGCACAAATTTTCCGAGAGTGTGACTTTATTTTTTACCATAAAACATAAAAGGAATCTGCTCTTTTCCATACAATGACTATGGATGGTAACCGGGTGCTGTCAAACTCCAAAAAGAAAGAAAAAACAACAACAGGAAAGTGGTTCATCGAACTTGTCTACTGTCTTCCGAACTCATATGATAGCTTTTCACGTTGACGAAAAGATAAGCTTGGAAACACTGAAATGAATAACAAATTTTGTGTTCCACGGATACAGGTTTAAAAAAACATGAGGTAGAGTAGCCTAAATGATGCCAGAGTTTTTATTTTACTTCTTTAAATTACAAAACCCTTTAGTCAAAGCAAACTTTTCAGATTATCAGATGCCCACCCAACCTTTCAGCTCCACAGAGAAGGCGTTATCCCCTGATGGATACTATGCAAACCTGCAAGTGTCACTTCAATTTATTTTCCAATTTCCTGTCCACTGAGATACCCTCGCTCTTTCTATCGCTCTACTGTCCGACTAGATAAAATATTGAGGGCTTTTTGCTGAGGAGCAACCTGGCCCATTTTTTTCCCATGTGCGCCAGACACTAAGCTGATGGTGTTGAGCATCCCGGCTCAAGTTCTGTATAGCGCTCAGTGCCCACACAACAACACACAATAAATCAACGAAGCATTTCATTAGGGCAGACGGCTACATCTCCAGCGAGCCTGTGCTCTGTGTATTGTTAAAGTGCACGGTGGTAGACCAGGTCAGGCTCAAAACTAGTATTCCTGTGTTGTCACAACGAAACAGCCTGACCCCTTACTCCCATCGTCACGACGACACGTCAAGGGGTCAGTGAGGCATGACAACTCCACACAACAGAAGGATCGTGTGACAGAGCAGCGAGTATAAATGTATTCAGCTCTTCTCTCTCTCTCTCTCTCTCCCTCCAGAGGTCTATCCTCCGCTTCAGATCTGTCCAATGTCATAAGCAGAAGTATGCAAATGATATTCACACTGCTCTCTTGTACTGTTCAGCAAGTCTGCTCTGCATATTCCAAATGGAAATCTCCTCGGGTGGCATTTCACTCAAAAACCATGAGAAATCACATAAATAAACTGCATATGTTTACTGAAATATTAATTAAAAAAAGATGTAACTTATCAGTGGATACACTAGATTTCATCCCGGCACAAAAACATATGTTCCTTCATTCATTTCTATACAAATCATCCCATTCAACAAGCACAAAATAAATGCTTTTTAAAAGCATAAACCAGTTGTAAAAATAGTCAAAATCCCCCCCACTCTCCATCTAGAGCTACATACCTCTTTCTCATGCAGAAACGTCAGGTAGGAGACGAGAAGGCAGACCATGTCAGCAGAATGAGCAGTGCGCACGCAGCGGTCTATTCCAGTCTGGTGAGATACAGCATGTGAGCTGCTTTAGCCCTCTCAGCTATTGTTACAGCCGCCAGCTCCTCACTGAGCATGCTCCAAACACCACTCCACTCACTGTTGGCATGGGAACCACTCAAGCACAGACCTCACTATAAAGGACCTCCCTGAGATACACTCTCTCTTTCCCCCCACCTGTCCTCTCAAGGGGGTTTTCCTTGTTTTTGCGTCTGAGTAACCCGGTGAACCCAAAGCAAAGCTTGATAAATTGACGTATACAACATCCACTCATGGCCTTTAACTGAGCTAAGATGGAAAGGCAGGAAATTTGCAACATCTTTTTCTTTGTCTTAATCTTGAGTTAATTGCAGCTTAATCCAAACTGTGATGTTATGAAAAAAATATATATACAGGTGAATATCGTGCAAAAGTTCTTGTATTTCAGTAATTCAAATTAAAAGGTGAAACTAATATATTTAGTATATATAACTATATACATATGCATGAATATACTTTTCAGAGGGCCAATATTTCTGCATTTAAAATCCCTTTTTTATTGATTTCATGTAATATTCTAATTTTCTGAGATTTTGAATTTGGGGTTTTCATAAGCTGTAAGGCATAATCATCAAAATTATAACTTTTGCACGATATTCTAATTTTTCGAGTTTCACCTGTATATATATTCACATCACACAATCACAATTTGACCTTAAGCAGTGTAGAATTACTTCACTAAATGAGTGTCACCGCACTTCACCGCAATGACTCGATACTCTAAAATGTCCTAGCTAAATTAGATTAGTGAATTAAATAGATAAAAATGTAAATAAATAAATATCTAGAAATAAATAAGCTATCTATGTTTATAGTTGTATATATTTATATTAAAATAAATATATAACTGAAAATGAATAAATAAATATCTGAATAAATAAATAAACTAATAAAGTAGTTTATCTAGGTTGTTATTATATTTAATTTAAAAATAAATAAATACATATCTTGAAATAAATATTTAACAATAAATAAATAAAGTAGATTTTTGTAATATATTTAATAAATAAATAAACAAATAATCTAAATATATATATAAAAAAATCAACAAGTTAATCTAGGTTTTTAATATTTATTCATTTATTTAAAAAATGACTAATAAATAAATATCTCAAATCTAAATAAATAACTCACAATTCCAAACACGGGCCGTAGTCTCTACTGGAACGCAGTGCAGGATTTTGCAGCATTCCTCCGAATTCCCATGAGAGGGCTTTCAGAGCATATTGGCTGTGCTCTGTAATTACAGTATGTTGCGTGGGGTTGAAGTGGCCGGGCCATATGGAGAGAGCTAATCCTCTACATAACCACACATGCTCCTCGGCTCCTCCAGCGATCAGAGAGACATCAGCTGAGCCTGTCAAGCGCGCACACTGGTTCTCTGGGCTCAGGCATGGAGCGGCCAGGTCAAACGAAGGGATTTCCTCTTTGTCTCTGCCGTACACCTCGGTGATCTATTGGGCCCAAGGCAAGCGCAGGAGGCTGGCAGCAGATGCATTATCCACATTTGATACCAAGCTCCCTGGAGAGAGAGTCAAATGTACTATTAGCTTTTGTTTCAAGGCTTCTAGTGTTACATTAGCCAAAGTGGCACTTTTATCAGAGAATCTAACAGCTTATTTTGTTTTTATTTTATTGTGAAATTTATCTTTATAAGTTATTAATCACGATATGTAGCTGTATTTGGCACTTTAATGGCTAACCGCAGTCGTGGTGGGATCGAAATAAAATCACAGGTCCCTGTGGTTCAGTTGGGGTTGGTTTAATAGACTACAGCCAGTAAATGCTTCATCCATTAGCTTGAATGCTTCTCCAGAGGGACGGATTTATATAGTCTATATAGAGCAGTGGCACACAGTGCAAATAGAAGAAATATGGCGAGTTAAAAATCACAAATATCATCTGATTAACAGTAAAACATGACAAAATGAACAAAATAACTTCAATTAAAAAAACATTCCAAAAAGTACGATGGTAATGTTTTTGATATGTATTTGCATGGTGGTAGCATGGTATGGGTTTCTTCAACTTGGCAATTTTGACCCTGTAGACAAATAAAAACAAACTCTCTTAAAAGTCCCTGTAGTCAATAAGTGTATCCCTTAAAACTCATATTTGATCATCAAAATGACATATTTAAAAAAAAATCCTGTGAAAAAAAATCTTCATGCCTTAAATTAGCTTGAATGCAACTTCTACACCCTTGCTTCATTTAGTACACGCAGATTCTTGAATATGCTAATTAGCCCCCCCTCCACTCACGCCAACTCACAGATTCACTTGCCAATTTACTGAGGTAAACGCTGCACAGTGCACAGTATCGCTCTTTACAACGTTGGACACATAACGGCAATGAATATGATTAGCATTTTTGCTTGACTATGTTATCAAACAGCTATGTGTTGCTAATGTTACACAAACCATGTTCCCGTTCACCATCTCAAAGTCAGACAGCTGCCTTGAATTTCAATAATCATCCGAAACGCTTTAAACAACTCCAAACGTCAGTGGAGAAAGGCATAGTTCTTCATAATATTGTACTACACATCGTACACCTGCTATAGGCTATTATTAACCCTTTCACGCGTACGATCACACCGGTGTGATTAGAACGGTCAGTGCATCACGTGATCAACTGCTAAATTTCGCGCGTTGGCTGGCGCTGAGCCAAGACGGACACTCAGTGCTGTCATATATTACAACTATTGAGTGTTTTCAACCACATAATGTTTATTTTAGGTTTCAGACATTTAAATGCACATAAGTACTAGCAAAACAATGATTTTGAGTTTGTAAAATACATACTGATGTCTATGGAAGCGGCAACAATAATCCTTTCCATTATAATAAGACGACACGTTTTATTCATATCAGATACACATTGTGTAAGTAGCTTTACATTTTACCCTATTCTTCTCCCAGTTCACCGGCCACTTACTTTCATGTATTTCGTGAGAAGTGGATGAATTGACTTGTTGTAAATCCAACAGATCCGATTCTCTGAACTGTAAAACAAACTAAAATGGCGCCGCCCATTGTGCATACAGCTCAACTAACGCGATCGTTATAAAGATGTTTAAACAACAAAACCCATCCACTTGCACATATTTGACAATCGGAATATCAGTGTTTCATGCTATTGCTAATACATTTGTGAATATTTTTAATAAAAAAGGAAAAATAACATAAAAGCAGATCATCATTCATTGTTGTGGTTGCGCTGTGTCACGTGACAAACAATGACGCGTCACCATGGAAACATTAAAGTGAGAAGTTCTAAATAACGGTCGCCTTGAAAAACTCACGCTGGGGGGTCAGTTCTAATATTTTAAACTATATACCTGGATAACCTGGCATATCTCGAGACTCCCCTGCTAGCTCGCTCGCTGATAAATGCTAAAGCCCTCCGGCATATTGAAGTGATTGGTTACAAATACATATTTGAGAAAATACATAACCAGCCAGTGTTCAAAACTATCTGCTTGCCTTAGCTCGATTCAAAGCGGTAAGCTTGTAATAATGTTTTTAATTCCAGTGGTACTGGTGGATTTCCGCGGGAGATTCGAGCATGTCTTTGCATCATTACGTCACATCTGTACACAGAAAGAAGGAGTCTCGGCTAGTAGGCTATATTGCGTGTGGGGATGCTGGAGGTGGAGATTTATAGCCTTTTCTCACTGCACTTGATATAATTAAACTTATCAATTTGATGGCGGATCCAGAAAGGTTCAAACAACAATCATCAGTGACAACTGGACATTCACCCGCTGTAAAATGCAAAAGACTTCGTTCGGACTTCGGAGTGGCTACAGAAAAAAAGAGACTGCAACCGGACCCATGCGAAAACAAGGATACATATCGGAAGGACATTACATGTAGTCACGCAATGCTTACGTTGTTAACATTAACAATTTGAGAACAAAGTATAATTTGCACGGTTTTGCGTGATATGATAACTTATAAGCGATTGTTGGATTTAATCAGCGCGATTTACTGCAATGTCAGAACCAGAACAAAGGTGGATGTTTTTTACTAGTTCAGATGACATTTTCCAGTGAAAATTCTTATGTTGGTCATACTTCCAAAAAGAATAATCTGTGATTCTGAATGCCAGTATCCACACCGGCGCGGTGACTGACAGCCTCACACTCTCCTCAAACATTGTGTTAATCCGCGCTGTGCCGTGTCGAGGGTGTTGAAGTACAACTCACGTAAAGTTGATAATTCCGCGAATGACTGCAATTGCAGATTTCGAACAGAGATGGCGACAAAGAGGAAAAACGCCAGACTGCAGCTTTAAAGTCCCCGTGAACCGGAAGTTGCAAACGACTTTTCTCCAGTGTTGTGACGTATTTCCGAGAGAAACGGAATACTAAATGAGGCAAAATAGTGGGCGTGGATTTTTTTCCAACTAGCACCTGATTGGATCTAGATAAGTAGGTGTTTTCATTCAGCCTGTCTATACTGTCAGTTGGAGGGGCGTGGTTACGGATGTTAAGCAGACACCCAAACCGTCAAACCTACGTCATCAGGGAAGGTCCTCCAATGCAAAGGGGAGGGGAAATTTCAGATTTTGATTAAAGATTACGAAGCCAAAAGAAATTTTTGTGTGGATTGACTTGCATGGATGAATTGTTCAGCACAAAACGATCAATTTAGGCAAACAAAGTAAGTATGGTAAATTTTGAATTCATGGGGACTTTAACTCTCTGGGGTCGGCGGTCTCGCCGGCGATACCAGCTCACTTTTTTCCTTATCAGTGCAAAAGAGACTCAAATTACTCTGTTAATTTTGATCTTACATATAAGTGTTGTACATCATTAGATCCTGTTAAGTTTCTATTTTTTTTGTGGATACTCACAATAAAAACAAAGTGTTGTGCTTTTCACCAAATAAAGAAAAACAAACATGATGCGAGTTTTGCGTTCTCTCTGTCAGTGAAGTCCATTCTGAAACGCGTCCTAAGATTAACTGTAACTCCGCGATTACTTGTCACACAGGCACGAGAGGTTTTTCTTTATGAAGCTTGAATTCTCTTCTTTTAAATGAAGTAATTTATATAAAAAACAAATATTCTCAGTTTATGCAATCTGTATGAAAAGAGAGTGCTGTCAGTATTTTTTCCCCCAGCTCATTACACTTCATTACGCGTTAATCTGACACGCCCACGGACGACGCGCGCTATTCAAACGCAAATGTCGAGGCAAGCCATGACAACGCCCACATCAGCTGTTCCACCGCGGCGGTAAAATGTGTGGTGTATTTGCTGCCTTTTACCGCTAAGAGGCGCTACAATCATAGACTCTGAAAAGTGTTCGTTTATTCCGGTTTATTCTCTCTAATGCGTAATCTGCTGCCGCACCGCGCTGATTCAGAGCGATTGAAAGCTGGTAGCAGAAGAATTCAACAAGTGAAACGTAGTTAAAATAATTCATAATCACAATACTGAAATTAGGCTACTGAAATGTAATTTAATAAATAATGAAAACATTTCAACATAAAACATTGCAATAAAAACATTTAGGCTACATGAACGAGGCTTTACAACTTTAACAGCGTACAGACGATAGCTCAGTGATCAACGCAACGACACGAGCTTCGAGGAGCTTCAACAGACCCGAGATCGAATCTCAATGTATCATAGATGTTGTTAACCGATGTTGTCCTACGTTTATATTTTCCCACCTTGATGCTTAAATAGGTAACTGTTTATATCTGTTTACTTATTTAAAGTCAAGAGTTTTGTTTGATTATCATTACAACATAAATTTGCTACATTCCTGTAGAACCGCAGCCGCTGCACAAACGACAAAAACTGATGAAGATTGTCAGCCGATCAGAAAATGAAAATGAAGAAGCTCGTCTTTAGTCTGCTAAATTATTGTGTAATGTAAAAGAACACTAAAATTACTTAAGTTTGAAACCAAGTTCGAACATTTCAAGGTTTAAATTGTTTAATTTAAAACAGGGTTGCATCTTGTTTAGAGTTTATTTCTTTTGCGATGCAAAATAAGAAACACTAGGCTAATCTTATTCTTGCGACATTTTAAATTTGTATTGCCAAAGAAATTACAGCTAAATTAAACAATTAAAACAGTAGGCCTACAAAACGAAAATTGTCCAAAGAAACATAATTAAATTAAAAACATGCGTTTCTCTTTGCCTCTCTCGCGCTGGATCTCTTTTTAACAAGTTTATTTAGTCTCCCTCGCTGCGCGCGCGGGTCTCTCTCTCGAAATTAATCATTTCAGGGTAAAAACACATCATACAGCTGATAATACTGTATATGTCGCTGCGTGTCAGCCATACAAATCACGAAAAAATTATTTAACCTTTAATTGTTGCTTCAAAGACACAGCATGCCTTGTTGAATTCACCTTACAATAACTTCAATTGAAATTTTGTGTGAAAAAAAAACTTTAAATAGGCTACAATAAATAAACTACAATATTTATAATTTAATAAGATATGGGGCCTACATTTGGACACAGATTTATCCTTACAATAATTTTGCCTGCTCATCAGGCTGGCTATCCGACACTCTCCATATGAAAGAGGAACATTAACACCTTTGTCCAGCAACTGTCCCTCCAACCCCCCACAGGCTATCGGAGTCTGAGGCTGACTTAACACAAAGAGAAGTCGCAATTCACACTTAAATCGCCATTCTAGACAGTGTTGATAATGAAGGAATTAAATGATTTAAGTTACATGTAGCCTAGTGATATTTCTGTCATAAAAGTTTATTACTAAATATTTCATTATTTCAATAATTGATGAAATAAAACTGGTTTGGGGCAGCTTTTTCCAAGCAAAACTAAATATAATCTGAAAAAACGCTTGTGAATTTGTTGTCACTTAATATTAAAGTCTACAGGGATCTTTGGATCCTTACAACCAGGCATGCAATTTGTGAATTAAGTTTTTATTTTATTTTGTATTATTCAAATAAATATCGAAACACGGTGCTTCGTGGTAATGCTGCTAAATTAAATAACATTTATAGAATAATTATGAACTTAAATGAAACAATATCGCAACATTTCGACAAATACATTATTATGTTTTTACATTTTAATTCAGGGCGATTTAGCCTACATTTAATTAGAGCGAGATTTTCACCCATGTCTTGTCATTTTCTCATTGGGAAGCGCATGTTTGAGTAGATCCTCTGTACCTCTCGTTTTCATATGGATTAGCCTACATAATCAGATAACATTTATTAGCCTAAATATTTAGACATTTAAAGGCTTTAGACATAGCCGATTTCTTATCGTGACTGAGCTGAAGTGGCTTTCGGTTCATTTTTGTGACGCGCAGTTCCCGGAGACAGAGAGGACAGATATACTGTTTTTGTCGTTAGCCTAATATGAATACAAGTTTACAGTTTTGAACGATGTAAGCTACTCTACTCTTATCTGTATGACCAAAAAATTACGGAGTCGTCTATTAAGTTATTTTAGCTGTAATAATGAGATAAATAAATTAATCTAAATGAACGCGCCGCCGCGTTTGTCGAACACTAACTCACGATGCCAGAATAAAACCCGACTTTAGAAAAATGCATAGGGTCACTCGGCGTGGTGTGCCAAAACACTTAATTATAAACTTCAATATTTCATTCAAAATAATCTCAACACGCTTTGTGAAATTTTGAAAAGCCGTGCATGCATTAAGGCCACTGGAACTAATGAACAACTGAAACGCTGGTTTTGATTTTATTGTTTTTCGTTTAAACGTGCCTGTTGCATATCTCTATTTTATATATTTGATATTGGTGAAGTAGCCTATAGCATTGATTAGCTGTGGAGGGAGGGGTGTGGGGATTAAAATAATTCAGCAGAAGTAGGGATGTTTAGACCAGAAGGAAATCCCAGTCCCCCCTGGCAAATCACACTTTACTTAAAACCATGTTTTTAAAAACTCTAGGTTGTAGGGAACAGACCTCTCTGCCATGCGCGCGCACGGTTTGGAGCACAATATCTGTCTCGCATGCACGCTCGCTCTAAATAGATTACGGGATATTTTAACTAATTTACGGTATAACTAGTCGATCACGAGTGGCTCAACAGGTAGATCTATAGATAAACTATATCTTTCAGGAATTTGACCGACCGGGTTGACACTTCAGCGTGAGAAATCGGGGGGGTGGCGTGAGAGCCTGGAATAAATAAATAAAAAAATATATATAGCCTATATAAAACAAAACTGTATGGTGTAACAGAGTTTTAGAGCTAGACAAATCTCTCTGCAATAATAAATATAAAATATACAGCAGACCATGTTTGTGCGGGATTTGAACCTGTGTCATCTTGATGATGAACCATCAGTTCTACCGCTCGGCTATGAATTTTGTTACTGAGAAATAACCAAACGTTTGATTCTCACATGAGCGAGAAAACGTTTTGTCTTTAGCCTGTGAGTGTAGGCCTACTTTAACCTTTTACAGTTTTAAAAGATTATATCTTATCTGTATGACCAACAATTTGTTGTAGGCTTATTTGGAAATTACCATAAATTGTAGTATTTCATCCTTAGGCTACTGTTAATAGACATTAGCCCCACTTACGTTTTGCTAAATGTCCCTTTGCGCCACCTGGCGGTCATTTCGCGTACGACTTTGAAATGCGACTGGTTTATTTTTACCGCGGTGGATGGCTAAAAATGGTATGTGGATGGCTAAAATGTGTGACTAAAAATGTGCTTTTGGCTTTCATTTATATTTTGATTGTTTGTATATATATATATATATATATATGTATATGTATATATATATATATATATATATATATATATATATATATATATATATATGTATATATATATATATATATATATATATATATATATATATATATATATATATATATATATATAATGAGCCTTTCATTCAGGGGTGTCACACAAGAAAGAATGCAAGGACAATATATATATATATATAAATAAATAAATATTTATATACACACACACACACACACATATATATATATATATATATATATGTGTGTGTGTGTGTGTGTGTGTGTGTGTGTGTGTGTGTATATAAATATTTATTTATTTATATATATATATTGTCCTTGCATTCTTTCTTGTGTGACACCCCTGAATGAAAGGCTCATTAGTATGCAGTCTGCTCAGGTGAGAACTGCCTAATTATTCATGAGGGGGTTGGGCCGATCCGCCCATCCGCATATTGCCTTTGCAAACAAAAAAATGTTTTTCACAATTTAAAACAATCTATTGTTTTATGTGAATGATTAGCCAGAATGATTTTCAGATCAATTTGAAGCAAATACTCTAGGCGACAACATCCACTAGTCAAAAGTCTTGTGGACAGATATTTAGTATGTTATTTGTGGCCATATATTAGAAAATTTATTTTTTAGTTTTTTCAATAACCACGCATAAACAATATTCTCTCAAAAATACAAACATGTACATACATGTTGCTCACATATAATGGTAGCCCTGTGTGTGCTATATAGAGTGTAATTTCACCTGTGCCATTAATATGTTTATAAGCAACTGAAAAATGCACAAATGTCAGAGCATGCCAAAACATCTCAAGGACCCCGAAAACACCTCAGACCCCAGAGGGTTAAGCAAACATAATAATTAATTTTTTATAACGTCTGGGACAAAAGTTAAACAATAAAAAAATCATTTAATGTATATATATATAAAATAGTAATAGTGTGAAATATTATTACAATTTAAAATAACTGTTTTCTATTTTAATATATTTTATACTGTAATTTATTCCTGTGATGGCAAAGCTGGATTTCAGCATCATTACTCCAATCTTCAGTGATCCTTCAAAAAATAATATGCTGATTTGCTGCTCAATAAATATTTATTTTTATTATTATTATCAAAGCAGTTGAAAACAGTTGTTGCTTAATATTTTTGTGTAAACCATGATATTTTTTCAGGATTATCTGATGATAGAAAGCTGAAAAGAAAAGCATTTATTTGAAATAGAAATCTTTACTGTCATAGGCAGAATAAAATGATGAATTTCTTAAAAAAAAAAATACTGACCCAAAACCTTTGAACAGTAGTGTATTATTTAAAAAAAAAATACTGACCCAAAACCTTTGAACAGTAGTGTATTATTTAAAAAAATAAAATAAATCCAAGACCTTCCAAGGTTCAAAGTTTTGATTTGACCTTCATTTAACAGTTGCAGACATACAAATCAACCCATTGGACATACAAGTGCCTTCAGTTGAAGAAACATCAATTTAGAGCCAAGTGAATTAAGCATTGTTTTGACAAATGCACAAATTAGATCCAGATTTCGAATGCACAGTGTTGCTATGACTGGGAGAGTGGAACCATTAAAGAGATTGAAGGGCCTCAGGGCTGAGAGAGGCTGAGAGAGGCTGAGAGAGAGAGGCTGAGAGAGAGAGGCTGAGAGAGAGAGAGAGAGAGAGAGAGAGAGAGGCTGAGAGAGAGAGAGAGAGAGAGAGGCTGAGAGAGAGAGAGAGAGAGAGGCTGAGAGAGAGAGAGAGAGGCTGAGAGAGAGAGGCTGAGAGAGGCTGAGAGAGAGAGGCTGAGAGAGAGAGAGAGAGAGAGAGAGAGAGAGAGAGAGAGAGAGAGAGAGAGAGAGAGAGAGAGAGAGAGAGAGAGAGAGAGAGAGAGAAGCAGGTGGCCGTGACACCACAGAGCAGTGGCCGTCACCCTGCCCAAAGACTCCACCATTCCTAATTTATGAGGGCTCTACCAAGCCTCAATAATTCATTCACCCAGCTCCACACAGTGATCACTGAAGCACAGACCGTCTTTCACACAAGACCAAAAAAATAAAATAATTCATAAATAAACAATTCTTTTTCAGACAAGGTTCGCCTCTCCATTATGAGATTTTTCTTCTGCAGCGGAGGGAATATATTTGGTACTGCATATGAATCAGCATCTGACGCACAAAAAAAGCTGATGCGGCATTCACAAAACCAAGTGAACAACTGTTAATATGACAGAATAAAAAGGGGTGATTGAAAACCTCTGTTGAATTATGAGAAGAATCAAAGCAAAAAGATTCAATATTAAATAAATGAAATCCACAAAAAAAATGTATTATTGTTTTATGGTGTAAAAAAACAACAACACTATGAATTAACTAAGAATACATTGACACATAATGCTTGTTAGTGATGTCCCTAAAACCTGATCTGATGTCATAAAAATGTATTACTATAATTATAAAAAAATATTATAGCTAAATGACTCTATATCCTATATTTGGCACCATTATGGGACACAATATTGGTATTGAAAAGTGGAAGGATGTGGGACAATCGATTGTATTGTACCATGAGAAAAGGGATCAAATAACACACTGACACAAATACAGAGAGTGGGCAGCTCGGTCTAACACACTGACACGCATTTGATGCATTTGAGCATCTCCAACTAACTAAACAAAGAAACTGTATGGGATGTGCATATATAATGTATCAGATGTAGGTCAGTGCTCTGCTATGCTTCTGTGTGCGGTACATTACCCATATAAATGCATATGTTTAATATGCTGAGGTGGTGGCTGGTGCTGGCATCACTTCCTGTGTTACTCTGAGCCTGGGAAACGACATGGGAACTGTCCCACATTCCTCAGATGAGTCACGACTGGGGACTGCAAACGTGTATAGCAGGAATGTATTGTCATTAGTGCATGGGACCATGTCAATGAGACTAAGGTATTGACCCAACTGTATTCAATGAACCTGCAACAGATACCAATGTTATATCAATGTGTGCAGTTTGTGAGTGGAAAGTTTGATTAGTCCATTGGGGCAGACAGTCGATATCAATGTTTATATAATCAACCATAATAACCAACCCACATTCTCACAGTCAGGTTCTGATGGTTCTCCCTGTTTGTTAATAGGTCTCTTGTTAAATGCTTTACACATGCAGAAAGTCAAAACACAATCAAATTTCTGTCTCCTATAATGATACCATAAATCCATATTTGCCCACATGATCATGCCAAACAATGTTTCCCAGATTCCCACAGCTTTCTAACCTTAATTTAGCTTCACTATTCCTAATACTACTAATACATAACATGCATGATAACATACTTTGTTTAACGCTATAATGCATGTAACTCGTCCCACACAATGTAAGCTAAAACCTTGAATGACACCTCAAAATTCAAATTATGCAGCTTTTAGAGGTGTGCTATAATGTTTCTAATGAATGGACTTATAAAACTGGCTTTAGCAACAGACAACCAATCGCGTACTTATATTTGCATGCTTTGGACAGTCACGGAAACACTGCGCATTGTATAAACAGTAAATTCAGCGTTTGAGAGGAAAACTGTCAAATGCTGACAGAAAACACAACATTTGAGTGAAGAAGAGACCGTTTCATTCTTACCTTTATAGTCTGAAATGTCCATTCAGTATGAACTCTATGGTACAGTCGGCAATACGAGGATGTGCAGAGCTATGTTATGTTTACAGGTCGCATGCTGCGTTCATCCAATCAATGACACTACTGACACCTACTACATAATAACGTTATAGATTAATTGTAAATTATAAGCAGTGTGAAACGTGAAGCAGGATAACCCAGGATTCCGTTTAGCCAGGGTTTAGAATGACCCAGGGTTAACTATTTCAAGTGTGAAAAGCCCTGATGAGTAGCCTGGCAAGCCAGACCAAGGGGGTAATCCATCAGCCGAGAAACTGAAGTCTCCCTGTGGGCCGCCATTGGCTAGCAAGCCTACCACTCTGTAGTTGCCCATTGTGAGAGGCGGCGGGCTGGTGTGGGTTTGCTTATAGGTTAGGGTTAGGGTTAGCCTATTTACCATAATTACCATAGCACGTGAACGCAACCATTATTCCGCCATATTGAGTGTTGGTCTTTTCCCCATTTTAAACAATACGAGTGACGCGTCTTGTGTAATTCTCAAGGGGGTAATCCATCAGCCAGAAACTGAAGCTAACCTGGGGGCTGCCCTTGGCTAGCAAGCCTTCACCTGCTGTTAGCATCCCATTGACTCCCATTCATTTTTGCGTCACTTTGACAGCGAATAACTTTACATCTGAGGCGTTTAAAGACTCCATTTGTCCATTGTTTATTTCTAAAGAAACACGACAATGTACAAAAGGCTCCATTACCTACTATCTTACGTTATGGCCCCTTAGAAGCAGTTTTTTGTAAAAATAGGCTAAGGATTGCATCATAACACACGACTCTCTGTCGCACAGTAGAGAAATGACCGTGTAGACAGGAGGAGAAGCTCGCGTGCAATCAGGGGGACGTGGAGGCATAAAGTCAGGGGAGAAGCCCATAGAGAGTCATAAAGTTGCTCCTGCTGCTAGCTCATGGACAGCTAATACTCACACTCTCAGTCTCTGCAAGATTCGGAAGGGATTCAGATTCCTCTTGGCACAGCTACTAGAAGACGTACAACCGTCAGACAGGTTGCTCACGTCACATCTACGTCGTCAAGCTCAGTTTGAGCCTGCGCAGTACGCTCAGCCATCAGGAAGTGAGTGCTTCTAATTGAATTCACTTTTCTCTGTTGAAGTCTATGGGGTCGCTGTGTCCATTTCTTTTACTGTCTATGAGCCAGACCCACATCAAGATGTTGGGTCTGGGAACTCACCATCGGCAGAGCTCAATCCGAGGGGCGGGATGTCTTTCAAATTCCCTCTGCACGCAATAGGATAGCGCTACAACCAACCAGGGGTGGGTTTCCCGAAAGCATCGTTAGCCAAGTAGGTCGCAAGTTCCGTCGTTATCAAGGGGGTAATCCATCGACCGGAAGTTGAAGCCGGCCGGGTGCCGCCATGTTGTAGCAGAACTTCACTTGCGTTAGCATTTCCATTGACTCCCATTCATTTTGGCGTCACTTTGACAGCGAATAACTTTACATCTGAGGCGTTTAAAGACTCCATTTGTCCATTATTTATTTCTAAAGAAACACGACAATGTATAAAGTGCTCCATTACCTTCTATGTTACATTATGGCCCCGTAGAAACAGTTTTAGTAAAAATAGGCTAACGATTGCGTCATAACCACTCGACTCTCTGTCGCGCTGTACAGAAATTACCGTACAGACAGGAGGAGAAGCTCGCAGGCAATCGGGGGGACGTCCCGTCAAGGGAGAAGCCCACAGATAATGAGTCCATAAAGGCAACGGAATACTTACTCCTGCTCACTCACGCCAAAGAACTCTTTGCTCAAGTTCCCCGTCTCTGCAAGATTAACGTTGGCAATTTTCACGCACAGCTACTAGAAGATTAACGTCTGTCAGACAGGTTGCTCACGTCATCAAGCTCAGTTTGAGTCGGTTTGAGTCTGCGCGTCAGGAACGGAAGTGCTCAGAAATCGCTAAAAATGGGCTTCAACTGTCTCAACTGAGTTCCAATGAGATGGCTCTGTCCATTTCTTATACTGTCTATGGTCGTTATCAGCATAGTTCAACGAGTCGATGATTCCCGAAACCATCGTTCCAACGAACATTCGCAAACAGCATCGCAAAGTTGTGTGGTTGGAACGACAGCTCTCGAGCTGTGGTTAGAACTAGCATAGTTCTAGATTGCATGACATGTGGACTTAATAAATCCTTAACTTGAGCAAAATAAGCAAGCTGACATTCAGAACAACCTGTGTCTTTTATTTAGAATACATACAAATGTCATTTGCTTCTTTGAGTTTGTCAAGAGATTTAAAGCACCGTTTTTGAAGACTGCGCATGTGCGAACGTGCTCTAAGAACGAGCATATGATTGCATCTGGAAATAAAGCGAAATAACTGAGAAAAATGAGAAATATTCCTCAGATGCCATGTCTGTAATTTATATCAAATCATCTAGCATTAATTCGATCTCAAACAGTTTAATTAAAATAAGTTATTACTCCACCACGTGCGTGAAGTCATGAACTAACGTGGTTGAACGACCACTTTGCGACAGTATGGTTTCGGGAAATAGTTGTGGCTAGCTAGTTGATTTCTTCAACGATGCATCGTACTATGGTAGTGAAGCAGCGAGTTATGTTGTTGTACGGGAAACACACCCCAGGGCGTTTTCCCATCAGCGGAGCTAGTTGATAGATTAAAATTTTGCCGTATCTGGTCGGCAAAACTACGAACACATCTTCCTTTTTTAAGAATGACTTAAGTGCCGTTCTTTGTTCTTTTCTCAAAGAAAAGCTTAACTCCATGTCCTCCAGAGTTGCGGCCAAAGCCGATTCGAAAGAAGCAGCAGCCATTCTTTGTTTTCAAGTAGCAGGTAACCGTCGCAACTCTGTCGTCATTATGTTAAGCCCGCCCGCCGACTCCATACACGATGTGATTGGCCTGACTAGAGTTCGGTTTTTCCAGCTCGAAAGCCTACAGAGAGTTCCTAGACGACCCTGGCTGCAAAATAAAATTTGCTGCCGCTAGGGTACGTCTAGATTTCTAGGCTACCTGATGAGTGCTTAACCTTCTAGAACAACAGAACAGAACACCCTAGCAATGACCCATAACACCCTATCAACCACCCAGAAAACCCTAGCAATGCCCTAGCAACCACATATAACACTCTAGCAATGCCCTAGCAACCACCCATCACATTCTAGCAATGACCCAGGCCAGAACACCCCATGAACCACCCAGAAAACCTTAGCAATGCCCTAGCAACCACCCACAGCACTCTAGCAACGCCCTAGCAACCACCCATCACATTCTAGCAATGACCCAGGCCAGAACACCCCATCAACCACCCAGAAAACCTTAGCAATGCCCTAGCAACCACCCACAGCACTCCAGCAAAGCCCTTGCAACCACCCATAACACTCTAGCAATGACCCAGGCCAGAACACCCCATCAACCACCCATAACACCATAGAAATGACCCAGAACACTCTTGCAGTGCCCTAGCAACTACCCAGAGCACTATGACATCATGACAGTGAGTTTTGCATGGACAAATACTATTTGTATTTTCTTCTGAAAAGGTACAAATATGCTCAAACATTGTTACATGTTATACAAAAGGATACTATAAGAAAATAACTAATAATGTAATCTGCACATTCCACTAAATGTCATCACTTTCAGATTTACCAACTTAAATTTTTATAGTCTATTCGCAATCAAATTATAATTCGTTTTTTATGCATGGGAAAACTGCACAGTCAACACATAAAATGTCACGGTCTCAGATACGAACCCAAGCGCAGACAGTATTCTCTAAACACAGCTTTATTTATAAACAGAAAACAAAAACCCACAAGGGGGCAAACGAACATTGACAAGGCAAAACAAACACTGACAAGACTTGATTATAACTAGACGCCGAACTTGACAATGAACATAGAGCAAATCTGACAATAAACTTGACAATACACTAGACTGGATTACTCACAGACAGGATACAAAACGAACAAGCAACAAGTAACAACCACAAGGAGATTATATAAGGGAGATAATCACAAGGGCACAGGTGGCACTGATGAAACAATAATGACAAAACGAGGATAACAAGGGGGCGGGGCCAGAGGACGAGACAACACAAGCACATGGCCCAAACCAAAGGCCACGTGCTTGCACACAAAACATGGTTCTGTCATGATCCTGCCTCAAGAATTAAAGAACACCAAGAACTAGATGGCAGAATCATGACAGAACGCCTCCCTTAAGGAGCGGCTTCCAGACGCTCCTCAAGGGAACGTCAAACACGGGACATGACAGACTGCAAAATAGACACAAGCCAACAAAACATAACAGTTAACAACATTGGCAAACAAGAATACATAATAACAGGATTTGGGTGACACAATAAAAATAACAAACAAGGGAGGGGGGGTGGGGGAACAAAAGAGTTCATAGGCGGAGGTCCAGAGTGGACGGGTGGGAAAAAAGTCTTAGACTCACTGGACGTGGGCGAGGGCTGAGGACAAGGAGACCGAACAGGTCTGGGTGGAGGCACATAAGGTACAGTCTTGGGGAGGACAGACCGGGGTAAAACAGTAGCAGGGGTGACCGGGGGAACAACAGGGGACAAAGCAGGTGCCGCTGCAGCTGGCAGCGGAGACGTAACAGGAACCAAGACTGGGGACCCTGGAACCAGCAACGGAACTGAGACAGGGGGTGCAACAGGCGACTGTGGAACAAAGACAAAAGGCGCTGCGGCTGGCTGTGAAGCTGGAACAGGACTGGACTCCTTAGCTGGAATAGGGCTCGACTCGGTCACTTTCCCAACACCGTCAGCGTGGACAGGAATGGACTCCTTAGCTGGGACAGGGCTGGACTCAGTCAGCTTCCCATTAACCTCCACATGGACAGGAATAGCAGCAGCGGGCTGGAGAGCCAACACGGACCCAGAAGGAGACTGAGACGGAGGACAAGAAGCTCTCTTCCTCCTCTTTCTCCTTGGCCGTGGGGCAGAAGCCATAGCCGGACTTGTGATCGGTAAGGTGATCACCGCAGGGGCCGTTGCTGAAACTGGAAGGACCGCCACAGGCAAAGCCGACTCAGCAGAAGAGGCCTCCGATGCGGACTCCCACGACACCCGTCTTCCTCTCTTTCCACGGAGGCTTACAGCTATGGCAGGTGTTTCGGGAGTCGAGGTCAAGAGAACATGGTCCCCAAGCGTTGCGACAGCTCGGACGCGACCCTCCGGGATCACTGGCAGTAAGAAAGATGGCAATGTCCTAGTGGGACCCTGCAGCACCTCCCGACACACATGGTCCACCACTTCACGGAACGGGCGTCGGATCAGCCCCTCCCGTTCAGTCAAAGGAGGAGGTACATTGAGACCCGCGATGAAGTAGGAATTGAGGAGGATCTCCGGCATGAATGTCCTCCTCTCCTCCAGGGCCTGGGCATATTTCTCCAGGGACTTATCTCCCTGGTGAGAAAACGGAGCCTTGCCCCTCTTCATATCGGCGGTAGTCGACTGCCACCATTGCTCATGGTCATCTAACTGGCGTCTGGCGGGAAGGGACATACTGTCTGCTGGGTTCAAAAATGGCTTGTTCATTCTGTCACGGTCTCAGATACGAACCCAAGCGCAGACAGTATTCTCTAAACACAGCTTTATTTATAAACAGAAAACAAAAACCCACAAGGGGGCAAACGAACATTGACAAGGCAAAACAAACACTGACAAGACTTGATTATAACTAGACGCCGAACTTGACAATGAACATAGAGCAAATCTGACAATAAACTTGACTTGACAATACACTAGACTGGATTACTCATAGACAGGATACAAAACGAACAAGCAACAAGTAACAACCACAAGGAGATTATATAAGGGAGATAATCACAAGGGCACAGGTGGCACTGATGAAACAATAATGACAAAACGAGGATAACAAGGGGGCGGGGCCAGAGGACGAGACAACACAAGCACATGGCCCAAACCAAAGGCCACGTGCTTGCACACAAAACATGGTTCTGTCATGATCCTGCCTCAAGAATTAAAGAACACCAAGAACTAGATGGCAGAATCATGACATAAAATCCTTGTATTCTGTCCAAACAAAACATCAGCTCACATTAATTTTGCACAGCATAAACAGTGTTTTCCCCTCCTAATATGTCTGTTTGTCCTCCGGGGCTTTGCACAATGTAGTAAACTCATTTCACAATGTTGCTTTTTTACTTCAAGTAAATTGTTTTAATAGTAATGCATTTATTTATATTTTATAGTTTAAAAAACTGTAGAATCCAAATCTTTGTATTTAAATCCTTTTTTAATGACGATGATATTGTCATCTGCCTTGAAAGAGTCAAGATCTTCAATATTGTAATGACTTATAATCATCTGCTTACAATTGCTTTTTGTTAATTGTTTCATCCATCCTCAGGAAGTGGGTCGTACCTGGAAATGGCCCATATTTGGTCAGAATCGTTCTTATTAATTGATTTAATTGAATCAATAGGGCGTTATTCAAAGTCAAAACCTGAGGAAGAGCTGAACTCCTCAATGGCATCAGTATTTACACAACAAAAGGGGTCTTAACAAGCCCTTTCAGCAAATATCAAGCACCGGGACTATTATGATGCAGAATATTCAATGCATTTGATGCTGAACGCTATGCAGATGAGGCCCAGCAACAGCCATGGATGATTTTGCGACCAACAATGTGGCCATTTCATCTCTGAAAATTGAGGGGAGGGGGGGTTTCCATCAGCCTTGATGTAGAGAGAATATAAAACTGCACATTGAATGCATTACTAGCCCCTTGATGGCCTTTAGTTCATCAAAACAACTATGAAAAAAACATAGAAATAATTCAAGGCATCCAGGTGACTTTGATAATGTAAAACAACTAACTAAAAGAAACCACAGTCTGTCTAAATTAAGTGTATGCATTGATGCCTCCGCCGAGTAAACATACATAATATGAAAGGTTTCACAGTAGATTCTATTAAAATCATGTTTTTGATCTTATTGTGTGATTTAAAAAAAAATAATAATAACCTCGTAATTTTTCATTAAAAGTCCTAACTTCTCTCCAAACTTTGTGGTGGTCATCTGCTTCCATTTCTGAATGCCACGCTCACATCTCAAAATCCAACTGACAACCGATGCATAGAACTAAGTTCCACCCTACATTTTTTTTTCTTTTTCAATATGGAAGAAAGATCAGTTACTACTTGTTTCATCGCAACTTTAACATCAGCTATGTACAGTAAAAGCAGGAGGCCTGTTAAGTGCTGATATTATCATACAATTATATATTCTGAGCAGAGCAGTTGTGCATATTGTACTTTAGTCAAGACTCAACAGTGAATAAAGCCTATTACAACCTTACTGACATTTTGCAAATTTAAAATAAAATTTTGCCTCAAGGTCATTCAAATTTTTGAACAAGCAAATTACATTTCCAAAATCAAATAAAACATCTTTATCCACCCGACACATATTGGTCCATGTGATAAGGTGACCTACTTTAACAAAACGATCCAAACACACCAAAGGGGACATTCATAATATAGCTGCACAATGATATGTGTTGTGTCAGAGCTATATACAGCACAAGAGGAGTACCAAATTGGCACATTTTGTTCCTTTGCTTTATAGCAAACTTGACTCATTTGTCATGAGCCTTAGATTAAAAACTGTAAACCTAATTATGCTTTAGTCATCAGCATGCTCTTCATAAAATCTATCATCATAACATGACAATGTCATGTGGTATTCTAATTGTGAAACTGTTTTAGTGGCATTTCTGATTATTCTGTCTCTTGAGATAAAGCGACATGCCTCGTATCAAGGGCAAGGCCAGACTGATATGATATTGTTTTTTCGGCAGCGGTAAATGTTCCAGAGGAGATCCACACTTGACTTTAGGCAAAACAAACAGTAGCTATAAAATGTCATTTGCATCTAAGCCATGTTCAATTATGGAACATTAAGAGTTTGTTTAAATAAAACACTCAAAGTATATGTAATCTGCAGGAGATATGCAAATGAGCTCCGAGTGACTCATACTGAGCAGTTCTGAGCTCATTTGTCCTTGCAGCACTCCTGCCACGTTTTCTGCCAGTGAACATGATACATGTCAAGGTCCTTTCATGTGTGTTTTATAGCTAAACACACTTTATATACAAAACTGAAATAGGTAAATGTGCTTTCATTATTATTTGGATCTTATTTGTCTTTCTACCCTCATTTGGGCGAGCTGGAAATTTTGCGAGCCAAATGATGTGTGCTGACACGACCAAACAATATTTTTAACCTTGCTAAATTGTAGTAATGCCCCAAAATTTCAGCAACTGAAAATATTCCATCGAAATGGCAGGAAAAAATATTTATTTAGGCATTTGGCCAAAATAGTTTTGGAGGGCCAAAATTATTGACCGACACAGTAAGTGCTTCTCTGATGATGTGTTTTGACTGTCAGTGTCTATTTCTTAAAGACATATGCTACAACAGGTAAAGACACACTTCACCGTGCCCTAAAGAAATGTATTGAGTAGGCATATATAAAATTTGTTTGGCCGAAATATTGAGTGGTGGCTCATTGCCAAAAAACGTTACGACTGGTTTATCATCTGTGAACACGACACCCTGAACAGCATACCGAGACTTGATTTTCGGCTAAATGAAAACTTTAATTTTAGTGCCTGTGTTTCTGTAAAAACGCAGGATCACTGTGTTTGCTGCACCAGGTGCCGCCATCTTGTAGCAGAACTTCACTTGCGTTAGCATTTCTATTGACTCCCATTCATTTTGGCGTCACTTTGACAGTGAATAACTTTACATCTGAGGCGTTTAAAGACTCCATTTGTCCATTATTTATTTCTAAAGAAACACGACAATGTATAAAAGGCTCCATTACTTTGCATCTTACGTTATGACCCCGTAGAAGCCGTTTTTGTAAAAATAGGCTAACGATTGCGTCATAACACGCGACTCTCTGTCGCACAGTAGAGAAAATTACCGTATAGACAGAAGTAGAAACTCGCACGCAATCGGGGGGACGTGGAGGCATAAAGTCAAGGGAGAAGCCCATAGAGAGTTGTAAAGTTGCTCCTGCTGCTAGCTCATGGACAGCTAATCCGGTTGTTAAGTCGTGACGTAACCACTCTCCGATAATACTGTTTCCGGGTCCAAAGGCCGGGTCCTCTCTACCTACCTACCGCTTTCGCCCGAGTTTTAACGTGTTCCCGTGTTGTTTAAATAGATCGGAGTTAAAAAACAAGTGACATTCAACTGTCATTCTACCGCTTTCCCTGTGACGAGAAAGATAAGAGAAAATGGCTGCAGTTGATAAGGTAAGTTACAAATCTTAAACGAATGAAGAAACTTTGGCGCCAGTGGGTGCTATCCCTTAATCCCTAGTAACACCCACTGGCACTGAAGCGAAAAAAGCCCTTAAGAAAAGGGTTTATTTAGTCTAGGATCTGGAGTGGACGAGCGGAGCGCTTGGGCCCGGAAGAGGCTAAACGTCACGCGTGACGTCAGACTTAACAACCGAATACTCACGATCTCCGGCTCTGCAAGTTTCGGAAGGGAATGATTCAGATTCCTCTTGGCACCGCTTCTAGAAGATTTACGTCTGTCAGACAGGTTGCTTACGTCATCAAGCTTAGTTTGAGTCGGTTTGAGTCTGCGCGTCAGGAATGGAAGTGCTCAAAAATCGCTAAAAATGGGCTTCAACTGTCTCAACTGAGTTCCAATGAGATGGCTCTGTCCACTTCTTATACTGTCTTATACTTTACAACGTCAACAGCGTCAGAGTGAGACTGACATGGAAGAGAAGAAACTGTTGAATAAAGTTGTTATTTTTGTTTGTTTTTTTTACGCACAAAAGGTATTCTCGTCACTTCATAACATTAAGGTTGAACCACTGTAGTCACATGGACTATTTTAACAATGTCACTACCTTTCTGGGCCTTGAAAGTGGTAATCACGTTGCAGTCTAGAGGGGTCAGAAATTTTATGGATTTTATAAAAATATCTTAATTTGTGTTCCGAAGATGAAAGAAGGTCTTATAGGGTTGGAACGACATAGAGTAAATGACAGAAATCTTATTTTTGGGTGAACTAACCCTTTAAACTTTCTCTTCAAGTAAAGCTGTCAGCTCTCATTAAAATTAAAGACAACGTTATTTGTCCAGTAAGCAATTGAGGAAAGAACAGCAATTCTGTAATGACTCCCCTGATGACCATTACTTGGATAAATCAGTCTGTGTGGCCAGTAGTCCTGATCTCAGCCAATCATTTAATGGAGAACAATCATGATCTGTCCACCATTGCTGAGTCTACAATGTCTGTGTATATTACCTGGTAGTGGCCACCAATTGCAAAGAAAATTATTAAAATTATAGTTTCAAAGAGCTGTAAAAAACATATATTTTTTTTTTTATAAAATTCTGACCTTTTGTATAATGGAGTTTGCATGATCAATATCATGTGCCCTGAGCTGCAGAATTTAAAGTATTTCTTATTAATTTTACATCATAATTTCTTGATAAAAACCCCCAACTAAATCAGTAGGCTATATTTCCAGGTTTAAATAAACTAAATCCCATATTTTTAATGTGTTCTTAAACTTTTGGATCATCAAACTATAGTTAAATTAATGTGTAGTGCTCTCAGAAATATATATATATATTTCAAGTCACCCAAAACAGTTACCCAGCAAACTGCTAATTCCTGCCAATCACATCTCAATCAATTGAGAGGGGCAACGCCTTCAGAACTTCACAGAGGCGCGACTAAACATTCCAGAAATAGCGAAAGAGAGACAGCGCAGCTTAGTGTTTGTTTACATTTGAGCGATACGCCGCAGTTTCTTTGGAAGATATGGAGAGGGAGAGAAATGAAAGGGGTTCTATCGGGAGAGACTAAATAACAATGCTAGCCAGCTTTATTTAGGGAAACATCAAAAAAGTAAACTGAATGCGTTATGCATGTTACTTATAATGCGTTACCCCAACACTGCTAATTTCAGATGAGATTGAAAAAAACGTATCGCTAAGTTTTCTCAGAAGAGGACTATGCTAGAAATGTGTCCATCTTGAACATAATCAGAATTATCAGCTAATAAGGGTAAATTGACATACTCTGGTACACTGGAGAGAGCACCTGAGTGGCTTCCACAGTTGTACCTTGACAGGCTGTAGAAAATTCTGATGGAATCACGTCCCCATGTTCTGAATCTGATATCAAAGATGTTTGTGTTTTATATGTTTGATTATTGTATTATGTTTAATACCGTATCTCTTCAGTTTAAACCATTAATGCATGCTGTCCACTCAAGTGGACATCTGGAAATCTCTTTGAAAAAATTGTTTTAAAAAAAATCTAATCAAATCTTGTTTTTCATGCCCTAAGAGCAATAAAAACACATAGGAAAAAAAATCCTGACTGAGGTTATCATAATTCATGCATTAAGGGTTATATTATATATAATATGTTGACATACGTTAAAATATTTATTTTGGAATTAAACTACTGGTTAATATGTCATACTTATTCATATAAATCTTTTTTGTTACTACTGCAAATTTTCTGTTCTGAATCTGTGTGACAAAAAAAGACAATTCTCTTATAGAGCACTAGAGGGCACCCATGGGGTAGGGTAAAAAAAGGACACTTCCGTCTGACGTTGCGTGAGCGTTGACTGACAGTTTTCTTAACTAATTACATTGAAGTTAAGCTCCAATGAGGCGTAACCAAGAGCACAAACGCAGCCAATCACAGCGTAGCAAGAGCAAGCAACGCGTCCAGAAGTGAGGTGTCTATTTCTGCCGTAGATGGTATCGAATCAAGTAGAAAGTTGAAAACTGCTAATATATGGTTGAAAATTGTGATTAGAATGAATGGAACAGCATATTCAAACTTTGACAATCAAGAGCACGTTCTCAAACTAGGCGAAACCTTTGAGAAACAACCTAAAAGTGCATTTCACACGGTACGATGTAAGTGGTATCTTTTACATTATTATATGTATATTATAATATTCATATAAACTCATTAATAGAAAACATATTTTGAAAAAGAAAAGGAGCTGTTTTGTACGTTGCTACTGAAACCATGCGTTGTTTTCAAACAAAACGCACAGGCATATGAGAAGGCAGCTAACTGTTATGTGCTTTTCCACCTTGCTGGATAAAGATCAGATTTGTAATGTTGTTTGGAAATTATAAAAAAAGCATCTGTCTTTGTGCTTATAATGGAAACATCATAAACGAACTGTGGTATCAAATGAAATCTTGGGCATTAATGGGCAACATTAAATTCACGAGGAATTAATGACTTTATATTATAATAGGACAGACACGTGCGCCCTCTGTAGGTTATACAGTAGTACTAGACTACTTAAGTCAGCAATTGCTCATCTGATTATGAATTATGAATGTTTTCTTCCTGTTCATAGATGATTTTAAACCAGCCTCCATAGATACAACATGTGAGGGGGATCTGGAAGTGGGCAAAGGAGAGCAAGTTACAATCACACTACCGAACTTGGAGGTAAGTTTGATAGCCTTATTCTACAAAACAGTTATTTTCTGTAGCACAGGTAATTCAGCTGAATCTTTTTCTCACCCCTCAACCTTCACAGGGATCCACAGCACCTGTTACTGTGTTTAAAGGTTCTAAAAGGCCTTATATGAAAGAATGTATTCTCATTGTTAACCATGACACAGGAGAGTATCGTCTGGAGAAACTCAGCAGTAACATCGCGGTCAAGAAGACCAGGTAATATAGCTTTTGTGTTCCAATTCATATGGATTTATAATTTATTTCATGATATATTTCTTTAAAGCTTGTATTAAGTAAATAAATCCTGCTTTTTATGCAGGGCTGAGGGAAGCAGTAAGGTTCAGTCACGGCTGGAGCAGCAAACCAGCAGGCTCAGTCAGCAGATGAAGACAGGCAGTGGAAGCAAGGCTCCCTCCAGCACCAAGAGCTCTCCTCCTAAGGAGAAAATGTCTCCATCATCTCCCATGGATGATATTGAGCGAGGTAATGTGTGTGTCTTGCTAAAAGCTGGAAGGAAAAAGTAGCAAACAAGGTTTTTGACTAGTTCAGTTAGTACAATTAGCAGGACACCAGCTTGATGAACCAAAAACATTAAAAAAAATACTCTACCGTTCAAAAGTTTGGGGTAATTAAGATTTCTTTTTTAAATGCAATTAACAGTTTTATTCAGCAAGAGTACCTTAAAATGATCAAAAGTGACGGTAATGATTTTTACATTGTAAAAACAAAAACAAACAAAAAACTTTTCAAATAAATGCTGCTCTTTTAAATTTTCTATTAATCAAACTGGCAAGTTGTATTATAATTTCCACAAAAATATTAAGCAGCACAACTGTTTTTGACATCGATAATAAGAAATGTTTCTTGAACAGCAAATCAGCATATTATAATGATTTCTGAAGGATTAATGTTATGATGCTGAAAATTCAGCTTTGCCATCATCGGAATAAATTACTCTTTAAAAATTAAGATAAGCCGGGTGCAGGGTTTTACAAGACTGTCCTGGGATTTACATCATCAATCCGTGACACATTCAGTGACTAAGCTGCATTTACATGTGGGATAAAAATTGTAGCTAGCAAACAAAAACAATCTCTAGCGTTAATTTTGATCGTGGCTTTTCTTAGAAAAGAAAACTGGGGAAAAAGACGTGTGTGGAGCAGCAAGTGGGGGTTTGTTGTTGTCTCACTAATTGCGTCATCTGGTTCTGCGCTACTATTGGTCTTTAATTTGACTATTGTCGTAGTAGAAGCCACACTACAGGACTGTGTGTCAAATCTTCTGAGACTGCCAAAATTTTGTTGGAGGTAAGATTTGATCTTGGTCATTACTCTGCTGTTAGTGAACATGTCAAACTTTTGGCTTAGGATCAGAGGAATTTTTTAGGATTCACAAAATTTGTCTCAGACGGCCAAGTTGTGGCCAAAATCCAGACTGATCTCATGAAATGGCGTATGTATGACACGCCAATTCGTATTTCCATTTTTGGCGTGCTATCAACACGCATAATCGCTTTTCAGCGTGTTTATCAACGCCTTTGACTTAACGTTATATTACTGTATTATGTATATATAAATATATGACCTACCCCAACCCCGTCCCTAAACCTACCCGTCACTGGGGTTAATACCATTTATGAGTCTTCTCCTACCATCCTAGGAAAAGAAATATCGCTCCACAGATGTAGATATAGATTTTGCTTTGTTTCGCTCGGACATTTAACGGCGTACACATACACGCGGAATCACTCGGACGTTTAATGGCGTAGACATACACGCAAAAGATTTCGGCGTGGACATACACGCGGATAGCTCAAAATGCGTATAGATAACACGCCACTTGAATTGAAAGTGGCGTGTATGTTTACACAAAGTCATGATGTCATGTTGCCAAAATCGCACGTTGTGAACCCGGCTATAGAAACAGTCATTTTAAATCGTAATAACAAATTGTAATATTTTCAAATATGTTCAAAACCGACCCTAAACTTTTAGTGTAAATGCTAGTGTTAAAGAATTCTTGAATAGTACTTGAATTCTTTTGCGAATTCTTCTAGTTTTCATGTGTTTGTGCAGAGCTCATGGCCGAGGCGCGTGACATGGAGCAGATGAGCAGTGGAGACAGCTCCTCAGATTCCCACAGTTCCTCCTCATCCAGTAGTGGGGACAGTTCCAGCAGCGACTCCGAGGACGAGAGTCGCCCTCCGCATAATACGCCCCCAGTCCCCCCACAGAGCACCTCTGCCCTCAACACATCTCAAAGCCGCGTGGAAGAGAGCAGCGGGCATTTCATGAACACGCTCAGTGAGTTTCAGGGCTGCTGGGGGATTTTAGTTGGTCTGACGTTATCTTTTGTGTGTCTAATATGCTAATATTTGATTTATTCCAGAAAATGATCTCCAGTTGAGTGAGTCTGGGAGTGAAAGTGACGATGACTGATTGCAAAGACGTGTTGGACATCTGATGCTGAAAGAGTGTCATGTTTTCAGGAAGTACAGTATCTGTTCACTAGTTAAAATTTTATGTGAAACCTGAATCCAAATCACTATCCCTATCAACTTTTTAGTTATGAAATCTTTTCTTTCCCCTAGTTTCTTAGTAATACTTGCATCAGCACAAGCTGTCATTGGACACAAAGCTGGGGGGTTTGCTTTATTAGTAAATTAAGAAAAGGTATTTATTTTGTTAAGAATGCTACTGCATAGATGTTAGTTTTATAGGAATGTCCTATAGATGCTTCCTCAAAGGTTATAGAAATATATCTATTTCTGAGATAACTGTTTAGAAAGATCACCATGGTCATGTTATAATATATATATTTTTTTGAAGCTTAACATTCTCAAGCACATGTGAATCAGCAGAATATTATTAGGAATCTTAAGGAGCATGAGTGCATTAATGTGCCAAGCTCAGTCTCAGTAATCTCAGATACACATTACCCGACCTGCAATACTTGAATTTTTTTCTTTGATGATTCGGAGAGATTTGTTCATAACACACTGTGCCTTGTATATAAGGTGTATTTTGAATATCCATCCCATTCTCTTGCATTGAAGTTTACCCATTGTTTTAAATTCCTGCTTGGATTCCTTAAGATGTAATCTCCATTTCGATGTAGAAGCCTATGTGTCGTGTGTCTTACTGTACGCCTCTGGCAGGCCCAAAAGCAACACTCTTCACTCTTTATCCAGCCCTTCTTGAGCACTAATTGCAAAATATGACGTGCCATCCTATGTATTATACTATAGTAAGGTTGACTGATGTGGTAAATGTAGTTCTGTGGGAGGTGTTTGATCATTAAAATTGTGTATAGACAAAGACTTGTTTTCGCGATGTTTATTTGTTGATCATTTTCATAGAACACCTTTTTTCAGCATCTGAGCTGCAAAGTTTTAACCTGCAGTAGCTTCATGTTGTGGCAAGATTAACTTGATCAAGCAATACTCCAATTATACTGAGGGTTTCAATATGCAGTAAATCTTTTTGAACATTATGCAATCATTGTTTGGATTTATTGATATGACTTTTTAGAGGCACAGACTTTAAAAACAGGCATTGGTTTATTTCTGAAGCAAAGATCATCTCTACTATGGAAATATATATATTTTTTGTGTGTGTGTGCATTCAACCGTCTCTCTATCACATTTAACTTTCACCCTTCCTTCGCACTTTGTAACACATCTTTCCCGCACGGGTCAAAATGACCCGAAGCCCATTTTGTCCAGAAAGCTTATTTCATGTTGATAATATTTCTTCAATTTTTTAATGCAATTTTTTGGGAGATTTTATTTGACATTTTATGCATCTTTAAATTACTAGATTTGAGAAATAAATAGTAATTTAAGCACATTCCTCACATTCTTTCAACTTCACAATAACTCAATTTTTACTCAATTATTAATCAATAATTCAGCTCAAAATATCTTACATTGGGTGTCTTTGCTGACCTCTTGTGGAAAAAAATAATATAACATGATATTTTATGACTCTTGCCACTAGATGGCCTTATAGCTCTATTTGGAGCAAATGAGCTGTTCCGCTGGGTGCTAAAGTCATTTTTCTTCATTTTACTAGTAATGTAATGAGATGGTAATGAGACGCGTTTGTAAACCATGTTTTCCGCCAAAAATAAAAGCTCGATGCAGTTTCCGTTAAAATAAAAGATCACATGTTTATCTCTTTCAAGTTTAGAAATTGGTACAAAACTAATTATGAAAGTTTATTTTATTTTTCAGTGCATTTGTTTTACAATATACGGCTATTACTGTCATGGGATTAATATTATAACTTTTATTATGTAGTAGTGTAATGTAGACACTAACGTTATATCACAAATAAGTTTTGTGATAGTTGCTGCTTACATTAAAAGGTATTTTTGTTGCAACAACAAAAATGGTTATTACTTGATACTTGTATTCAGCAAGGATGCGTTCAATTGATTAAAAGTTACAGTAAAACATTGTAAATTTTCAGCTTTGCCATCACAGAAATAGATAAAAATTTAAACAATAAAAATAGAAAGCTGTTTTAATTATATTATTTTGCAATATTACTGATTTACTGTCATTTTGATTAAATAAATATAGCCTCTTGTGCATGAGACACTTCTTTCAAAAGCATTAAAAACTCTTACCAACTCCAAGCTTTTGAAAGGTAGGCTAATACATTCCCTTGAAATTACAGTAACACTCAGCAAGATTCTTACATCGTTGTTTATTATAATTTGAAGTAGCAACAGTATTTTGTCGGAAACAACGGTTCCCGTTGAGTAATATTGCAACACTGGCGGCTTTTACAGAATCACAACGATGACTAGCAGCGAGTTTCCTCAAATTCATGCGCAGGGGAAGAGCTGCTTCTGGCACAGACTGCCATTACAGGGCAGACCACTGCTGTTGCAGGACTCTTATACATCCACTGTGCTGTGGACTACGGGATTAGATATGTTTTCCAATTCCTTTCTTAGAACTGGATTATTTTTATGTAAGCAGGACAGCAGTGGTATTAAATGCTTGCCATCGATATTCCTCAGCGTTGGGACCCGGACAGCCAGTACGCTGATAGGTGGTGATAAACAAAAAACCATGGACGACTTGGATGGTCCTAGCTTTCTGACATCATTATACTGGCTTTTTGGAAAAGGTTATTTTCAAACGACACATCAAATGCAGGTAAATATTCATAAAAACGTAGTCTATTGGGTTTAGTGTTTATTAGTTTAAACTCAAAATCGTCATGTTTGGTTCATGTTTTATGCCTTTTAACGTTACCACTTTTAATGAATGAGATGTATTTTCCATGAAAATATTAACAATCTACGAATAGCTCTCATACACCCATATATATTTATGTTTATAAAGTTATAGTTTATGAAGACCTCCGATGCAAAAGCCTCTAAAACCCACCTATGTCAAAAATGAGATAATAATATTGAGTGAATGCTCTCCGCACATAGTATACATTCATCAAATACTTTCACTTCAAACTTAAAATAAGGGGGGTTAAAATACTAACGTGCCTAAGACTTTTGCACAGTACTGTGTGTGTGTGTGTGTGTGTATATATATATATATATATATATATATATATATATATATACATATATATACACACATATATATATATATATGTATATATATATATATGTGTGTGTGTATGTTGCGAATTAGCCTTGGCTCTAAACACTGTGATTCAGGCATCGGATTGTTCTTTATGTAATAATCTATGTTCTTTTGTATCTGTCCCTATTCAAATAAACAATAAGTAAAAAAATTAAATAAAACAATATATGTATATATACAGCTCTGGAAAAAATTAAGAGACCACGTCAAACCACTGACAACATTTCTTCCAAATTTCAAATAAAGTCATTTGATAGCTAGTCAAAATAAAGAAAAAAAGATGCCATGTTTTCAGACCTCGAATAATGCAAAGAAAACAATTCTGTATTAATTTTTAAACAACAGAAGTTTTAACTTGGGAAGAGTTCAGAAACCAATATTTGGTGGAATAACCATGACTTTCAGTCACAGCTTTCATGCGTCTTGGCATGCTCCCTATCAGTCTGTCACATTGCTGTTGGGCGACTTTATGCCACTCCTGATTGACACTCAACTCTCTCCACTCGCCTATATAAACAAGAAAACTGATGACAATAAGAAACTTAGTACCTTCTATGCTTTTAGATTTTTTTTTCATGTTGGTCATGTGAGGTTAAAATGTTTTACTGAATCTTTTTTGTTTATTTACTTTAAAATGTGTAATTAATGCAGATAGAGCACAGCAAAATCTACGGCCCACTTTGGAAGTCCAAATATGGACCATTGGTTATTGTTAATGTGGCCAGTGCAGACCTCATAGAACAGGTTTTGCGGCAAGAGGGTCGCCATCCCATCCGCACTGACATGCCCCACTGGAGAGGCTACCGGAAACTCCGGAATCATGCCTATGGACCCCTCACAGAGTGAGTAACACTGGAGACTGGCACAAGCATTCATCTGTCACTTATGCATTCATTGCAAAGATAATGTAAAGCCAAAAAGCTGTGAGCTATGCTGCAAAGGTATAAAGACACCTGCAGATGTTATGAAGCCACAAATATACTGTGCATGTCTAAACATGTTTTGAATAGCAGCTTGCAGTTGATGTACAAAATGGAAACATGTCTGAGGGCGCTGTGCGTCGAACAATAAATCAAAACAGTTTTTGTAATTTGTATGCTTCATAACCCTTTTTAGTGAGGAAAATAGGGAATTGTTTTTGAGATCTTACATTGAACAATGAAATTACAGTGAACCTCCTCTGTAAAGGAGGACAACAGAAGCAATCAATAGATGCAAGTGTAAGTGGGAAAACTGGTTTTGAGGAAACCTATCCGCCAAACCTAAAGCAAAAATAGAGGGCTACACTCTTAAAAAGCTTGAAAATTAACATCCATGTTACCTTTCCATTTCACACAAGGTTCTTTATAGTGTAAAAATATCCCTTGAAAATGTTCTTTACACTACGAAAATAATGGTTCTTTTAAGATCTGTTCACTGAAAGGTTAGGGAACCCAAAATGTTTCTTCCATGGCATTGCTTCGAAAACCTGCTTTGGTGATCTTTATTTTTAAGAGTGTATCTTTCACTGTTCAGAGGTCAATCATAAAATGACCATGAGGACACTGCATGAATTTGATCAAAAATACCTCATACTCAATGTTCTGAACTTATTTTAAATATAAAATGCTATATCATTGCAAATTATCATGTGTGACAGTCATTATGCTTACAGAAATGGCAGTACTTCTCATAATATATGTGTTGTCCTGTTACAGAATGGGAGCGGAGTGGCAGCGCATCAGAAGCATACTGAATCCTCGCATGCTGAAGCCCAAACACGTGTCCTCCTACACTAATGCCATTAATAGCGTGGTGAGCGACTTTATTGAGAAGGTGGCTAAGCTTAAGACAACAAAAGGCAATGACGTTATGGTGTATGACTTGGCAGGAGAATTGTACAAGTTCGCTTTTGAAGGTAAATAATACTGGGTAATTTCAAGGTCAAGATAATTAGGCTGTGCCATAAAGACATTTCCAGGCATTCATATTAACAGAGCTTTAATGAATTGCTGATTTACAGGAGTGAAACATGTGAGTACAAAGGGTCAATGCCACACATGAGATAACAAAGGCCACTGGATATCATAGCTCCTAGTCATGTGCAGCAGACTTTATCTTAATTTCTCTTCCTTTCAAATAGATCAATGTCAAAAGAAGACCTGGAAAGCAATTGTGCTCTCAAATATCTTGGGCTTAAAGTTAAACTCAAATACTAGTATTGTTTTAGATTCATTGTCTTGTTGTACTTTGTTATATTTGATATACCGTATATTTGGTAACAAGCACTGTGTCCATCACAGTAATATTGTTATTATCTTTCTCATCAGGAATTTGCTCAGTGTTATTTGAAACTCGTATGGGGTGTCTTAATGATGTGGTTCCTGAAGAAACACAGAAGTTTATCTTCTCTGTGGGGGAGATGTTCCGTCTTTCTCCCATCGTGATCCTGTTTCCCAAATCTCTCTGGCCCTACATGCCTTTTTGGAAGCATTTTGTGGCTGTTTGGGACCATTTGTTCAAAGTTGGTTAGTCTGTTTTTATTAATGTCCTGTTTAAAAAATATTAAAATTAATGCAATTATTATTAATAATAAAAGTTTTTTTTATTGCCATGTTTATATATAGACTACTGTTCAAAAGTTTGAGGTTGGTAAGATTTTTTGGTTACACTTTATTTTAAGGTGTCCTTGTTACAGTGTAATTATACATTTAAGTACAGAGTAATAGTAATTAACTACATGTACTATAAGGTCAGGATTAGGGTTTAGTTTGGTTTAGGGTTAGTTGCATGTAATTATGCACAATTTATAGTCATTATAGTAACTACATGTAACATGTAACAATGACACTGTAAAATAAAGTGTAACCAATTTAAAAATAAAGTAAATTAATAGTGTTATTTAGTGATGAATTAAACTAATCAATAATGACAGTAAAGATATTTATAATGTTACAAAATATTTCTATTACAAATAAATGCTGTACTATTGAACTTTTTATTCAAAGAAGTTTCCACAAAAACATTAAGCAGCACAACTGTTTCAACATTGATAATAATAAGAAATGTTTTTTGAGCAGCAAAGTCAGCATATTAGAATTTCTGAAGGATCATGCGAATAGAGTACCAGTTAAAATAGAGTACCAGTTATTTAATTTTTTTTATAATATTTCACAATATTCCTGTTTGACTATTTTTACAGATCAAATAAAAGCAGCCTTGGTGAGAATAAGATACTTCTTTCAAAAACTCCAAACTTTTGAATGGTGGTGTAGTAGAGCACCTATATTCAAACTATAGTAATGAGTTGTCAGCATGGCAGTCATCCTTAAATATGCTGTTTTTTGCACAGCGGAAGAACTGGTGCAGAAGAAGATGACAGAGATTGAGGAAATGGTGAAAAATGGGCAGCCAGTGGAGGGCGAGTATCTCACACACCTCCTGACCAGTGAACAGATGTCCTTCACTGAGGTTTTGGGAAGCATAACAGAGCTTCTGCTGGCTGGAGTCGACACTGTAAGTGTCTTCCCTCTTTACTTTGTGTGTAGTTTCATTTTATATACAATTTGCATCACAATTTGCAACATTTGATTTAAAACAAAATAAAATAGTGTCACTGGTATTAGTAAAGTGTTTTCAATTGAGAGTTTCCGATGTGTGCTCAATTTAGACTTCAAACACTATTTCCTGGGCTCTGTATCACTTGGCACGGGAGCCAGAGATCCAGCAGAAGCTGCATGAGGAGGTGATCAGGGTCTGCCCGGGGGACAAGGTGCCCTGCAGTGATGACATCACCAGCATGCCATTGCTAAAGGCCATCGTTAGAGAGACTCTTCGGTACAGCATATACCGTATCTCTCCATTATACTGTTAGAAACATATTTAATAAGAGCAAAAAGAGCTGTCTAATATGTAAGTTCAGCGTCAGAGAGAAAACAGGCCCTTTGTGATTTGTGAATGTCAGTGAGTCAACATGATAATGACCACAAATTTCATTCATACTATATAGAACATACTTTTTTAACGTTTTCGAAGCAAGTCAAACCTAATGTAGTACCATATCGATACAGTATGCGATTTCAGGTGTTGTGTTAGCCTGCTAAATGAATCCTCCAAACATGTTCTCTGACATTCTCAGGTTATATCCAGTGGTTCCTGGAAATGCTCGTGTCGTTGCTGAAAGTGAAATAGTGGTTGGTGACCACCTGTTCCCTAAAAACGTAAGCTGAACTACAAACCTCCATTCCATAAACACACCTGTAAATGGACGTCCAAACTAATCGGCGCTGTGTATTCGGTGTTTTCCAGACTCTGTTCCACCTCTGCCACTTTGCGGTGTCCTATGATGAGAAGGTGTTCCCCAATCCTTCTGCTTTTCTCCCTCAGCGATGGATCCGGGGGCAGAAGCAGTTAAACCATCACCCCTTTGGGTCTGTGCCTTTTGGCTTCGGCATTCGCGCCTGCCTGGGACGCAGAGTGGCTGAACTGGAGATGTACCTCCTTTTGTCCCGGGTAAGAGTGCATATCTGTCAGCACAGTCACTGTCTGCACCCTTCCATAGCTGTGCAGATGTTTGTGTTATTATATTAGTAGTAAAATGTTCTTGTTTAACCTTACCATCAGATGATTCAAACTGATGGCACATTCACATTTTTGGAATAATGTGGAGCACTGAAGATAGCAATGTGCTGAAACGCTTGCTCCTGTTCAGTTGTTTTTAATTCACTTTGCACTTTTTGCACTATGCAATCCAGATAATAAAAAAAACATTTTTTGATAGACTTCTGTAATCTGTACTGAATTCAGTGTGCGGCCAGCCACCTTCTTGCTCATATTCACATTTTTGCCATTACCCAGAAAAACATAGAAATGCAGTTTTAGGTCATTCCGTGAATTTTTAACCCATCCTTATCAACAATGATTGTCCTGACCCAGTTTAGCTGATCATATTAGTGTGTTAGTTTTAGATCTTTGACTAGTCTGCAGTCCTTCACCTTTGATTCAACCTTCTCTGCTATTACAGAGATAATTCTGCTTGTCAATGAGTAACTAAGACTTCTCTAAACTTCAATGAACTATACATGTTCCAGGTCAATATGCTTTTATTTATTTATGTTTATTGTTTTTGCAGTTAATTAAACACTATGAAGTGCGCCCAGACCCTTCAGGAAAGACTGTGAAGCCGATCACACGAACTCTGCTGGTCCCTGCCACGTCTATGGACCTTCAGTTTATTGACAGGTAAAAAGAGCAAGAGGAACCAGTCAAAGCAAAATGCTTCTATATATAGAACTGTGCTCTTCTCAAAGCAGTGTGCTTCTAGATGATGATGTTTACAAATTTGATATGACGCGTATAATTGCAAAATGTAACTACAATACGTAGTGCTGACTAAATTAAATGGCTTTACTGTTGCCTTTTTCAGGACTTTTTATTTATAATAAACAAAGACTTATTTTACTGTTATAAATACGTATATACTGTAAATATAATATAATTTTTGACATTACATTGTATAAATAGTTTTGTTTAAATAGAATTGTATGTGGATTAATTTGTCAAATGTACGTTTTTTAGATCTTTTACAAATAATGTCAACTTGTTTTGTTTTTTGTGAATACACCTTAATCTTTGCAATTATACATTTTTTAATTTTAGAGGAAAATAATATCACAGTTTAACATCTAATTTCGGATTACATTTGTCTTTGCTGATAAGAATAATATTCATATTAAACACATGTTGCAACCCCTGTCCACTGTTTGCATGAAATCCTTCTCTCGCTGTTAAGGCCTCCACACACTACAAGATAATCGGGGCGATTTTGAGCCTAATTCTTACCTTCCGACAATCCCAGGTAAAATCCTGATTATCTTGATGGTTCTACAGATTATTTTATCAGACTTTCCTGTGGTGTGAGAAGCTGCAGCCTGCAGTGGACATCCAACCCAGCCCACATCCAATTGTGATTTCAGAAGCAACGCCCATGTCCAAATACGTCACATTCTCATTACATTAGCGCGACTTTACTGCAGCCGAATCTTAAGATTTATTGGTCATGTCAATCACAGTACTGATTGCTTACACCAAACACCAATCTCTAAACCTACCCGTCACAACCATAGACTGTAAAAAAGATGGACGACGCCCCTTCACTCTCTTCCATTGGTGAAAAGTGAAGCCGCCAAAGTCCTAATACTTGGAATCGTGCTTCCTCCTCATTAAATTTGAAACAGGAAAAAGCATCGAGAAGATTCTTTTTCATTTACTTCTTATATTTCTTTATATATTTCTGTTTTTATGACAGACCGCACTGTCTGAAACCCACTCAAAACCTATCCTTGCGCTTAAAAAACCCTTTTAATCTGGAACCTACATACTGAAACCCACCTAAAATCTACCCTTCCTGAAACCCACTCAAATCCTACCCTTACGCCTAAAAACCCTTTCAATCGGAAACCTACATACAACAAATCAGGTTTCCGGGGCGGACGTATTGGATTCGGGCGGGGCTTCTGACGTCACACTTGGATGTGGGTGGGGTTGGATGTCCAGCGCAGGATGCAGCGAGCCCTTCTTGTGTATTGTGATGTGGTAAGGGTGATTGAATCTGCTCAGAAGAACGTCCGGGCCGCATCGATGTCAAATCGATGGTGGTAGTTGAGGAGATCCCCCCTTCTATGTAAAGCGCTTTGAGTGCAGAGAGAAGCGCTATATAAATGTAATCAATTATTATTATTATTAAATCAGAAATCCTGTTGTGTGGGGAAACCCTGAGGACAAACGCGCACACACACACACACACTGTGGATTGTCACGTGGAACTAACCGATATAAGAAAGCGAGCTGATGGAAGAATAACATGGCTTCATCCAAACCTTTTTCTTTTTTCAGCGAATTTTATGTAAAAAGCAGTACTGACACTATTATTGCCATTTCTTCTTACCCGTCGTTTGCCATGTTTGTTTACTGGAGTCACGTTTGATCGCGAGAGATTTTCCGAGATTTCCCGTGTTGTTCTGAGCTACTTCTTGGAACACTTTTTCATTCCGTTTTGCCCCATCCAGCTCTCGCTGGATCCACTCCTCGGCATCCAACGAGAGGAACGTCTGCACCTCGTCCACTGACCACGATTCAGCCATTTCTTTTTTAAAGTTTTGATCTCTTTTTTTTCCAAGAAAGTAAAAAAACAGATGCTACCGCGTTGGCTGTTGTCTACTGGTTCTTTAAATCTAGCGGGTTTAGTGTCTCGTGTCGCAAATCCAATGACGCTGGTAGTGACGATTCTGTCTGACCAATCAGTGATCTGCAGTGTTTTTACGTCACATTTTAGTACCGGTACGGTACGGTACGGTACGCTTGGAAGTTGGAACCTCAACAGACCAGGTACCATTTAAAGCGAGCCGTACCGTACCGTACTATGCAGTGGAAAAGCGCCAAAGCGTGCCGTACCGAACCGAACCGTACCGTACTATGCAGTGGAAAAGCGCCAAAAGAAAGTCGGGAACCTGGTCATCGCGGCACTCCACACACTATCAAAACTTTTACATCTTTTTAGTTTTTTTTACCGTCATGTTTCTGGTATCTTACATTTTGAAAATCTGATAAAATTTTAAAAAGTCTGTTTAGATATGAAAGGAGACTGACTCCACTGATGCCCTAAACTGAATAGGCTCGTTTAAGATGAGCAAAATCTGCGCAGAAACGATTACCGGTGATCACCTTGCTCTGATGTCATGCTGACGGCGAGGCGGACGTGTCGGATTCTGCAGTCAAACACAGTTGCTCTCCACCGACTGCGCTGATCAAAAGCACGATGGAAAACGACTTGCTGACGACACAGCTTAATGTTCTTTGGTTTAAACAACCGTGATGTTTTGTTCTCTTTTAAAATGTTTGATTTTTAAACTCTTATATAATTTTTTTTATGTGTATAAATTATGTGTGAATATTCCTAATCTGTTTCACAGTGCTATCTCGGATGTGATTGTTTTCATATTTCTAAAAATATTTAAAAACATGTCTGTATTAAAGCAAAAATGATAAACACGTCTGGAATTAAATAACAAGTAGCCTACCTTTGGTGTCTTTTTGATCATATTTATTTTCATATAAAAACAACATAACTTAAATTACATCTAGTTTATTAGCAACACCGTACATGAGCGTGAATCCCGCGACATCTGCCTTTGATCTCGCAGGTGTCTGATCCACTACGAGAAGAGAGAACTTGTCAAGCTTGCTTGCACTTTTTTCACTCCTCCACTCACTGCAGCCGCCTACTCTCGCATACATTTCAGGCGAGGCCAGGCTTAAATTTACCGTCATGTAAATTTGAGTTTGTGGTATCTTACTTTTTGAAAATCTGATAAAAAACATTTAAAATCTTTAAGTTTGGGCCACCCTTTAGTCTATTTAGATATGAAAGGAGACTCCACAGATTCCCTAAACTGAAACATATTTGTCATTTCCTGCTCCACTTTTATCTCAACAAATAAAACTAGATTTTCAAGTTCAGTTGGACACTGTAGACCTTCACAGTGCACATGTCTAAGAGCTGATAAAGAAAACCATCTGGAAGAGAGTTCAAAAGGAATGTCTCAGTGTGAGTTTGAATTCTATGATTATGATTTTTAACATGTTTTTCTTTTTTCTATCCCAACATAAAAATAAATTTATCATAAAGCTAATTTTGCAAGCACTGAACAATCATCCAGTTGCATTCCCCCTCCTTGCTAAAATTATATTCTAGATGATTTGCATTTTGACTCCTTAATCTGCATTCTCAACTGGATACATGTGAGGGATAGATTCCAGTATAGGCTACTTAAAAAAAAAAATACAAGGATTTTTAGCATACAGTATTTTTAGGACAGTATGTTTTTTTTTCCCCAATTTACCAGAATGTCCAATTATGCCCAGCAGATGGTAGTGTTGGACCAAACTGAATGCGCTAGAATGCTGTAGGAATCACTCATTTTGCCAGACACTTTTGGATAGCTAACATTTAAATAAATAAATCACAGCACGTGATTTATTTCACAATTGTGATTTAAATGAACCATCAGTAAAGACATTATAAACTTGCTTTTGGTCACAAAAATGAGTAAAGATGACAATAATGGAAATAATAATTATATGCTTTATAGGAAATTGTGGATTCATTTACATAAATGCAGTTACAAACCTTTTTCTATTTTAATGTAACGCTTGTCACATTTTAAAATGTTAAAAAGTCAAAAAGACATTCATACAGACACTTTTTATTTATTTATTTAGTTTTAGTGTATCATTTATGTCTGTAGGCTGTTTTGGGGAAAGATCCACAATGCTATATTCCACATGACGGCACCAATTTTGCTTCACTTGTGTAATTATCATCTCTTAGAACAGCACAAATGATCCTTTTTTTTCAGCTGAATGATCAAGAGACATTCAACAACACTGGTAAAGTCATGATATAAAATATTTTAATGGTTGTCATGCAAGTTCTTTTAAAGAAAGAATACAGGCAAACCTTAAAATCTGAATACATAAAGGACTTTAGAAAAGTTTTTAGGCTTTTTTATATAGTGTTTGGAATGTGTTTGCATATAATGACAAATTATCATCGACACAACTGTTTGCGGCAGGTATGCTTAATTTATTGCCCCGTTTATTTCATATAGAAAAAAAAACTACCTACAATGTATATCTGTGACATTATTTGACACTTTTTGGTGAAGTCAGATCTAATAGGGCAGGACTGAGGTTAGCAGCACTGAACACATGTTAATCCAACAAGTTAGTTACGCCCATAAACTGGGGGTCATTGCAATGAAACATTACGACACAACAAAATCCAGAGGAAATTCTTCTTTGGACGGCTTCTACAAAGTTATAAGTGCTCATTTGGCAGTACATAGGAACAGATGTTTTCCCTGTTTTAGTTTTTTTATGATGGCTAAAATGTTCTGAGGTGCTTTTAAATAGGGGAGAATAATGCATCATCATCATCAATACATGTCGCTCACTCAGTTCACCGGTACATATTGTGAATACTAGTGAAGTGCAAAATATCTCCCTTCAGTTCAATGCCCATTAATTCCCCAATGGACTTTTAGAAGGAATCCTGATAAGAGAATGCATGCATGCAGATGAAATGGCTTCTGAAATCACATGACTGTGCAGGTTTTTGTCTTGGTCTTGTGTAGACATGACACTGATCCCAGCTCAGGCCTAGATACGTGCGAGGTCCTCTTGGTGGCTCTGCTGGACTTCATGCGCTTCACATTCTTGTTGCTTTTACTGATGCAGGCCAGTGTGGCTATGTGAAAAATGTCCCTCACGCTGTTCTCAGACTGCTGCGCTGAGCACTCGATGTAAGGGGCCGAGATCTGCTTGGCCATGTTTGAACCCTAAAAGACACAAGAAGTCAAAAATATACTCATATAGACAGTTAAAATAAACTAAAATAGCTCAAATAATAGACAACTAAAATCATTTCTGATCTTCTAATTAGGGGTCTTCAACAGGGGGACACCGAGGGGTATATGGTGGTACTAGATGAGGTCTGCCAATTAATGTTAGATTTAATGCTCATGTAAGATAAGAACATGTATTTTAGAAATACAATAAAAGTTAGTTACATTTTAGCCAAATGTATCATTGTCAATGTTTCAAGTGTAATATGGGCCTCAATAATGATTATTTTAATTGTTTTGCAAGCTACATTAAGCATCATAACAACATCTGTAAATACACTAATATGGAACTGTATGCATGTTATTATTATGTTTCACTATCCACCACCTAGTACACCTTTGGTTGAAGATACCTAATTGCATTATTTTGTAGTACAAGCTTTTGAAATTGTATGTTAACTTACATCTGTTCTTTCTTTTTTTTTTAAACTCACCTGGTCATACGATGAAGGAATGTCATTGGACAGCTGCACAAATGTGGCCAGATCTGCACGTAGGTCAGACTTGCATCCAACCAGAAGTACTTTAGTATTGGGACAGAACTCCTCAATTTCCCCTTTCCACTAAAGGATTTAAAAAACATGGTGTTAGACTGTTGACAAACATATAAATATTCAATGAAAAACCTAAACGAAAATTAGAAATGTTGGCAACTAACTTAAACTTGAAGTTGAAGTACTAAAAGTAAAATAAATAAAAGCACATAACAAAATGACTAAAAGTAAAATAAAAACAGAAAAATATATGAAATATTAAAAAATGCATTCATTATTTTATAGCTTTATATAATTATCATAATATCAGTAAAACTACAAAAATTAAGATTAGAAAAACTAAGAAAACAAAACCTAAAATTCCTTTGAAAGACAAGAATATAATATTAATTTTAAGTAATCTTTTATCTGTCTAATACGATTTGGCTGTTTATTTTGAAAATGAGAGTCCCACAAATTCCTTTCCACATTGTTTATAAAACATCCAGCGATTCTAGACCATGTTTGTTATCCCAGGATGTCTAAAAATCTGTGATCTTCATGACCCAGTTATTAAAACACTCATCCCGTTTTAAGTATCATCCCTACTTCTAGTCAGTGGAGGACCCCGGCATGGGTGAAATGGGCATTTGTCTAGACTCTCTAGTAGTTCACCTAGAATCATCCGATGACATCAGTGTAGAGTTGCACAGACCACCTCAGTGGGAACACCAATGAAGACCGAAGCGGCCCAAAACGGGTGGCTAATTCTTGCTCTCTTAAAACCTCTTGTCTCCCAATGACATCAGAGGTTACAAGGCTTTCTGCGGCACAAAGGCTCTCTGATTCTGAGGCCCAACGTAAACAACTCTTATTGGTTGTCGTTCTCCCCCTCATGTGATAGTCAAAGGATCAAAGCCCTCCCACACATTCCTTCTCTCATTCATTGGACTCTTGTCTCAGATGTCTGGACTTTTGTTCTCATCACCACAAAGACATCAGGGATTGTGAGAATATCCCAAAAACAGTTCAGGAGAGCTACAACAGTTTATAAACAATCCGCACCGATGAACAAATGTCTTGAAAATCAGCGTACCTTCCTTAGCACATTCTCCAGAGTCTCTGGTCGACCGATATCAAAACAGATAAGAACTGCATCGGCGTCCGGATAAGAGAGGGGGCGCACGTTGTCATAGTACGGAGACCCTGCAAATAGACACCAAAACACTGTACTAATAAATAAATTATTACTTATTATAACATAAATGAATAATAAGTAATAATCTGAACAATAACCTGACAGTGCAATGGAAAAACTTGTAAGTTAAACAATGAACACAGCATGTTAGCATGGTATTTATGCAACTGAATTGTTTTAAGATGGTATATTGCTATTAGATTTACTCCATATGTACCGCAATGAAATGTTATTTATATTCACAATCTTTCAAAGTTCAACAGTATACACATCAGTGTTATTTGAGTATGATACTATTATACTATTTTGTAGTTTTAGTAATGTTATGTTTTGTCACTTTTGTTACTTAAATTATTAAATAGTTAGTAGTTAAAATATTTTTATTTAGCTTTAATTTATTTTTATTTCAGTTTTAGTTTTAGTTACTTTGCCAAAGACAACATTTCTCATTTTTGTTTTAATTTGTTTTTCTCTCTTTACAGTGCAGTGTCAGAAACCATGCACATCTGTCCTAGAAAAACATAATTTAGGAGTATTCTTTTCTTTTATATATATATTCATTTATAGCATCCAGTTTGAATAGAACAACGTCCCCATAAACTACAAACACTATATTACTACTGTCATTGAACAGTAAAAAAGTATATAATTCAATTCAATGCAAATAATTCTATCCATTTATTTATTCAGTGTCGCTGTGAGTAAAGTCTTCTTAGGACATTCTGAACTGGTTGGACTGATACTGGTTGATATTCTATGGGGGTCCCTGTGCAAGTCACTGTCCCTCTACATAGGAAGACAGCACATGTATCCATGTTTCAAGCCCAGCAAATTAGGTTACAGTGCTATTCTGGGAGGTGAGTGTTGAATCTGCTCTAGAAAGTTTGTAGGGCTTGAAATGAGTTCAAACCTCAGATCATTAGCCATCATTACTGAAATATTTAAAGGTCTCATTTTGAAATGTCAGTCCATGGCGAGTCATGGGTTGCTCGCAAAAACATGAGGAAGGAAAAGATGATAACCGTCAGTTCAGATTTGATAAATATAAACAACTGTTTAAAGAAAGCATTATTTGCAAACAAACTATGCTATGAAAAATACTACCACATATGTGTAGTTTATTTTGAGATAGTATTACCTAACATTAACAACATTCATGAGTCATTCTAGAAGTGTGGGAGACAAGAGTGAGTCTGCTGTGAGAACATCATTTGCAATCTTTGGTGGTTTGGGCTAGTTTACACTCTTAAAAATAAAGCTTCCACTTAAAACCAAACACAGTTTTACAGCTTGATTCCATTGAAGAACCTTTTTAAGTTCCACAACACTTTTTATTCTTCATTTCTTCCGAAAACCATGGCTCTTAAGAGAGAATCTAACATGCTGACAGTGCAACATGAAGAGCTTATTTAACTGAACTGCATATATAACCCAAGATATCAAACATTGTTTTTGATAAGAAAAACCTGAACCAAATCCGAAACCAAAACCTAAAAGTGTATATTAATAAAATATAAAAGTGCTCATAGCACTCACTTTTCTTCTTCAACCTCATCATCACATATTCAAGATTTGTATTTATGAATTATATCGTAAGTGATGAATCATCAGTCTGACAAGAATATCTGTGGTCCTCATCCAGTCTCCAGTCCACCAAAAATAGAGGGAGGTTTATGGGGACATGACATTTAGAAAACTACATCACATATCCCACAACGCCCAAAATCTCAAAAACTGCATTACAGCTTCTCTGGCGACCAATAAATTCATAGGCTATGTGCATGTGTGTATCGAGGCTTGGATAAAAACAACATCAAATTGCCTTTCCTTCTCTTACCTGAAGTATCCCAAAGACTGAGCTCAACTCTCAATGTGTCCACCTCAAAACTGGCTGTGTAGTTCTCAAACACTGTAGGAACATAGTTCTGCAAGAGAAAGATCCAAAGTTTAATGTTTAACCAAACAAAATGACCAACTCATGGCTAAAACGTTCAATAAATGTTGCACTCATGACACAAATAACATTAAAGATCAAATTAACATTCATATTTATTGGCGACTTTTCTCTACAAACCTCTGGAAAGGAGTCTTTGGCAAAAACATTTAACAAAGACGTCTTCCCACACTGAGTGTCCCCGACCACAACTATTTTACATTTCATATCGTGATGGTGATCCATCATGGACTAACGTTAACTGAACCTCATCTTCATTCACCGTCGCTGAACATCAACCGGGTGACCTCGAGACTGCAGTCTGTCCATGATGTTACAGTATAGTAAGAGAGAAAGATTCCAGTTCTCTGTGCAAAGTGTTTAAGTTCTCTTCGGTGCTCCTCAGGTTGTGATAAAGATGAGTTATTTGTTAAGCTGAAGGCGAGAGGCGCATCCTCTTTACGCTGCGCTGAGGAATAAACCGCTTGAAACGTCTTGCTTTGGAGTCTGTGAAACATCTACATACTTGTGTGATGAGCGCAGCGCGAGACCGCCCCGAGCATCAGCTCGCATTCCAGCGCGCGAGGGCGCGCCGCGCGCTCCGAAGAGACAAATGCTGCTAAGGAAACAGGATTTTCTGCAAAGCCTAAAGAAACGCAGATGTAGTCAAATCCCAGGACTGTGATGTGATCAATTAAACAGTCTGGTTGTAACATGGAACTGTTTTCACTAACACTGCCGTTTGTTAGGCTCACAAAGACTGCATTTATTTGAACAAAAATAAATTAAAAACAGTTGGCTATTGTGAACTATTATCTATTGTAGGCTAATATATTTTAAAGTCTAATGTATTCCTGTCTAAATCTGAAATTTCTGCAGCCATTTCTCCAGTCTTCGTTGTCACATGATCCTTCAGAAATCATTCTAATATGCTGATTTAGTGTTCAAGAAACATTCCTTATTATTGTCAATATTGAAAACAGTTGTGCTGCTTAGTAGTTTAGTGGAAACTGTGATAGGCCTACATTTTATACATATTACATGCTCAACACTAAAATTTCAGTAACTGTCTTTATTTTTACTAACCAAATTATAGGATGGGCCCATAGTTCATAATGATGATTTCACACTCATTGGCCCATTTTGAACCCACTCATTTTGACTTCTGATTTTTGTTATATTTCCTACATAAAATGGTAAAAGAGACCAGACATAACACAAATGCGAGTACACACTTTAATACTGTTCTAGATTATTTAACAAAATGTGTCCAATTTTGCCTAAATTAATAGGCAATCAATATATCTATAGTGCCTAAGAAAACGCTCAAATGTCCTTGAAAGCATGATTCAGGGAGCAGACTGTAAGGATACAAGATAGAAAAATTACCATGAGGAGGAATTTAAGTCAGTCCTTTTAGTCAAGTCAAGTCACCTTCATTTATATAGCGCTTTTAACAATATAGATTGTTTCAAAGCAGCTTCACAGTGATAATAGGAAATTAAAGTAACAGAGATTGTTTTGGCTTTACAGCAGCTCTAGAATAAAGTTATTGTCCAGCTAAAGTTAGTTTTGATTGATTCACTTCCGTTACAACGATCATTAGTTATTAACTTAGGGGCCACTAACACGACACCGTTCTAACAGAAAACCCTTAATGTGATTTGCACAAAACAGTGCCTGGTGGCTCGAGAAAGCAAACCATGAAATAGGTTCCAAGGTACAAGCCTTTAAAAAAATGTATCGCTTCCGCGTAGCCACGTGAACCGGAATTATCCCGACAATGTTTTATCTGTACAGAGTTAAAGGGAAGGGAAGGAGGCCTTCACAGGGGAGAGACTAGTTGACACTTCAGGACTGTGTTGTCGTCGTGTCCAGGCGCAGGTCCTTCATCAGATCTGGATACGGCTTGGATCCGGCGGACTGCGGTAAACCTCGGGATAAACAGAGAGACCAATATTAGCGTAGACGTCATCCTTCTTATGATGTAACAACTACATCAGGATTTATGGGAAGTGTTCCCGGTTCCGGCTGATCTATGCAACCTAACATTGAATTATAGAAGTCTATAATGTGTTATGTGTATGCTAAGTCAAAGAGATGTGTTTTTAGTCTAGATTTGAACTGACAGAGTGTGTCTGCTTCCCGGACAATGTTAGGAAGACTGTTAACCCATTCATCCACTCATGGACACCTCGACACTTGGTCAGGTGGAACCGGGGATTGAACCACCAACCTTGCGGTTTTGTAGACAATTGTAGACAAATTAGTCATCCAGTTTTTTATATCAGCTACATTCTGTTGATTTTGTGAATTGGTAAGTTTCGTCAGGGTGTGAAGAAATATAGAGCTGAGTATTATCAGCATAACAGTGAAAACTAATGCCATGCTTCCTATCTCCTAAGGGTAGCATGTACAGAGTGAACAGCAACGGTCCTAGAACTGAGCCTTGTGGTACGCCATACTGAACTTTTGATCGATAAGACATCTCTTCATTTACTGCTACAAACTGATAACGGTCAGATAAGTATGATTTAAACCACTAATGCAATTCCACTAATGCCAACATAATTTTCAAGTCTATTTAAAAGAATGTTGTGGTCAATGGTTTCATCAAATGCAGAACTAAGATCGAGTAACACTAATAGAGAGATACAACCACGATCGGATGATAAGAGCAAATCATTTGTGACTCTGATGAGAGCTGTCTCAGTACTATCGTACGGTCTAAATCCTGAATGAAAATCCTTGCAGATGCCATTTCTTTCTAAAAAGGAACATAGTTGTGAAGATACTGCCTTAGTATCTTTGACAGAAAAGGTAGATTCGAGATCGGCCTGTAATTGACTAATTCTGTAGGATCAAGTTGCGTTTTTTTAACAAGCGGTTTAATCATAGCCAGCTTAAAAGTTTTTGGTACATATCCTAATGACAAAGATGCATTAATGATATTAAGAAGAGAATGACCTCTGGAAGCATCTCTTTCAGTAGCTTAGTCGGTATAGGGTCTAACATATGTTGTCGATTTAGATGATTTAACGAGTTTAGAAAATTCTTCCTCTCTGATAGCATTGAATGTATCATATTTTTCCCCAGGGAGACTACAATGCACTGCCTGATGCGATAATGTAGTAGATGGTTGCATAGTTATAATTTTCTCCCTGATATTATTAATCTTGTAAGTAGGCTAAAGAAGTTCATAAAGGCATTACTGCTGTGCTGCTTGGAAACGTCTGGGGTTGAAGTTTTATTTTTCATTAATTTAGCCACTGTTTCAAATAAATACCTAGGGTTTTGTTTATTTTCTTCTAATAGGGTTGAAAAATAAGCAGATCTAGCAGCTTTTAAGGCCTTTCTGTATGCAATCGTGCTCTCTTTCCATGAAATGCGCAACAACTCTAGTTTTGTTTTCTTCCAGTTGCTCTCCATTTTTCTGGCTGCTCTCTTAAGGGCCTGAGTGTGCTCGTTGTACCACAGCGTTGGACTATTTTCTTTAATCTTCTTTAAGCGCAAAGGAGCAACTGTGTCTAAAGTGCTGGAAAAGAGAGAGTCAAAAGGTTCTTCTAAACTATCTGGGATGCTGAGGAGATGAAACTGATCAGGAATATTATTATTAAAGCGATCTTTAGTGGCAGAAGTGATAGGTCTAACATATTTGTAACACGGAGTTGACTTTGCAGCCTTGGCTAAATGAAGTACACGAGACTAGATAATGATCTGAGATGTCATCGCTGTAGAATTTCAACGGCATCAACATTGAAATTCTACAGGAGAGAGATGACATCTCTAGTCTCGTGTATACTTAATTTAGCCAAGGCTGCAAAGTTGACTCTGTGTTACAAATATGTTTCCTTACAACAGTTACCTTAAAAACAGCCGATATGGTAAATCACAGTCATATGTGTTTTCATGTGGATTTTATGTCAAATATGGGTAATAAAAAAGCCTCAGTCCAGCTATAACAGTATTTGCAACAATGCACTATAAGTTTAAAATGGGTTGAATGTCCTGATCTTATGTTCTTGAGTATTCCTGACAGTGTCATTTGTCCCAAAGAGCACTCACTGTGAGGTCAATATACAAGATATTTTAAGAGAAAACAGCCATGAAGGGACTTTTTAACCTTATAGGGAGGGCTAGCTTTTGATGAAATGTGAAAAGAATGTCCTGTGGTTGGTTTTTCCTCTTTTCTCAACAGTTTCGCAATATTGCTGGCTCCACACGCCTGTGTCTTAACACAAAAATCACATGAATCATATGTTTTGCTTTTCGCTCTGTGAGGGTGTAAAACATGATCATCATAAGCAGTAATAATGAAACCATATGTCCTTTTAAAAGACATTAGTAGCCTATATACTGTTCTTTTTGTAAACAAAATATTTCAACAATAATTTGATCAAATGTTGTGGAATCTGATATACTGCAAACAATTGATTAAACCATATATTTTTTCATTAATATTTATATACGCTGAAAATATTAGTGAACGCCCTCCTGTGTCAGCAGCAGTTTAAGAGCACAACCCAGAGCAGGAATGTTCTCAGAATTGGAGGACAGCCAGAGCAAGAAGCTGCTCCATGACTGAATGAATACCACATCTTCATAGTCAACCAACAAGAACTGTCTCCATCCTGGATCATTTACAAATCATGATAGAAATGCTTTTAAGAATACTGATCACATATGGAAACACTTCTGATTTTCCCTGCTAAAAAATTCAGCATTTCTGGTCACCAGCATATGGTTTGTTTTGCATGGGATGCCGGTTGCTGGTTTGCTGGTCATCACCAGCATGGGAAACAGGAGTGCTGATTGACCAGCTCAGTTTTGCTTGTGAACTTCATATGATGGTCCAGAGCACTATACCAGCTCTAAACATGGAATTCATGCTGGTTTATACTGGATTTTTCAGCTGGGTTTCCACTTCAACTTTTTTCAAATGTACTAACCACGTCTATACTAATACTAACTCATGTCTCTCACCATCACTGCATGTTTGTGTCATTTCCTTTTCTGTCCCTAGAAACCCTATTGGCTTCAGTGTAGCTTTGTGCTGAGTGAGCAGAAATACCACATGTGCTCTACGCAGAACTCAACAATTTGAGAGGTGGCGGTCAGTCGTTGTGTGTGGAAACATATGGATCTGATAACACAATTTTCGAAAACGTTATTCGCAACCCCCGCTGGACCACCAGAATATAGAATAACAAACTGTGTGAGTCTGTGGAATGTGAAAGTTAAACATCAGACATGGGCCTCTTCTGTTACAAGGCAGCTTCTCACCTGATAAAAGAGCTCTCTGATTTTAGATTGAACCATAAGGAGGGTAAGACTCTGAGGTGGAGGCAATTTGCCAGAATCTGCTGTTCCAACAACCGAGACATGAAACAAACTAAAATAACTACAGCATACTAAGTGCAAGGACAGTCTAGAAGGAGGGGGAGTATATTTATATTGTGTCAATTTCATGAGAGCATATGAGTGATTGAAAGTTTGTGGCAAACCCAGGGTCACCATGAAGGCTTTGCTTTTTTCTTTTAGGGTGCACCAGTGGCTGTCCAAGGTTTGTGCTAAAGGCAAGATAAAACATGACCAAAGAAAAAATATGTACACTTCCAGTACTAAACAACATAATAGTTTATGTAAGTGTAAAAGTTTCGTTTAGCATGCAAGGGGACTTTAATATCATACAATTACCAAAGACTATAGAGAATGAATATTAAAAACATGCTGTGTGAAGACTTCAGATGCAAAAGCCTATAAGTCCGTCTAGAGTTTTTGTTTAATATTAACATTTTTATCAGGCTCCTATGTATAGGTTTCTACCTAAGTACCGGCATTTCTGAACAGGTTGAGGCTGGGATTTAGTGAGTTTGAAGTGAAAGTATTTGATGAATGTATATGTGCAGAGAGCATTCACTCAATATTATTATTGTCACGTGTCTGTCCTGTCCTGTGTGACACTTGGGTGTTTGTTATGTTGGGCCATGTGCTCATGTCATTGTCTGATCCCTCCCCCTCGTTACCTGATTATTGTTTGAGTTCAACCACCTGTTTCCCTCTTGATTTGTTCCCTTTATAAGTCTCCCCTTGTATGCAGTCTTTGTCGGATCTTTGCTTTATGTTTCCCCGGTTTTCCTTGTCATGCTCATGTTGTTCCTTGTTAGGTTGGTTTTCTAGTTTGGTTCTGTTTTATGCTTTATCTTTTATGTTTTCCCGCTCGTGGGGTTTTGTTTTGTTAATAAATATACCCCTTATGCTGCACTTGAGTCCTCTCCTTCACTTTTGGTAACCAAACCGTGACAGAAAGATCCGACCACTAAGGGACTCAGTAGCATGGAGGACGAGGAGTCTTACTGGGCGAATCTGGTTGATCATCACATGGATGATGAGTATTTGGATTGCCCGGACTACTTCATCGCTACGTTTTGCTCAACCAAATTTTCATCGGTCCATGGGGACAATTCGAGATCTGCTTCTCGCCGTCGCGGACGGAGAAGGAGGAAATACCCGTCTGCCCAGCGAGAGACTGTTCACGTCCCGTCTGCCCAGCGAGTGACTGTTCCCGTTCCGTCTGCCCAGCGAGAGACTGTTCACGTCCCGTCTGCCCAGCGAGAGACCGTTCACGTCCCGTCTGCCCAGCGAGAGACTGTTCACGTCCCGTCTGCCCAGCGAGAGACTGTTCCCGTCCCGTCTGCCCAGCGAGAGACTGTTCACGTCCCGTCTGCCCAGCGAGAGACCGTTCCCGTCCCGTCTGCCCAGCGAGAGACTGTTCCCGTCCCGTCTGACCAGCGAGAGACTGTTCACGTCCCGTCTGCCCAGCGAGAGACTGTCCCCGTCCCGTCTGCACAGCGAGAGACTGTCCCTGTTTCCTCTGCCTTCCTGAACGGGGACTACCTGGAGCGTCTGGCTCGGATATTGGATATGCCAGTCTCAGCCGTTCCTGAGCCGGAGGCGGAGCCGGTGCTCGTTCCAGAGCCGGAGGCAGAGCCAGTGCCTGTTTCTGAGCCGGAGGTCATGTCGGTTCCGGACCCAGTTTTTGTGTCTGTGTTTGTGTCTGTCTTTGTGACTGTTTTTGTTCTAGTGTCTGTTCCCGAGCCGGTGTCTGTTCCCGAGCCGGTGTCTGTTCCCGAGCCGGTGTCTGTTCCCGAGCCGGTGTCTGTTCCCGAGCCGGTGTCTGTTCCCGAGCCGGTGTCTGTTCCCGAGCCGGTGTCTGTTCCCGAGCCGGTGCCCGGTGTCTGTTCCCGAGCCGGTGCCCGGTGTCTGTTCCCGAGCCGGTGCCCGGTGTCTGTTCCCGAGCCGGTGCCCGGTGTCTGTTCCCGAGCCGGTGCCCGGTGTCTGTTCCCGAGCCGGTGCCCGGTGTCTGTTCCCGAGCCGGTGCCCGGTGTCTGTTCCCGAGCCGGTGCCTGCTGCTGCTCCCGAGCCGGTGCCTGCTGCTGCTCCCGAGCCGGTGCCTGCTGCTGCTCCCGAGCCGGTGCCTGCTGCTGCTCCCGAGCCGGTGCCTGCTGCTGCTCCCGAGCCGGTGCCTGCTGCTGCTCCCGAGCCGGTGCCTGCTGCTGCTCCCGAGCCGGTGCCTGCTGCTGCTCCCGAGCCGGTGCCTGCTGCTGCTCCCGAGCCGGTGCCTGCTCCTGTTCCACCGCCCTGGCCGCCCGAGGGGTCCTCACCGCCCTGGCCGCCCGAGGGGTCTTCACCGCCCTGGCCGCCCGAGGGGTCCTCACCGCCCTGGCCGCCCGAGGGCTCTTCACCGCCCTGGCCGCCCGAGGGCTCTTCACCGCCCTGGCCGCCCGAGGGCTCTTCACCGCCCTGGCCGCCCGAGGGCTCTTCACCGCCCTGGCCGCCCGAGGGCTCTTCACCGCCCTGGCCGCCCGAGGGCTCTTCACCGCCCTGGCCGCCCGAGGGCTCTTCACCGCCCTGGCCGCCCGAGGGCTCTTCACCGCCCTGGCCGCCCGAGGGCTCTTCACCGCCCTGGCCGCCCGAGGGCTCTTCACCGCCCTGGCCGCCCGAGGGCTCTTCACCGCCCTGGCCGCCCGAGGGCTCTTCACCGCCCTGGCCGCCCGAGGGCTCTTCACCGCCCTGGCCGCCCGAGGGCTCTTCACCGCCCTGGCCGCCCGAGGGCTCTTCACCGCCCTGGCCGCCCGAGGGCTCTTCACCGCCCTGGCCGCCCGAGGGCTCTTCACCGCCCTGGCCGCCCGAGGGCTCTTCACCGCCCTGGCCGCCCGAGGGCTCTTCACCGCCCTATGTTCCTGTCTCTCCCGTGCCCCCCTGGTGTGTCCCTCCCGTGCCACCGGATGGAGCGTCTGGTAGCCGCTCCGTAGGGAGGGGGTAGTGTCACGTGTCTGTCCTGTCCTGTGTGACACTTGGGTGTTTGTTATGTTGGGCCATGTGCTCATGTCATTGTCTGATCCCTCCCCCTCGTTACCTGATTATTGTTTGAGTTCAACCACCTGTTTCCCTCTTGATTTGTTCCCTTTATAAGTCTCCCCTTGTATGCAGTCTTTGTCGGATCTTTGCTTTATGTTTCCCCGGTTTTCCTTGTCATGCTCATGTTGTTCCTTGTCAGGTTGGTTTTCTAGTTTGGTTCTGTTTTATGCTTTATCTTTTCCCGCTCGTGGGGTTTTGTTTTGTGTTTTGTTAATAAATATACCCCTTATGCTGCACTTGAGTCCTCTCCTTCACTTTTGGTAACCAAACCGTGACAATTATCTCATTTTTGACATAGGTGGCTTTTAGAGGCTTTTGCATCGGAGGTCTTCATATATGTAAATATATATTTGAAAATATTTTCAAAAATGTATTTAATCTCAATGACAAAGTATCAAATTTTCCTCAAGGTACTGTCACCATAGTTATAATAACAAGCAGGGGGGTAAACGGAAACACTGAAAATATTCTGATCTGTCTCACATATCAAAAAACAAGTCATATCAACTAAACTTACACCATAACAATTAAGCAACTGTTTCAAGTTATAGTAAATGTGTTGCAATGCACAGAAAGCAGGTATCTCTGATTCGACTGGTTCATCTGGTGCTATATGGGAAACCACGGCATGTGGTGGCTTGTCTTAACTCAGGGTGTTTTGTCTTTGAAACCCCAGAGAGGAACAATTTCTCATCATTGGCATCAATGGCATCATTCTGGAATCTCTCAGGCATTCCAGTCCTTCAGTTACACATTCTTCATGGGGAACGGCAACTTGGATGATTACTTGGTGTCTACAAAACACAACTAAAATCCATCCAGTGAGTAATGAAATAACATTAAATAACTTTACATTATCATTATCAGTTATAAGTTTACCTCTATTGGCTGATCCATAATGAAATGCGCAGTTCCACTAAACACATCTTGTTGCCTCATCTTATAAGGCAGCATATTTTCCATTAGAAGTTTTCCTGTGCCTACTGTAATTAATCCACAGTTATTTGTGAATGAGACCCATTGTCATGCTGGAATTGGAAAGGGCCCTCCAACTCCCCAAACGGTTGCAAAAAAGTTGAACTCAAACAGTTCTCTAGATCTCTAGTGTCACTGTACTGTGCATGAAGATAAGAATGATCTTCATTGGAATTAAGGGGCCTAGCCAACACACTTATAAGAAAAAGAGATCACAGGAAATCCTGCCACTGTGCAGAATGGTCTGTCTATTTCTCATTTGATATCTAACAGAAACACATGTCTCTATATCCAGTTTTGTAGCCCAATTGAGAAATTCAAACAGACTGATTCATGACTGTAGTTTTAGAAGAGGAAATCATTTACTGCACACAAGGGCATGGAGCCTATGGTTTTTGGTTTTGAGAAATAGATATGGAGGTATTGAGCATGAACATGATTATGGATATGCTTAACAATAAGGAACAATTCCCAACAAGCTTTAGGTATCATGAACTAATACATTTCTAAACAGATTTATTTCAGGTTAATGTTCATTTACAGCATTTCATCAGTACACACATTTGACATTGAAAGAACAAGACATCTTAGGACATCTTTTGTGTTTTTCTTTTTTATCATGAGAAAAATAAGGCAGCCAAGTGACTAGGGCCACTAAAAGAACACTAGGGGAAAACCTGAAGCTATTTAATTCCATTACACTTCATTTGAGTAAGTGCAGTGCTGCAGTTTTTAACTGTGCCTTTGTCGAGGAGAAACCCTTTGGCTTTGGTACAGCTTTTAGATATTGAGTTGCCACATGCTCATTGATAGGACTGACAAACAGCGCCTGGTAATGCAATTCACTGCTTCAGGGTGACCTGGAATGTTCTCCGAGTTTCAGAAGAGCATGCGAGGCAGTGAAAGCCTTAATAGGCCCCGACAAAAGCCTTCCGTCCTTTACAGAAATGGGCTCTGTTGCTGTTTTTAGTATTGGTGCATCACACTTGTAATGTAAAATAGGCCAAAAAAAAAGGAGAGAGAGAGAGAACGAAATACCCTACCAGTGGGACACTATTATGTTTGTATTTGCATTATATTTTTCATATTGTAACACTAATCATAAACTCGTGTAATGCAGTGCTTCAAATGTGCTGATTATTTTGGTTTTACTAGAGAGTGAACTTGGATACATTTGTCTGTCAGTATCTTCTCATTATTCAACAGAATAATTTGTTCCTTTGTTGTTTGTTTATAGGATGGACAATCTTTAATAGAACAATACATTATTAAGCCTTTGAGGATTCTTTAATGTATTTGGCTTTTATTAATGTCAAAAGCATTTGGTGCAACTTACATTTGCTAAAAATACTACAGTGAAAGATGAAACAATAAATCACGTTTTTTTTATTGTAATTTAGTGTGAACTTTGAAAGCATGCTGTACTGCAGAAAAGCCACATATTGCTTTCATGTATTTTAAGCTGGCTTTAACAGAATAAAGGAAGAAATGCCAAGACAATTTTTAATAGACTATAAATCACATTCTCTGGCTGGTCTTACACGCTTGAAATGGAAAAATCTATATAAATTTGTTTGGTTTTCAAATGTCAAGTTTTCTTCATGGCTGAAATTAATGAGGTTTTTACCCATTCTGGTGCAAGGCAGAAAATAACATAAATTGTTGTAGGCTAACATTGATGCTTTTATTTAATGTGAAGGTGATTCCATCACCAGAACAGCACCGAAGCATATTCACAGTAGAGTGGCAAGCTGTTTTGACTTTTATTCAGATATGAATTCTTGATATCAACAATTACATTTTAACTATAGTTAAAATGCGAATTAATGATTATCAGGAATTAGATTCCTACTAACAATGGCAACTTTGGATGTCAGGAATTACATTAACACTAGTGAAAATGTTAATGATACCAACAATGACATCATCACTCGCAGAAATACGAATTCTTGATATCAGAATTAAATTTCAACTCGTAAAAACTAATTCTTGATAATTGTTTTTTTCACTAGTTGAAATGTCTCCATAGGCTGCCGTTCAAATTCAATTGTTGATATCAAGAATTGATTTCTTACTAGCTGAAATTCCAATTTCACATATCAGAAATACAATTCTTGCTAGTAAAAATCCTGATAGCAATAATTACGTGGTTACTGCAAATGTCTATTCTTGATATCAATTGAACTGCTATCATTATTGACATCAATCATTTGATTGTCACCCAATGACAATGTTAATTTCTGATATCATGAATGTGATTGTTACTTGTAAGAAAGCCATTTTAGATATCTGAAATTACTCTCCTTATTATTGATATCAGAAATACATTTTCAGATATCAGAAATAACAAATGTAACATGTTGAAATACATTTACAGATACCAAGAAGTAACATTACAACTAGTGAAAATGGAGATCATGATATCAAAAATTTATTTTTTACTAGTAGCCTAACCACGTAATTATTTATATATATATAATTTGATTTGAAACTGGAATTTCAATTATAAGAAAACTAATTTTTGATATCAACAATTTAATCTAAATCTAAATCAGCAATTTAATCTAAATGACAGCATATGGTGACATTTAACTAGCCTAGTACAATTAGGCTATATCAAGCATTACAGTTTTTAGTTGAAATTTAATACTTGATATCAAGAATTCATATTTATGTCAGTGGTGACGTCATTGTTGTTTTACCGGTGGAAATGTAATTCCTGATAGCCTGTCAAAAAATGCCATCGTTACTAGTAGAAATTACTAGAAGAAAAAACTAGTACAAATTCATATGAATAAAAGTCAAAACGGCTTGCCATACAGTAGTTCCTCTTACACCTCCAAGTTTAGCCAGCAGCTCTTCCATTCTATTATAAAGCAACCCAAAAGCAAAATACTTAAATTATGTAGGCCTAGTTTAAAGAGGTGAAATACTGCATGTCCTACAGAATGAGAAGACACTTTTTTATTTTTTATTAATTAGCATATTGTTGAAGAGTGGGAACTATATTACAGTTGAAAATGTCTGTTATTACATGCTTGAATAGAACCAAAGTCTGAGTCTCAAGATTAAGAACGAGCAAGAGAAACATTTTCTATTATGTTCTGCGGACATCTAGTGGAGCTGTAAGAAATTTCAGGGACGTTCTTGTGTTTGTCCTTTACAGGCTTCCGTTGTTACGTAATCATAAGGTTAAACCAGAGGAGCTGTTAGCAAGCTAACAGCTAACATACATCATACACAATTCAGGTAAGAATATACATTTGCTTAATGTGAATATTGTTATTGCGCATCTATCTACAAAGAGAGTACCAAATAATACAGAACACAGGATATGTTTCATTATTATTGGAGTGATTGTTATTAAATTTAACTTACAACATAGTTTAGCCAGTGGGCTATGAGACATGAGTAATGTGTCATTAACGTTAACTGTTTACTTATAGTTCATCTGTTATTACATTTGTGAGAATTGGTCGAAGCCCGAATATTTTAGTTTTTTATAGTGATAACAGTTACGTTGTATTCTTTCTTTATTGCTCCTTTATGACCTCTCTGTACGTTGCACAACAGACAGCAGCTGGTTTATTACATATTGAAGATTATTATTGTTTAGTTCTTAGTTATAAGAGGAAATATTGCAACTCAGGGTGATTTTAACAAAATTAGCCGTTTCTTTGAAGCTTTACTGGGCTGTACAGCTCTTCTGTAAATTATGAAATCTTGGACCCACTGCTCTCATCCATGTTTTATCCAGCTCAAAATAATTATTGTTTTGTCAGGTACCTATAATGAAGAGTTACATTTGTTGTGTGTGTGTGTGTGTGTGTGTGTTTTATTTTAATAAGTATTGTTCTGTGACTATATATTTCCCCCCCACCCACAGGTGAACTGTAAACAAGAGAAGCCCAACAGGATGACCAGTGTAAGTGTACTACTGTAAACCCTAGTCTTTGCAAGGTGGATCCAAGTAAACACAAAAAAAATCTAACATCATGACTACATGTTTGTCATTGTTCTCCTATGGTAGAGATGTTTATAAGCGCTATATAACTGCTTGCTGTGTTTTCTCAGGTGCTCTGCAGCAGAGCTCGACTGGTGACGTACCTGCCAGGGCTTCACGTTCTAGTTCATCGTGTTGTTGGAGCCAGAACTTTCTCTGGGGCGTCCGGCTCAGATGAGCCACACTTGAACATCACAACCCCTAACGTTGGTAAATGAGTGTATTCCTCTCTAGAATATTTTAAAAAACAGTTGTCCTCCAATAAAACAGAATTTAGTAATTGCCTTTTCAGGTAGACTTACTGTAATTGCAAAATATTTAACATACAGATTAATAACAACATTTGCTGTGGTATCATTAGTTTGATGTAATATAACTTTTAAAGGGTGTTTTCTAATGGTTTGTGTTGGTTATTTCCTGTGAATAGCACCCAGGACAGTGTGGCCGGATGAGAACATGGGCCCATTTGGGCCTCAGGATAAGCGCTTCCAGTTGCCGGGTAACGTGGGCTTTGACTGTCATTTGGAGGGTCCAGCGGAGCAGAGGAACACACCGATCCACAGTGTGATGCCGGACTTGCTCACTGCTCAGTCCAGCAGCGAGAGGCACAACTTCATCCTGGCCCATTTCATCAATGAGCTACATGTATGATGCTTTCAGAAAAAAAGATCTGTATTTGGAATGACAGAATAAACAAATAACTAGTAAAAATAACATTATTAATGGTTGAGAAGTTAATGTTAATGCATTAATGTTTAAAGATCATAATTAAAGGTAGGGTATGGGATTTGCAAAACGGCCGGCAGATTTTGAAAATACACAACTCAAAAGGTCCTACCTTCTTTCCTCCAACGCTAGCCCTGACTCCACCCATTCGAAGAACATGGACGCGCAATCATGCATCTGCAAAACTCAGATGCGCGAGATTGCACTCTCTCTCTCTCTCTGTACCAGGGCGACTTGCACTTACTGTGACTGGGTCACGAGCTTTGAGTTTGCGCACGAAGGGGACACGCGCGCGAGGGGTATGGGGGGAGGGGGGTATGGTACGACCGTTTGATTGACGCACTGACTGTCCATTGATTCTAGGTGGTCTTGGAAATGATTGGCTGGAGTTTTTCGAGTCCTGCCCGTTCCACAGATGATTCAATTACTTAATTTTCATTTCAGTGCTTCTAACTCAGTGGCTGTAAGTGGGTTAGGAATAGGATTTTATAGTGATTTTGAAAAAAATGGTCAAAAAAGAAAATCACATACCCCACCTTTAACAACATGAATTTGAAAAACAAAAGACTTCACTATCATTAATAAAGTTATTATTTTGCTATTGCTTATAATATCTAAATGTTACCTCATAATGTTAATATAATGTAAAATAATATTATGTTAGATTTTATATCGTTCAAAAGTTTAGGGTCGGTAAGCTTTTTAAAATGTTTTTGAAAGTCTTTTCTGCTCACCAAGGATGCATGTATTTGATCGAAATACTGTAAATTGTGAAATCTTACTACAATTTAAAATAACTATATATTTTTTTAATATATTCTGAAATTAAATGTATTCCTGTGTTTGAAAGCTGAATTTTCAGCATCATTACTCCAGTCTTCAGTGTCACATGATCCTTCAGAAATCATTCTAATATGATGATTTGCTGCTCAAGAAACATTTCTTATTATCAATGTTGAAAAGTTATATTTTTGAGGAAAGTTTCTTTGATGAATAGAAAGTTCAAAAGAACAGCATTTATTTGAAATATAATTGATTCTGTTTGTAATATATAAGTCTTTACTGTCACTTTTGATCAATTTGATGCATCTTTGCTGAATAAAAGTATTATTTTCTTTAAAAAGATCTCGACACCAAACTTTTCAAACTTTTATATATTCAAAGAGAGAGAGAGAGAATACAATACTGTGTATATATGTACATATAAATGCATTTGTTTTGTTTTTTAGGAAATTGATCAAACTTCTTCAGCACAGAACGAAGATAAAGCAGAGCACTTTTTTGATCATTCCAGTGTGGAGTGTGCCATTCAGTCTTGCCCGGAATTGTTAAAGAAAGGTCAGTATGCTGCTGTTTTAGAGTATTTGAATTCATCCGATTTAGCATGGACTTGTTATATTCCTCTGTGACTTTCTGATGAGATTGTTGGCAGTAGGGGTGGGCTCGGTTTGAATGGTGTAAATGTAAAATATGACCACAAGAGGGTAGCTTTTCCATATGTATTTTAGGCACTGAATTTTGTGGTTCTAAATCTCAAAATGTAAGTGTTTTGTATGCAATTACTGTACAGATATTTATTCTTTCGTACTGCAGTGTCGCTTTCGTGTGGTTAATGTTTATTTATATGCGTATACCCTATTTATTATCTAATTCAGATTTTGAGTCCATGTTCCCTGAGGCGCCGTCAACTGGCTTGATAGTGGTCACTGTGACTCAGAAGACACAGAACGACATGACGGCCTGGACTGAGCAAGTGGACAAAGAAAGGGAAGAGCTGCTGGCTAAAGTGAGTTGATCTAGTTGCTTGATATGATTAACATACCATTACATATATATATTTATATATAAGTGCATAAATCATGTTATTTGCAATTAACAAGATGCATATGTCAACATCCTAAAGAGATGTGCCAGAGATATTAAGAACTCAACATTGCGATAGATAGATAGATCGATAGATAGATACATAGATAGATAGTCTATCTATTTATCTGTCTATCTATAGATACATCTATACTGTATAGATAGATAGATATTTTGTCATATAATTGAAGTTATATATATTATAAAAATATATATTAACTGTAAATTAGTATATAATATATATTTATGTGTATTATATTATACATTAATATTATCATATTTACATTATATATAATATTGAATATTATTACTGTACACACATAATGCCTAAATGAAGCTGCTGTCACATCGTATAAGAGTGGCTCATGATTCAGGGATCATATTTTAGCCCCTCTCTGTGACTTTGTATTGTCCTTGAGCAACAGTTATTTGGCTTTAGTACAAAAAAAGTTCTTCAGAACATGTGTGTATAAGAGGGAGAGCTTTGGCAGGCTGTGTTATTTACTGTTATTGTCTGGTTCACATCACTGTGGGGCCATGCTGTAGGAATGCTGCAGGGACTGTATTATATTCATGCCGTTGATTGTTTATGAGCAGCTTTATTCAAAGGAAAGATTTATAACTGAACGTGTGCCAAAATGGAAGCTCCATGGTTAAAGCAATTCATTAGAGTTGAATCAATGTTGATAATTGTGTTCTATGCAGTTTATTTCAGGTGCCACAGAGATATGTAATGCTCTCCGAACAGAAGGATTCTGGGCCGATTTCATAGACCCGTCATCTGGACTTGCAGTAAGTCCATATAAACGTGTACAGAACTTTTGATACAAACCACAAGCTGCTGTTTAAATTTTCTTAATCTTCTCTGTCCTCAGTTCTTTGGTCCGTACACAAACAACTCACTCTTTGAAACAGATGAAAGGTATCGGCATTTAGGTTTTCAGATTGAAGACCTGGGCTGTTGTAAAGTGATTCGGCATGTAATGTGGGGGACGCACGCTTTTGTGGGCACACTTTTCACCACAGCGCCACCCAACAGCCAGATCATGAAGAAGCTACAAGGGGACTAAAGTTAATTAGTTAAAGATGCTGTGTGTGTCGCCATGTGAACACTTGTCAATATCAAAAACACACTTACATCCCATAAAGCACTTAATGAAGTTTCCCAATGACTGCTGCTGGAAATCTGTATTTATTTTTGTAGAACAAAGAGCACTTTTGGTGTAACTTTTATTTTGGATATTTGTTTTACAGAGGGAAGTTCTGTGTCAAATGTCTAACATCTCTCTCTCTCTCTCTCTCTCTCTCTCTCTCTCTCTCCACTGATGGTGGTTAATTTTGTGCCATAAATTATACATAAAAGGTTTGGGTAGTGATCAAGAGCAGTAATCCGTTTAATTCAGTATTGTAAGCTTTAGTCATAGCTCCATAACAGGCACAATAAATAATAATAAATAAGGAGTATCACTGGCTACAATGTTGGCATCTTTTTGTGTTATTTTGATGCCTTTTAAGTAAATAGACTTGGTAAATGTAATGATAATTGGAATGACTGAACTGATTTTATTTGACAAATGTTCATACATTTGTACATGATGAATTACTGGTTCTTAAATATCAGGTGGTTTTCATAAATGGCTTAGTTTAGACTAAACACTCAGCAAAACCATTACATGACTTTGTATGCAGTTGAAAACAAGTGTATTCACAGGTCAAGTCATTAACTTATCAATGTATATTATGGATAAATTGCTCAACTTTTTGCGTAACAGCTAATCATTCTCAGGCATGAACAATTCGTATTTTGAGCTTAATATTTAAGCAGAGCCCAAAACATGGTTGAAAATGAATTAGCAAACATTAAATTAACATAATATATATATATATAACTGTATATGTACACTATGGTTCAAAATTTTTTAATTTAGGGTCGGTCAGATTTTAAACTGTTTTTGAAAGAAAAACAAAAATATTTGTAAAATCAAAAATATTTGTGATATTCAAATTTAAAATGTTCTCTATAGTAAAATATTTTAAAATGTAATTTATTCCTGTGATGCAAAGCTGAATTTTCAGCATCATTACTCATATATTACTCCAGTCCTCAGTGTCACATGATCCTTCAGAGATCATTCTAATATGATAATTTGGTGTTTAAGACACATTTCTTCTTATTATCAATGTTGAAAACAGTTGTGCTGCTTAATATTTTTGAGGAGACCATGATACAAATCCTTTGTAACACTATACATGGCTTTACTGTCCCTTTTGATCAATTGAATGCATCCTGAAAAAAAAGCATACTGACCCCGAACTTTTGAACTGTAGAGTATGTGCAGTGTAATATAAGTAGAAATGTAGATGTTGGCTATTGATAATTGATTTGCTTGAAGCGATCATAGCCAGCAGCTGCTGAGGTCAGTGTCTCAATGGTGTCATTCGATTTCATTCAGAAGCACAACAGATGGACAATAATCACTCTTCTTTAAACTCTGACATGATACCATTATTTAGATAGTTCTTCACTCTCCATTAGCACATGTATGTCGGTTACCGTAATTGTGTTTAAATCATGCGGATAACATAAGGATTATGTAAATACTTTCATGGTCATATATGCTCATAGATTTAAGTGTAACAATTTCATTTATTCTATAATTAAAATGAAAATGTTACTTCACCTTTGGAGCTGTTTTTATTATTATTTTATTTATCTTAATATTTTGCTTTATTATATCAGATATGGTAATTTGCTTACATTGTTTTCAGTCCTTCGTAGAAAATTACAAAGCAAATAATTTTATGGCGAGTGCATTGGATCTTATGGTTTGCTTCTTCTGTAACCAGTATCTGAAGATTTTCATTAAAGGTACTTAACACAAAACAATCTGTCATGATGTGTGGTGAAATCAAAGTGTGCGGCTGATCAAAGACAGACTGTGTGTGATTTTAAGAACAGCAGTCATCATCACCCCATGTCTGATGGATTGACATGGCTATCAATTAGATGCAATTGTCCTGATAAAACTTGGTTCCTACCCTTTGTTCATTGGAAAGTTCACTAACTTCACTGATTATAATGTCACCTGGTCCTTTTATCATCCTAAAGTAACACAGTGTTTAGCCTAAATTTATAAATGACCTTTGTGTAACTAGTCTTCAGTCAATTGTTGAGGTAACAATTTTGTCATAAAGAATTTTCATGAGAAAAAACCTAATAAGCTACATGCACACTTTTATCAGATTTTTTTTAAAGCAGGGTAGAATAAGGGGCTGGTTACACAACACCGTTTTTATCTAAAAACTAATCTTTTTTTTTTTTTTTTTTTAATGCGTTTTGGTCGTTTATTTACACAACAATCGTTTTGGGGGCCTGAAAACGCAAATTTTTGAAAACAGGTTTCAAAATGCAAGTTTTTTAAAACAATACCATTATCATATCCGTGTACAAACCATAGTACAAACTACAAAAATGTGAATTTGTGAAAACGGTGACATATTATGTGCTCAATAAGCGCGTAGTGTTTCTTTTGTGACATCGCCAATGGCCTGGCATGCATAATACAGCATTTTAATTGTTTTCGTGACAAAAAAACTTTTTCATTTTTAGTACATTGTTGTCATGTTGCCTAAATGTGTCCTATCCCAAATAATTATGTTTTTGTGGCATGAATATAATATATAATATAAATTCAATTGTATTTTTGACTAAAGCACCATTTGCAATGGTGGAATAATTCAAATCACATGAAAATGACAGAATCATAAATTTTTTATTGGGGTTAGATATCTAGGTCAGACAGCCATCTTGTTGATCATGAGAAATGAATTATTCAAACAAATCCCCACCCTCACAACCCCACGTCCTCTAAGAACATTTTTGTATTAATGTTTATTTTATTTTTATTTTTAACGACTTTAGGTTTAGATCTGTGTAGGCTATTTGCTAAAAGTCCTGTTAGATATGGAAGATAAATCATTGACTTTTAAGAAATGTTAACATGGATTTTTGGTAAATAATCAGCCTACATACATTCGTGATTCCATAAATAAATAATAATAATAATAATTGTCAGATTAATGGACGTATAGGAATGTCTACCAAATAGCTGGAATGATTAAGAATATATAATATAAAATAAATATATATATATATATATATATATATATATATATATATATATATATGCTGAATGTATGAATAGGCTGATACAGTATATATGTATAGGCTATCTATTTGTATTTACCTATATATATGGAGAAATATTGAACAATTATTGAGACAAATGACAATTCAAATTGATTCAAAGCAAAGAAGTCAGACACAAGAGCTGAAAACACACAAGGAATTGAATATCTGCATAAATGAAAAACAGTGTGAGATGGGGGGTGGGCTCTTCTGTCTCCTGTTAGTATAGTGACAGGCAACGCCAGGTCTGTAGAGAAAGGAAAACCTGCAGAGTCAGAGGTCTGTTCTGACAATGGAACGTTCCCACTCGTTATCTGCCAACACTTTCCTGTTTTTCAGAAAGCAGCTAAGATTTACATTGGCTAGGGTATGCGGAGATTACCAAACCTCCGCTCTCTGTTTATGATTTTTCTCTGCACTGGGCAAAAAAAATTAAATTGAAGGTATTTTAGGGTTAAATTAAGGACAGAATTTCTGGTGGGCATTCAAGTTGACCTAATAGGAATTTGTGTTTTTAACTTCTGTTGTGATGCCATGTTTCTTTTTGTGTTGCCAGGATCAAGTTCTGTTGACTGCTGCAAAAGCTCAGAGTCTGTGTATTTGGACTCATGGTGATCATGAACCGAACAGCAGCCGGTGTAATACACAATGTGATCTGTGTGCTTGTTCATTCAGCTCTGTGTGTTCTGACAGGTAATCATTTTAGGGTTTCTGCTGGATTTTCATTGAATTAGACTTAGATTAGAGTTTAGACTTGAATTAGAAAACTCAGACAGAATGAGTGAGAGCTGCAGATAGACACATAAGATCTGGATCTTCAGAAACAACTTTTTTTGACTCAGAAAACAGATGATGTTGAATGGCTCATATGCTAATGCAATTCTCCCCTTTTTTTTAAAGCAAATATTTTCAATTATATTTTCAATATTCTGTAATATTTAGATTTTTTGTTTTGTTTTTGTCCTGCTCATTCTTTTTACTGCCTGTATTGCTGTTCAAATTCAGGTTTTTGTTTAAATTTCAGAACATCAGACGCTATTTTTAGGATTCATCATTCATATTTTGGTGTATCCTGAGCCTTCATGATCGTGTAATTCAGTCATCATAACGCTGAAGCTGTGATGGTGCACTTCTCTCAGTCCAGTCCTTCCTCAAGTCTTTCCATCACACTGCAGCAGACTTCCAGTCTGTCCTGTGAGATTTTCCCAGCACTGTCTCCATCTTCCTCTGAAGACAGATTTCACACTTACATCACTATCTGTTGTTGTCTCCACCCTGTCCTGGAAACTGATAGCATATTTACACACTAAAAAGCAGTTGCATTTTGTCCAGTAGGCCTGTACATGATTTATTCAGTCACAGTAAAAAGAAAAGAAAAGTGAATACATGAAAGTTTGATGGCATATACATTTAATAACTGTAATTATTGTTATGAGCAGTAGTCCTACTAAAATCACTATAAACACTTATTTTATTATCTTGTACAATATTAAACCTATATTTTACGCGTGGCTCAGTCATGCTGAACGCAGACACTTGGCATTTTCCCACAGTAAAGAAGGGCTGCGTTTGTTTCCATTGCTGCTCAATCTATCCCAAAGCTCCACGGCAGAGTAATTAAAATCTCAGCATGGCCGTACTGAACAGGATACGCTGCCATGCCCTCCAACAATGAGGGTCATTCTTTGGACTCCAGACCAGGTACCTGAAACCCAGCCTGCAACAGCTCTTGATCATTAAAAACATGTTCCTGCTCATCTGGAAAGTCAGCTCTAGAGCGGAAATTTGACTTGTATCGGCAGGGAATTAGCCGAGAAACTGGATTACTAAAGCAAGAAGATTATTTGAATGTTTTTCAAAATGCCTATTTTTTTTAAATTCCTTTATTTGAGACCCTTCAGCTACTCTGCTGTACTTTGTACAAACATTTTCTCTTGTAAAGTATTTATTTTTCTACTGTCACAACAGCAGATTGTTACTAAATGCCACTATGAGCAAAGCCAACTTCATATTTAACCTGTAGTCCATTTGTGAAACAAGAAGTAACCAAAGGGTCACTGGGTGTTCACCGTTGACCTCTTGCATTGGGCTTAATGAGAGTTGTGTTTACTCTTCTCTGCTACCATAAATCTGAAGACCCAATAAAATAAGACCTAAACCTGTCTAGATAAAATAAGTTGAAATTTGAGTAATATAAACCATTGGAACCAGTTACAAATATGCCAACTCCAACTGAGGCATGTTATACTCTACAATGGGCTCTTAAAACACAAGGCTTTTCCTGTTTTAGGAATAAAGCAAATACAATGTGGTTAACTTAACTTTTCTATGAACTTTACTATATCTAAAAAAAATTAAATAATAAGAATAATAATTTTACTTCTCAGGAATATTTAGATAATCAAGAAAAAATGCTTAAAGTCACCATGTAGTCAAAACTCATATCTAAAAGTTTTTTCCTGTACAAAAATTCTTCATGTCTTAAAATAGCTTAAACGTAACTATACATACACCCTTGCTTGGAACCATGGATATGGAAATTAGCCCCGCCTCCACTCATTCACGCCAGCTCAGACAGAGACACACTCGGTCAACTTTCACTCAAGTTCCTGTAGTAAACGCTGCTCAATGGTATCGCTCTTTACATACAGGTAATTAATATGACTAGCCGTTTGCTTGACTAAGTTATCAAACAGCTAATAATTTGCTGCTAATGTTACACTTAACCATTGTTCTCGTTCGGCATCCCAGAGTCTAGCAGTCAGTATCCTTATAAACTCAGAACGTCAGTAGAGAAAGGCATATAGTTAATCATATATCATTGTGATATACATCATATACATAATTCACCCACCATATTGCTAAATCTACCCGATTTTTCATATCAACAGAAAAATATACCTGGCTTCTCTTGAGACTCCCCTGCTTCGCAACATAGTTAATCATATGCTAAAGCCCGCCGGCACCTTGACATGATTGGTTACAAGTTAGTTTGTGACGTAAGAAACACCAGCGATTTCAAACCACGTTTTTGAGACAGTCTTCAGAGTTTTAAGGAGAAAATATTCAGCCATGGTGTTATGAATTTGCACAATTGTCTTAACATGCACATGTTTTTTGGCATTTGCAGTTTTTACACCTGCATAATCCTGATTAGTTTAGCACTGTTAGCAGTTATACATTTAAAATAGTTGACCATAGGCATGAAATTAAAACGGGGGGGGGGGGGGGGGATGGGTAACGCTTCCTTTTACAGTACAGTACTTGTGTACTTACAGTGTACTTACCTAGAAAGTACTGACTAAGGTAAGTACATGGGTTAGGGGTAGGTTCAGGGTTAGTACCTAGTTATTACCCAGTAATTATAATTACTATATTAAGTACATAGTAAGTACATGGGTAACAGGACTGTAAAAGGAAGCGTTACCGAAAAATGTGCCAGATTTAGAAAGTTTAGAATGCCTCTTTGAGTGGAAAATGGAACAAACCAGAAATATCTTTTGTGTGAATAGCCAGTAAGCCTCATTTGAAGAGAACATTCACAAGCTCATTTGATTTTCATGTTGAATTATGCTGTCCGTAATTTAGACGAAGCAAACTTAATTTTTAGAATATTAATTTTATTAACAGAAAACAAAACATCAGTAAACATTCTGATGTGAATTTAATACATTACAACACAAGATACCACAGAAGTGTTACAAATGTACTCCAAAGGCATGATTTAAAAACGTTATGTACACAATAATATACAGGGATATTACAAACCAGTGTAGAAAAAAATATCTACATTTATAACAAGCCTTGGCACACGATGGCATGCAGCATTCACAATTTTGTAAGTATAAAAAGTTCATGCAACCCTATTACAAATCTGTATTTTTGTATTATAGTTAAGATGAGAGTAGAAACTGATGAAAGACCTTTTTATGTACATAAACAATGTTATAAATCGGAGCTGATTTATATCAGCACATTCAGAGACATGTTTAATGCACATGACCCTCAGATAGTTAAGCTGGGTCCACTCAGGTTAAAGGTGTTTTGTGCATTTACTAAACTGGCACTAACTAATTATTAATTACCTGAGTAAATGGTTTGAGCCCTTCTGTGATCACCATGCCCTTTATATTGTACTGAAGTGAACAAACTGATTTTAGTGAATGTTAAAATTACTTTTCATAACTCGACAAAAGACAGAGAAGAAACAGGAAATAGCTTCATTCACAGCCAGGCAGATCGCCTAAACAAATCATAAAGCCTGAACAAATAACACTGTCGCCGCAGACTCAACATTTTTAGCTGATTGCACAGTCAGCCAGGAATCATGATTAGGAAATATTACAGTACACAACAATGGACTGACGAATGTATAGGAACATATACGTATATAATAATAATAAAGCCTTTCACTGTAGGCTATATGGACGTTCAATGCTAGTCACAACACTTTCACATGACAATCTGTACACAAGTGCTTTACGAATACAAATACACAGTGCAAAACAAAAACAAAATGTTCTTTTTATAGGATTGACAAAGTTGCTGGATGACATGTTGAACTTTTTTTCTAGGTTTCAAGCCCTTTTCCATGATGACAAAATGATGAAAGAGGGGTGGGTGGAAAATTCATGACTCCTTGACCCCTAAAGTTATGCTCATACAGGCAACAGCACACAGTTCAACATCCTACAAAAATGGATACAAAAATAAATATATCTATACAAATGTATAAAACACAACTTATTAATTCAAGACAAAAAATGTGCAGGTTTGTGTCAGTTTTGCTATAAATAGCCTCTTCCCATGTACAGTACCGTTCAAAAGTTTGGAAACATTACTTTTTTTTATGCTCATCAAGCCTGCATTTATTTGATCAAACATACAGAAAAAAACAGTAATATTGTAAAATATTATTACAATTTTTAAAATAATGGTTTTCTATTTTAATATACTTTAAATGTAATTTATTTCTGTGATGTAAAGCTGAATTTTCATCAGAAATTACTCCAGTCTTCAGTGGAAGCCTTCAGAAATCATTTATTAGCAATGCTTAAACTTTTTTGAAACCTGTGATATTTTTTCAGGATTCATTGATAAATAAAAAGTTAAAAAGAACAGCATTTATTTACAATTCTAACTATATAAATCTTTACTATCACTTTTGATCAATTTAACACATCCTAGCTGAATAAAAGAAAGAAAAAAATATCACTGACCCCAAACTTTTGACCGTTGGTGTATATTGTTACAAAAGATTTTAAATAAATGCTGTTCTTTTTTTAATTTAAACTTTTTATTCATCAAATAATCCTGAAAAAAGTATCACAGGTTATAAAAAAATATTAAGCAGCCAAACTGTTTCCAACATTGACAACAAATCAGCATATTAGAATGATTTCTGAAGGATCATGTGACACTAAAGACTGGAGTAATGACTGATAAAAACAAAATCAGCTTTGCATTACAGAAATAAATTATATTATAAAGTATATTCAATTAGAAAACCGTTATTTTAAATTGTAATAACATTTCACAATATTACTGTTTTTTTCTGTATTTTTGATCAAATAAAAGCAGGCTTGATGAGACTTCTTTCAAAAAGATTAAAAATAGTAATGTTTCCAAACGTTTGACCGGTACTGTACATCATGAAAAACTCAATATTTTTTTTTTTTAGAGAATATTAGTATAGGATTCATAAAAATGAATTCATAGGAAAGAAGAAGTCCAACAACTAACACTTCATTTTGAGGAAGGTAAAGCCCACAGCTGACTGGCACGTGTCAATGGTTTAGTTATTGCCATAAAGGTTCATTCTACTCTCAGTTAATACAGTGGAGCATCAGGCCGACGATACAGACAGAAAGCAGCAGTGTGGGACTCTGTGCTGGTTGCATGCTCTCGTTAATGGGAGAAGTGGTGGCAAAGATGGCATCAGTCTCATTTCGTGGGAGAGACATGTTACAGATGTTCCCCTCGCAACAGGCTGTACACTCCTGCATAGAGAAAACCAAACAAGATTTACACTTTCTGAATGCCGGTGCTTGAAATGCAAGACAGCACTGATGCAAAAAGCACAGTATGAAAGGTGAAAACGCTTTTATGAGACATGCTTCTACAAAATAACAAAAATAAACAAACAGAAAATGCTGAACTGCAGATTTATAAGCTACTGTTTTTGATATAAAAAAACGAATCGGTTACCTAACGTAACCTCGGTTCTCTCTAGATGAGGGAACGAGTATTGCGTAAGCTAGCTTACGCTACGGGAAAGATTAATCTTTTCTGAGAAATTGAAGCCAAAAATTATCCTATAATTTTGTATCTATTCACAACGCAGTTCAGCTGCAGCAGAGCATGAGCAGGCTAGCTAGCAGCTCATTGGCTCGCTCACAGGGAACTGCTTAAGCCTATGAGGAGACACGAATGAACTCTCGGCCAATGAGAGTCTGACCTGCTCTCATTGCGTCAGAGCCCGCCGAAACGGGCGTGGCCAGAGAGTATAAATTCGCCTCTCAGGCTGTAAATTCTGGTTTTCATAGAATGAAGCGAGAACGCTAGTGGCACAAGCACGGCCAGGAACGCAATACTCGTTCCCTCATCTAGAGAGAACCGAGGTTACGTTAGGTAACCGATTCGTTCTCTTACGAGAGGTTCTCTCGTATTGCGTAAGCTAGCTTACGCTACGGGAACACCTGGTCAACGCCGTGCGTGCTAAGCATCCACTATGAGTCCCAGGGGGGACCCCGGGGAACCCTTATGAGTGGGAATAAAATATGTACATGTGACAAAGGCCAGCGGAGCGGGCCGGGGATTTGTGAAGTACATAAGCACATAATAAGGAGGGACAGAACGAGACCGGTCTGCGTGAATAACTCCCTATAGTGCAGCTCAACCAGAAGAGTTGTGACATACTAGACTGCTAGTAGTTTAGCCTGCAAGGCGGGAACTTCCAGATAGTAAAATCTGATAAAGGTGGAGGGGGAAGCCCATCCCGCTGCCACACAAATATCATGAATGGAAATTCCGCTGGACCAAGCCCACGATGAGGCCATGCCTCTAGTGGAATGGGCCCTGATGCCCAGAGGGCATGGCAGGTCTTTTGACGCGTATGCGGCTGCAATGGCATCAACTATCCATCTGGACAGAGTCTGTTTCGAGGCGGCCAACCCCTTGGTGCGCCCACCGAACGAAACAAAAAGCTGCTCAGCTCGTCTGACCGGAGCAGTGCGAGTAAAGTATAATCTCAGGGCCCTGACCGGACACAGGAGATTAGAGTCAGATTCGCTATCGGATGCAGGCAGAGCCGATAGAGAAATAACTTGTGCCCTGAAAGGGGTACCAATCGCTTTTGGGACATAACCATGTCTAGGTTTGAGAACGACTAAGGAGTCATTGGGCCCAAACTCCAGACAGGAAGCGCTGCTGGACAGCGCGTGAAGGTCCCCCACACGCTTCACTGACGCGAGCGCGAGCAGGAAGATATTCTTGAGCGAAAGGTATTTGAGCTCCACGGTGTTTAACGGTTCGAATGGGGGGGCTTTCATAGCTTCGAGAACTATGGAAAGGTCCCAAATCGGCACCGACGGGGGGCGTGAGGGGTTCATCCTTCTAGCTCCCCTGAGGAAGCGGATGACTAAGCCATCTTTGCCCAGTGACTGGCCACGCCGGGGTTCAGCGAACGCCGCGACGGCTGCCACATACACCTTGAGAGTGGAAGGGGACCTGCCCTTATCCAGCATCTCTTGGAGAAAAACTAGCAAGGAAGGAACCTCGCATGACCGTGGGTCCAAGTTTCTGTCGGTGCACCACTTAGAGAACACAGACCATTTAGACGCATAGAGCCTTCTAGTAGAAGCCGCTCTAGCCTGCATGATCGTGTTTTAACACTCCTTCTGGCAAAGCAACGGGTAGTCGTTGATCACCCACGCATGAAGCGCCCAGCGCTCTGGGTGGGGATGCCAGATCGTGCCGCGAGCTTGGGAGAGGAGATCTGTTCTGACTGGAATGGGCCACGGGGCTGTCTGTGACAGCTGAGTGAGCTCCTGAAACCAAGTCTGACCTTCCCAACGCGGGGCTATGAGGAGCACCGAGTGGCGTGTTTCCCTGATTCTCTGAAGCACCTGTGGTAGCAGAGACACCGGAGGGAATGCATAAAGCGGGCGGCTGGGCCAGGTCTGGGCTAGCGCGTCCTCGCGTTTTGAGAAAAATATTGGGCAGTGGGTGTTTTCTTCTGAGGCGAAGAGGTCCACCTCTGCTCTGCCGAATATTCGCCACAGCTTTTGGACTGTAAGAGTGTGCCGGGACCATTCGCCAGGGGGAATGGGGTTCCTGGACAGACTGTCTGGACCGTCGTTCAGATGGCCCGGCACGTGCGTCGCTCTGAGCGAGAGCAGGTGACACTGGGACCAAACTAGGATGCGTTCTGTCAGCCGGAAGAGAATTCTGGATCTGACGCCGCCCTGACGGTTTTAGATAGGAGACCACAGCCATATTGTCCGAACGGATCAGCACATGGTGACCGTGAATGCGCGGCAGAAAGCGCGTGAGCGCGTTCTCGACCGCCAGCATCTCCAAACAGTTTATGTGGAGGAGACTCTCCTGAGCTGACCAGGGGCCGAAGGCCGGTGAGCCCTCGCAGACCGCACCCCAACCCGTGTTGGATGCGTCTGTCGAAAATGACTTTTCGGCGAGAAAAGGTCCCCAAGGAAACGCCCCGCTGAAACCATTCTGTCATGGTCCATGGCTGCAGAGCTGTGATACAGGTCTGCGTTACCTTTATCAGCTGGCGGCCCGTGGTCCACGCGTGGTGAGACACACGGCTCTTCAACCAGAACTGAAGCGGGCGCATGCGCAGTAACCCCAGCTGGAGCACTGCGGAGGCTGAGGCCATGTAACCCAGCGCCTTCTGAAAAGTTTTCAGAGGTGTGAGTCTGTTCATCTGAAAAGATGGGGCGAGACGCTGCACACGGCGCGCGCGCTGTGTAGACAGACGAGCCGTCATTGAGACCGAGTCTAGCTCTATACCCAAGAAAGAGATAGTCTGACTGGGTTGAAGTGCGCTCTTTGTCCAGTTGACAGAGAGGCCCAAACTTTTCAGATGGTCGAGGAGAACTGTACGATGAGACAGTAGCTCCCTCTGTGATTGTGCCAAAATCAGCCAGTCGTCCAAATAGTTCAGTATTCGCAGCCCCTGACTCCGCAGGGGGGCGAGCGCCGCATCCATGCACCTCGTAAACGTGCGGGGTGCTAGGGATAGGCCGAACGGGAGGACGGTGTATTGATAAACCTGGCCTTCGAAGGCGAAACGTACGAATGGCCTGTGAAGGGGATTTATCTGAATCTGAAAGTAGGCATCTTTCAGATCTAGTGAAATGAACCAGAGTTTTCTGATAGTGAGCATTTTGAACGGTCTCTTCATGAGAACTCTGTTCAGAAATCTGAGGTCTAAGATTGGTCTGAGGCCGCCATCTTTCTTTGGAACCAGAAAATAACGTCCGTAAAACCCCGACTCGCTCATAGATAGAGGAACTCTCTCTATAGCCCTTTTGCACAATAGTTTTGCTATCTCTGAACGGAGCAGAGTCACTGCTTCTAGGTTCACAATAGTTTCTAGCCGCGCTCGGAAACGTGGAGGGCGGCGGTGAAACTGTAAGCGATAGCCTAGCCTTATTGTGTTTAGCACCCACTGGGAAATTCCCGGAATAGCTTCCCACGCTTTGAAGCGTAACGCTAAGGGGTGAATGGCTACATGGTCCCCGTTGCTGCACACAGCGGGCCGCGCGGGCGCGCTCATAGTGTTTATGACAGCGGGACTTACACTCAGAGAGGAGTTTAAGGGCCGTGTAACAGAGTGAGCAGAGGTGGGACGCGCACACGGGCTCGTGGGCGCGCTTATGCACTCTGAAACTCGAGCGGGTTGGAACCGCTTTATGAGAGTGGGCTCTGTGAGACACACGGGAACTGAAAAGCTTTTGTGTATGAGTGAACACAGTGTTGTGGGCACATTTTCTACACGTGAGGCTTTTATGCTCTTTTTGAGATATCTCTGGGTCGCCGTGAAAACGGTGTTTGTGCACATGCAGTGCTTTGTGTATGAGTGAACACAGTGTTGTGGGCACATTTTCTACACAATAGGTTTTTATGCTCTTTTTGAGATATCTCTGGGTCGCCGTAAAAACGGTGTTTTGTGCACATGCAGTGTTTTGTGTATGAGTGAACACAGTGTTGTGGGCACATTTTCTACACAAGAGGCTTTTATGCACTTTTTTTTTTTTTGGATTTCTCTGGGACGCGGTGAAAACGGCGTTTGTGCACATGCAAGCGGGAAAAGAGACCGGCTTGTTGATGGCGGTGTACACTGCTGCAGTAGCCGTGTGAACGGGGACTGACAGAGGGCGAAACCTTGATGGTGGTTCAGCCATGGTGAGAAATAGCCGTCCTTTTCTCAGCTGAGGCTGGTCACGTGAGCGGCCTACAGCGGGATATATATATAGCCTGAAATCGGCTGCACTTGTGACGCGCGTCGCGTGCAAGTGCGTGTTAGAAACGTGAGCGCTGCAAGCGGGCACGAGACTATTTTTAGCCTGCAGAGGCTGGACTTGTGACGGCATAAAAATTATCTGCGAGAGCCGGAATCGAACGCGGGTCTCTGGCGTGAAAAGCTGAGCCACAGGGCCACTGAGCCACAGGGTTAATGACACAAGCACAGTAGCGCGAGCAGATAAGAGGGCGTGATAGCAGTAACAGGTTCGGCCTCAGCGGAACTAACACACTATAACCCATTTGTTCAGCTTTATGCTCGGAAATGAGAACGTTTCTCATGAGCGCGGGAGAGCGCGGCCGCTTTCTGTCACGTAAGGGCCCGTTCACATATCGCGTCTTTTGCGCGCTCAAGTTCATTATTTCAAATGGAGGCGCGCGGTTTGCGCGCTCATAATGTAAGCGACGCGGTCGCGGTGCGACGCGCTCGTTTTTTCCAGGCGCGTCCGCGCCGCATCGAGATAAAAACATCTCAACTTTTCAGAATGCCGCAAGCGCACCATAAGCGCACAGTAGGTCACGTGACAAGAACCAACCGGAGCGCAACCGCCCTAGCGTTTTGAAAAAAAAGAATGCGGCGCGCCCAGCGTTTTCTACGCGTTTTTAGGCGCGATATGTGAACGCAGCCTAATGGTGTGTTCACACCGAACGCGAATAGAGCGTCAAATACGCGTCTATCGCGTTAAGTTAGACGCTTGAACATTCGCTCGAGTTCAAATTTTTCAACTTGCGCGGAAGACATTCGCGGCAAACGCGTCGCCCAATTCGCGTCATTCGCAACGCCCGCATTCGCGAAATTCGCGTCTTTGCATTGACTTTGTATGTAATCTACTCGCGCAAATAATTAAATTCGCGTTCGGTGTGAACACACCATAAGAGAGCTGGGCGCGAGCTCAGAGCTGCATAAAGATTATCTGCGAGAGCCGGAATCGAACACGGATCTCTGGCGCGAAAAGCTTTGTGTTCCACCACTGAGCCAGGGGTAAAGACACAAACATAACAGCGCGAGCAGATAAGAGGGCGTGATAGCAGAAACAGGTTCGGCCTCAGCGGAACTGATACACTATAAACGCTTTATGTAGCGGCGTTATACGCAGGCGGGAGAGCGCGGCCGCTTTCTGTAACGTAAGAAAGCTAGCCGAGAGCTCAGAGCTGCATAAAAAATTATCTGCGGGAGCCGGAATCGAACACGGGTCTCTGGCGCGAAAAGCTTTGTGTTCCACCACTGAGCTAGGGGGAAGACACAGGCTTTATATCGCGAGCAGATAAGAGGGTGTGATAGCAGCGACTAGTTCGGCCTCGACGGAACTTAACGCACTATAAACCCACTTGCCGGTGACGCGTATGCATGGGGCCGGGCTAGCTCTCTTGTAAAGTAAAGAAAGCTAGCCGCGGTTGGCACAGCTGTAAGCGGCTCGTCCCCCATTCAGCGCTCGTAGGCGGTGAGAGGGGGAGGCGGCGTAACGCTTCGAGTCGAGCCCGCAGGGTCAACAACAGAAGCCCATTCGCAGAGGAAACATCCGCCGTCGGCGGGAGAAAGCTCTGCGTGTCCCAGTCCCAGGCAGAGAGCGCAGAAGAAGGCGGGCTCTGGCGCTGAGAGGGACGCGGCATGAGCCGCAGGTGTGCGAGGCATCTTAAAAAAGACGCTCGCTGCTCTTTTAGATACACACACACAATACAAGAAGCTTTTGGTAAAGGATATGAACCCGTCGGATGGCGCTAGCTTGCAGGACGGCTGAAGGTGGCGAAGACGGCCGGCTTCCTCAGACTCCCAGATGCTCGCTAGAAGGTGCCTTTTCCACGACGGCGGCTTCTCTCAGGATCAGCAGCAGATGCGTGTAGCCTCGCTGAAGATATGAAAAATCAGCATTTACAGCCTGAGAGGCGAATTTATACTCTCTGGCCACGCCCGTTTCGGCGGGCTCTGACGCAATGAGAGCAGGTCAGACTCTCATTGGCCGAGAGTTCATTCGTGTCTCCTCATAGGCTTAAGCAGTTCCCTGTGAGCGAGCCAATGAGCTGCTAGCTAGCCTGCTCATGCTCTGCTGCAGCTGAACTGCGTTGTGAATAGATACAAAATTATAGGATAATTTTTGGCTTCAATTTCTCAGAAAAGATTAATCTTTCCCGTAGCGTAAGCTAGCTTACGCAATACGAGAGAACCTCTCGTAAGAGAACAACAACAAAAGCAATAAAGCAATCACCTTGGCTATAAAGCTACTGGGCATGACGTGTGGAAAAGACAATCAAGATATTGTGCCCACAAATTAAGAATTCGTTCCCACAACTTAACGTTGCCACAATTTAAGTAAATTAAATCAAGGGGACAAATAAGTATAATGTGGCCACACATTTGAACTAAACCAAGTCCAATAACTTGTGGAAACAAATTCTTAATTTGTGGCCACGATATATATTGTTTCTTCCTCATGTCTTGTGCCAGACAGTATAATAAGCATTTCCTCTGAAATTTTGTTGATAAATGATACACAGATGCTCCTATAAACACACACTTGTGATGCTTATCCTGCCCCCCGGCTTCTACTGATCGGTCCCACTGTTTTAAAACTGACATTAACACAGCATCTTAAAAAAAGAGCAGTGGGAAGCTGCCCTAAAAACAGTTGTAAGATTAAATTATATGCAAGGATAACAGCACCAATCACAGTTCAATATGCAAATAGACATAAGAAGAAGACCAGCACATATTATGATGATGTAACTGCTTTTACATTCTGAATGCTGACCATTCTATCAATGCGAACTTTAATCAAACTTTAATCTTAATTTGTGACCCGTGCTGGCAAAATGAGTCGCAATGAGCAAATTTTCAAAAATGAGTAATTGTTATTTTTACATTTTCTATTAAAAAGCCTTCAAAATGATGCTTTGTTGGAATCAGACAAAAAATGTATGAGCTACACCTGTTTGAAGTCGAATCAGCAAGGTCAATTTTGAGAAAAATCAAGTTGAATTTTTTGGAAATTTCCCAAACAAAAATCACCTAGCAAGCAACCATACCTTAAAATCCCTGGTAATACAAGCAAATTTGGCACCAAGTCAAAACCCATATCCAGAGGAAAATATATATTATCAACTTTTTTTTTCCATGATACCACAATTGCTTGATTAACATGAATGAGACAGACAGCCTATAGGCTATATAAGACCTACTTTACTGCACCGATCTAATATAATGTTAGACATCAGATGTTTTCTTTTGTTTATATAGCATGAGTTTGAAAATTACATTTCATTAGTTCAGACTCATGCCATCGAGAATTCGCTGAATATTCTCAAAGTTAAACGATACCAAACTTGTGCAGTCGTCGAGAAGTGAGCAGAGAATTTCTTTTTTCATGGACAAAGGAAAGGTACTCCTCTCAGAAAACGCACAAATAAAGATACTTTTAGATGCTTAATTGCTATTTGGAGCATTGGGATCGCTAGACTAGGGCTCAATGAACTCCTATTTGTGAAAATCTCAAATTCGACCAAAAGTGACATTTTTCACTTGTTTTGCCTGTATACCGTAGTCACTTAAAAAAAAAAAAAATTATACAAGGCTTATAATGACCAGCACAGAACAGAAAGTTTGTGTTAAAGTCAACATAAAATAAAAAAACTAAAATTCTTATTTTTTATGGAATATTGCTGTATTTATTATAAATGACTATAAATGATCTGTGCAAACAACGACCATCCAACTATCCAATCAATTCCCCATGGACAAAATCAAGTCCGGCCATACTTAATTACGTGTTTGAACTGTTTCATTCGGATATACGTCACCACAGGGAAGAAAAGATTATCTTAACTTCCGTTTCATGCCAACTTTAAATTGTTTAGGGCTTAATTAAGTGCCGAAGTTTCATAGCCTACTTGGGATTAGGCCAGAATGTATTTGTGTTTGTCTGAACTGTTTTTTCTTCTTCTAGGTAACCTATTTTTTAACCTTAGAATGAACCTTCAACTTCTAAATTTTCCCTTTTAGTGTTGCTGTGGCATCTTTACACCGCATTTATCTCTCAATCTGGCCTTCTCACATCTGCCCCTGCCCTCTGCATAACTCCTGTCCTGTGCTAGAGGTAAAAGGTAAGTTACAAAGAGTTCAGGGAGTGACCAGGCGCACCTTTCAGCAAGGATTACTCAGAGAAGGATTACTGAGAGACGGCAGCATAACTCACAACTTTATCTCATCTGAAAGGATAAATGGATTAACTAAAGAGCAGAGTTTAGTGTTGCTGACTGAGCCATATCCTATAAGCAGCAGAAATGTGTATCATCCACTCAACATGCTTAAGATCACTTCAAGTGGACTGTGTAAAGTGAGATGAGATGGATTTCATTAGGACGAGCATGACACAAACTGGATGCACAAGTTACTTGATATGCGAGTTGTATTTAGTTGTTCTCACCCTGTTTCCTTCATGGTCCATGTCCGAGCACCCTGTTTCAAGACAGTCTTCCAGCGCCACGCAGCGCTTTTTCACCGACACCGTGTTTCCACCCCAGTTCATCTTATGACGTGTGTAGCAATATCTGCTCTCTAGAAGTTACAAAGAAACTTCACTTAGTTTTCTCAAGGGCACACTGTATACATCCCAAAAGACAACATTAGGATTTGACTAATGAAAAGAAACATTCCTCCAGGGATTTTGCTACGGATATTGCAGTACTCGCCCTCAGCCGAATCTTTAATAAGTGCCCATGAAATATGAGTAACAAAATATTGCACAAGAACTTCATGGAAACACACAACACAACCATATCTGAGCATTCCAGGAAATGTATACATTCCCTGCAAAACTGCAGATGATCTGTAGCAGCATGTGCTTACTGAAGGAATGAGTGTCTGTAAGGGGTTACAGCTCTTGAGTCATTAACACAGTGCTGTAAATCAGACCCAACACAGCACCAGCCTCCTTATATGGGAGGCTATTCATGGCAAAAGCATGTACCGAATACATATCTTAAACAACTCATAGGCAAAGCAGGGCCTGAAAAATACTGAACCTGCATCTTATTAACTTATTCACTAAGCATTCGCTAAATGCACTTAACCCTCGTGTTGTATTGCATTTTGACCCAGAGAGGATCTTCTTTTCCCAAAAAAATGCTATTGTTATCGCATTAGACTGCAACTTACTGACTTTGCTCACTTTTGTTCTTTTTGGGGGTTATTTTCCACCTGGTTACACTTGTGTTCCCAGTCAAAAATGACCAACCCTCACAAAATAGCTTATAATTCTCTTGTTATGAGACAAGGTTTTTAATCTTGTTTCCGTTCAATTAGGAAAGGTTTTGTATTTATTTTATGAACTGATTGATCGTAGGCCGCTAGGCGGCCTCATTGATCTGAGCTTATGCACCTTTTGTTTTTTTAGTTGAATAAGCTTGATTGAACTATTTTCACTCATAAGCTGAAGTGAATAAGCTCAGATCAATGAGGCCTATACCATCAATCAGCTCCAAAAAGAAATACAAAACCTGTGGTAGGTGAAAGAAAACCAGTAGACAAAAAAAATGTAATCTAACATTTGGTGATAATATAGCATAATGAAAGATTTACAAGCAATGTAAAAGGTTGGTCGTTTTTGACTGGGAACCCCAAATTAGTTTTTTTTTAGCACAGCACAATTAAATAGCACTGCGCTGTGACCATTTAAATGAAGTCATTGTCATTCTTTTCAGCCCAAACATACCTCCTTTGTATATAAATTGGATTCATTATAAATTGCGCCTTGTTTTGCAGAACGACATAAATACTGTACTTTAGTTTTAATAGGCGCCCTGCTTCAAACTGCTCTGTAATAAGAGAGAGAGGTTACGGAGATGTTGGCACCTCGTGGACAGTAGAGATCTGGAGCCCAGCGATTGCATTCATAGTTGTCAGGTGCATCTTCACAGGTAAAACATTTAAATCCTCCTGGATATGGAGTTGCTGGGAAAACAAAGGACAAAGAATAATAATCAGTGTAAACGGAATGATTTAGATCATCATTTAGTGATTGCAAAGCTGTTGGTGAAACGGATTAACTGATCATGTTGAACAAAAGGACGGGAATCATCAGATATAAATATTATATTGTATGATATTGTACATACATATAGGCTAACATCTTATCTGCCAATACAATCTTATATTTATGCTACCGTTCAAAAGTTTGTTGCCAGGACATTTTTTATGTTTTTAAATGAAGTCGCTTATGCTCCCTAAGATTGCATTTATTAATGAAATAAATAATTTATATATGACAGTAAAAACAGTAATATTGTGAAATATTATTACAATTTAAAATAGTTCTTTTCTATTTTAATATATTTAAAATGTAATTTGTTTTTGTGCTGAATTTTCAGCATCATTACTCACATGATCCTTCAGAAATCATTCTAACATAATGATTTGGTGCACAAGAAACATTCCTTATTATTATCAATGTTGAAAACAGCAGTGCTGCATAATATTTTTGAGGAAACCATGATATATATTTTTCAGGATTCTTTGATGAACAGAAAGTTCAATAGAACAATTATGTAAGGATGACAACAATGTAAAAAACAACAACTTTTCTCTCTCTTTCATCTGCATCAAACTTAATTTGCACAGTTATATTCGGAGCATGTTATAAATGTGGTCGAATAGAAATAAATGATTGTAGGCCTATTATCATGCCACAGTGCTTTCCCCTCAGACTAGCTCTGAATGGTAATCAATTTTCTTTTTCTAAAAAAAAAAAAAGCAAACCAGTAAAAAAAAAAAAAAAAAGGTTTCTCCTATTGACCAAGTTAAACATTTTTTTTGGACATTATGATTTACACACAGTGTTTACAGAATAGATAACATGCCAGACAATCATTTCATTTTTAAATAAATTGCATGTAATTATGTAGGCTACCTGTATCAATTTCCTAATCAATAGAACCACTTGTGAAAGACTGACATTGTCTATTCAAGTGCTCTTTGCTGTTAATCCTATAGGTGAACAAAGTACTTGGGAAAAGTACTTTTCTCTTCCTGAAGCTCCACAATCAGATTACACGTCTCACATAGAACATAAACATCAGCCTCATTTTTGTTATAAAGTTTTAAAGAGAAAAACAACTCTTGTTGACCTCATCCAGCAAATGCTTCAAGAATCTGATCAAGTGACCATTTTAAACAGGCCATTCATTCATTCATCCAAACAGCCAAATGTGCTCTTACTTCTGAGGTCCCTAAATAGCTCTGTATATACAAACAGAGCTTAGTTAGAAGTTCATTTATGACCCACAGGTTTTACTGTTAACCCCCACCAGATTCCTGTGAGCCTCCTTATGAGAAGGTGGTCACTAAATAATTAATACAGCGATACAACTGACTGTAACCTCTCTTATATATTTACCGCACAGACTTGAAGAGATGAGAGAAACATTTGAGTTAATACAACAGCAAAATATGAAGTCTGAGGCACATTTACGACCCTTGTGTGTCTGTCAACATTATACATTTTCTTCCTTTCCTTCCTTTCCAATTCAATGTGCATGTCTTGTGTGGATATATGTTTAATATCTGATGTCAAAAAAGGAGAACACAGAACAATTTGTAATATAATTCAATGTAAACATGCTTCGAGTTTTTATAATGAGCTGATTTTTGATAGCCACCAACATTTTGTTGTACATGTAAACACACTCGTTGTGTAGTTCTAAGTACGCTAAATACGTGGAGTGTGTTTTGTTTTCTGAATGATCTCATGGGATTGTAAATCCACACTTGCCATCTGGAGTGATGAAATAAAATCAACTCCATTATCTCAGTAAATCCTCTACATCAATGTGCAACAGCCGGATATCAGAAGGTCACAAATACGGTGGTGGTGCACAAACTATTTTGAGATCTCAAGCTCACACACACACACACACACACACACACACACAATCCCCGCTGGGCCATTGAGCAGATACGGATATCTCCAGCTGTACACCGGAGAGCCACCACACAGCTAAGGATTTTGGGAGGTCCTGCTCACTGTGATGAAAGAGTTTGGGATTTCACAGATTAATTCTCTCAACAGAACTGAAACCAACATCTACTCTCTTTCATTATGGATAATTGTACTTGCCACATGTAACCATCTCACTGAGATATTTACATATCAAAACCATTGATAGTATTGGTAACAAGTGAAGTGATCAAAACTTTTACGGTAAGTCATGGAACAACATGTAATGCATAGAATATCAGTACATTCAAATATGAATAAATAGGAAAAATAGGAATGTGCACCATGAGGAATTTAACAATTCTGGTTCCATTTCTGAATGGAAAATGTTTGGAATAGCTTTCACTAAAGGACATTCTAATAAAACAATAAAATAAAATAAAAAATAAAATATATATATAAGCTGTACGTATATACAACTTCTATTTTTATATACGTTTTTAATATACATAAAGATTTTTAAAAGAAATTAATATTTTTATTCAGCAAGGATATTAAATTGATAAAAAGTGAGATTAAAGACATTTATAATGTTACAAAAGATTTATATTTCAAATAAATGCTGTTCATCAAAGAATCTTTAAAAAAAAGTATCACGATTTCCACAAAAATATTAAGCAGCACAATTGTTTTCAACATTAATAATAACAATAATTGTTTCTTGAGCAACGAAACAGCATATTAGAATAATTCCTAAAGGATCATGTGACACTGAAGACTTGAGTAATGGCTGAATACATAAAAAAGTAACAAAATAAAAAAGAAATGCACTAATATTTCATAATATTACATTTTCGATTAAATAAATGCTGCCTGGTGAGCATGAGACTTCTTTCAAAAACATTAAACAAATCTTACCGATCCCAAACTATAGTGTAAGTATTTGTCTGAATGTACACTCACCGGCCACTTTATTAGGTACCCCATGCTAGTAACGGGTTGGACCCCCTTTTGCCTTCAGAACTGCCTCAATTCTTCGTGGCATAGATTCAACAAGGTGCTGGAAGCATTCCTCAGGGAGTTTGGTCCATATTGACATCATGGCATCACACAGTTGCCGCAGATTTGTCGGCTGCACATCCATGATGCGAATCTCCCGTTCCACCACATCCCAAAGATGCTCTATTGGGTTGAGATCTGGTGACTGTGGAGGCCATTTTAGTACAGTGAACTCATTGTCATGTTCAAGAAACCAATTTGAAATGATTAGAGCTTTGTGACATGGTGGAAGTAGCCATCAGAGGATGGGTACATGGTGGCCATAAAGGGATGGACATGGTCAGAAACAATGCTCAGGTAGGCCGTGGCATTTAAACGATGCCCAATTGGCACTAAGGGGCCTAAAGTGTGCCAGGAAAACATCCCCCACACCATTACACCACCACCACCAGCCTGCACAGTGGTAACAAGGCATGATGGTTCCATGTTCTCATTCTGTTTACGCCAAATTCTGACTCTAACATCTGAATGTCTCAACAGAAATCGAGACTCATCAGACCAGGCAACATTTTTCCAGTCTTCAACTGTTCAATTTTGGTGAGCTCTTGCAAATTGTAGCCTCTTTTTCCTATTTGTAGTGGAGATGAGTGGTACCCGGTGGAGTCTTCTGCTGTTGTAGCCCATCCGCCTCAAGGTTGTGCGTGTTGTGGCTTCACAAATGCTTTGCTGCATACCTCGGTTGTAACGAGTGGTTATTTCAGTCACTGTTGCCCTTCTATCAGCTCGAACCAGTCTGGCCATTCTCCTCTGACCTCTGGCATCAACAAGGCATTTCCGCCCACAGAACTGCCGCTCACTGGATGTTTTTTCTTTTTCGGACCATTCTCTGTAAACCCTAGAGATGGTTGTGCGTGAAAATCCCAGTAGATTAGCAGTTTCTGAAATACTCAGACCAGCCCTTCTGGCACCAACAATCATGCCACGTTCAAAGTCACTCAAATCACCTTTCTTCCCCATACTGATGCTCGGTTTGAACTGCAGGAGATTGTCTTGACCATGTCTACATGCCTAAATGCACTGAGTTGCCGCCATGTGATTGGCTGCTTAGAAATTAAGTGTTAACGAGCAGTTGGACAGGTGTACCTAATAAAGTGGCCGGTGAGTGTATATTAACAAACCATATTGTTAAAAATTATATAATGTAATTTTGTTTGTTGATGACATAAAGAATGTTATCAGAAAATGTTACCAATATATTTGACACATGTAAAAGCCATTTCCCCATAAAGAATTTCAAGATGCAAATCAAACGGGGATTAAAGAAGAAAAGGTCTCAGGCAGAAAAGGCTACACTGACCTATAGCGCCACGGCCACATGCTCTGAACAATTGATTTCACATCGGCAGGCCTAGCGGGCAGTCTGAGTTTTAGGGTGGGGGGTCTTAACACAGCTGGTGTGTCAGCTGAGACGCTCAGTTTAGTTGCGTGTCACTGGCCCGCTGCTCAACCACTGATACAGCCTGGAAGGCCAATTATAAGGTCACAATATAAAATCTAGAACCCCATATTTGGAATGAATTTGCATTCAGAGCCTGAAGGTCGTCTAACAGCTCCCTACCAGCCCTTAAAAGATCTATAGAAGCCAGGATTGACAGCCGATGACCCTTTTGTTCTTCCACATGAGATGACCCAGGAACTCAAGGATTATATCAGTTTCATTTTCAAAGCTTTGGCAGGATCTAAGAAGAAAGAAGGCGAAAGAAGAAATACTTACTTGAGGGATGGAGAAAAACAATGTCTTTTTCTGTGAATTCCCTAGATTGAACCGCTTTGATCCAGCCGGTGATGGCGGTCAGCATTAAGCCCCAGGCCATGATAGGCCAGGGTCCCATTGCTGGAGGAAAACTCACATGAGCAGGTACCCTGATCCAACACGGCACCTGTTAAACAACACAGCCATGGTCACACAAAACAACTTAAATATTAGGCGCCAAATGAATTAAGTTTAACAAGGGATTAAAGAAACATCTGCTGAAGAACGAAAGGAACTCTATAGGATTAAAGCAGTTCAAAGCAGTGTTATCCCTCTCCAAAACACCGGACACAAAGAGGCATGCTTGTTATTCCAGCAAGTGCTTCATTATATCAATGACAATGTCAGCAGTCTGCCAATGTCCTGACCCTCTTAGCTGTTTGCTTTGGTTGTCGGCAGCAGAACAAACACTCATCTATTGTTTTCAATTACTGAATGCCATGCTCACGATGCAACATCTTTGAAGAACACCATAAAATGGATACTTGTATATTTACAGTCCACGAAACAGGATCAAATTTAATGGAACAAAATGTGCTTCATGTGGCTTTTTTTGTTGTTGATAGGATTCTATTAACAATATAATAGTAAAATAATTTACTTTAAACTAAATCCAATTAAAAAGCATAACAAAGGTTGGAAAATGAGAAGGATCTGTGCTGTTTTTTTGGTGCGATATACTTGTTCAACAAAAAATCCCCCTGAAAGACTAAAATAAGCCTGGAGAAAAGCACATGGCTTAAACACAGAGCTCTGCGGTTTACATTACTGAAACGAAAGCTGGGGCAGATTACACATTTTTCAGAAGTGCTTGACTAAACCGCTTTGTGTGCTTTCTTCAGCGAGTCAGATGGAGGGCCAGCCAGAAATCAATCCATTCATTTTGGTGAATCAATTGCTCTTACTTTGTTTACAACTCTCAAATTAAATTCCCCTCTACAAAAAGCTGACTCATAATAAGAGAGAGCAGAGAGAGCTAATACATATAACAGAGCAACCTTCAGGCTGCCGTAGACGTTTTACAAAAACACTGTTTGAAATGTATACCATTTTTGCCGCATTTCCCCTTTAAAGTTTATGAGTTGGAGTATATTTCAGTCATCAGGTATGACAGAGAATCAGAGTGCTTCCTTTATGAGATATTTGCTTTATTTACAGCATATTAGATCAAAACAGCTAATTTTCTACACTTGTAATACTTTTATTATTTAATGAAGGCAACAAGCAAGTTAAAGTTTTGAGATGGTAAGTACTGCATTGTGTATTTTTTCTTCTCCATCAGTTCATTCACATACCAATCTTAACCTGGAAGGACAAAAATCACATCAATGATACATTTTTTATTTATTTATCTTTTTATCAATTTAAAGACAATAAGAACCCTTAAAGTTGATAATGTCCAATATGATTATAATGGCTTTCCCGTCTGAGGATGTAAAATAGATTTCCTCCTGTTAATGTGTTAGCCATGCTATACTCTCAGAAAAATGATTAAATAGCCCGACACCGGGCGACCCTGAGCTCCTGCTGCTGTGTAGCTCCTGACCTCTCAGACAATGTAGAGTGGCACAGCACAGCCGTGTTACAGAGCATCAGGTTTCCTCAAAGCAATCCTTTTCTCCACTGAAGGTCTAAGGTGCCATTGAAAAGGAGCACAGAAGTACATATCAGTTTTCGTTTTTAGCTGATTGGTCCCACAAGCTGTTCCTTGACTGGGAATGTCAACAAACAATTTAAGTATGTTTTGACACAACTTTGATAAATGCGCTGACCTCTATAATACGTTAAATCTGGAGGTAATGAATTCGATTTTCCCCTTGGGCTTTCAGCATTATATTAGTAAGAATTGAACCCGTGTACAGTACATGCGTTTCATGTGGATGCTGAACAGATACAGAGAAAACCACCCTTTGTATGAGACTGTGACATGAAGAGGGAATGCCTTGAGTAACAAAAATACATCCTACTGATAAGCAAACATGGATTCAGTTTCAACACAGGTGTCCTCAAACCGAGGCATCTTATTCAGCTTTATCTGTCATTGGAGAGTCTAATGCCCTAGCCCATCAAACACCAGATGCCCAGGCCACAACTTTGAGAACATGGTTGATAAGAGATCTTCAAAAATAATGAAATACAGAGACATAACAACTACAGTGCGTAGCATAAGCATCATCACATACCCTTCACCATTGGCATGGGGTACTTTCCATAAGATCATCTCTCAATGCAAATCAAACCAGCTATTAGGCTAACTGAAATAAAACCATGCCAATCTCTAGGCATGGTGAAGGGTGTGTGATGATGTGGGGCTATTTTAATTCCAAAGGCCAAAGGAACTTTATAGTATCCTGGATCCATGAAATAACTGGCCTTTTAAAATAAAAATCTGCCTGCCTCTATGGGAATTTAACATAGGGGTGTCCTGACTTATGAACCCTGTATTTTAAGGAAGAACATTTATTTATTTACGATACATTATTCATTCACAAAGAAAATTGGTGTCCTTAAAGGTTGGATTTTTCCTCATTTTTTAATTAAGGCATTAAGATCAATTTCCAAAAGATGATTTTTTTATTTCTCTTTTTAGTCAACTTTAGCATGGGTGTGTTCACTTATGCTAAGCATGCTAATGCACACTACCGTTTAAATGTTTGGTGTAATTCAAATAAATGCTGTTCTTGTGAACTTTCTATTTATCAAAGCATCCTGAAGAAAACAAAAAACAAATCATGATTTCAACCAAAATATTAATAAGCACACCTGTTTTCAAGATTGATGTAATATGTTTCTTGAGCAGCAAATCAGCATGTTAGAATGATTTCTGAAGGATCATGTGACACTGAACACTGGAGTAATGATGCTGAAAATCCAGCTTTGCATCACAGGAATAAATTACATTTTAAAATATATTACAATAGAAAATAGTTATTTTAAGCTGTAATGATATTTCACAGTATAACTATTTTTACTATACTGTTTGTTCAAATCAATGCAGCCTTGGTGAGCATATAAAAAAAATATATAAAAAAAAAATCATGCACTTGCTTGAACCATTTGTGTGCCACTAATGCCAGCAGACCTTTTCTTTATAATTATATGAATAATTTCACTTTAAGTCTTGACATTCTAATCATAATAATGACGACTGTAACTCAAGCTAGTCAAACAAGGGAAAATTTTTATTTAAATACTTTCCAAACAAGGCACATAATAATTACTCTGACATTCAAAGGCAACCTTCCAGACCAATCAGGAAGTGCCTCAGGTTGAACTTCGGTGCCCGATCTCCTCTAAAGCTGTGCCAGGTGCCTGCCATGAGCAATACCTGTCATCAAAGCCTTCACTCCTGCAAGTCGCTCTGGAAAATGGAAACTGCGGTTGTCGGTTTGTTTAAGCAGACTATTCTGTTGTTTGGAGAGTGTTGAAGAGGATCACGATCCATTAAAGCATAGCTGGAGAGCAAACACTTTAGCACAACATGAACCTGGCTCAGAAACAAAACGACCTTTTGCACTCGCTTGATTGTACATCTGTACTGCTTTTATGCTGTCTCTGAGCCTTGTAATGCAAACGTTTTTGAGGCAAGTTAAGGAGGGATGACTATATGTCTATATAAAACCACTGGTACATTTAAACGTCTTTCAATAAGATTAAACATAAAATTGCACATAAACCTTGTCTATAATTTCTAATTAACACATCACATCTGTACACTGATGTAACACATTAATTTACAAAAAAATGTTCTCTGTTATACTTCATTTACATTCACTGTACATTTAATAATTTAGCAGGCGCTTTTATCCAAAGCGATTTACAAATGAGGAGAACAATGGAAGCAATCAAACCAACAACAGGGCCACAATATGCAAGTACTGTGACAAGTCCGTTAGTTTAGCACAGTACATAGCAATTAAAGAAATGGCTAAAGACTAAAGAAGTTAGGCAAGTCATTTCACCAGCAGGGAACAGTTTAAGTATCAATTTTCAGTCGCATTAACATTGTATTACAGTTCTGTGCTTTCTTTTGTTTGTCTCAGATGTTTCTGCTAAAAATAAATAAAAATAGAAACAAATAACACATTTGTTGCCATACCCATTCAAAGTTTTGGGGTTGGTAAGATATATATTTTTGTTAAGTCTATTATCACCAAGACTGCATTTAATTGATCAAATATACAATAAAATGTGTATATATCAAGATATTTTAAAATTAAATTTATGGCAAAGCTGAATTTTCATCAGTGTCACATGATCCTTCAGAAATCATTCTAATATGCTGATTTGCTGCTCAAGAAACATTTCTTATTATCATCAATGTTGAAAACAGTTGTACTGCTTCTAATTTTTGTGGAAATGCATATACTTTTTTGCTTTCCTTGATAAAACAAAAATAATTTGTGACATTATAAGTACCCATTATAAATAGCATTCTAGCTAAATAAAAATTATTTAACAGAATCTTACTGACCTCAAACTTTTGCACAGTAATGTATAGTAGTAGCCTAGATATTAAAGTGTATACTATAAGGTATACTAATGTATAGTATAATCTATACTAATGTAGATAGTTAGATCATTCGGTCTTGGAAGAATTTTATAAGAAATGTTTGAGTTTGTATTGAAAAACATGATACAAACATGTGAAACAAAAACATTGACCCCCCCCCCCCCCCCCATGAGTCATTTGACTGCATGTGTTACACAGCTTTTAAAACAAAACAGTGCTGATTTGAGTTTCTTTGCACCTGTGATACACCATGTAAGAATGACTGCGGGAGCTCTAGAAGCCTGACTTCCTCTCTATACAGCATGATACATCCAGTCACACTCATGTCATCTCATTCCTGCAGGTCACTGGCTGACTCAGACCCAGCAGGGTGGAGGCGAGAGACAGCTTGGTGAGGATTGAGTCTCCCCGCAGGTCAAGGGCCCTGGAGTTCCTGCCTGAGCCACTGCCAGTGCCAGGTGAAAAAGACTAACTCAGGTCAGAAACACGATATCCTGGGTTGTGAATTGGCCTGTGAATGGCAGTCGCTCCCATTAATGGAGGGAAAGAAATGCAAATCCTCTCCTGTGACTTCCAAAACTTGTTGGACCAGATTTTGCACAGGTTTGAGAAGTTAAAAGAGAAGAGTGGCAAGGACGCCACAAACTGCAAGTTGTGGCTCTTTTCCAGTCCGTCACAAACACCTGAATGTCAGCATTTCGTAAAGAAGTAAAACATTATACTAGAAACTGCACAAAACAAGAGGTTATTATTACTTACAGTAGGACAATAGCACACAATTCTCTTCATATTCCATGAATAGAATTAAACTAAAATATAGCACAACACCTTCAAAACCGTATAGCAAAATTCCTTGGAAAGCCTCAATACAGCAAGAATGGACAATAATGCAGATGAAGCTGCACCTCTCTCATTTGAGAGAGGGCACAATGCAATCTCAACAGAGCCCTGCCTGTTGTCACAAGTCAAATGGCATCGAGCAATGCCTCTGCCCTATAGTGCACCCGGTCAACACTAAAGGAGTCACGTTGGATCAGAATCACAGACCAGCTAATTGAAATCCTACATGCACACACACACACTAATCCGGCACTATTCGTTTGAAGTGGTCCGATTCAGCTGCATAATTTTTAATCCCCTCTTCAGACTCTTGACACATTCAAAGATCCAAGGAATCAGTCATGTAGCTCAGAATAACACAATGAAAAATAAACTTCAAATGCTCCAGATAATGCAGAAACGATTCTCTGCCTTAAAAGAGCTCTGTTGGAACAATATTAATGATACAATGCGCCATATGCCACATGAATATATTTGGAGGGAAAATATTGATATTTTGATTGATTGATTGGTTTAATATTTTTTTGGGTGAGCATAAAGTCAAAATGTTAGGGTCATAAAACAACTGTCCTGATGTAACAATCGGAAAAAAAAAGAGGAAAAAAAACAAGCCTCATTGAATAAAATTCTTTCAAAATAAATAAATAAATAAAAATATATAGATATTCTCCTAAAAAATTATTAAGTAGTTTGACATAATTTTTTATAATTATTTATATAAAACAATATTTGAACAAAATTGCCTCTGCTTATTAATATTTAAAAAGCTCATACATGCAATACAACCAACAACACAGAAACATGCAGTAAAAAAAAAAACATTAGAGGGATAATTTTATGCTGATTATACATACTTCTCCCCCCAAATGTTTTCTTTTGAATTGCACAAATAACACCAAACAGGTTTTGAATGACATCCGGAGTAAATAATAACAGAATTTTTATTTTTGATCGAACAATCCCTTGTTTTCTCTACAAGTTCTTCATTCATCTGTTTTGCTCCTGTAGAATTGGGTTTAACTGATTAAGCTAGATCATAATGACCTCTGCAATAGCATCTCTTCTCTCCCTCTTGTTTGGTGATCCCACTTCTTGAAACTATATGGGAAAGACTTGAGCTCTATTGTATCTGTCCTACCATAAAATGTCTTAGCGAGTGGGGTGGGTCAAACCGAGGAGGGATAAAATATCTGTGTGGCAGCTGTAGAACACTAAGTGGGTGGGGCATAGGGTAAGTTTGATTCCCTTGAACTTTGGGCCAGCAGAACCATAACAGGATAAAGCAGCAAAGAGGGCTAATTAGGAATGTTCATGAAAGGATTTGCTCCCTCTTTTGTCTTTGGGGCTCAGATGGCAAAACCTCACATTCTCCCAACAAGACATTTACACTCGGAGATCACGGACAGAGTGTGACTGAGTTTAATCAGACGGGGGAAAACACACCCCCAATCTCTGAACTATGAGGCTTTTGTTCATATTTACATGTAAACATCTGCAGTTCAGACATCGTGGGTATATTTAAAGATCACCTGACACCGGAGGAGCTTGTGATTCTGTCAACATACCATGTCAAAGAACATCATTATTAGCATAAATTGCCTAAACATAAGAGCACTATGTCTGTTCAAGGTCTGATTGTGAGAATGATATGGTTGTGAATAAAATATCTTGTTATCATTTCGATAAAAAAAAAAAAAAATCTGTTTTTGCAAAACAGCCAACTTATGGAAAGCCTCCAGCTGTAAAGACAAAACATTCCAACTTAATTTAATTTTGGAAACATGAAACGTTTAAGACGGCAGTTCATCAAAAACATGCCAGTGAAAATCCACTACAATTAGGCATGGGGATTTAAAGCAATGAAAGTGGGACAACAAGGAACAGCGATAAGGTCATGTGCGTCAATCTTAGTCTCTCACAGACCACCCAAATGTGGAACCTATTTCACCTCAACTTTCAGATTGTCATTCTGTAATATCAAAGAATTTCAATGAAATATACAGCATATACAAATCAAAAATTTTTTTATCAAGAAAACTATCCAACTGTCAAAAAGCAAGCAGGTTAAAAGCGCAGGATATGCAATGTGAATTATCCTGAAGAATCCATTCAAGCATTCTCATGGAATGAGAAAGTTGGAAGGAAATGAAAAGCCTCTGGAGGCTGAAGTACTGTATCTGCTGCTGATGCTGAGGAGGGAGACACATACCACACTAGACAACAGCAAGATTGACTGCATACATATGGGGTTCAAAGCAGAATGGCAAAAAGAGCAGTCCAGGCATGTGGATTTTATGCCTTTGGTGTTTTTTTCCACTAAATCACAAATAAGGGTATGATACTCATTCAACATATACAGGCCTCAGGGAGGTAAGATTCCCTAAGAAAAAGAACTACAATTACTTTGTGAGGAAGTAAAAAATGTTCCTTTCCTGTCTAAATCTAAAATCACGTCTTTGTTTATTTATAGTTTATTTTGGTAGGGACATATACAGTGAACATAGATGATCTTCTCGAAGTAATCCCATGTCGGTATCATAGTGTTTATAGCCAAGGCTAATTCGCAACACCTGTCCCTAGAAGGGCTTTTTATATTAAATATTACACTAGATGGATAAAAAATAAACCGTGAATACATTAAACGGTCCAAATAACACATTTGTACGGGAACTTAGATTTATTTCATCTATAGGTTTTTCGGAAATCTTTAAAACCTGAAAATAAACGTTAAAAGCATTAATCAAGAAACTCACATTTTTCTTCAAAGGTTTGGGGTCGGTAAGATTTTTCAATGTTTATGAAAGAAGGCTATATTTATTTGATCAAAATACAAAAAATACAGCAAAAAATAATGTTGTGAAATACAATTACAATTTAAAGCGACTGCTTTATATAATGTATTTTAAAATATAATTTATTCCTGTCATGGCTTCTGAAAATTCAGCTTTGCCATGACTCCAGTCTTTAGTGTCACATGATCCTTCAGAAATGATTCTAATATAATCTGATTTGCTGCTAACAAAAAAATTCTTACCATTATCCATGTTGAAAACTGTTGTGCTGCTTAATATTTTTCTGGAAACCATAATCCATTTTTTCAGGATTTTTGGATGAATGGACATTTCAAAAAAAGAAAATTGAAATACTGTTAAAGTCATTGCAGAATAATCAATGAATGAAAATGCTGAATAAAATGCTTAATTTTATGATATAATATATATTATTACATTGATACTGAACACTGAGGTGAATAAACCTTTCAAATCCTCTGGTTCAAGGTATATTAACAGACTCATACATTTTTATACACTGACAAAGGATTCAGCAGTTTCACTCCAGGGTGCAAAAAGGCCCCCGTAAGACAAATCGGATACATCTGTTCAGTAAAGCATTCAAATGGGGTGCAAGAGCAGCTAATTAGCATCAGAATCTGCCAAAAGCTTCCTAACACCATTCACACAGATTTACACAGGCCTAACTGAGCAAAATCCTCTCCATAATGAATCATGTACATATAAAAAAAAAACACATAGTATATCATGTTGTAAAGTAAAATGAAAATAATGGGGCGTAACGTGCCAAAAAATGAAAATAATGGAATAATGGGGCGTAACGTGCAAAAATAACAGACGCATTAAGAGCGTTGGACGCCTCAGGCGGACTAGCACTGACCCAGTGACAGTGATCTTTGCCTGGTCACTCATGCAGTTAACGCAAAACAAACTTTGCTAAATAATTCAAAAAGAGCATAAGTAATGCACAGCGTTGAGGGATTCTCTCATACGCTCCGATGCACAGCGTTTGTTATGTGCTCAGTCCAATGAGAAGTGTCATTATCCAAAGACCATCAGCCTTTGTCAAGTTCCTCGACATGGTGAGGGGAAACAAAGGGGTCAGATGAAGCCATCGCTCTGTCTTCTGCCTCACCGTCCCCATTGAGAAGGCACTCTGGGTAATGGAGAGTCTGATCAGCACATGGAGCACTGAACCCCCTCCCCCACTACGATGCTTTATAAGACCACTGATGGTCACGCAATGGCAAAAAGGTGGCATGTTCCATGTAAACCACAGTGTTATTTCAAGAAAAAAACATCAAGACTGAATGCAAGCCAATAATATAGCATGTTTTTAACTATTCTAAAGGTAATAAACAAAAAGATAAATCCAGAAACAACACATTACATGTAGCACAGATTCAAAACACACACAAGAGCGACAAGATCTAACGTTCCCGTGACATTCCTTCAGCCAGCATCATAACGTCAGGTAATGACCCTCATCATACTGTACGTCAGCAATAATATAACTCTAAATGCCTACATGCCCTTGTCATTAGAAGGTCTTAAATAACACCTTTTGGTTTTTCTTGGCTGGCCCATCTGGAGAAACACCTGCCCCAGCTCTAACATGTGCTCATAGAGGTGTTCAACTGTTTCTTGGGGTCAGAGGATATGTAAATATGCGGGCCTTCCTGTCACAAGTTTCTTTAAGGGTAAGTATTCACTCAAACCCGTTGTCAGGTGAAGCTAATCCATCAAATGCTAAAAGGATGTCAGATTCCTCCACACAAACAAAGCAGAGGTATTAGAAGGGCTCCATTTTTTTAATATTTATTTATAATATAATTATATTATACATTTGAAATATTTTATTATAAAGCATTTTTAAAACATATATAAATTATATATTGACTCATACAGATACTGTATGTCAAAACAACAACAATAAAAAAAAAAAAATTATTGTGAGGTTACAGTGGAAATTAAAAGGGCAAGTAAAATAACAATAATAATATTGTATTTTGCGAAACTGCAAACAATGACTCAGTATAATGACTATTTAGCGAACAATGACTCTATATAAGTGCTCTTGCTGCTCTTGGGTCAGTCACTATGGCGCTGTAAATGTTTCTGTAAAGTCTTGCACAAAGTGATTTTTTATTAGGTAGCACTTTTAATTAATCATAAACAAATTCTTGCTCTTTGCTGAAAATAAAATCAAGTTTGAACATCTATTCTACTTTATAACAAATTCTACTACAACTACATTCTGTATCTCACATTTACTAAGATTTACCCCTTTGTTTTACACAAAAAGCTCATGATGCAAATCTCTTAGATGTAGAGAAAATAACATATAAGCCTTTCTGCCCCCACTCAGATAAAGTGAACCCAAGAGACCTAATGGACGATAAATCTTGTGCGTGGGTACTACGATTTAAAAAACTAAGACAAATGCATTTTTCACGCTGGTGAGGACCCTTTCATCTCTCAAACATTTTCTTCTTGAATTCATTGTTCTGACCGTGTCCCTTCAACCAAGACTGCAGCCCCACCACAAAATCAGACAGTCTACAGATGGGCTTTAGACACACATCACTGTATAATTCCATTCTTCCTATGCATGTTTGCAGAAGACAATGCATTTCCTTTGCCCCAGACTGGACGAGACTATGGGCTTTACTTTCATTTAACACTGAAAATTGCTTTACAAATGTACTATTATGAATTTGAAACAATATTGAGAACACTTTAAGGTTATCTACATTAACTTTATGCAATAGTCAATTTATTTCTTTATTCTCTATTTATTCTTTACTGTATTATTATACATTTAAATTATAAATGTTAATATTATTTCAAGCATTACGATATAATATTAACTATCAATATTAGCTATCAATGATATAGATTATATAAATGATACATTAAAAATAATTAAATTATACATAATAATATAAATAATAATTAGAAGTAGTAGTAGAAGTAGTTGTTGTAGTATGAACAACAATAATAAATGTGATTAAATAAACATTTACACCTAGATTAATAAATGCTATAAATATTGTTGATTATTAGTTCATGTTACCTATGCATCAACAAATGCTAATGTACAGAATATTACTACAAAGCATTCCCATGATATTTATATATATATATATATGAAGAAAATGACAGTATGAGTCTATTTTCTTTCACTTTGCATTGTCTGAAATGGTCCCAGTCGTTGTGATGTCATCAGGGCTTTCCCGAGAAAGCGCTTTCCACTTCAGTGGAAATGTTTTCTCCTATCTGATATCAAAGGAAGCTCGGCTCATAAGTAACCCAATGGATTTCCTTTCACTGCTAAGAATATTTCGCACTGTGCCTTCCTCTTGTGTCCTTGGCTGCCTGTGTTGAGTCTGTACTCTACACAGACTACAGATAAAAATGCGTTTCACACAATCGTTTGCACTAAAAAAAAAAAAAAAAAAAAAAACTGACTGTGGAAATAAGCATGGAGTAATTTGTCTTCTCCCCCACAATGCAGGTGCATTACAGCTAAGTGAGATGAAGCATCTTCCCTATAAAGAGAAAAACAGCAGTCTGGGCTACATTTTCTTAAAAAGGTCATTGGAATGAGAAGACGTGATTTGCCTAGTCAGTCAACATTAATCATTGGCTGTAAGCCAAAAAACATTAAACAAACATTTTTTACATTACATACGGTATAATACTATCAAGGAATGCAGTGACCTACATATTGCATATCTAATACAAAGCTACATTAAGATCGCCAGAGAACAAATGGAAATAACCAATGTATCTGTACACACCATGAATGAACCACTCCTACAAGCACGGCAAACACAAAGCAGCACACAAAGCTCCATCAAGGCAGGGGATCATATCAAATTCATAAAATCACTGCACATGCTCTGCTGTATCCATGCACCTGCTGCATATTTTAATATGAAATATAATAGATCCATTGCTGTGCATATATTCACACTAGTGGATGCAAAAGTGCTTTAATCCTGATTAGTTCCATATAACACAATACAAATACATGACACTGAACAGTGGGCAGGGAGGGTAATTCCTGACCTTTCATGAATGCAGTGCATGACAGGTCGCCACTAGCATTTGACAGAACGTCAAAATACACACATTTAACGAGCATGGAAGATAACTCGCTCATTTGGCCAGCACTGTGTTTAAGACATGCACAGTGTAATTTACAGAGATGAATTTGTATGTTTTATTGCATAGTGTAAAATATTAATAAAAATGTGCAACTGTTTGACAGGACGGCCATTTGTTTAACATTTGAAAATGGCATTGTCTTACTTTTGCACACCTTATAGTTTAGGCTATAAGTTAACACCATATTTACACTATTATTCAACAAACTACATGTCAAAAACATTTATTTAAAAAGTAAAACTTTAAATAATAAAAAGCCAGAACTGTACTGTAAAAAATACAGTGATGATACAAGAATTATGCCATAGTATTTTGCTGACTGTAGCCTATAATTTATAGTTCCTATTTGTTCACTAAACTATATAATGTAAATACACAAACATATTTAGCTAGTCTGTTTGTCCATGTAAAATGTACTGATAATAACACAGAAAGCTAACATAATAAAAGGCCACATGATAATTTACAGTTAACCAAAATGCCTCTTCAGCAACAGTAGTCAATAGTAATATGAATACATAGCAGTGTTGGTTACCCACACAAAGACAAAAACATCAGGCTATCATACAACACTTCAATAATGCAATAAACTTGAACTAAATAACCTACAACGCAACATAAACTCTACAATATAATGTACATAAATAAGAAGAAACTAACTTCTTAAATAAAATCTAAACAAATGTGAAGGAAATCATGGGAATGTCTCATCCCCCATAAATAATAAACTAATTAAAACTAACTAATAAAAAGCATATTTGAAAATAAAAACATATTGCCTTTTAAATATCCATGCATTTTTACTTCTAAAACATTTTTACAGTAAAATTACACATTTTAAAACGTATGATTTTGTCGTATAATTCATAAATAAGTAGCCTATAGCCTCCCCCTTTTTCTTTTTTACATTCTTCTAACATTGTGTAGCCAAAATCTTCTTCACTGTAACCACTGGAAGCGTTTATCTCGTGAGTGCGTTTCAGCTAATTGATTATAATGCAAGCGTTCTGGTTTTGACGCAACGCTGTCAAACAGTCTGCGGCTGTTATTTACTAATGTTTACTATCTTTCGAATGTGGTTTGGATCAGAGAGGTACAGTAAATTACAAGCATTTCACACCAAAAAAGGTAAAAAAGCACTCTTATAGGGATGAAAATAGGTCATTTGGGTGTGCTCTGTCATTAATCCAATCGCAGCAGGTCAAATAAAAAGGTTAGGCTACTTACCGAAAATGATTCAAACGACCGTAGTCAAACTTTTATCACGGCAGAATTATCCTTGTATGGCAAGATTCGAAGAAAGTCATGTATATCAATAGTGTCCTTTCAGTTGTCTGTACTCATGACACGTCCGAGCTGAATCTCTGTGAACTCAAAGGTTCCTAAAAGGCGGATGAGACGCTCGGCTGCGCCTATCAGAGGTCGAGAGGAGGCGCATCCCGATGGATCCACACACACACACACACACACACACACACACACACACACACACACACACACACACACACACAGTAGCCTACTGAGTTTTATACACGCTACTTGAAGCCATGACTAAAAAAATCTGGTATTGCAGATTGGTTATAAGCACATGTCCACTGCCTATCAATATATTTTTATTTTAGGCTACTTTAGTGTACATCCACATTTGATCTATCAGAAAAACGTGATATCGATAGTTATGTTTTAAAAGTCTTTTTGTGCATAATGGACGCGTGAATTGACTTCAATCGCATCTGGTGCTAAAAACGCTGTGTGCATTTTTGATGGCCAAAAATGCTGTCTAGATTGGCAGTTCACTAGCTTTTGAAACAGAATCTTTTTAGTGGGCCCTCTGCTGGTGATTAAAACACAGTAAATGTCAAATCAAACACTTCCTCTCAGTGAGCCACAACCAAATAGCTTAATTTTTGACAAAACAGACTAATAATTGGTTATAATAGCATTCATATGTATATATAAATATCTAAATATAATTAGTAACCTTACCTGAAACAATTTGATTAATCACAAGAGCTAAAAGCCTTCCTTCAAGGGACTTTTTGGTGGGTCTTAAAGTAGCCTATATGTGACAGTCGAAAATATATATTACTTGTTGGTTTGTTGCTATTTAGTGTTGTGGGAGAAACAAAAACCAAGAAAGCCTTTTAGAGCAAAAGTACCCTAAGAAGATAACAGATCTATGACCAGATAATTCACATTTACACCCATTATGATGTATATTCAAAGTAAAAAGAGGAACACTTTTTTTTACCTGCTTAACAATTTCAGTAGCATATACCAACCAGATCAGGTCTGAAGGACTTTGTGTTTGGTGTTCAAGTAGGTCACGTAAATCTGCAAGTAAACATTTTTTGTGAGGACTCTATGGGGCTGAGGAGGTGGGGGGTGGGGGGGTTGAACCGTAAACCAGGGAGCATCACAGACCCCCCTGTCGTCACCGTTGTGCCTTTGAGCAAGGCCCTAAACCCTGCAGGTAGCTTCAAGAGGACTGTCTCTGTAATTTGTGCACAGTGATCACTTTGATTAAAGCATCAACCTCACACACTATATCAAGTATGCTCGCAGTAAATATGCCTTGCTTAACTTGTTATTAACTAATTGTGTGCTAAACCTCCAAATATTATATTCACTGATGTCATGAATCGGTTGTAATATGCTTCATGTCACAAAAATCCAAAATGTTTCCCCAAGGGCAACAATTACCAACTCAAAGACAGAGAGCCTGATGAAATGTGACATGTGTGGCATGCAGCAAGACAAGCTGTTGACAATTTTCTCAATACAAGAATTGATAATAAATGAAATTACAATTTGAAATAACTTTGAATATTGTTATTTGAAATAATATAAATAAATAATAATATAAATAAATTAAATAGGTAAAGGATTTGTCAGCAATTGGCTCTCTTTTTCTGTGTGTAGCCTGCAAAGTATTGATGATTATGCAATTAAAGATTTGGTGTTTTGAAGACAACTGACGTCCTCTGGAAAATCTATGGGGCCCTAAAATCATTAACATAAAAGTGTGAATAAATCCTTCATATAGCTACTTAAAAGCCTGTGTCTAAAGATCAACTTCAAAGCCAGGAACCTTTGCACAGGATGAGGGTTTGATTTGTAGTGAGCGGATTTCGACAGCAGTGAGGGAAGCCTCTGCCGTTTTAGGGAAGTGCAGAGAGATTGATGCCAGGAGTAGATCATGAGGTGAGATCAGCCATGTAAATACAGTGTTTTCATATACAGTAGTTTACTCACTATACATCTCTCATTTTGAATGGAAGTACCATAGGACACAATACAAAAATCTAGTTAGCTGGCTAAATAGACAGACCCAAATTCAAACAGATAGTAATGGATGTTCAAAGTTTGCTTAGTATACTTTGCTTCGGCAGAAGGAACATGTACATCTCCATACATGAATTTGCTTTCTGACAGGGGAGGCTGAGATAGTGTCCACATGTCAGATATCACTGGAACAGCCTGACATTAGGAGAAAAGAGCATCAGCACTATGTACAAATTTTGCGCATGACTGGATTCCGCTTGAAGTTTAAATCTAAAATCAGCAGTTCAGCCATAATTACAACCTCCTCCTGTAGGGTCAGATTTCATGTAATGGAGGTGCAGCGTCTCGCTGGTATGCAGAGCCACGAGATAAGGATTATTTGACTACAGGTTGAAATGAACAGTGAATAGCAGAGAAAGAGGAGTTCACAAAGACACTGGAGAAACAGGGAAGGCAAATAGTTCGATCTCAATTTTACTTGCACACTTTTGGCATAACACACACACATATATACACTCACCGGCCACTTTATTAGGTACACCTGTCCAACTGCTCGTTAACACTTAATTTCTAAGCAGCCAATCACATGGCGGCAACTCAGTGCATTTAGGCATGTAGACATGGTCAAGACAATCTCCTGCAGTTCAAACCGAGCATCAGTATGGGGAAGAAAGTTGATTTGAGTGACTTTGAACGTGGCATGATTGTTGGTGCCAGAAGGGCTGGTCTGAGTATTTCAGAAACTGCTAATCTACTGGGATTTTCACGCACAACCATCTCTAGGGTTTACAGAGAATGGTCCGAAAAAGAAAAAACATCCAGTGAGCAGCAGTTCTGTGGGCGGAAATGCCTTGTTGATGCCAGAGGTCAGAGGAGAATGGCCAGACTGGTTCGAGCTGATAGAAGGGCAACAGTGACTGAAATAATCACTCGTTACAACCGAGGTATGCAGCAAAGCATTTGTGAAGCCACAACACGCACAACCTTGAGGCGGATGGGCTACAACAGCAGAAGACTCCACCGGGTAACACTCATCTCCACTACAAATAGGAAAAAGAGGCTACAATTTGCATGATCTCAACCAAAATTGAACAGTTGAAGACTGGAAAAATGTTGCCTGGTCTGATGAGTCTCGATTTCTGTTGAGACATTCAGATGTTAGAGTCAGAATTTGGCGTAAACAGAATGAGAACATGGAACCATCATGCCTTGTTACCACTGTGCAGGCTGGTGGTGGTGGTGTAATGGTGTGGGGGATGTTTTCCTGGCACACTTTAGGCCCCTTAGTGCCAATTGGGCATCGTTTAAATGCCACGGCCTACCTGAGCATTGTTTCTGACCATGTCCATCCCTTTATGGCCACCATGTACCCATCCTCTGATGGCTACTTCCACCATGTCACAAAGCTCTAATCATTTCAAATTGGTTTCTTGAACATGACAATGAGTTCACTGTACTAAAATGGCCTCCACAGTCACCAGATCTCAACCCAATAGAGCATCTTTGGGATGTGGTGGAACGGGAGATTCGCATCATGGATGTGCAGCCGACAAATCTGCGGCAACTGTGTGATGCCATCATGTCAATATGGACCAAACTCCCTGAGGAATGCTTCCAGCACCTTGTTGAATCTATGCCACGAAGAATTGAGGCAGTTCTGAAGGCAAAAGGGGGTCCAACCCGTTACTAGCATGGGGTACCTAATAAAGTGGCCGGTGAGTGTATATATATTGACAAAAAATATAATTTAAATGAACGAGGCGGAAAATTTTAAGCGGTATAACATAATGAATGTGTGGTATTATGTGAGGCCCTGCTCTAGGGAAAAGATTTGAAGCTGTATTATGCTAATACTCTCTTTAGAAAGACCACATACTGTAAATAAATCTAGGATCCGCTCTAGAACTTCTACATTCCTTAAGCTCGTCTGAAAATAGAGCTGCTATAAACACACTGGAGAAGGTAACAAACAGATTAAACAGCCATTGTCATTTGTGCCTCGGGCTGTACAGCTGCAAACCAACACCGGTAGTCATTATAGCCCTGAACGCTCTCGTAGGAACAATATATGGAATGTGTGTTGAGATTTGTGATGGAGATGATTCCAGTTCAGGATTTATTCTACTTTAAAATTTACTTCCTGCTTTCCAAGAAAAAAAACATGACATTCACACATTGAAGAGCTGACAAGTCATTACTATTACTCATCATAGCTAATGCTATTTACCTCCAGAGGGGAATAACACACCTGGTATGTCCTCTTACCTGTCACCAGACGTCTAGTTGAGTTGGTTGGCATGCGAGAGGCACATGATCATCTCAAACTGAATGAACGGATGGGCTTTGATGATGTGTACTATTGGGACGGTGGTGAAGGCATTAGTGCCTCCGGCATGCTTCAATCATTCCCGCTGGTCTCTTCAAGGAGCAACCATCCTTCCTCAACACATCAATCATTTCTACCGAATGAGACAAATGCCCATCTGTAAAAGAGGATTTAGCCATGAAATGCTGGTAGCAATTCTGCATTCCTACTTCTAACATCTTATGCCACTTCTTTCCCCTCTGCTTTCATCTACAGTCATATCTGACATTTGCTTTAGGTGATTTTTGTTGTTTTGGGGTCATGAAAAGTCACATTACATTGTAATGTCAGTCATTTACTCAGCCTCATGTAATCCCAGTCTAGACTTTCATTTGTCTGCAAACAAAAATTAAGATATTTTTAAATATTCTCTCTTTTTGGTCATCAATGGAAAGTCTTTGCAATTAACCTTTTCAAGCTTTAAAAAGTAAATAAACAGATTGTTAAAGTAATCCATATGTATTTTGTGGTTTAATTCAAGTCTTCTGAAGAGAAATATATATGCTTTATATGATGAACAGATTTAATTTAGGCTTTTATTCATATATAAACATTGATCAATGCACATAGAGCACATTAAATAACGGACGCTTGCTTGACCACGAGAACCAATGAGGTTTCATTTCTGGAATTTTGGAGAACCAAAAGTCTTTAACAAATTGAATGTGGGAGGGACAATGAAGCATTTAGCTGAATTTTAGGTTCTTAGGCTTTAGCTGAAATTAATGCTTAAATTGTCCTTTTTCCCTCCTCAAAAATGTATTTGAGATTAGTTGTTGAATACGGTAAAATTCCATTATGCCACGCAGCAACAATCTGCATTCAAATTCTATTCCTGGTCTTTAAATGTTTGGTGAGAGAGGGTCAGAAGGGGCCAAGTATGTACTTTCCATCAGCCCTAAGTTATTTTTTCTTCATGTTGAAAGGTTTGTTGGCAATGCAGGGGGTGTTAGATCTCAGCAAGTCTTCAGACTTTACAGAAACTGCTCTTCACATGTGCTTAAAGATCACAGAGTAAGATACACCTGTCCTCTTTCGTCAGCATTGTAGCACCACTCACACAGAAGTCGCTTTCAAACCAAACAGCTTTCTGCTGGTCAGCACTGTCAACTTGCATGACCAACTTCAGATCGCTAGGATTCCTATTGAAATTGGCTAGACATCGGTAAATGTGACAACACTTTAAAAGACAATTTATTGATGCTGCCTATACCTTCTGTAATAATCTTCAAATCAGGAATGTGCCTTGATGAACAAAAATGCCGCCTCTGCAAGCAGCTCCCTAAATTTTGGAAGAAAGCAATTGTTTGTTACTTCAGTCTCAGTCTTTCTTAGTGTTCATTTAAAAGGTTGCAAGCAATAAACTATGAGGGCCACTGCTCTGCATTCCATCAAAATAACTTCTCGGCCATTGGTATTTTTATCCTCCCATGACTAAGTGCCACCGAGGGTATACATAGGGCTGTCTGAGGTCTGGTTCAACCAGGTTTCTGAGAGGTCAGATCCTCATGGAGAACAAAATCTCTCTGGAAACACTGTCGGCTGCCAATTAGTGCAGTGATCTCTGCCCCTGAAGTGGAATGTTAAGCTCCGCTGGCCGTCACACAGCATATACACAAGAGGACAATACAGCCGGCTGACTCATTCGGATTACAGGACAGGTCCTATGATCAAATGCAGCCAGTGTTGTTTTGAGATTACCACAGAAGGGTTGTCCAATGAGGGAATTTGCGTTCAATGGAACTTTCGGGTTTGTCAAGAGTCCTTGCTGTAGAGAAAGCCTTTTCTCATTGCATTTTCATTTCTTTTTTTTAAATTTCATTCTCAGCAACTAAAGACGTAGAGCAGCTGCCAAGCGGTAATGGCCGGATGCTTGCAATATCAGAGCTATACTTCCAGATTTATGCCAAACCTTTTCAGAAAATACAACGCCAAATACACTTTGTAGTAAAAAAAATAGTATAATGATTATTAAAGCTCTATGTTCTTATCTTAAGATAAGATTTTATTGATTGCTTTTATTTTCGTTTCTCAAGATCATGTGTATTGCTGCCAATCACGAGTCGACTTCCTTAACTAAGAACACGATTATTGAAGATGCCTGTGAGGAGACATCATCAATCACCAGACTTCAATAACACAAATTTATGTGGCGCCACCATAAAAAACAAGAGCAGGAATGAAGGTTGTTCATTGTTTGAGCGTATCAAATGCCATTCAGTAAATGAATGTTGATTTTGTACTACTTTTATGACGTAAAATTTTACAGTCACTCTTATGACCAAACGCATCACTGGATAATCCAATAATTCATTAATCAAATCACGTCAATTTTCTTTTTGATTAATAAGAATGTATGAGGGGACTTTCCAATGAGTTCTAAATGTCTTCCTTTAAAATCTAGTGACATTTTATTGCAGGGAAAATATAGGAAATACAATGGTCTAATTTTTTTTTGTATAAAAGAGATTATCAGCACCAAAAATTTGAGTGAACATTTATATTAATTAGAAAATAATAATTAAAAATTAGTTTAGGAAATAAATAAATCCTTAAAATAAATTTAGAAATGTAAGAATTTTAGAAATTTTATATCTATTAATATATATATTTGTTTTTATAGTATTCTAAAAACCGGATGATCATGTTCTCCAGCATGATTTAAAAATGTTTTGGAAGCAAGAAAATCTGTTTCAAGGAGATAACATAAAGTAGGTTCCAAACGTGCTTATTGGCTTAATGACCTTTATAACATTTTAAATACTTCTTAATCACTCAAAATATTTTTTACTTTCATTCGAATAAAACTTTTTGGGTGTACATTTGAACAATTACATAATAAAGCATGGCATGCTACTATATTTTTTACTTAATCATGAAGTCTTTCGGTTGGCTAACATGCTCACAGTAATGCATCTGGATGGATAAGAGCCATAAGCTCTGCGCCGCCTTGTTTTCACAGATTGAGTTCTGAATACTAAAGACACAGGCGGTGCAGATGAGAGCAGCAGCACTGATACTGTTTTTCTCAATGGGAGATCAATGACTCTTCAAAGCCTGAAAGTGACAGACTCCAACTCTACGCCTAATAAAACCAGAACAAAGACAGCCAGCAGCCAGAGCAAACAGCACACACGGCGAGACAGTCAGCAGAGCAGGAACACACACACACACACACACACACACACACACACTCACACACTTTAACTTCATAAGTCAGTGAAGCAGCTACACAGAAACCAAATCCCATTTCCTCTGCAACCATTTTAGAGGAAGAGCCATATGTCATGTTTGGTTTGGAGAATGAAAACCCCTCATTATTCCGGACAGCAATGATATTAATGGTCCACGGCTTTGTGTCCCACACTGAGATCCTCTTGGGAATGTTTTTATTGTTCTCAGAGCTCTTTGGGGGGTGGGGGGGAGGCAGTTGCTCTTTTGTACTGTTCGAGGTTCAGCTCGCTCCTCTAAATTGAAACCTGGGCCGTCTCATGTGAAAAGACAGAACTGTTCTCAGATCACCGTTGAAAGAATCTTAAAAACGTAGCCCTGCTGCTCTCATACAAAAAGCACAGCGGTATGTTATAGATTAAAGAAACGAGGAGCCGTTTACACACTCAATCAATCCAATGAAAGTAAACAAGACTATTTATCATAACTGACCGTCATGGAAAGCAACACGGTCTCACGGTAAGGTTTTACAGACACAAAAAATTGGTTACAAGTCTCTAGCTCTAGTTTGTATTAATTTCTTTATATAAATAAATATTTTTAATGGATATTTCAGCTCATTTTTAGTCCAAATGAAATAAACAGAAGTCGCAACAGATTTATCCTCCATATTGTGACAGTGAAACAGATTATCGAAAAAAAGAAATTTACAGCAGGACTTGGTTCTATCTAATGGTTGTTGATTGAATGGTGGGAGATCTGAATGTGAGCTTGCAGTCGATCGTAAGAAAAGGTTTAAGTGGACTAAATGATTGGAGAATTACGGCATATGTCACCAGAGAGAAGCCTGACATTTCACTGGAAAATCGAGTTATGACATTTTGATTAAAAAGTAAAATTGAAACATGCACGGATGAATCATTCACAATAAGATCAATAACATGCATTTCGAGAAAAGTCAGTAGCATAATAAGTGAACATGGAATATTGGTGCATGGACATTAGTTAAATAAGGTCACATTTTTATTTCTTTAAGGTTTTTGGGACAAAAAAAAATGCTAAGAAAAATGATGACAGAGTTTGCAATAGTCAAATCTGAATAACCCAAAATATAGTTAATTAATTAGTGCTTTTCCTGTATGTGATGCAGGTGCATGTTCTCAAAGCTTTGACATCCAAAAATCTCTGGATCTCTTTTAGAGACATTCGCATTGTTTAGAAAACTAGAACAACACATCCAGCGTCCTCTCATTGCTGTGCTTGGCCTGTGTGACAGAATCTGGGAACAGAGCCACAGGACCATCCCACATAGAGACATCCAATGCTCAGTGTGAGCCTCAATTTGCTCAATACAAATCCAGTGAGGCAGCATAAGTGAAATCCACTGCTTTAATTTAGCTGCTAAATGCTACTTTGCTATAGCCGTCTGTTTTTCGGTCCGATTTAGCACATCATTCGTAGCAGTCGTCACAAGCCGTACTAGTACTCCATTGACAGATCTCCCGGAGACAACTGGCTGTTGTCTCACTGAATCCATTAAAGAGTTAGGTTGTGCTGGTTAGCACTTTCCAGTTAGTTAACCTCTACTGGTTGATGCTGTAACTACAACATATGGCTGCAAAATGCATCCACTGATGGACATTCAAATGCATTTGTGTTTTCTGACAGAATAAAATTGTTTACGAGCAACATATAAGTCACAAATATTTAATTATATTATATTAGATTTATCAATGTCCAACTGTTTTTGAAGGGAGTCAAAAAGCATAAAAATGGACTCCAAATAGTCACTAGTGCTCATCTTCTTCTTGTGGTGCCACTCCAGGCTGATGAGTCACAGATCAATCATGAAAACATCAGTGAGCACATGAGCAAAGACGGCAGATTTCGAATCATGTTCTTCCAGGGAGTCCTGCAACATCCTGCCGTTGAGATGGATGGGAATGCCAACAGATAGCTTTCTCCAGCATGATATTACTGTGAACTTAATGAAAACATACATCTAACTGTATTAATATTCCAGTGTGGATGATGTCTCCTAGGCTTCATTCACTTGTAGTGTTGTTTATCACCAAACAAGTTCTCCTGACTGAGGATCACAACGGTAACAGTCCAGTGAGAGCCGGGATCAGCAGGATCACAGTATCCCAGTCCCTGAAAGTGGGTGCTGCTGAGCTGTGGGTTTGTCTCGGAGAAAACACTGCATTACTGTGATTGGTCGGCAGCTCTACGTTACAAACCATCCCTTCACAGCAAGATACACACTCCTGCAACACAGAATCACAAGTGAATACAATTTTTGTACAAGAGATTACTGTATGTATGTAGGCTACTATGTTGCCATGTATTCAGTACAATGAAGAGTGGATACTCACATGGTGTGTATTTTTGTGACGTCTACAGCCGGCTAACTGGCATTCTTCATGCACTGCACATCTTTTGGTAACAAACTTTGTCTTCCCATGATGGTAGAAGTGATGTATTGTCATACAGTACTGGGTATCTATAAATGAAGGAACGGGATATCAGGAATAATCTTTATCTAGAGACAAGGTCTGAGAGCGTTGGGTTTGTGTTTTGTAAACTCACTCTGAGGGCACCACACATCTTCTGCCCAGCGGTTACAGCCGTAGTTGTCTGAGGCCTGTTCACAGGTGAAGCACTTGAAACTCTTGGGAAACGGGGTGGCTGTACAGACATGAACACTGGGTTATTGCTATAAAGTCACAGTTATGGTAATGCTTTATCATATGATAACATTCATGTCAACAAACATGATTACATTATTGCTTAACAGGTCACTGGTTAATGTTTGGGGTCGGTAAGATTTCTTATGCTCACCAAGGCTGCATTTATTTGACCAAAAATACAGTAAAACAGTAATATTGTGAAATATTGATCACAATAGATAACTGATTTAAGCTTCATCTTCATATTTTCTATTTTAATATGTAATTTATTCTTGTGATGGCAAAGATGAATTTTCAGCATCATTACTTCAGTCTTCAGTGTCACATGATCCTTCAGAAATCATTCTAATATGCTGATTTGCTGCTTAAGAAACATTTCTTAATATTATCAATGTTAAAAACAGTTGTGCTGCTTAATAATTTTGTGGAAACTGTGATACTTTTTTTTCAGGGTTCTTTGATGAATAGAAAAGCAAAATATTATAAATGTATTTACTGTTGATATATTTAATGTGTCCTTAATAAATAAAAGTGTTAATTTCTTTAAAAAAAATATCTTACTCATCCCAAACTTTTGAACAGACACACTCACCTTCTACAGCAGGCATGAGATTGTAGAAGTCAATATTGTCACTTGCCACCAAATCAACAAGAAGCTGAACAAGAACAGTGACTAAAGCCAGATCTGCTGCCATGTTTAAAACACTGATAGTGACACCTAAAATAAACGGCAAAAGATATGGTAAAGTCTCTGAACATTTGACTTCCCGTAATTGTCCTCATTTATATTTTGTTAAGCACCTCAATATTATAACCATTAGCATGGATTGGGCAAATACACATTAGCATCTAGAGCTTAAGCATGATAAAGAGAAACCATATCTCCATGGTAAGAGGCCAATGAATGTTGACTGGAATATGATGAGCATAAAAAGAACACTGAAATTATTTTATGCAGATTGTGCATGTAGATTGATCATCTACAATCATCTTGTTTTGTTCAAAAAGTAATTTACAAAAAGATCTAAGATTGATGCCTACAGCTATAAGATAACCCACATTTTCAGTCATATTAATCATAATTTCTTTTAACAGAATAATGACAAAGCACAAATGCCTGACCAAACAGGACAGAATTGTAGGTGATGGATGGTTTAACACATTAGTCCATTAATTATAGCAAAGGCTCATATTCTGGAGAACAACCTACTGTATGAATTCTAATCATCCAAACTGCATTTATTTCATGCATTATTCAGTTTACTGAATGCACCAGAGTCACTAATATATCCATTTGCATAAAGCCCTCTGGCTTCAGTTGCAAGTACCTACATTTTTTTTTTTTTTACAATCCACAATCCAGCATAAGGCCTTATAACTGATGACTAGGGACTAAAGTCTAATGTCACCCACATTTTTGAAATGTCTTGCACCTGCCCCTGGCATTTTAAGACGCAGTGAGACACATTGACCTCAGAGGTTAATCATTAAGGCTGAACACATTCTCTGAGGACATTAACATGCTCTAGTGCTTGTTTCCATCAGTGTTTAGTTACGTAGCATTGACAATTTCATTCTGCGACGGACATTAGACTAGTGTTTTCACAAGTAACTTATTTCCAGTCTGAATTAACATGACACTCAATCTGTGAAACATGTGGTAAACAAGTTTTTTAAATAGAATTACAATCTGGAATATGAAGGCCTGGTTTCACAGACAGGGCTTAGATTAAACCAGGATTAGGCTTTAGTAAAATTAGCACATTTAAGTAGGTTTTCTAAATGTACCTTTAAAAACCAGGTGTGCATCTTGACACAAAACAATTTTAATATTTGAACTGATATGTCAGTGCAAGTTTCTTTCAGACAGCTCAAACTTGCATTTTATTCTGTGAAATGAAGTTGAAATTTCTTATTTAACGTGACTTAAGTTCTCCGCATTAAATCACACATCTTAGTACACAGAAATCCACAGGCTCTATTTCATCTCTAGAAAGCATATGGTTTTAAAGCAAACAGATGAGTGTCATTAATCTTGTGGCAGTGACAATCTACTCCTGAGGGTCTCTAGCAGAGTAAAGAGAGATCACACATATAGAATGACTGACAGCACAACAGCAATCAGCTATACTGACCCAGAGGTTAAAACACAGAAAGGGACCTGCGGTCTGAAGCCTTTCAGCTCCCGACGTACGTGCTCTTAGGTCATAGACCAACCAGCGGACATGTAGGGACTTAAAAGCAGTTCATTAAGAGTGAAGAGCGTAAAATGGCCATTTGCATGCATCTTTATGTTGGCATATTTATGCCGAATATAAACCCACACAAACACACACTCATTTTATAGGCAAAGATTGCTGGTGTTTTAGATCAAAACTGTTGTCTACTTTGATATTTAAACTCATTCCTTGAAAGTAAATGTCTTGAAGTGAACGTGATGTAAATGAGCTCTAGAGTGCAGAACCTCAGAGGCCTGATGATTGCTTCAGTGATCTGTGAAGATCCCTGAATAATCACAACTTTTAACATAGTAACTTCTTCTAAAAAACATTTGTGAGAGACTAACTTCTGATTAATATTTATAATTTACAGTGACTGATGCTAACTAAAAACTCACTTGTTAATTAGACCAAATTTGCAAAAAAAAAGAAAAGAAAAAAAAAAGCCAGGACTTTTAAAAATACGTATCCAATACAAATATAATGCAAGCAAAATACACTTAAGTCACACAAAACATGAAGAAACAAAGGCTTACCTTTTGTCTGTAAAGTGGAAAGCTTATACACAACGTTACATGGCAGGCAGACAGATTCCCCGAGTCAATGTGCGGAGACTGCTGTCTTGACTGAGACTTTCAAAAGGAAAAGGAAAGAGAAAGCTTAGAAGTCATTTTCCATTTCAGCTCTCTCACACACAACAACAGAAAAGAGACCACCGACCCCAACCTCCTGACAACCCCCGCTTCTGATTGGACAGCAGGTGCATTGTGGGGGCGGGACCTGTAGCCATTGTGTGAAGTCAACAGTGTAGTGTCAAGCCAGTCTAGCCCATGTAATTAGCATTCACACAAACGCACTTAGCACACACCCGATCCTCATAACCTCTGGAAGACCAAGAGCCTCAACAAAAAAACACAGTTAGATTAACTGTACTTTCCTCAATACACTTCATGAGTGAATGAGTGCATTGATTTTTGCTTAAGCTGCAGAGATCAATATTAATATCACTAAAGATATTAGGAGCTTTATGGTCTTGGAGGGGGGGGGGTTCTTATGCATTTATTTGATGAAAAATACAGTAAAACAGTAATATTCTGTTAAATATTAAATTACCTTTTTTATTTTAATATATTTTAAAAAGTAATTTATTCCTGTGATGGCAAAGCGGAATTTTCAGAAAACATGATTCTTCAGAAATCATTCTAGCATGCTGATTTGGTGCTCAAGAAACATTTATTATTATTATCAATGTTTATAATGGTTGTGCTGCTTTATATTTTTGTGAAAACTGTGATGCTTTTTTCAAAAAAGAACAGCTTTTATTTAAAAGAGACATCTTTTGTAACATTTATAAATGTTTTTAATGTCACTTTTGATTAATTGAATGTGTCCCAAACTTTTCTACTTGTATTATACGCCGCCTACTTAGACAGGCAGTCATTTATCATATCATGAATAAAGCTGTTTATTTCGGAACCTATACAAGCATCACCATGTTTAAACCTTCTGTCATGCACAGGGTTAGGTGGGGAGGATAAATGATTGCATTTAATCCAGGACTGCTAATACGTGGAAATGAGCAGTGATCACCAATTATATCGGTCTCTTTTTTAAACCTCAAGGGGGATTTACCTACTGTAAACATATTTTGATTGAATTATATACAGTTAAGTTGCAAAAATATGTAATACATCCCAATCTAATTATGTTTGCAACATAAGTGAATCTACAATCAGAGCTATATAACTGATAGCAGCACCAAAAGCTCTATGAAGAGCTGCATTAAAGCTGTCAGAGAAATGAGGAAAAGACAGCTGAGAGTGAACAAATCACATCTATACCACAGTAACTCAAGATATAGGAGGCTTCATATGTCACCACTGATTCTCTCGTGCAAAATGCTGAATAAAAAGAAAATATGACCAGTAAATTCAGATACACTTTTCTTTGTAAAATATATTATGGCTGTCTGCCAGCCCCCATAAAATAGCTGCACGTGCAATATCAATGAAATATGATACAGTATTGCTCATTTGATATCTTGAGTTCTAGCTGTCCCTCACGGCTGTCACAGTAAATATACAGCTGTGAAATCTTCAAGTCTTGTGTAAATATCACACCACAGTGAGTTTTAGTGCATCCTTTGAGCTTTATTTAAGCCTGATGTGCTGACAGGGTTAGAATTACAGGAATGTTCCCAGACTAACCAAAGCTTTTAAAAATTCCTCAAATTAATGGTGGATCATCCTTTGAATATCCAAATAAAACACTTGCGATAGTCTCAAACACATTCCTTAATATTTCACAACTGCCTTTTGGAAATGAAAAGTTTTTATGTCCTTCAGTGAAGGTTTTGCGCTTTTTGTCATGGCATTCTTTCTATCATGCGTGTAAAAAAATGAAAAGCTCTTTAAAACACATTTAGGTGGAGAACGGAAACTGCCCACTGTCTCGCCTCCAGGGAAACGATCTTCCACAGTGATGATTTTGAAACAAAGAGACTCAACAGGATTTGAAAGCAACGAATCAGGGACAAATTGTAACTTTATTCAGTTAGTCTTAGAACTAGTCAATTCACTATTCATGAGCCAGAAAATGTGTCATAATATTTATAAAAGTAAATAATTTGCTTTGAATGGAGATGTATATTATCTTAATATAGCCTACTGAAAGAGACAAAGCCCCGTTTACACCTGGTATTAAGATGTGTTTTGGTCGATCGGATCACAAATAGACGAGGAAGACACATTTTCATGACGCATTCTCATTAAAAAATCATTTACAAAAAAAACCCATAAAAAATCCCCCAAAATTATATATTTTTTTTGTATCTTTACGTTCGTTGTAAAAAAATAGACAGTGTGAACGCTAAACAAACTAGGAATAAATATATCATTATCTTTTTTGGTCAGGGCCAAAAGAACCAAGAGAACCGAACTACAAGTCTGGCTAGCGCGCTTCCCATAATGTTCATGCGTTAGGTCAGTAGGCGGAGAGTAGGCGTTCTTTTGTGGCTGTTCAAACACATTCGACCAGATGAGCCTCTACACTATGAAAGCAATCAGGTCAATGCGGTTTCGACTACCTCTGGAAGTGGTCGAAAGTGGACAAGGTCAAAACATTTTAGACCCCGTTTACACATGTATTTAGCGTCGTCCACTTGTGATCGGATTATAGGCTACCACGTGTAAACAGGCCCGATAATAGTAAAACTACCAGTGGCTTTTGATGATAAATAAATCATTTTCCGAGGCTCAAGGCTTTTCAGAGAAACAGACTCCATAATTCTTAAAGGGATACTCCACTTTTTTTGAAAATAGGCTCATTTTACAACTCCCCCAGAGTTAAACTGTTGAGTTTTACCGTTTTTGAATCCATTCAGCCGATCTCCGGTTCTGGCGGTACCACTTTTAGCATAGCTTAGCATACATCATTGAAGTGGACAAGACCATTAGCATTTCTACAAAAAAAAATGACCAAAGAGTTTTGATATTTTTCCTATTTAAAACTTGACTCTTCTGTAGTTACATCGTGCACTAAGACCGACGGAAAATGTAAAGTTGCGATTTTCTAGGCTGATATGGCTAGGAACTATACTCTCATTCCTGCGTAATAATCAAGAAACTTCACTGCCGTACCATGAGAGCAGCAGGCGTAATGATATGACGCAGCGCCTGAAAATAGTTCCGTTGTGTTGACGGAAGGTGGCCTATTTTCAGGCGCTGCGTCATATCATTACGCCTGCTGCACTCATGGTACGGCAGTGAAGTTTCTTGATTATTACGCAGGAATGAGAGTATAGTTCCTATCCATATCAGCCTAGAAAATCGCAACTTTACATTTTCCGTCGGTCTTAGTGCACGATGTAACTACAGAAGAGTCAAGTTTTAAATAGGAAAAATATCAAAACTCTTTGGTCTTTTTTTTTTAGAAATGCTAATGGTCTTGTCCACTCCAATGATGTATGCTAAGCTATGCTAAAAGTGGTACCGCCAGAACCGGAGATCGGCTGAATGTATTCAAAAACGGTAAAAACTCAACAGTTTAACTCTGGGGGAGTTGTAAAATGAGCCTATTTCCAAAAAAAGTGGAGTATCCCTTTAAGACTCGCTTACAGTCATATGATTAATTTATATTTTATCCTTTGTTAGTTAGGTCAGGTTAAAGTCAGACTGAGTTCATAATCAAAGGAGCTTCAATTATTGCATGATCTTCACTAACATTAATACTAAAACAAGATATGTCCAGGAATAGTATATTGCTCTGTCAGCAATTTTACTGGAAGACATTGTTGATAGATTTACTACTTTGTTTTGAAACCGGCAGATCGTCTTTTGACACAGAAAAACTGAACACATGACGTGACTATAGGTGATGGTCCCGCCCTTCTCAAAAGCCGGAGGCCTTTTCTGATGGCCTGAGGGCCAGTGGATCCATTTCATCATATTATACAGTGCTCTATTTTTGCTTCTTTGAGGTTACAGTTGAGAAAAAGAGGAATGTGAAGAAATGTGCTCTGGGGAGGAAAAAAAGAGGCCAAAAGTACACTTCATGTCAAGATGAAATCAAATCTGAAAGGCTAATCTTCAGACGACCATCTCAGAAATCATTTAGTAGCTTTTTGTTTAACGAATGGCATGATTTAATGCTCCTCAACAACCTTTTCGTGTATATGATCCTAAGTCTAGCAATTTGTCTGAACATGAAGAGAACCAGAAGAAAACATTCCCACAGTTGACTATGCACCTGCATAGGTACGACCCAGATCCTGACCATTCAAGTGAAAAACACTTAAACCCACATGTCATGTCTCTTGAAATATGTCAGCACTGAAAGCTTAGCATGAATTAGAAAAATAAGCTCTAAAGACCTAAACGCCCTGGTTCCAAGACACTTTCATCAAATGAAAGATTTGAGGAATCACATTTCTGTTGGCATATGGGTAGAAAGTGACATCAAAGCAATATTTATCAGACCTCCATGTTGCAGTACAGTAACACTGGCAGGATTTCAAGTGCGCCACACTCAAGTGTGTGCGTATTTACCAAGACATGAATCACCACAGCATAGCAACAGTGGTTCAACAATACAAACATTCAAATGTTACCTGAGATTTCCTGTTGAGATCCTTAAAAGGGTAAAAAAAACTTCCTCTCTTAAACCACTTTCGTCCTTAAGAAACAGCTGATAAAAAAAGGAAAAAATTGTGAAGTAACCACACAAATAAAACACATCCCTGGGCTGATTACTGAACAAGCATCTTCATTTCCTCGTTGAACTGAAAGAGTCCAGGAATTTTCCCTCACCACATTTATATCTCCTTTGTCTTACATTTGTCACTGACTGGTTAGGTATGTGAGTCCACCTTCACAGGAAGACAGGCTGTCATAAACACACCAGGTCAAGGATATAAACTCAGGGGGGCTTTGTGTGTGTGACTCCTTTTATTGCTCATTTGAGATTGGTGTCTTTCCAGCTCATTTATCAATGCTGACCAAGTCAGCACACAGACATGTAGGTCGTAAAACACAAAAGCCCTGAAGACAATATACAACTGAGAGAGGGGCTTTTAGTGCTCTTATGGAATTACAGGCTTACAAACTATATGTACTTCATGGAATTTAATTCATATTTGAAGGTAACTTACTGCATTGTATTGTGTGAATTTTTTAAATATTTAAAAATATTCTAAAGTAACAATAAATCTATCTCACAACTACAATTCAACAAAACAAATAAAGGGTCCTCTAAAATAATTAACACTGAGAAGGAAGAAAACTAGCAGATCATGATAATTTATTGTTTACTTATCGAATGAGTTATCAGGGAAGGATGTAGGCTAAGCTTAAATCTGTTCATTCTGTAAATCTATTACTGACTTACATAATCTTTTCCATTTACAGATAAACATCAGACTGGCAATTGTTCATCATTATATAAAACTGCCATATAAAGATTCCATTATATCCTTCAGGCTATGTCATGTGGATAACGGAGGTGACGTACAGTCATAAATTCAGCATAATGCCTTTCTGTTACCCGATCAGGTCTAGTCGTGCCTAAGTGAGATTTGTGTGGAAAATCCCTGAGGTGTGTATTTATGTGTATGTGAAGACGAGGGTCACGGTGAGTTAGGATAAAAAAAGCAGCTTGCAGTGGATCATTTTCACTTGTGTCATGGCATTTCAGAACTGAGAACAGTAGGAAGACTGGGACTAGTTGTCAAATTTAGTGAAGATTTTAGTTTTAATTTTTTATGTCAAATTCTGTAGACTCATATATTGACAACAAAAAGCCATTGAACATTTCTACTGATACTTGCCTAGGGGAAAACGATACTTTTAGTCACTAATTTGCCATTAAACAACCTAGGCTTTCCAGCAAAATATAAACAGTAAAACAATGAATGAATCCACAAAATGAAAAATATACGAAAATAACCATCCAATTCTTTTTTGCCTCCAAAAATATTGAACTTAATAAATTGCATACATTTGTAAAAGGTGGCAAGTTACCATAAAATGAAAGCATATATTTTCAAGACATATTTTTTATATAAACAAATTCAAAGCTTATGGTATCTGACAGTTTATAATCTACCATTTAACGGTTTGGGGTCAACAAGATTTAAACATTTAATGTTTTTGAAATGCTCACTGATCAAAAATGCAGTAAAAACAATATGATATTGAATGAAATTGTGAAATATTATTAAAATTTAAAACAGCCATTTATTATTTTAATACATTTTAAAATGTAATGTATTCCTTTGATGGTAAAGCTGAATTTTCAGCATCATTACTTTAGTCTTCAGTGTCACATGATCCTTCAGAAATCAGTTGAAAACAGTTGTGCTGCTTAATATTTTGGAAACTGAATATTTTTTTTCAGGATTCTTTGATGAATAGAAAGTTCTATTTCATTTACTTGAAATATAAACATTTTGTAACAATGTGAAAGTCTTTAATGTCACATGAATTTTAACTTAATTTAATGTGTCCTTGCTGAATGTAATTTCTTACATGTAAAAAAAAAAAAAAAAATCTTACTGACCCCAAACTTTTGAATGTTAGAGCATATTGGAACGGCAATGCAGAAAACACCTTTTCTGTAAATGATCACTGGAGTGAGCCACACCGTTTGGCATCTGCACTGAACCGGGAAAAGGGTTTCAGAGAGGGAACCTGAACGTCTCCTTCCACAGTCATTTTAAAGGCTCAACAGCCACCCAGGTAAAATTACATGTCTTATATTTCACTTGTGATTTCTTTGTGGGCCCTGTCCCATGTATTGATTACTTTTTGGTACGTAACACCTAAAAGCAGCTTAGAAAGCCTTTAAGAAATTCCAAGAACGTGCATATGGAGTCTCAAATAATTCTAGAAGACCTAGTCCTTCATTTGTCAACCCAAATAGTTCAAATTACCGAAGGAGGGTCTTTCTAAAAGCTTGTATTCAAAAGTCCAAAGTCGTAAATTGGTCTTCTGTCCCAAAAGCTTTTAGACCATTGTTCAAGATTTTGAAGTGCCATCTTCAAAATTTAGCATACTTTTTTAATCCTCGCTTTCAAATCAATTTTATGGTAGCTTAACAAGCATAGCTTATCTGTGCATGCGTACCGAAGCAGAAGTATTCCTTCCCAGGGTTCATATGTTGAGAAAGGAACCCTTGAGTGTCAGCCTCTCTCATTACATGGGGGTGAGAGACCAGGGTCTGTTTAATTGGCCAACTGATTACAGCACATACGCTTTTTCGCTCCCCTCGTCCAACTGCAGACTCTCAGAAGCCTTCCTGTTCTCTGGCCTGCAGGTTCAGAGAGATCAGAGCCCTGCAACAAGGGCTTCCTTTGTGTGGTTCACTGGGCTGGGAAATGGAGATGAGTTTGTCCATTTGCCTCTGAGGCCACAGCGAGGGCTGAATGGGGCCCTGGGAGAAACGTGGGCTCAGGTATCGCTAACAGCAGGTGAAGCATATGACTCTGAACTGGTATAACTCGACGACATCTGGAAAAATCCAGCATTCGTATCATGATTGGAGTGCAAATGATTTGCCGTTCTGGAGCCAAGAACATTATTAAAGTTGATGACATCTTTACTTTAGGTTTTGCTCATGATTAACCTTGAAAAAGAAGAGCTGTTTCAAAGCCAGTCCAAATTGCATTCTCTAATATTCGGGCTTGGCTCTCAGGATATTGATGGACCCCAAAAATAACAGAGCTTTAAAAAAATCACTACATTTTATAAAAATCTTGCAGTTATCTGTGAGTTTTTACAGCAGAACATTAAGGAAATATATGAATGCACATATATTGAGCACATCAATTATGATCAACATGCTTGCTTGACGCATGACAACAAACCTCATTGGTTCTTGTGCATCAGGCAAGCATGTTTAAGCTTCTGTTTATCATATTTGATGTGCTCTGTGTATTTGCGTTGATCAATATTTATATGTGAATAATCTGTTCTGAAATATGTGAATCTAATCTGAAATGTATTTTACACTATTTGATTTATTTATTCAAAAACAAGGCAAGGATAGGCTAACTAAATGATTTTTATTAATGTAATGTGACGGCACATCCGTATTTCATATTTCCCTAATGTCTTGTACCGTTAAACATGTTATCAGTAGATGAATAATCATATGCAAATGATATGCAAATGAGGATATGCATATACAACTAGGCATTGTAAGCTCCATGTATGGTTATTTCAGGGAGTTATAAAGTGAATTCTGCGCAGGTTCTGGCATACGCACATTTTATAAGTCTGAATTTTTTTTGTGTACGACATTTTTGGCTTTCGGGCGCATGTACACTTTTAGTAAGGATCCTACGCACAGTTTTATAAATGAGACCCCTGATGATCTAAGGGACCAGGCAGGGCAGTAGGGGTGGAGTAGATCTGCCAGATATGAATGTGCAATACCATTTCATACCTTAAATGTAAGAAGTGATATCTTAAAGTGAATACGTGATGCTGCGGGTAACCAGTGAAGATCATGCAGTAGGAGTAATGTGAGCAGAAGCCTGGTGGAGGTGAGAACTCTTGCTGCTGAGTTTTGAACATACTGTAATCTTGCAATAAGTTTTTTGTGCAGACAAAGAATTAGAGCATTGCAATAATCCAGACGTGATGTGATTAACACATGCATTAAGATTTCAGCATCAGCTAGAGTGAGAGAAGATCGAAGACCCGCAATATTACGAAAATGTAAAAAAGAGTTTTTAACAACAGAAGAAATATGAGAGGCAAAAGATAGAGTTGAGTCAAATAAGATTACAGACAGATAAAGAAGGCTTAACATGAACCCCATCAATATTAAAGGAAAGGTCCATCCTTTTGACTGAGGTAGCAGGGCCGATCATCCGTATTTCAGTTTGGTAATTATATTTAATTTAAGGAAATTCAGGGACACCCAATGCTTGATATCCCTGATACATGCAGTAAATGAGTCAAACAGGGAAGGCCTAGAGCTGGTGGTAAGGTACATTTGAATGTCATCAGCATATCAATGAAATTAAAGTCCATGTATGCGTATGATATCACCAAGTGGTTATTCTATAAATGATGAACAATAGTGGACCAAGAACTGAACCTTGAGGAACACCCAGTGAAAGCAGAGCAGTGGCAGATTTATTTTCTTGTATAGTGATATAATACTTTCTGTGGTTGATGTAGGAAATGAGCCAGGAAAGAGCTGAACCAATGATACTGATAGCAAAAAGGCGAGAGATAAGTATTTCACGGCAGACAGTGTCAAATGCAGAGCTTAGATCGAGAAGCATCAAGATGTTTATTAACCCTGAATCCATGAACAGAAGAATGTAATTTACAACACGAAGAAGAGCAGTTTCTGTGGTATGAGATGGGTATAATCTGAAAAGGTTAAAAAATGCCATTAGCATCTAAGTAAGATCTCCATCGTGAAGCCACAACCTTTTCAAGTATTTTACTTAAAAATGGTAAATCTGAGATTGGCCTGTATTTATTCATGTTTAGATGGTCAAGGCCCGGTTTCTTAAGAATGGGGGTCACCACAGCCATTTTTAATTCTGCTGGAACAATGGCAGATGTTGAACAAGTTTTTCATTTGTGCAACCGATAGAACACACATCTTAAGCAAAACGGTAGGTGTAGGAATAAGCTGGTAGGATGTGGAATTAGACTTCACAATTAGGTCACTTATGGCATCAAAAGTAGTAAGAGTGAAAGCAGAGAGAGAGAGTTTGTTGAGTGAGTCGAGTCAGCTGACATCAAATGAACATGAGTTGCTTACATGAGGGGTGTCTTTTGCAATGGATTCAGTGAAAGACTTCAATTTGTCTGAAAATAATTGAGAAAAGCTATTCACAAGCACCTCAGAGCCAGAAATAATATGTTGTGGAGGGTTAGTGAGATTGACCATAGCAAACAGTGATCTGCACTTCCTTCCTATGTCTCTCAACACGTGGACATGATGTCAGTCAATAAATGAGAAAATTTTGAAAAAAAGTCTTGAAAAAGAGTCTGTTAGTCTTGGGGTTCTTGGGTCTGTAAAGGCTTTAAACCCCCTAGTCTAGGGTTTAAAATGGCACAAACATTAACTGTATAACAAATGAAGTTTTCAAACAGCCCAGTAATATAAGCTCAGGTTCTACCATAGAGGTCTTGATGTTAAAGGAGTTGCTGTACATGGCGATTGTGCCTATTTACAAGTGACTTAAAGGGGTCACGAATTGGCTTTATGCACAGCTGCACTACTTCCTGAACTTTAGCCAGCTCCTTTGTTTCCTGTCTGCCATTATTGGACAAACTGATTAATCCAGGTGTGCCTGGCCTCAGTAACAATAATCAGGCACGCCTGGATTAATCAGTTTGTCCAATAATGGCAGACAGGAAACAAAGGAGCTGGCTAAAGTTCAGGAAGTAGTGAAGCTGTGCATAAAGCCTATTGGGAAATCTAATTTTCCTTGAGCTTTTGACATATAAGAGGTCATCATAATAATATCCTGTAAGTTTCAGAACTGAAAACTTCCATTCCTTGTTAGTCTAAAAACAGCTTTTATTGAAACCAAGCTCAGAAAACAACTTGTTTTGGAATGTGCCTATTTATGACGTCATAGGCGAAAGACCGCCTCCTTAGAAGAAGATCAACACCCACAGTACTTCTACATCTGTTAACACTGTAGCCCTGATAAACATGCCTTTGAAGAGTGCAAAATGTTGTGCAGTGCCAGGTTTTGGAAAAACATAGTAGCTGCATAACCTTCCTTCTGACGCTGCATTTGCAGAAAGACTGGAATTAAAAAACGATGCTGTGACTTCTATATTGGATCCGACAGGAATGGCGCAACACACCTATCTGAGTAAAAAAGTGTTTACTGTGTCAATCGAGTTGCAAGATCAATGCATTCATGCACTCAACATGTCTACGATCGGCTACATGCTCATCACTGCGACCTTTCATGCCACGAACTATACATTATGCTATAATCAAAACTTTTCATGATAAGTTAACCTTGAGAGCTGTAATAGTAAAAATGTGCTAAAAGTTTTCGAGAGAGTTCCACATGTACTAATATTAGCCAATCACAGCAGTGGGCGTTTACACTGAAAAATGCCTTTTATTTCTAAATTATGACATTTTTTTTTATGTAAAATCATACTAACATTATAAGTGCACCCCAGGAAACATAGTATACTAAAATAATGCAGTTCATGACCCATTTAATGATTAAACAATAGGGGAAACAGGAGCAGAAGTAATGCCAAAGACATTCAAGAAAAATGAAGCTGCTGAAATAGTCACAACTCAAGTTGACCATACAGAAGACAGCATCTACTGACAGCCCATGTAGCCTAAACTCCTAGAGTGAACAAAAGCAGATGAGTGAGTCTATGTGCTGCACAATGTGATGGGTCCCTTATCTATTCACATCACAACACACAAACTGATACACACAGTATCAGTTTCAGAAAGCAGTGGGCCAAGCCTCCACACAATAAAACTCACAAAATAAGACTGTAAACAAAACTTGCAAGCACAAGGATGTAACACGTATGTTCTTAGTCTCTATTTCTATCAAAAATTTTGCAGGTACATGTGTATGGTTATTATGAATGAATAGTTGGCAACCAGGAGATTAGCAAAGAAACAGATAACACTTCACTGTCCTTGAATGTAATAACTAAGAAATTAATTAATGTACTTCTTTTTGCATTTTTTTATCATAAACCTACACAACAACATCTTCAAACATTGTGAAATTGATTTATAATCTGAGAAGTTCAATTCAACAGAAGAACTATTAATTGGATGTAAATGAGTAATTCATGGGTCTGAATCATTTAATTTTGTCAAAAGCTTCTCATTACTCTTCCAGAACATTTATATTCATGTTTAATTAACCGGTCAGAGTGCTTCATCTAAAGACACACTGGGATCAGAAGCTCAGACCTAAGTGCCTATTACTCTGGCCACTGCTTTCGACGCATCTGATTCGTGGGTGTGCGGATCTAATCTCCTGAGATGATGAGAGATTGGGTTCTTTTCCAAAGTGCTCTCTTCAAGTTAAGATTAAATAGACCCTTTAGCTGTCTCACCTGGGACTGTGGCCAAGGTAACTGAATAGAGATGCCTGGACATTTATTCTGTGTGAGAGAGTCTCCCTGCATTCTCAGGATCTCATGAGGATCACAGTGCTCTTATTGAAGAAAGCATTGAGATGGAATGCAGCCTGTGCCATAATACTGCAGAGGTCATGTGCAGTTTACCTAAAGAGAATGAGAAAAAGGTGGAAATAAATACAGCGGCATAATGTGGGCTGCCCTGCAGATTGTGGCTCTTTGCTTAGCTAGATCCTGTTATAAATGACCGTTTGTGCTCAAACTACAAAATGTTTTTCAAAGAAATCTCTTAGGGTGCATTTATTTGATCAAATATAGAGTAAAAACAGTAATATTGTGAAATATTACTACAATTTTAAAAAACAATTTTGTATTTTAATATATTTGAAAATGTAATTTATTCCTGTGATGGCAAAGCTGAATTTTCAGCATCATTACTCCAGTCTTCAGTGTCACATGATCCTTCAGAAATCATTCTAACCTGATGATTTGCAGCTCAAGAAAAATATCTTATTCTTATCAATGTTAAAAACAGTTATGCTGCTTTTTTGTGGAAACCGCGATACATTTTTTTTCTTCAAAATTCTTTGATGATTAGAAAGTTTAAGAACAGGATTTATTAGAAACAGAGATCTTTTGTAACATTAAAAATGTATTTACTGTTACTTTTGATCAATTTAATGCATCCTTACTAAACATATTTATTTTAAAAATCTTACAGACCCCAAATAATATATACAATGGATGGACCAAATTCACACATTTGAAAATGGGAATTGCAGCCACAACATTGTAATGTACACAATATACAAGTAATTTTATTTCTTGGAAGTTGCATTCAAAATATATCTGGCTCAAAAAAACCTTGCCCTCTAAATTTGAATAGGCATGATTTTCCTAAGGAAACCTGATCCTTTTCATTATGACGTGAACCACCTAGACGCCAAGATGTAAGGGAGAAACTATTCTTCAACTATATAAAGAGTGGATTCTAGATACTCTAGTAATGCTTCCTCTCACTTTTGGAGACAAAAAAGTATGTCTCTTATCAATGACCCTGGAGACCTCTATTGTTTCCATGACCTTGAGGGCAAGGACAGGTGACCCTCACCTGTCATTTTATAGGTGACATTGTGATAGTTCTGACACACAGGGCCTCAGGTCAGGCTTATCTCCACGCTTGACCATCCCGTCATTCTAGAGGGGGACACGACTTCACATTTCTACTTTTTGGTATCTTCAGGATCTAATCATTCTGCAAAATAGCAACTACTACAAACGGCCTCTTTAAACCTGAATGCATTGGTCTAAACATGCCCACAGTGAGGCAGAGCCTGTCGAGGTAGTTTTTAAAAACTGGGACAAAAAATACAAGTCAGAACCTTGCCATGAACTGAAACGGCATCTTTACATCATTCCTTGAGTTGAACATGACATAACTAGAGTCATGTGATACCAGTCAAGATAGGCATGTACATTGTGGTTTGATGAAGACCCACTTGTGAACTCTGAGCTCCCTCTCAGGTCATCTGTAAAGAGCTGATACTCATGACTCACTCTAATGATAGAGTGCTGTGAAATAGCTGAGCTCTTAGCTATCGGAGGCAGCTCTTCAGCGAGTAAAACAACCCTGTGTTTAAAGTACATACAAACACCTATTAAGCAAAAAGATCTCCCCACGTCATTCATAAAGCAACAAACCCGCTCAAAAATGAGGAAAAACATGAGCATCCAAAACAAAAAGGGATAAATCTTCCTCCTGATTATAAACATGAAGGATTTGGAAGTTGAAATGCTGTGCAAACATGAAAAGAACACAAGTAGTTTTGCCATCGAGCACAATGCTGTTTAGGTCAGTCAACAGCAGCTGCAACCTCCAAAACCATCAAGCCCTCGTGCCATCTGTCTCCCTTCATCTGTCCACAGCAACAACGGTCCTTCTGAATCAAAGAGGGCAAGCAAACAAGGCTCTTACTCTCTAAGCAAGTGATAAAAACGTAATTGGTGTGTTATGGCCACTCTTGAAATTCCACAGTAATTGCAAAGGTTTGAATCAGGACCAAATCAGCCGAGTCATGTGGCTTTGATCTAAACAGTTTTATGCAGAACTTCCTAAGCTAAGTATTGACCAACAATTAGAGACAATGATCACATTGTATTATTGTTGCAAGAAGACTATACTTACAATTACATAGACACTGAATCTCTTTAAATTATAATTGCGGTCAATGACATCAAGCTAATTTTTTAAAATACTTTATAAGTAATTCAAAAGTTTTTCCATTTCTTACGGTGGCCGAGAGAACTCAATGCGCTGCAACTGAAGAAAACACATGCAAATAGAAAAAAACGCATGCAAATAGAAAAAAAGCGTGCAAATAGAAAAAAACACATGCAAATAAAATAAAAAGCATGCAAATAGAAAAAAACGCGAGCAAATAAAAAAAACACCCGCAAATTAAGAAAACATCTTCATCAGTTTCACAACACACGTGTGCTCCAAATACTCACAACACCACCAAATACAGAAATGCGCTGCAAAAGTTCACAACACAAATACAGAAACGCGCTGCAAATAACACAGACCACAACGGAAATGTTTCCAGGGGAACCAAATAAGTGACGAACCCGGCTGGGACGTGCTGGCATAGATATCCATAAATCTATGCGTGCTGGTGCTTACAGCTTAAAATTATACTTTATTTATTTGTGCAAAACATACAGAGATTACATTTTTTTATGACATACAACTTACAATGTACAAAATGTATTAACAATATGTTCAATGTCATCAGAATACAAATGAGAAAAGAACAATGAGGTGGAAACTAAAATAAATAAATAAAAAAGATAAAGAAGAAAAACATGAAGGAAAGATATTTATCTATACGTCAGTTACACTGTACAAATTGTTTCATGTTATTACATTTTCATAAAGAAAAGTTTCGTAAGAAATGTTAGGTAATGTAGGGTCCAAAATTTTAAAGTTGAGACAAACAGATATATAACGCATATTTTAAAAGCTTTTTTGTAAACTAAAAATAAAAATGTATTTGCATCCGTTATGTTAACAGCATCATATTTCTGTCGTAAGACCAGCTGATGGACACCGTGCTGCGTTGTCGTGGGAACATCCCAGGTGAAAATAGTGAGGAAATTACGTTGTCTTTTGTTGCTCCCTTCATCAAGTGCGTTCCACACGGCTGCCTAACAGCACACTAGAGCCCTGCTCACTCCACAGTCCCACTTTAAGGGCTCTGCAATCTGCCCTTCGAAGGGAGTAGGGCATAGGGAAGCTCACGAGCAATAAGCACGTCCCAGCCAGGTTCGTCACTTATTTGGTTCCCCTGGAAACATTTCCGTTGTGGTCTGTGTTATTTGAAGCGCGTTTCTGTATTTGGTTGTGTTGTGAACTTTTGCAGCGCGTTTCTGTATTTGGAGCACACGTGTGTTGTGAAACTGATGAAGATGTTTTTTTTTTTAATTTGCAGGTGTTTTTTTCTATTTGCACGCGTGTTTTTCTATTTGCATGCGTTTTTTTCTATTTGCATGTGTTTGCTTCAGTTGCAGTGCGTTGAGCTGTCTCGGCCACCGTAAATTTCTGAATTATAATAATTTTTTTCTGGGTGGATGATGTCGGGACTTGGGATGGTACAACAGTCCTGATAACAAAATGAAGAAATAGGCCTCATTAAAGAAATGAATCTCGTGGGGCCTTACATAGTTCGGCAAATTTCTTCCTGGTTTATAAATACTTAAAAAACTTTTGCCAAAGTCATGAGATCGACGTGACTAGCATGCAGAAACAAACAAACAAAAAATGACATAACACATAAAACATTGGGGAGTAGTGCAACCTTGTGTAAAAAAAGGGAAAAATATTTTTTTAATGAAAATTAAAACTGAAAATAATAAAAATAAAGGCCAATTCAAAATATTAATAAATACTATAAGAGTATATAAATAATATTAAAATGTTCAAGGTATTCAAGATATAAGGAGATATTACTGCTTTTTCCAGTCTACACAAAGTAACACCAAAATGTATTAAAAACAGCTAAATGACAGAGTTTTACAAAGTTTAAATGGGTGAGGGAGACCCCTTCAGTCTTTGGGTTCAGTGAGGCGTAGAGCACACCAAGGTTTGAATGGCAGGACGTGACCAGCTCATCTCTATCTTGTGGGCTCCTCAACACACTCTTAATGACAGTCTGACTCTCGATTGCACAGATACATGGCAGCTGACAGCAGAATCTGATCCCCGGGTACGACTGAGCTTTCACTGACAGACTAATGGAAGCTTTCTCGTAGCCAGAGACGGAGCCTCAATGATATCTAGAGGAGCTGAGGGCCACATCAAAGAGAACAATCCTGCCTGTGATCTGCTAGTGTCCTCCAGTTCTACATGAGAGCAGAGATGAGTGACAGCCGAGGTAAGAAGAGAGGAGGGGCTCTCGATCACTCCTCAACCCCATGACAAATTACAAATGGAGGAAGATATGCAGAGGGCAACATGAGAGCCACTGATCACAATAACAAGTTGGATCTTCTGTAACATCTAAATGAGGTGTAGCAGGTTTGATATTCTCAGTCAAGAGATTTGTCCTGAGGTATATTAAAGATATATTTTATTGATCCTGTTTTGTGAACAGCCATACAACAGCTGTGTAACCACTACACAGTTACGCACCAACTGCTTCCAGGACAGGTGCCTCACCACTGGTCTTACAAGTTAGACATCTAATTTTTATTTCTTCAAGATGGGTCATAATTTTATTTAAGTCAGTTACATAAAAAGGTAAATTGGTGTAATTTGAATCTGAAAAGTAAGACTGATTAGCCCTAATGGCTAGTTCTTAGTTGCTGCTATGTTTAAGCAACTGGCAGCTGGGCTAGTTCTCACAGTTGTTTTATGTAAGGTTTTAAAAGGTTAGTTCACCCAAAAATAAAAATTCTGTCATTAATTATACTCACCCTCATGTCGTTTCAAATCCGTAAGACAATCGTTCATCTTCGTAACACAAATAAAGATATTTTTGATGAAATCTGAGAGCTTTCTGTCCCTCCATTACAGCAACATCATTGCAACTTCCAAGGCCCAGAAAGGTAGTAAAAACATCGTTAAAATAGTCCATGTGAGTGGTTCAACCTTAATATTATGAAGCGACGAGAATACTTTTTGTGTGGAAAACCCCCCAAAATAACGACTTTATTCAACAATATCTTGTCTTCTCATGTTCTCCTACTCTGTTGTTGACGTAGTGTAACAGCGCAGCGCTTCCGGGTTCTACGTCAGAACGTAGGCTCACTATTGGCCAGAATCACACGCATCACACACATGACCAGCGTCAGCCAATAGTGAGCCTACGTTCTGACGTAGAACCCAGAAGCGCTGTGCTGTTACACTACGTCAACAGTGTAGGACATGGGTCGGCAACCCGCGGCTCTTAAGCGCAAACATGACAAACATTCTAAGTTTTTCAACGTTGTAAAAATGTGTATAAGAAATATTTAATTTCAACATTTCTGTCAACGAAGAATTTACCTCATAGACTGTGACACACGTGTCTGTCAGATCGGCGTGATGCCAGACCGGTGGCTGACAAACAAACAAACCGGCGGGTGTGTCATGGGCCATGGATCCCAAGGGGAAAAAGAGAAAGATAGCTGAGCACTCCCAACGCAATAGAGTGCGGCGCGGGACTAGATTTGGTGGGCGAGTGCGAGCGCGGGCGCGTGCGGTAATGCACTCACTCTACTAAAACAAAATAGAAACGATTTACAGGCCAGAATTTCTATTCATAACATGTTTGCAGCGTTGAGCGATGTAGCCAATCACAGACATATGTGTTGATTTCTTGAACGCAATGGCCAATCAGAAGCATTTAAGATAGACTCCCCTCACGCTCAAAACTGACTTTTTTGTTCAGTGCTGAATTCTGTATGCTGGTAAATCCTCCAATTATAACGAACAACGTGTGGATATTATGAAAGATTCATTGCAGTCAGCTTCATTGATAATAACAGAGATGTGTGAGATCGCGATGAACTGTCAGCTTTTTAGGAATTATTAAGAGAGCGCACTTTGCGCGGATTCAGTCATGGCAAACCATGGCCGCATAGTAAACTGCTTGCTTTTATGTTAAATTAACAGTGGTTTGTGTTTTAATGCTTTAATAACACATAATTTATCAGGAGGATGTATGGTGGCGACACGTAGGCTAACTTGAAAGTATTTGGAGGTACAGAAAAAAGTCTATTTGCGGGCGGGAGCGGGACAAAACATAAATGTTGCGGGCGGGAAATCGGGTTCGGGCTCATAATTATGTTAAATGTGTCGGGCCGGGCTTGATTTTTTGCGCCCGATCTAAGCTCTAATTTATAGACTACTTATCATTTTGATACTAATAAAGCTAATATACCACTTACAGCATGTGTTGCCTTCATTATAAGGCTTATATAAAGCTTTTAATTTTTTGTGGCTCCAGACAGATTTTTTATTTATTTTTTGGGTCCAATATGGCTCTTTCAACATTTTGGGTTGCCGACCCCTGGTGTAGGAGAATGACATGGAGGAGAAGAGATTGTTGAATAAAGACGTTATTTTAGTTTTTTTTTTTGCGCACTAAAAGTATCGCTTCATAACATTAAGGTTGAACTACTGTAGTCACATGGACTATTTTAACGATGTTTTACCACCTTTCTGGGCCTTGAAAGTTGCAATGACATTGCTGTCAATGGAGGGACAGAAAGCTCTCAGATTTCATCAAAAATATCTTCATTTGTGTCCCGAAGATGAACGAAGGGTCTTATGGGTTTGGAACGACATGAGGGTGAGTAATTAATGACAGAATGTAAGTCACAAATCATTCTCAAGCAATGCTCATGAATGGTGGTCACAGTGACTAAAAACTGTCAATAAGGAGAATTTTTGCTTATTCTGTCACTCAAACTAAAATTCCAGTCATTTTTTATAATGATGTAATATATACATAATGTCCTTTAAAGGACACGATTATTTTTTATAAAGGTCAGTTTGGGGTATGTCACGTGTGTTGTATTTGAAATCTAATACAAATTCATAAATTAACATTGGCCAAAACAATTGTTTAAAATATTCCCTTTGAATCCTAACCTTTACATTTTTTGTTTTATTAATTTGCTTCATAATTAAAAAAGTTCAATCCATTAACTAGTCTACAAACTTTTTAAATTCAGGCATGTTGTGGAAGATGACATTTTACAATTCATATTGGTGTTCGTATTTGTAACTGTGCACTGTTAAAATGCTGCCATTGTGGCCAGGTCTCTCTTGAAAAAGAGGTTTTAAATATCAATGAGATCATCTGGTTAAATAAAGGTTAAATAAAAAAAAATATTGTAATATTTTGTATTACTGTAAATAAACGGCGGATTCCTATTGTGACAACTTACCCCATACAGTGGCAACATATAAACATCACGAAATGTTATTTCTGTACACAATATTTTGTGGTGTGTCTAAATAATAACAGTTATATTCAGTGGAATAAAGACAGGGAACTTACATTTAAGTTTATTCTCAGTGAACGAAGGTAGGTTAGGCTAAGGATTGGGAAAAAGATTTAGCCTAACTGACATTAAAAGTATCTGAACGTAAATAAGAAGTCACACTAACTGTATTGGCGGTCTGTGTGGCGTTCCGTTCATGAGTTTGGGGTTGGTGAAGACAGAGAAAACCTCGAGCGTTTGTTTGTCCCAGAGTTTAACAGCTTCCAACTTCAAAGCAGAGCTCGAGGCAACCTTACCGTTGAGTGAATTCTTTCCCCAGCAAGCAGAAACCAGAAAGTAAAGTAAACCCCACTGACTGCGACGCGGAACGACTAGAACGCCCATTCGCGTTGGACCGGCGCTCTCAAACAAGGTCTCTGATTGGTCGACTGGTTGCCGACGTCAGGATTTCTCATTTGAGTCGAATCTTTTAATAAATCAGTTGCAGTGGTTCACAATCTAATTGATTCTTTAAATTGGTCCAAGTGGTTTTTGTTTTTAAAACTCATTTGTAAACAAAAGAACAAAAAATATATTTTTTTATAGTGATATAAAAAGTATGTTTCACAACTATAGCTATAAAAGTAAAATTGTTTGCCAAGAGAAAAAGACAAAACTGATGAAAGATACATTTAGTAACCTTTTATTGATTCCACATCAATATCTGATAAATGAGTGTCAGTGTAGCTGAAACCCTGTTTTGTTATCCATAATTTTAAGCTTGATATCTTGGAACAAACATTAGCAACCATTTCATATCCATGTTGTGGCACTTCCTTCAAAGCAACTGAAGTTCATTTATTGTCCTCTGATCTCATTTCCAGATGCTCCATACACTGCTGAGGTAAAGTTCATAGCACTTTTCATAAACTTTAGAAACACTATGAACAAGAACCTGAAGACAAACACGACTTTAAGAGGTCACTGTGTGCATTACAGTAACTCACCACCATAGAGCTACATGGAAAAACAACATCCAAGGACATACAAAAACACTAGACCTTGTTAAGTTATAGGCTTTGAGTAGCCTACTTTACATTAGTAGATCTTCTAAAGAGGAAAAACTAATTAGTTCAATGATGAGCAAAGTTCATTTGCCAGGGGAAATCCTCATATGGAACCTAAGATGAATTTCTGTCAATGTATTTGTGTTTTTAATTAGTCAGTTACACAATCCCACAAGAGAGTGCAATAAAGTGCTCACAACACTTATTATCGAGTTGTCAGCCTTTACAGTAAACTGAACAAGATTTCATCATATTAACATTTTCATGTACTGATGTAGTTACAAGTGATAAGAAACCAAGCTGAGCACACAGACTCAAAATCTTACCAGAGACAATTAACACCAGACAGTAGGCAACGTTTTATATTAGCAAAGGATTGTAAATAGCTATGGCATGATAGCATGGTTTACATGGTTTAATATTCGTTGAAACAATATTTGTGGTTCTTTAAAAAGCCAATGGTATCTCTCTCAATGATATCATATAAAGGTGACTCAATGAGGTTTTTAAAAATCCATCATCATATTTGAATGATATCAATAAATAATGATAAAATGATATAAAAATAAACAAAATTAAATTATGCAGTATAATTGAGCACATAAATATCTAATTAAAAATCAGCTGTAAAATCTCTCCACATTTGCTTTCTTAAATGCATGTAAACGATAAAATCTCTACACATTCGCTTTCTTAAACACATCTGATCTTTTCATATGTGAAGCTCTTATGTCTCTGACTTTGGCTTTCTTTAAATGATTGCATTTCATGCCCTTTAAAACAGGTCAGGTTAAGTAACAATAATATTACTTACAACAACAAAGATATCTTCAAATGATTCCTGGTTTTACCACTAATGTGGTATTACTACTGATATTTAACAGTTGTTGTTTGCTCCAGAGCACCTTATGGTATAAATTACAGTAAAGAATATTTTCAAAGCACCGATATATCTGTATAAAAACATATACACAAAATGACCTGGCTCTAATGTGAGGAAATTAAAATAATCTAAAAAGGACAATATGCAAATAAAATAAACTCAATTCCAATCCTTAATGTATACAAAAATAAATTAATATAAAAATTAACATCCAGTAATAAGCGTTAATATAAATCATGACGAATTAAGCTTGAAGCAACTTGTGTGTTCCTAAACTACATTCCAGTCATGTCACTGCTTGTTCTCAATGGCCATTAAGACTGAAAGAATTAGTGCCAATTAAAAGACCCACACATGCTCTGTTACTCCTGAGGTTGTAAAAACTTCCAGTGCTGATTTTTGTGACAACTTTTCATCTTTCAAGTCTTCCTACTATGGAAACTATCCTGGCATCTGTGATGAAAGATGAGCTGAATTACTATAATCAGAATGTAATTCCAACACTGAAGACTTTTTCAAATACAAAGCGACTCAGGGCAGAAAATAACCAAAGAAGAGAGAAAACGTCACGATGAAATAGCACTTCATATCTGTTTAAAAGACAGTATCCTTTTGGGTCTGGGTTTGTTTATTCACTGATGAGTCCACAGATCTCCATTCAGGGCTGATGAATAAACGGAGGGAAGAAGGGAGTTGACTTAAACAGGATGAATGCGTGGAGGTCATGGTAAGGACAGTAAGTAAACTTGAAAAGTCTTCGTAAAAGATGACAGTAGTTGTTTTCCCCCTCAGCAAATAGAAAAGACTGCATTGGAAAAAGACGTCTTGTTGCCACACATAGCCGGAATGAAAAGATGTGCAGACAGGTATCCAACTGGTCTTTTTTTGTCCCCTGTTGGAAGTGAGTGGAAAAGTTAGACACACCATGTTGCAAGGAATCCTGTCAGGAAAAATAAATTAGTAAACATTTCAGCACCCTAAACATTATATTGCCAACAAACAGCTTTTCTTGCCACCCAGAACATGAAGAAAGTTATCTTCATGATGACTATAGGTAAAAAAGTGACCTACCCTGAAATAGATGCATAAACTCTGACAACATTTCAATGAATGCCAGATGGCACTAGAGTCTGTCCACTGTTCACTGACTTTCCCAAGCATTCTGGCGCAGATCTTTTGTAGCTATTATATCCATGTCGCTCCATCTTAGTCAAACAGTTGGCACAGTAACTAATGTTACACCACAACTTTTCAACTAGTCACTAGCGCTTCCCAGATGCATCAGATGCTGCTGAAACCTAATTAGCAGCATTTTTCAGCACTGACCCATTCATTTCAACATTAAGCCAAGCAGAATCACACCAGCTTGTGCCAAAGTCAAATTAAGAAGAAAAAACATTAATCTGAAGGAACATGACATGACTCCATAACTTAAATGAAGCAAAACATATTGTTGTAGCAGGAAAAGCAACAAAAGACAGTTTAAAACAAACATACGTGGTGTGCTTTTCACTTGTTCCTGTGATGGTACTGCAGCAGCTGCTGCTGGTGCTGCGATTGGTGTTGGTGGTGTCGTCGTGGGCTTGGGACGCCTCCTCTGACACTGTGGCCCGGTGAGGCAGAAGCCACTGAGTGATGATGTCCAGCACGAATAGGTTTAGCTACAAAAGTGAAAAAGTGTGGTTCAAAATTAAACTTACAGATAGAAATAAATGTATATGAATTTGAAAATCTCAAGTAAAGTGAAATAATTTACTTCATAATATATGGGAGACATACAGCAATGCATAAGAGTATTTGGTCATCATGTAACATGGTGGTGCTATTGAGTATGTGGCTCTCTCTACTGGAAATAATGCAACATTGAAATCTGAAGAAGAAATGGGTCTGACCGATCTGTGCAGTGTGGTTCCTCCTGGCCTGATTCTTGGCTTGGATGACCTCCTTGATGCGGTCCACCTCCTGCTGGTACTTCTTACGGTCTCTCATGGCACTTTCTTTGGCCTCTCTCAGAGCAGACTCCAGGATCTTCACACGCTCAGCAGTTGCACGGAGGCGTTTCTCCAGTTTGGGCAGCTCACATCTTAAGTCTGCATTATCACGTACCAGCTACAGATACATATAAATTAAAGAATATAGATAACTATGTACAGAACTACTAATTATATTATATTATATTATATTACATTTCAATATACCTGCTTGTGGACTTTAGTGAGCTGTTCCAGGTTGTTCTCCAGGAAAATTATTTTTTGTTTTTGTGCCAGACTTCCCCCAGATTCATCAGCGTCCAACTCCATACTCTACCAAAAAAAAAACGTTTTTTTGATACACTTGCCAGTTACACTTTATTCATTTGAACCACAGGTAAATAGGGTAAACATTTGAACTAATACTGTAGATATCACCATACTTTCCAAGTTGATTTAACCACAGTACATTAAGAAGAGGGCTTTGTATTGCAATTTTTCTGAAAGGTTATGTTTAAATATGCAATTAGTAAATTAAATTTGCACTCATGCATTTCTTGAACAAAAAACTGAACTTCATTTTTTTTTATTAAATGTATTTTGGATAAGTCTGAAAGAACATGTTTTGGAAGCAAAATCTCAAAATTGGCCAGTGCATAAAAAAACAATGATTTTGCCTGTAGTACCTTGCCTTAATGTTTTTCCTTGATATTGTCTAGTTTTGTATCATTGATAAAAACAGTTGTAACTGTTGGTCAGAGAATACTATCACAAAGTCAAGATGAAAAAAGAAAATTCATAAATGAAGGGAACAATATTTGGATTGAATAGTTTATGGAAGTAAAATAATCCCAAATGTTTTTGAAACAAAAAGCCTGTTGAATTGTACTACTTGACAAAAATATGCATTGCATTAACCCTGCTTGTATTTTAATGCATTGTATTTTAGGGCTTGCATTTTTATAGGCTGAAATTTAGCATGGTTGAATATTTAAGCTGTGAATATTTCAAATCAAATCATTTCAAACACATTTTCATTAGTAAAATTTCAATAATCCATATTCACCTTTCATATTTCATATCCCAAATATTCAAACTGATTAAAAATACAACCTATAATATTCAACAGGCGGTTTTCGGTCCATTTTATTTCGCTTTGCAAATTCGCTTCCACAAATTCAGTGGTTCAAATTCGACAGTAAATTCAACATTGACATCCAGGAGCTGCAGGAAAAGCAGTAGATTACCGAGCATAATCTCCATCTGCTGTTAGTCGACCACACCAGCAGGGGGTGCAAGCGCGTGTTGTTGACGAAGACCAGAGCAACAGTTAGTGCAAGCCATTCATTCATAAAAACTTATTTACAAAAATGTAAGTGTATTTGTGATTATTATGACGTCTGTTTTATGTGAAATTCAGTGTGTTCACGATTACTTTTCCTGTGTAGCCTACATGCATCTTTCTCTACCATGAACGATAATGTTATTCCCCCGATGCGGATGTACAGATCCAGTGTTACATTTGACATATTTCTCTTGGTTGTTTAGTTGCCTTAACCTTATATTGCAGCGATGTGCTGCATGCAGTACTAGGGTTTGGTTTCCCTCAATATGTCAGGATTCCCCTGCTGGACATATAAAACGCTTAACGTAGCTTAATGGACATAAAAGACCAAACTCGCAGGCTAGCAGATGGACTCAGAATATGAATTTAACTCGCAAAGTTTAATGCTGAGCGTTTCCCAGTGATATACTGGCATAAATTTGGTTTGACATTGGACATTCGCACATTTAGGGACCGTCTCTAAAGTTACATACGAAATTGGTATACACGTTTGTAACATAAATACCATTTGAAAAGAACGACTTACAGTCATAAAACCAACTGTAAAGTGTTCATGTAGGTGTCAGGCTCAGGCATAATGCGCAATTTATTCAAATAGATTGAAGTTTGCTATTGAAGTAAATGTGCGAATGTCAACCCAATTTTACATTTAGTCTTTTAGCTGGCACTTTTATCCAAAGCGACTAGTTAAACTAACAATATAGAACAACAATATGAAAGTGCTACTTCCCAGTTTAATCTAATGCAGTACATGTACAATACATACTTTCCAAATAAGGTGCGAGTTTGGTCTTTTATATCACTGTAGTCCATTAAGCTACATTAAGCGCTTGTCCTGACGGAATTCGGGGAATCTTTGAGTATGATGATGTATTGAGGGAAACAGATTATAATCCCGTTCACTGTAGAAAAGGCTGATAACATAAGGCTACACAGGGAAAGTAACAATGAATGAAACATAAAAACAGCTTTTGTGCCTTTATCATCTTTTCCGCATATATACTGACCCAGATAATCGTCACAAAAAACATAATGCATGCTGAGTTTTTATGAATGAATGGCTTGCGCTAACTGTTGCTCTGGTCTTCGTCAACAACACGCGCTTGCACCCCCTGCTGGTGAGGTCGACTAACAGCAGATGGAGATTATGCTCGGTAATCTACTGCTTTTCCTGCAGCTCCTGAATGTCAACGTTGAATTTACTGTCGAATTTGAACCACTGAATTTGTGGAAGCGAATTTGCAAAGCGAAATAAAATGGACCGAAAACCGCCTGTTGAATATTATAGGTTGTATTTTTAATCAGTTTGAATATTTGGGATATGAAATATGAAAGGTGAATATGGATTATTGAAATTTTACTAATGAAAATGTGTTTGAAATGTTTTGATTTGAAATATTCACAGCTTAAATATTCAACCATGCTAAATTTCAGCCTATAAAAATGCAAGCCCTAAAAATACAATGCATTAAAATACAAGCAGGGTTAATGCAATGCATATTTTTTTCAAGTAGTACAATTCAACAGGCTTTTTGTTTCAAAAACATTTGGGATTATTTTACTTCCATAATAGTTTGGATACTCACTCGTCCAATGCGACTATTGATGTCCTGGATAAACAGCTTACGCAGGTTTTGGAGAGTCTGGAGCTCTTTGACCTTGTGGAAGAGAGGACAGCATGAACGGTGATCTAAACAACTACTCCATATAATAAAAACAGCTATGCATGTTCAAAGTGAACTACTTGGAGAGACAAACTCAGGGAATGCTGGGTATTTAAATCTTACCACAGTCTCTTCCAGACCTTTGAGGTCTTCTTTGACTTGCTCTCTCTTCTCATTCAGCACGCTAATAAAAAAAAAAAAAAGTTTGATCAAAATGCATCTTTTCTAAATTGCACAGAGCTACAAATGCCTGACAGACATACACTGAAGTATTTGTCATTTTAACTGCTCAGAGATTGGTTAAAGGTGCAGTAAGCAATTTCTGAGAAATTCTGTTGAAAGTGGATCGGACCGAGCAGCACAACAAACTTGCAGCCAATCAGGAAGAAAGACTGTAGAAAGAGAGATGGCTGAGAGACATTACAAAAGAGAAAAGGTCAGAGGACTATCACTGGGAAAATAAGGGCTATGACCAGGCAAGAGCTTTAGGACCCGTGTTAATATTAGAAAAGCTTTCCAGCACTGAAGAGACTGTAGAAGATTTTATTTTTTAGAAAATAAGTAATTTAATATAGTATAGCTATATGTTTGTACACTATTATTTTCCACTTTGGTTTGACTTTCTAAAGCCTGCAGAAGGCCTGGAATGTTGCTCACAGCAGACAATTCTATTCTAGCGTCACATGGTGAAAAACCTTTACCTAAGAATATCTATAGTGTGTGTTACCATTTTTGGAAAAGGATGTATGGTATATATTTGTGAACGGGGCAAATATCTGGAGCTGTCTTTTGCAGAAGATGCTCGGCTTTGTTGTAAAATAAAGTAAAAAAATTCTGGCATCAACGATCTCTGAGAAGAGATTTTTTACAAAAGAGAGAAACCACAACAAGACCTAAGCAAGAAGGCCTGAAAACGGACATAGAGGTTGCGTTGTTTCTGCTCCATATGCGTGTAACAGTTTTGAGTGTGTGCTGCTGGTGACTAACAACAAACAACTCATTTTGGGGGTGTATCATGGAAGGGAGGGGTGTGTTTGTTTGGGTTGATTTCAAATACCAACAGTGTTTCTCAGAAATCGCTTACTGCATCTTTAATCTCTCCTAAACAATACTCACACAAGCTTCTGCAGTCTCTCGTCCTTCTTCAGTTCCTCCTGTTTGAGCTTTTCATAGTCAGACAGGAGCTGCTTCTTTTCAAGTTGAAGAGCCTGGTTCACACTGACATCAGATAACAGGATATTACTGAATAAACTGAGCAATTTTCAATTTTTGATGAGTGTTAGACCAATGCCAGTCACAAGCAGATGAATTGAAAAAAAGCCTTTTTCACAAAAAATATTTTAATATTAATAATATTCAACTATTGAAGTTACCACGAGTAGTCAGAAAATAAAGTGAGATTAAGCTCTTACTCCTTAAACTCATCCAAGAACCTCTGTTTCTCTTCAATTTCATCTCGCAGACGCGAGAGCTGCTTCTGATGAGCCTCTCTGTGGCTTTCCATCTGCTGTTCTAGGGCTTGCTACATGCAGATACACAGAGAATATACATATTTATGCTCGTATAAAAGGCACTTATTTGGCACTGTCTACAGGTATGTGAGTCTTCTAGGGCAATTTTGTGTAGAGTGTTAATCATTTAACAAAGGATTTCAATAATACAATATTTTCTTATTCTATGCAGCAAATTGAAAAAAAAATGGCCTTTTCTACATAGCTAAATAGTATCTATATAGCTTAAAATATCCTTAAATACTTTCTTCTATCCTATCCTATCCTATCCCACTCATTGTTTGGTTCCTCAATGACAACCAATGGTGCGATTTTAGGCGCCTAAGTCTATCTGACAAATGTGTTTGTGTACATCACCTTCATCTCCTCAGCGTCCTGCATCCTGCTCATGTGTTCCTTTTCCTTATCCAGGACTGAAACCTCATGCATCGTTTCTGTAAAAAAGATTATTTTAAACATACAGTGAAATCACTGTCAAAGGAACAAGTTGTGCTTTTTCTGGATCTACGGTAAATGAAACAATTTTACTTTGTAAAACAATGCATTGTTTAGTACACACAGACCCTGTGCGTGGAGTTTAGCGAGCTCCTCCGATAGTGAGTCGTGGCTTTCCTCCAGCTGTCTCTTCTTCTGTTCCATGTTCTGCATGTAGTCTGTGAGGGATTTGATCTTTGCCTGATGCTAGGTGCATTAAAAGCAAGCACACACTCTGAATCGACACATAGCCTACATACCAATTAAACGTATACACATACATTTAAAGCAATAATAATGTATCCTTTAAAAACTTTGTAATGAGTTCATCCAAAGGGACATTATACAAGATAAAAGTTCAAAGGGAGGAATCCCATATACAGGGTTCTGATCTAGAACCCCCACTAGGTGGAGCCATGCGTACCTGAGAGATCAGGAGCTGGCAGGAAGCGAGCTCCTTCTCGTTGGCCTGCATTTTGCGCACTGTGTCGGTCTGTGTGCTCTCAAGCTGTTTACTGCGGTTGACCAGAGACTTCACTTCTGACTTCATCTTACTGATGAAGAGCCGTGCCATGGTGAATTCCTCCTCCATTCCTCCGTTCATCTCTGTCATCTTAATAAAGAGAGAAACCAAACAAGCGGCATAGATCTCAGTCTGTTTCCATTCATTTGTTATTTGAATTAGCTTTGCCATGAAAAGAGACAGTATTGCTGCATCTTTGCATCTTGCACCTACTTATGCTACGCCCTAAAAGTATGTACTCTTTTTGTGAAGAAAAAGTAGATACCTTTGAGTGTGTAGCAGAAAAGTAGACAAGCTTTAGGACATACTATCACGTCATACAATTGCGTCTTTAACGGTTGCATCATGTCACAGTAAACTGGCCTCTCAATCATCTTGTCACAGTTCAAATCCTCCATATTTAATTAAATTAAATTTCCTACCATATCTGAGAGAAATACAGAAGCACGCTGACAGTCGCAGGTCTTTCATGCGAAGATTCTCCTCATATTAATGTATAATGATGCATTTAAAAGTGAATGGCCAAACGGATCTTTATAAAAGTCCACATTGTTATTGCAGATGGAATATAACACGGATAACATTAAATAAATATTTTTTTATCCGGTTAAACTTTGATTAGTCACTTAAACCTTTATCTGAACCTCTCACCGTCAGTCACGCATATCCGCCATGTTTTGTAGTTTTTTTAAACACTTTTTACTTGTGTCTGTAGTTCCACCTTCAAAGCGCAATGGGTCGTGGGTAATATTATCCACACTTCGAAAATCCACCAGAAATAGTAGACCATCCGGGGACTTCTGGCATGCTCTTTTTAACATACTATGCTTTGGGACTAGGGTTGGGTACCGAAACTCGGTGCCAATAGGGAACCGGTTCCGACGTAAACGGTAGTAACCAGACCGAATAAGAACGAAAATTTCGGTGCCTGATTTCGGTGCCTAACTTCATTAGGCACACACCACACACACACACACACACACACACACACACAAGGTCTCTCGCTCTCTCGCTCTCTCTCTCTCCGCCGTGCGTGTGCTACACAGTTTGGAGCACAGTTTCTTCTGTCTCGCATGCGCGCTCTTTCTCACAAGGTTTGGCTGCATTTCACGTGTAAAATTACGTGTCAGAACGCCCTCTGGGTGTACCGATCTGCCGATAGTCTGAATCCCATATAGAATCTATGGCGTTCCGATAGGCTCAAATATGTAACTTTGTAGCACGCACTCGTCTCAATGAACGTGACGTCTGCGTCTGCCGAACGTGACGTCTGCGTCTGCAGAACGTCTCGTCTGCGTCTGCCACATCACTCGTTCGTGTGCAGAACGTCACGTCTGCGTCAAGGGGGTTTCCATGGCTGCGTTTCCCAAAAGCATTGTAAGCCTAAGTTGATCGTAAAAACGATCGCGACTGATCTTAATATTATGGTCTGTTTCCCAAAAGCATCGTAACTTAAGTAGCACTTGAAAATCTTCGTAGAACTACGAGTGCTCTGGAGTAATCGTAAATCCCCAAGTTCATCGTAAGAAGACAGAGTTATGAGATCACCTGTAGGACAACCGGCAGATTACACTTTTATCTAGATTTAACAGACTACACTACGTGAGTATAATATACTATAATAAATATGTTTTGATTGTACTTTATTGTACACTTTGTTGTACTCGTGTTTTGTTTAAATTAATATAGGAAATAATTAAAAAGAGAAGAAAAATAGAAATACACATCTAAATTAAACGAATGAACAAAAAAATCATAAAATAAGAAATCTGGGAAATATGCTTTAAAGACTGGGCAAAATAGGGATGAATTCAAAAAATTCTGTCAACGACTTGCTGACGTGCACGAAAACCAGCCATGTATTGGGCATTTCTTGCGGACCTCCTTCCCTGATCTTTGAACACGGTTGCAGTTAGTTTGCAATGTCCTCCCAGATGTTTTGTTTTTCCTTATTTGTATCCTTTAAATCTGTTAAAAATAAAACCCCTCTATATATCTTATCTAAAAGGACATTAATTTGATCTTTTTGAAAGGTATCTTCTCTTGTTTTTTTGTTTTTGTTCAGCCATTTTGTCAGCCTGTAGGCCCTATTGGTGCTTTATATCTATATAGACTTGTCTTGATTTAATCCACAACAAATGACGATTATTAGGTTAAACGTTCAGAATACGATTCCATATAAGGTTATATTTCAGCACTTCGCGAATGGACAGCGATGCTTAAGTAGCACGTAGAACGCGTTCTCGCGCTTTCATGTTAAGTGCATTTTTGGGAAACGCGCGTGGAATTGCGGCGAGCGTTCGTAACCTTGCACGTAGAGAGCGCTCTTAAGAGCTAAGATACATCGTTATCGGGAAACCCGGCCCAGCACATTCCACACACTTATTCGTTCTTTATTATTTTCCCCCACCGATCTTCAATTCTAGCAATGAAGTGCACATTACCTTGCTTATACATAGCTTTTTATAATATAGTTAGTAGGCTAAATATTAATTTACACAAATTATCATGTTAAAATTTGTGTTTGCCATTTTTTCTTGTCAACATGTCCACATAGCCTATAGCCTACTTAATCATAAAAACATTAACCATAAAAACTAAAAAGCATGTAGGCCTATGTACTATTCACCACTAGGAGTCTCGTGACCAACACAAAATAACTTAGCCTAGTTGTAAACATTTGGGCTGATTTAACTAACAAAATAAAATGTGTTATTTGTAATGTTTAATTTTAAAGTTGTAATATTTGGTTTTTAGAGTTTCACCGAAGTTTGATTGACGCCTACTGCAGCAAGATTTCTGCGTGCGCTTGCCCATTAATTAATATAAGAAAAATCTTTAGTCTATGGCTACTCTAATCAATACATTTATTTTACATTATTTACTTATTTATTGGATATTAGTAATTAGTATCCAGTTATTTAGATTACATTAGTTGAGTTAACATGCAGCTAATTAGTAAATGAACGAATAAAATAATAAAATAAAGATTACATTAAGATGCTATGCTAACCACATATTTCTAGCATTGCTTGTTCCTACACGAAAAGGATTGTATTGTATCTTCTGTTATAAAGATGATTGACATTTCGTTAATTAAAAATAATAAGCACAAAATATATAGTAAAAATATTAAATGTAATGTTCTTTATGCCTTTTGACTAGGCTACTTTTTGTATTTTGTATAATTATATCTCTATGTAATGAAGATAGCCTATTAACAAAAAAATATTATTAATATTTTTATTATATATATAGGCTAATATAAAACTTTTGTATTCAATTATAGGCTATGGAACATTTGGAATAAAAATACGCTGAAAACCCAAACAATAGCATGTGACAAACGAAACACGTCTTGTTTATTATGCTGCTGCTACAAAAACTGAATAGGCTAAATAAATAAATAAATAAACAAACAAACGACGTCCAATAGGACATAGCCTAAACTGTTTTGTGTTCATAGCCTTGAGTTTGCAGATTGTAGTAGCCTATTATTCAGGATATCCGACATTATGTTTTTGTAACCATTTTAGTAGCCTATAGCCTAATAGTTTTATATAGGCCTATTTATAAAAAATATTATTTTTTAATTCTATTCTTCTATTTAAAGGATCTACAGAAACAGTGGTTGTGCGATCGAGTTGTCTGTTTTCTAGTTTACCAAAGTGCTGGCCTTTTAAAATTATATAGGCCTATATAAAAAAAATCCTATATATAAATCACAGACGCAGACGTGACGTTATAAGACAGACGCAAGTGTCAGGTTCATTGAGACGAGTGCATGTTGCAAAGTCATATTAAAGAACCGATCGCAACCGCTGGCACACTGCACTGAGCTGTGCTGAGTAGAGTGTTAAACCCGTGTTAGAGAAAAAAACAATTTATAACTTCACTGCTACACGTGAATGACACGTAAACGTCTGACAATACACTTCACTGCCACACGTGATTTACGTGACGTCTGCGTCACGTCTGCGTGACGTCTGCGTCACGTCTGCGTCTTAAATTGAATGGAATAAATAGCAGAATAAAAAAAAAATTAAGACGTTGAGTGAGACGTTCATTGTAACGAGTGCATGTTGCAAAGTTATATTAAAGAGCCGATCGGAACGCCATAAGAATCAAGCCAATTCATTGGCTGATGGCGCGGGCGCCGCATCGACGCAGTTACGTCGTCATACTATGTTGGCGCGCGCGCGCCATCTGCTCCTCAGATTTCTCTGCCGAAAAAGGAAGCTGGTCGGCAGCGCGAGGAGCTTGGCAGCGTCCCGTTCCCTATTGAGAGATATGTTACACCAACCAGAGATGTTCTCTTTCATAGGTTCACTCAACGCTGCGTAGCTAAGAAGCAGTGGATTTGTATTTGTAGGCTGCTGTATCACGTGCCGTTTGAACTGACGCGCTACAGCGATCTGTCGCATTTCAAAGAGCCAAAACGTTATTTATTGTGTGAATCTCGTAAAAATATTGACAGAATCTGACAGCTGTGGATTTGTTCCATATCAAAAGTAACCTTCTCTGTCTTGTCTGTCCTCTTTGTCCGCGATTTTTCTGTGTGAAAAGGGTCATTTGCGTGAGTCTCACGGTCAATGCGTGAGAGTTGGCAGCTCTGCCTGCTAGTAATCTCTATTAATCTCCAGTATTATTACATTGTTTGATACAATATTGTTTCATTTGATATTATGTAAATATGAATTTTTATTTTATATTGGTTTTATTATTACCATATGTTACTTGTATTTATATTGTTTAAAGATTTAAGTTAATATTGTGTCCAGTTTGGCCCTGTAAATTAAAGGGTATTATTTTTTGATAAAGTGTGTGCGGTTTCATTTTCTTAAGTACCGATTTAAGAACCGTTTAAGCACCGGAACCGTTTAAAAAATACCGAGTAGGTACTGGAATCGGATAAAACCCAAACGATACCCAACCCTATTTGGGACACACTTATTTTAATCTCACATACTGTTTAGGATGGATAGTTTGGACATTGAGACGCAGAGTAAGACTCTTACATTGTTACAAAAAAAATTCAATTTCAAATCAATGCTGTTCTTTTGAACTTTCTATTCATCAAATAATCTCAAAAAAATATAATGGTATTTTTTTTAATATTGTTCAAATAAATGCATCCTTGGTGAGCATGAGACTTCTTTCGGAAACATAAAAAATCATAATAAATGCTTTTTGTAAATATCCATGTTGTGATGTCTGTCTGTGTTCCCCCTGTCTTTGTGCACTTGGTTCAGTCCTGTTCCCTGTTTTCCCGCTCCCCGTTATCTCTATTAGTCTTCCCAGGTGTTTCCCGTTAACCACGCCCCCTTGTTATCCTGTTTAGATCGTTTGCCCTTGTATTTAAGCCCTGTGTTTCAGTCCAGTCCTTGTGAGTTCTTGATGTTGTAACATGGATATTGGTTGTTCTGTCCCTGAGTCCTATTTCCTGCTGTGAGTTTGTAGTTTAGTTAATAAAGTGTGCTGCATTTGGATCCTGCTTCCTCCCTTGCTTCAACCACCTTCATGACAGAAGAACTCACCGAAATGAGTCCAGCAGCCACAAGCAACCAGGCCCTGAAGAAGTTCCTTTCCTCAATGTTCCAAGATAGCCAGGGCATTGAAAGGTATGTGAAGGATTTCTGGGCGTGCTGCCATTTAGCATCTTTGGATGATGCCCAGCTCATGGATCTGTTCCGGAGCGGGCTGGACGAGAAGATCGCTCAGATGATGCCGGAGGTCTATACCGGCTGGACGCTAAAAAGGTATATCAACCTGGCCCTTTTCCTGAGCGATTCTTCATTTACTGTGGCCGTGGAGGAGGAGCTCCGTGAGCCTGCAGTATTCCCTCAGCCTGTCCTTCTCGTTACGTCAGCCTTTAAGCTTGCCAACACGTCGGTCTATGGGCGTCCAGGACTGATGTCCACCATGGCACAGCCGCCGCTGATGTCAGTGCGGAGGGCCAAAGAGACCGTCCAGCCAGAGACCGTCCAGCCAGAGACCGTCCAGCCAGAGACCGTCCAGCCAGAGACCGTCCAGCCAGAGACCGTCCAGCCAGAGACCGTCCAGCCAGAGACCGTCCAGCCAGAGACCGTCCAGCCAGAGACCGTCCAGCCAGAGACCGTCCAGCCAGAGACCGTCCAGCCAGAGACCGTCCAGCCAGAGACCGTCCAGCCAGAGACCGTCCAGCCAGAGACCGTCCAGCCAGAGACCGTCCAGCCAGAGACCGTCCAGCCAGAGACCGTCCAGCCAGAGACCGTCCAGCCAGAGACCGTCCAGCCAGAGACCGTCCAGCCAGAGACCGTCCAGCCAGAGACCGTCCAGCCAGAGACCGTCCAGCCAGAGACCGTCCAGCCAGAGACCGTCCAGCCAGAGACCGTCCACGTCACGTCTGCCCAGCCAGAGCCCGTTCACGTCACGTCTGCCCAGCCAGAGACCGTTCACGTCACGTCTGCCCAGCCAGAGCCCGTTCACGTCACGTCTGCCCAGCCAGAGACCGTTCACGTCACGTCTGCCCAGCCAGAGACCGTTCACGTCACGTCTGCCCAGCCAGAGACCGTTCACGTCACGTCTGCCCAGCCAGAGACCGTTCACGTCACGTCTGCCCAGCCAGAGACCGTTCACGTCACGTCTGCCCAGCCAGAGACCGTTCACGTCACGTCTGCCCAGCCAGAGACCGTTCACGTCACGTCTGCCCAGCCAGAGACCGTTCACGTCACGTCTGCCCAGCCAGAGACCGTTCACGTCACGTCTGCCCAGCCAGAGACCGTTCACGTCACGTCTGCCCAGCCAGAGACCGTTCACGTCACGTCTGCCCAGCCAGAGACCGTTCACGTCACGTCTGCCCAGCCAGAGACCGTTCACGTCACGTCTGCCCAGCCAGAGACCGTTCACGTCACGTCTGCCCAGCCAGAGACCGTTCACGTCACGTCTGCCCAGCCAGAGCCCGTTCACGTCACGTCTGCCCAGCCAGAGACCGTTCACGTCACGTCTGCCCAGCCAGAGACCGTTCACGTCACGTCTGCCCAGCCAGAGCCCGTTCACGTCACGTCTGCCCAGCCAGAGACCGTTCACGTCACGTCTGCCCAGCCAGAGACCGTTCACGTCACGTCTGCCCAGCCAGAGACCGTTCACGTCACGTCTGCCCAGCCAGAGCCCGCTGATCCTGCGCCAGAGCCCGCTGATCCTGCGCCAGAGCCCGCTGATCCTGCGCCAGAGCCCGCTGATCCTGCGCCAGAGCCCGCTGATCCTGCGCCAGAGCCCGCTGATCCTGCGCCAGAGCCCGCTGATCCTGCGCCAGAGCCCGCTGATCCTGCGCCAGAGCCCGCTGATCCTGCGCCAGAGCCCGCTGATCCTGCGCCAGAGCCCGCTGATCCTGCGCCAGAGCCCGCTGATCCTGCGCCAGAGCCCGCTGATCCTGCGCCAGAGCCCGCTGATCCTGCGCCAGAGCCCGCTGATCCTGCGCCAGAGCCCGCTGATCCTGCGCCAGAGCCCGCTGATCCTGCGCCAGAGCCCGCTGATCCTGCGCCAGAGCCCGCTGATCCTGCGCCAGAGCCCGCTGATCCTGCGCCAGAGCCCGCTGATCCTGCGCCAGAGCCCGCTGATCCTGCGCCAGAGCCCGCTGATCCTGCGCCAGAGCCCGCTGATCCTGCGCCAGAGCCCGCTGATCCTGCGCCAGAGCCCGCTGATCCTGCGCCAGAGCCCGCTGATCCTGCGCCAGAGCCCGCTGATCCTGCGCCAGAGCCCGCTGATCCTGCGCCAGAGCCCGCTGATCCTGCGCCAGAGCCCGCTGATCCTGCGCCAGAGCCCGCTGATCCTGCGCCAGAGCCCGCTGATCCTGCGCCAGAGCCCGCTGATCCTGCGCCAGAGCCCGCTGATCCTGCGCCAGAGCCCGCTGATCCTGCGCCAGAGCCCGCTGATCCTGCGCCAGAGCCCGCTGATCCTGCGCCAGAGCCCGCTGATCCTGCGCCAGAGCCCGCTGATCCTGCGCCAGAGCCCGCTGATCCTGCGCCAGAGCCCGCTGATCCTGCGCCAGAGCCCGCTGATCCTGCGCCAGAGCCCGCTGATCCTGCGCCAGAGCCCGCTGATCCTGCGCCAGAGCCCGCTGATCCTGCGCCAGAGCCCGCTGATCCTGCGCCAGAGCCCGCTGATCCTGCGCCAGAGCCCGCTGATGACCCCATGGCTGCCCCTAAGAAAATTTTGGGGGGGGGCAGTAGGACCCTGGATGGGACTGTGAAGGCCGCACCGCCATGGCCGCCCGAAGGGTCTTCTCCGCCATGGCCGGCCGAAGGGTCCGCTCCACCATGGCCGCCCGAAGGGTCTTCACCGCCGTGGCCGCCCGAAGGGTCTTCACCGCCGTGGCCGCCCGAAGGGTCTTCACCGCCGTGGCCGCCCGAAGGGTCTTCACCGCCGTGGCCGCCCGAAGGGTCTTCACCGCCGTGGCCGCCCGAAGGGTCTTCACCGCCGTGGCCGCCCGAGGGGTCTTCACCGCCGTGGCCGCCCGAGGGGTCTTCTCCGCCGTGGCCGCCCGAAGGGTCTTCTCCGCCGTGGCCGCCCGAGGGGTCTTCACCGCCGTGGCCGCCCGAGGGGTCTTATCCACCCTGGAAGCCTGAGGGTCCGACAGCTCCGCCCTGGATGCCCGAGGGTCCACAGCCTGCTCCGCCCTGGTCACGCCCTCAGCCTGCTCCGCCGTTGCCTCGCCCTCAGCCTGCTCCGTCGTGGAAACGCCCACAGCCTGCTCCGCCCTGGCAGTCTGTTCGTCCTGCTCCGCCCACGTTCCATGGCCCAGGTCCGCCCACGTTCCATGGCTCATGCCCGTCATTGCAAGGCCCTGGTCCCGTTCCCTGCGCGGACCTGGCCCTCCATCCCTCCCCCGGGACCGCCTCCGCTCCACCACCCTCCCGAACTGTCTAGTTTCCTGTTTTGTTGGGCGTCGGGAGCCGCCCATAGAGGGGGGGCTATGTTGTGATGTCTGTCTGTGTTCCCCCTGTCTTTGTGCACTTGGTTCAGTCCTGTTCCCTGTTTTCCCGCTCCCCGTTATCTCTATTAGTCTTCCCAGGTGTTTCCCGTTAACCACGCCCCCTTGTTATCCTGTTTAGATCGTTTGCCCTTGTATTTAAGCCCTGTGTTTCAGTCCAGTCCTTGTGAGTTCTTGATGTTGTAACATGGATATTGGTTGTTCTGTCCCTGAGTCCTATTTCCTGCTGTGAGTTTGTAGTTTAGTTAATAAAGTGTGCTGCATTTGGATCCTGCTTCCTCCCTTGCTTCAACCACCTTCATGACAATCCACATATTCACATGTGTTTGTTGTAGGCCTACTGTATGTTTTTGTGAGGTGTGTATTCTTGACGATGATGAAAATTTAGGTGCAATTTACAAATTATATAAAAAATTATATGCACTCAGAATAATAAAAAAGAAAGTTAAAATAATAATATTAATAATAATAAAAAATAAAAATATGAATAAAAATTGATATATTTTGTAAGTAAACTTGTTGTGCAGTTAAACTTTATGAAGGAGTGTATTCTTACCTTGTGGTCATTCAAGGCAATAACACTGCCAATCTCATTGAGGTCCCGGAGCAGTAGACTGAGGATCTCTGCTGATCTCTTCTTGTGATGTCCACTGAGTTCCTGCAGGGCAGACAGATCCCTCTCCACACCAGTCAGAGCGGCCTAGAAGACAACTTCTTCAGTTACATGAGCTTTTCATGATATTTATTTTCTCTCTTTCCCTTCTGTTCATTTGTACTTACGCTCTTTTGCACAAGCTCCTCTGAGATCTGTTGGTTTGTCTTGCCTCTCTCCTCCACCTCATGGCTTTTCTGGTCGTAATTCACCGCTAGCTCCTCTAAGGCCTGGAGCACCTCCTTCACCTCGCCTTTTGCTGCCTCGTTCTCATGCTGCAAACGGCTCAGATCTTCCTGGATCTTCTCATAGTCACGCCGTGTGGATGCCATTAACTGTGTGGATGCAGAATGGGGAAGTCGCACATTTATGTTAGTCAGAGGACTGTCGAATTCCTGCTTCTTTGTGGATGCCATTAATATACACTACTATTAAAGAGATAGGAGTCTTAATTAATACTTTTATTCAACAAAGATGAATTAAACTGATCAAAGGTGACAGAAACATTTGTAACAATACAAAATCTTTACTATATCAAATAAATGCTGTTCTTTTGATCTTTTCTTGTCATTATAGAATCCTGAAAAAAAATGTATCACGGTTTCCACAAAAATATTAAGCAGCACAACTTTTTCAACATTGATAATAATTAGAAATGTTTTTTGAGCACTAAATCTGCATATTAGAATGATTTCTGAAGGATCATGTGACTGAAGACTGGAGTAATGATGCTGAAAATTCAGCTTTGCATCACAGGAACACATTACATTTTAAAATATAGAACAGTTATGTTTTATAATTTTAATGTTTTACTGTATTTTATCAAATAAATGCAGCATTGGTGAGCAGAATAGACTCCAATAGACTGACCCCAAACTTTTGAATGGTATGTGTACAATCAGTGATAGGAAAACTATCGTGTTGAAAAATGTGAGGTCACTGCTACAGTATGCTGTTCAGTAAGATTTCATTAGAATCATCAGCAAAACTGATACAGAAGCAGAAATATGGGAATACAAAGATATGTCCAAATGTTTCAAAAGAGGGGAAAACCCCAACAGAGATGCTGCAGAACTGCTTCCATGGGAACAACATTTATTTCCACCTGAATAATTAGGAACAATTTTGCTTTGCAGCTGCTTGAGAGATGCTCTTTGTACCGGACGGGAATTTCTAAGTATAGGCAGTGAGATGATAGAGCTCAACAGGGAACATCAATTATTTTCAACTAATAATTACCTCAAGCACTTGTTTTGATAAACATTCCATCGCCTATGCATGTTTAAATAAGTAAAGCTGTTCCATGGTTCCTTCAGACCCATTGCAGGCAAGGCATCATGGGAAGACATCATAAATTGTAGAGGGCATGAGTGTTCATCTCTATACTGAGCCGGACTCACCTCATCCTGATCCACCATCTGCTGCTTTAGGTTCTCTGCCAGCTGACTGTGCTGGTTGATCTCATCATCCTGTGGTGAAAGAGGGAAAGAGAGAGGAAGGACTGAATTGTGAGGCTTGCACTTACTGATGCACATTTCTAACTGCGTGTGAGAGGTATTTATCACCTTGTCGTCTAGCTGCTGATATAGGTCATTGATCAGCTCCTCATATCGGGTTTTCTCTGAATCAGGAAGAGGCTCAGGAGGCGGAGCCGGAGTGTCAATTACGGGAGCGGCTTCAGAATTCTTTGATTCTTTACTGTTGTGCTGTTCATTAACAGGTACATTCTCACCTGAAGATAAAGAAGTGAAATATGTCAAAACAAAATAAATAAAATAAAATTAAAAATAAGGCTCTGGTTCCTTAACTAATAAAATGAACAAGGCTTTCAGGAAACAGTCCCGTAGACCTGATGATAAAAAACACTGACTGGACGTAAATGAAAGAACAGCTGCACAAAGAGTCAGAGCCACATTCATTCTGAGGGCTTTATAAGTCTGAGATGGGAGAGCAATCTTGAACTCAGCATCAGTGTTTTATTGGGCAGTAGAGGTGGAGGGGAGCTGATAACACTGACAAAGAAAAAAAAACTTATTCATGGGGATGAGAGAGAGTGAGACATACTGAGAGAATGACAAAAACATCTCAGGATTCAGAGAAGGAGAAATAAAGAAAAGCTTTGGACTGAGGTCTGAGGCTGAATATGTAACTGAAAATATTAAAGGAAAGTGAATATAATTAGCCATATACATTAGTGCTTTGTAGCAAACATGCATTCACTTAATGACAGGCCTTCTGTTTAGAGTCATTATGTGTTTACCCTTCCACAATCTGAGTAATTAGTGCTAATTGGTATTTATCATTGTCAATTACTGTGGATGTTTGTCATCAGTACACATATGGTTTACATGAAAGACAATTTGTGTCAAGCTCTCATCAATATAACAATATATTAATACTATTGAATAACTTTATTTCCTCTTTGGAAACATCATTATTTTACTCCAAAACAAAAATCGGCTATGACCTTAATAAGTCTTAAGCAAACAGAGGAGGAAGAAATAACTGGCTCCCCTCATTGTAGGGTCCATTTCAGAACTCAAATCGAAAAAACAAAGCTTTTGTTAAGACAGTTACATCAAAAATCGACTGGCCTCTGCAGAAAACCAAATGATACGCATCTTCTCAACCATTACAGTATTTTCAAATAAACTGCTTCAAAGGTCAAACATCATTCCAATGAAATGTTTCTCATCGTCCTAATTAACAATAAAATATCATAATAAACTATTAAACATTAAACTCAATAAAAATATCTTTCTAATCAGTTAAATATTTGTCAGTCTGTAACAGCATAGTGATGTTTTATCATTCGCAGTGGCTGTGTGCGTTCTCCGTTTTCTCTATTTACCTTTTCGCCATCGCTTGAGCTCATTTTCTAGCCGCTGGATGATGATTTTCAGACCTCTGGTCTTCTCTTTCTCTTTCTCATATTTCTTCTTCCATTCCTCAGCTGTGAGCTCCATGTTAACAGAAACAGTGTTTTTGATGGTTTTAGCCCTGCGTGAAAGAGAGTTATTTAATAAAAATTAAGTAAATTATTTGTATATATGCGCATGCTTGTTTCATATTTACCGCAGCACTGAATTTCAGACTTTCTTAAATTTAGGAGAATATTATAGGGCATAAAATGGCTTCACCTCTGGCCGAACATGAGAGTGGATTTGGTCTCAGCCTCATTAAATACAGAGGGAGAGCAACAGATGACGATGGTTGTTCTGCAGTTCCCACCCAAAGAGTCCTGAAGGATCCTGGTCATTTTACTATCTCTGTAGGGCACATGGGTTTTCTGTAATGAGAAAGATAAGGCAAGACATAAGTAATTTATATCGCAAATGTATTGCTTTGTACTGTGAGAGGTGTATACATGGCCTAGATTATGTACACAAGATGTACACAAATAGCATTTCAGAGAGAAGAGAGGAAGAGAAAGGAAAAAAAGAAAACGTCTGGGTAGATGAGACCGGTTTAGCACTTACGGTTCCTTCGGCCAGGGCTGAGATGACGTTCCCCAGAGCAGAGAGACTTATTGATATTTTTAGCCTCGTCCAACACAGATCCTTCTGCTCCAGTTTTACTGACCTGTGTGTGTGTGTGTTGTTTGTGTGAGAGAGAGAGAGAGAGAGAGAGAGAGAGAGAGAGAGAGAGAGAGAGAGACACACACACACACAGAGAGGTGAAGAGAGAGTGTGGAGATATTATATCATTCTCAAACCTATTTGTAGGTTTATTATGACTCTGTACTATAATTCTAAGGCTGAGAACAAGAGTGTGATCATATATTGTAACGCTAGCCAAAGGCTGATGTAAAAAAAATGGATGCTGCATTAATTGTGGTAAAAATATTTTTAACGCGTTAAACTGAAACATTTTGACAGCACTAATATATATATATATTAGGGGTGGAACGGTCCACAGAAGTCACGGTTCGGTTCATACCTCGGTTCAGACATCACGGTTCGGTACGATTTCGGTACAATGGAGCGAAAAGCAAAACAAAAATGCAGAAGGCATTGTATTTTTTAAATAAGTTTTTTTTATAAAGGCATAGAACCAGTTTATTTGTATTGCACTGACAATAGTTTTATATAATTAGTTTATTAATTAAATTAATAAAAAGACAAAAAGACCTTGCGATATGTTTGGTAAGTGTACCTGAATTAATTTAAAATTATTTTGCTATATCTCAGATCAAAATATTTGTTTTTCCTTAATTTTAATTAATATTATTAATTGACAATGTAACATTATTCTCTTCTGAATTATAAATAATTGATTTCTGTATAAAATAATACTACCATTAAAAACACATTCGATTTTCTTTTTTTAATCAATGTAGAATGTGTAAGATTAGTGCTCCGAGGACAAGAAATGGAAACCAATGCAATATGACGAATGTCCAAAAGATGGAACACACAGACTGTTTTGAAATGGAGTTGGAAAAATATGTTTTGCTTTTAAAACAGTGTGTGTGTGTGATTTTGGTTGGGTGACAGTTGTAGGTTACAGTTTGACAAGAGTTTACAGTGTGACAAAAGCACAATGTTGTGTTTTATTGCGAGTGTACACAAATATAAGTAAACACTTTGCAGGTTTAATGATCTGAACAAAATGACGGAGTATGTTTTTTACGTTTCCACTGTTCGATCGAGCGCCTCTCTCTCTCTCACACACACACACACAGTTAGATCGCGCCCGCGCGCCCCTCTCTCTCTCTCTCTCTCTCGCACACACACACACACACACACACACTCCAGCATTGCAATCTTGACATCGCAGCCTGTTCATTATGCGGTCACGGTCACACCAAACGCGAATAGAGCGTCAAATTCGCGTCTAGTTCGACGCTAGTCCAAAGCGAATAGGACGCGCGTATAAAGCCAACGTTTGAAGTGAACGCGCGTTCAGAGCTAAGCCGATGGTACAGATTATGTGTCCCTAAAGAACCCGCGTATTTAACAGTAGTTCCTCATTACATTAATTAATTTGCACGCGAGTTTTATTTATTTTTATACCGTGTATTCTCCGTGTAAATTCGTGCACCGAACCGTGACGCCCGTACCGTTTCGGTTCGATACGAATACATGTACCGTTCCACCCCTAATATATATATATATATATATATATATATAAAATTGTGGTACTGCTTTTCTAGATATAGCTAGAGATACTAGATTTTGCCAAACAAAAACAAAGGCAAAAACAGAAAGAAAAAATAAATCAATAAAAACATGCCTTTTCACTTCCTGCTAGATCCACCAGGTAGAGTTTTCCACACAATTTCTTCTCTGTCTCCACATTCTCCTGCTTAATATTGATGAGGAAAATGCTGTGACTGCGGGAGCTGTGCTCATTCATGTCTGTAACACAATGTAACATCAGAGGACAAGGTCAAGACAACAGTGTACTGTACATTAGTTATGTTTGATTCAGAATGTGATGTATTATATTCAGGGAAATTAGGTTAAATAGTCACTCACTTGTGACAGCCACATGACGATTGGATTTACCCTCGTCGATCACATCCATGACATCCTCTGGACTGGACACAAAACGCTCTGTGCAACCCTGGCAACAGAACAGCATCAAAAGACACACCACATCAAGGAAGTGTTTTCTTCATGCCTGTGACTGAAAAACAGTGTATTGTGCATCTGTCCTACCTTGACAAAGGGCACCCTGTTCTTATCCTCATGTACAGCCAGGTTGGTTTTGGAAACTTTAGGATTAGACAACAAAAATTTAATTTACACCATGAAAAAACCACATTAATATTATTTTTCAAAAGAATCTTAATACGATGAAGAAGAAAGTGATTGTTTTTATCTCACCATCAAGCAAGTCTCTGATTTTGTCCAGGTAGATTTCAAAATAAGACACCTGTGATAAATGGGTGGCTGTTATTTTTTTTATATAATTTTTTTTTTTTTTTACAAAATCTAAAAAGTGAAAAACTTTGAAACTTTAATAAAAACTTTTAAAAAACTTTGAAAGTAATGATTCAGTTCTACATTAATGGACATGATATCAAACAACAGTCCAATACTATATTAACATACCCTATAACTGAATATACTGTATATCACTTTATGTCAGAGATACATTCCACTAATATATATTTTTTCTAAACAACTAAGCTTAATATTTTTTTTCTCTAATTGTTAATATGTGCATTTTATTAAAATCTATGTAATAGTTGATGGATTCACATGTGAACATACACAAGCAGATTTAATGTTGAATAATTTCAGCTCCCTAATGGACCCTTTCCATATTTTAGGGGTTCTCAGAAGCAGAAGTCATCATAGTTGGGTAAACTTCTATAGTGGTAAATGGAAATTTCAATTACAATATCTGCAGTCCCATTTGATCCAATAGCAAATGATAAAAAGCCACGATAGCGTTTCTATGACTTTTTAAAAGAGGAAAAGAATATAGAGACCGTCACTCATTTGCCATCACTCCCTCAGCCGTTGTGTTAGAAACACTCACACAGCAGCGCTAACTACTTTTCTGAAATGTAATGCCAAAGTAATAATATAACAAAGTATAGTCTTATAACTGTAGATTATATTTTTTACAAATGAAAATATAATAACCGTAGAAACGTGTCATCACAGTTTGTGTAAATGGTCCATACCTTGATATGGAACTCCAGGTTCTCATCCATAGAGTAGATGTGGTCAAAGATGTCCTGGGAAATGCGAGGGATGATGCCCATCAGCTGGGGGTTGTGGAGCTGTCCCTGTGTGCATGTTGTAGAGGACAATCAGAGCAAATATTTGTTAAGATGGCACTTATTTCTGCCAGTTAGTGTAACTTATGTAAGAACTAAGCACTGTATTGAAGAATTTCCTTCTCCATCTACTTTACAATAGAGGGTATGCGCATGACGTCACTGTCGGCCGGAGTGACTGCGGTTAAGCCCACTGAGTGGCAAAAAGACTGAGCGGCAGCATTGGTATTCAGCGGGAATGCCGCGAAAAACACACAAAACACATCTAAACGGGAAAAGAGCTTTGAGATTTGGCTGTACAGGTGAAACTCGAAAAATTTAAATATCGTGCAAAAGTTCATTTATTTCAGTAATTCAACTTAAAAGGTGAAACTAATATATTATATCATTACATGCAAAGTGCAATTCATAGAAACAACTGGACTCCAGGCAGCGAAAGGTGTATTGCAGTTATCATTTTGTGTCAATATGCTGAATTTAGGGGTAAAATCATACCCCATATATTGTTTTGTTATATATTGTATTGACAACTCGTCAATTAAATATTTTCCATCGTATATTCTGCATAATTGGATGTTTTTACATAAACACTGACAAAAAACTATTGAAGTTTCTGGGCTGAATTTATGATATATATTACATTGATATAAGTGATCACCCGGATTTAGACCTATCTATATTGTATTTATATAAAGCGTTCACAGGCAAATTTGCTTGATGTATTTCCCCGGTGTTGAAATCAGGCACATATAAATGTCAGGAAACACGATTCCTGGCTGCGTGTCAATATCCATGTATCACTGGATCTTTGGTAAGTTGTAAGGAACACTATATCAAGTCCAACCTTTAATTTAAACTGATAATCAATCATTTTACTTGCATTTTCGCAGTTTCCCTTATTAAATCCAGTCACGCAGCAAGCTCCTTTGCCACTCAGTCCGGCGGGAAAGTGACGTCAATGCATACCCTCTATAGAAGTTATGAAGCCCCGCCCCTTTTCAGCGCTGCACTCATTGTGTTCTGTCTTCCGGTTTGTAGTTCCACAGCATGAAGGTAAGATCTTATGGATTTATGAATGAACCGCTCGTTTTAAAATGTTCCCGGTCTACTGACATTTGTCATTAATTTTCAGAAACATTTTTCAAATAACTGAATTTATTGACTTTATATTCAAAACCTTTGCTGCAAGCACAGGCTGTTTCCAAGGCAACACCTGCAGTTAAGAGGCATTTTGTTGCTGTTGCAGCTGTTTGGCATTTCAATCATTTCATGAAAGATGCTGAGAGATATTCGTCTAGAGCATTTTGTGACTGAGCATAGTGACACTCTGTGCTGAAAGGTTACTTTGTTATTGAAAAATAGAAATATGTGAACTTGATACAAATCGTTATATGATATATTTGTTCTGCCTTACCTCCATAGTGTGAGTCTTCCCAGATGCGGTTTGGCCATAAGCAAAGATAGTCCCATTATAGCCATCCAGCACATCTGAAATGCAAGATTCGTGTTTCAACTTTCAAACATTTTCATTTTTTTCCAGGTCTGTAAAATGTAACCTTTCATACTTGTTCATGCAACTATACGCATATACAACCTTTAACAATCTGTTTGGCACAGGCATCATATACTTGTTCCTGTGACGTGTTCGGAGGAAGGACTCGGTCAAAGATATAAGGCTTGCCCTAAAAAGACAAACAGATAAGTCAAGATGCAAGTAATGAACAGGAGCAAGTAAAATGGTTCAAAGGGTATCTCTGAGAGAAAATATCTTTAATATGTTGTTTTAAGCTTTAAAAAACCAACAGTAAAAAATACCAAACTTGTAAATGAAAATGTACTGTATGTGTTTGTGAATGTGGAGTAAATCAGACCCCCTTTTTTTGCTGATACTGACAATTGAAAAATTCATAACACAGTATGGAGGAATATTGTCTTGAATAGAAACTAGGGCTACATTCACACAGTGCTTACGAATAATAACTCTATTAGACGGCTACTGATAAAAGCTGGATGTTTATCAGTAAGACTGAAATTGTAAAGTTTCTCTATTAAGTTTCTATTATTTTAGCCAAATGCAGATAAACAAGTTTGATTTCATTATATATCATATTCATTTATGCATTATTGCAGAGACTTCAGTCAACCTCTTTCTTTTGCTGACGCTGCACAGATTCTACTAACGGCTATTTATGAAGTTCCCCAGAGGATTTCATGGGTATACATTGTTAAAGAGAAAATAAGAAGGACCTTGTGATGAATACAGCCCATCCCCCAACTGCCAGTCAATCTTATTGAGCCACAACAAATCCCTCTCTCTTGTTTTGATTCTCTGAGCTGAAGCCTGAACCTGCTGAAGGATCTGGATACTTTGAAACTGCTGTGCAATGAGAAATAATTCTCCAAAGAAAGAACCATGTGCAGTGGAATATTTTTTAACAATTATGTAAACTATAAATTAAAAATGCTAAGCTAGGAAACCGGAGAGTGTTGGAAATGTGTTTGCAAGCATTCATTACTACAAAAGCTGGTAACACTTTAGTTCAGCGTCCAATTCTCATTATTAACTAGTTTCTTATTAGCATGCATAACTAGGATATTGGCTGTTTATTAGTACTTACAAAGCACATATTAACGCCTTATTCTGAATGACCATATTCTACATCCCCAATCCTAATTCCTACCAAATACCTAAACCGTAACAACTAACTAACTATTAATAAGCAGCAATAAGGTGTTTATTGAGGGAAAAGTCATATAATAGTTAATTAATAGTGAGAATTGGACCCTAATCATAAGTGTGACCCAAAAGCTTTTGCAATTCTGTTCGAATTGTAGTACAGAAATTCTTTCTCCTCTGCCATTCTTTTTTTCCATATATGTTTTTGTGTATTTTTTTTAAGATAATCTATCCTTTTTTGTCTAACCATTATGGTTAAATTTTTGTATAAAAAAGTAATATAAAAATAGTAAGCTGCATACTGTCTTTTACTGTACATATAGTGCAAAATCAGCTAACCAAGATATTTTTAGCATTAGCATTCTGACTCATATTAATTGTCTTTAACTACTAACATTTAAATTAATAATTTGATACATTGCATTCATTGAGTACATATTACATTGTACAAAAATACCTGCTTGTAATTACAGCTGTAATTAACTTCTGTAATTGCACTGTTGACTCTTCCCTCAGACTTAAACCCACCCTTAAACCTAACCACACCACCAAACCTGTCCTAACCTTACCCGTATCACACCTCAATAGCAGCGTTTTGCAATACAACATGAACACAATAAACACACATACCTAACATTTAAGTACCTAACACATTTAAGACCCCCTAATATTAAAGTGTGACCGTGTTATTTTTACATATGTACATAGATATCATGGGGAGCTCATGTACTGCTGACAGCAGCTTTTCCACATCCTCCTCCACCCATATGCACACATCTACTATCTCGTATGAGGAGAGAGAGAGAGAGAGAGAGAGAGAGAGAGAGAGAGAGAGAGAGAGAGAGAGAGAGAGAGAGAGAGAGAGAGAGAGAGAGAGAGAGAGAGAGAGAGAGAGAGAGAGAGAGAGATGCCTTACTAAAACATCAATAAATCTAACATACGGACCAGCTGACCTAAAACAGATGAAATGAAATATCCCTGACATGCATTTACCCTGTTGATAATCTAAGACATCACATGCAGACAGCAGTTCTGCAGCGTTCACACAGACGCATGATTTCTCTGTCTGTCTGTTTGATTAAGCAGGTAAGGGTCAAGCATCCCCACTGAGACACAAATGAGAGCTGTTGCTCAAACCCAGACCGTCACCACGGAAACAACATCCCACTCAGAAAGAAAAGCACTGATTGGCCGACAGTCAGCACCTGTCTCCTGGCCAATAGTGGAGGAGAATAACATGATTCCTATACAATCATCTCTTCCTTCCATCTCTCTCCTTTCTTTCAGCACATAGGCAATCTTTTCTGAGACAAATACTCTTATGCAAATTTAATTCATCTTTGTAATACAGAATAATTGTGATAAAAAATAATTACCGTAAAACTGCTATCAAAAGGCAGATATGTTTTTAAAAGTATTTTATATTTAGTGAATGGCAAATATCTCAGATGAAACTGCAGAAGTAGACAAGGACATGTACGTTAAATCTTGCATTTGACTTTCATATGTGCCGTAGTCTGAACACTATATCCTTTATAAATATAAACACAGGCTGTATATAAAAGCACATGTGTTCAGGACAATGCATTCTTTAAGTCAATAATTTATGCACACTATCTAGGGACCATCAAGGCTTTTCCAAGAGTGCTCAGGATTTTACCAGCTTCAATCAAAAACCTATACTTCCTGCTTGAAAGGATAATGCATCTTTTCCTGTCCATTTCAAATGGGTTTGTAGAATAGAAATAGCAGACTACAGTATTCAAATAAATGATGTGCATATCACAAATAAATCTAATAATGCAGTAAATGTAAGGGTGGTGATGTCAAAATATAAAAAAGAAATAGAAATACAGGCAACTAGAAGGGTTTATACAAGCAACATGAATGTGACTATGTGCGTGACAAACAAGATTGTCCCAATCCTCAGTGGACTTGCTTAAATATTCCACTAAATCAGCCTAAACGTTCCCTGCCAGCCCTGGCCCCTCAAATGGCACCTCTGTCACTACGGCAACGTAAATTACTCGCAGGAGCCCTGGGCCTCTCTGTGGCCTTGCACATATAATAAGACGTTTCCACCCACACCAGACAACCCTCATAATGCAAAAACATCAAATCCAGCCTGATACTGACATGCTGCAAATGATTAGTGATTTCTCACTGTCACAAACTGTCCTATAAATCTCCCTGCAATCGTTTTGTGGTGGACAGTCATTCAAGGAGTTTACACGCAAACACAAACCGTGCAATCTCTTTACTTACTTTTGTTTATTTTAAATAATTAATACATATGTAAAGAAATAATTATGCTGTAAGATAAATTCTTTTCTTCAAAATAGTTGCAAAGTTGCTGAATTTTTTGATGAATTAGTGAGTTAAAAACAATACATTTTAGTAACAAATAATAATAATATTACGCCATCGATTACAAATTATTATAATTAAATACTCAATTATTCTTCACAATTAAAGTCTATATTATATCAATACATTTTAATCAATAATTCAGAGGTGGATTAAAAATACATTTCATTTCACGATGCGGACGATAATAATATTTAAGATTCTTAATTGACCAAAATTTTTGCATCATATAAAGTTATTTTGCAGAATTAGTTTCATAAATTAATTTTTATTTCCAGTTCATCAAGACGAACGATAGATAGATAGACATTTCTTTTTATTTCCAGTTCATCAAGAGATATATATATATATATATATATATATATAGATAGATAGATAGATAGATAGATAGATAGATAGATAGATAGATAGATAGATAGATAGATAGATAGATAGATATTTCTTTTTATTTCCAGTTCATCCAAACTGTTGGGGGAGGAGGTGTGAAATTCACCCTTCCCCCACAAATGAATTTGATTTTATTGACCGTTTACAATCTGTTGCGTTAAAGCTAAGATTAGACTTTCTGTGACACCACACAGACAGGTTCACTACTAAACAACAGTCACTAATAATGAGATGCAGGTAGTTAAACGTTGACAGTAATAAATGTACATATATTAACCAGATCTCCATTCAAAACCACACTTGTATCCTAAAGCTGAATGTCTGGCATTAGGACCATCAGGCTGTGCATAGCCTGCAGGGCACCATTAAAGATAATTTACATCAGAAGCAGGAGTCTAATACCTGCTACGCTCGATTTTCTGTGCAGATTAGCCATGGTAATGCTGATTACCATTTCAATGGGTCGGATAATATGGGCTATTGTGTTTGCACAAGGGATTTCTGGAGGTTTACTGTAAAACATAAAAACCATCAGTATCTTACTGCGTCGACACTCCAGCTTATTTATAGTATGCCACACACCCACACAAACACTTTTTTTCAGGTATCAAATGCTCTTTCATTTAATCACTGCCATATTGTGTTATTAAAAGATAAATGAAGCAAGGCTCTGACCCATAATACTATCATTTTACGGGTGGAAATTAGCTCTTGAGCTAAAACCTGGTACTATGCATCTCTCCCCTTGAGGTTAATGTAAATTGTACGCTGTCCCTGTTTCTCTAAATAAAAATAAATAAATAAATAATAATAATAATAATCATTTTCCTAAAAAACCCCAAATAAAACAAGTCCTAAATTGAAAGCATTGCACGTGGCTGACAAGCACTCTACCTCTCCATTCAAAACAAAGTAGAATGCAAGTTCAATCAACAAACAACTTGCCATTCTAAATTATTAGTACATAAACCTGTCACATCTGATGGCCACTAAGAAAATTATGATATTAAAGTAACCAAAGTTATTGTGGTGAGACATGAAAACAACGAGTGAGAATTTTTTTTGTGAATTCTGTCCTCCAAACTAACATTTCACACTGTTACATCTATTGAGTGAAGTGTAATTTAAAGTACATTCAGACAAGAGTCAACTAATGAAGATGAATTGTGATCTCTGGACAATGTTTTTTTTGGCAAATTGCCACATGGTATTTTATATAATGTGCCATTTATTAAATATATTATTTGTTATATTTGTTAATAATGTTTGACATTTTTGTACATAACCTTTCAAATGTTTGTTTTGTGTCTCATACTGTATCTGTTTTCATACTAAAACAATTTTGCTAAAGTAAAACAAAAGAAAGCATGTTCGATGCTATAATGCTTATAAAAGCATAATAACTTAAAATGCGACAATTTAAAAAAAAGAGTTTGCTTTTCAAATGAAATTTTTGACTGTCTAAAAAAAACAAAAACAAACTAAGAACGTTGTACGAGCAAGCCCTGAAGATCAGGGCTTACCTTTTGATATGAAAGAGCCATCGGATGATTCACCCAGACAGATATGAAATGATCACACAAATGAGTCACAATAGAGTGATAGGCTATATTTATCTAAAGTTACATCATATAGCTATCTCCTGCACAAATAAAGAAAATAAGATCGTAAGAAAAAAGATACAGGGACTTTCTGTCCGCCTTAATAACATCTTAAAGACATCTTACCGATATCACCACAGTGTCTTCTCCTTTGAATTTCGGTATGTATTTGTCACCTCTGGTGATTTCCGATTCGTTAAGTGGCCTGAATCGGCACATCACCTTCACACAACATTCAGCTGCATCCACCATCGTGTATGATACCGATTTTATCTAACGAAACTTTCTCTCCGGTCAGCAGATCTAGTCATCCACCCAGCAGTCTGCAGAGGAATGCATCAATCAAACAATCAAAATGTCTCGATGCTTGCCAGCCGTTCAGCCCGTACGGTCCCTTCCTATTGGCTGGGCGAAAGAAGCGTTGAAACTGAAAACAATCTCAGATAAAACTCCTGGACACCGTTTTAAAACACCGTGTAACATATCATATAATCACTTAACAACAGTTTTGTTGTCGTTGGCGGTGGCTGTTAGTAGCTGAAGTCGATCGTTGGAAGAGCATCAGCACTGGACAGTTCCACCTCCTGCGGCTCCACGCGCTCTGACTGACGGCGAGCCGCTCCTTCCACGCGCGGTGCTGTCCAACAGCGCCTCTCAGCAGAGCTGCCCGTGACTGCAACAGCGACAGGGAGAGTTCATTAAAAGTGCCCCAGGCCAGTAGCCTACTCTTTTGCTAATTAAAAAGTGCCAAAAATAAAGAAATAAATAGCAGGGGAATTATCATATAATTTATGTAGCTACACTCATTTAGCCTATGCATCATCACAAGGTGCTTTTTTTAAAATACCGTAACATTACATGTACCCCACATCTACATTTGGTAATGTTCACTTGAATTGTAATTTCTGTAAATTCAGTTTTGAGTCAGTTGATCATATTTTCTTTAAATTACCCCTTGTCAAAGAATTTTGGTCTGACCTTTCAAAATTCCTTGCCTCAAAATCAAAATTGAACGCCGATCCAAGCCTGCTGTTCGCGCTCACCTTATCACAACTTATAGCTCGTTTACATCTCACCAGCGCACTTGGATCGGCGTTCGTAGATCGACTGGTAAAGACTGTATTTCAAAGATGGCTCCTGTCTGTATACGCGAAGTTGACTGTATGTTTAAAATATCTTCTTATTAAACTGTCTGGACACTGACAAAGTTCTCAATGCTTCGGTTTGAAGGTAGGGACCCTCATTATGCTACCGTGTTAGTGTGGGGCTATTTTGAGCCTTGTTAGTGGTATTAACAAGCGATTTTTATTTGTCATTACACTATGCCCAATATAGCGTTATACTAGCTTTATAGGCTAAACTGTTTTTAGAGATAAAACTATTTACATTCGATAATCATGAAAACAAATCTCAGATAACGGTTGACTAATGTGTAATTAGACCAAAGGTTCATTTTGCGCCGGAGTTCTCCTTTAACATTGTGTGACATAATCTGTTATTTAATTCACTGTAATCATAAAATAGAATACATATGTAATTATTTTATTGGCAAAATATTTAATTCATAAATGGCAAAATATTTAATTCATAAATGTACATGTTCTTTAGCAACCCCAATTAAATAATTTCCTTTGTGACTTTAATCACCTAATTATATGACACTAAAAACAATTAGGCTAACAACAAAAAAGTGTCAAAACTGTTAAATTGTATGACGAACTGTTGAATGTTGCGTAACTTGATCTACTGTCACATTGAATTGTGTATTATTGTATGTGTATTACCCACTATTTCTTTTTTATTGTCTTCCATTTTCTTTTTTCTCTTTATTTCTCTTTTGTAATGCTGTCATCCATTGTTGCTGTAGGCCTACTTAAGTGTTCAAGGTCCTGTTACCCATGTACTTACTATGTACTTATTATAGTAATTATAATTACTGGGTAATAACTAGGTACTAACCCTGAACCTACCCCTAACCCATGTACTTACCTTATATTAGCCAGTACTTTCTAGGTAAGTACACTGTAAGTACACGTAAGTACTGTAGGCTACTGTAAAAGGAAGCGTTACCGAAACTTTTGTTTATATCTGTATTATCTGATTTGTTCATAAATCATTACAAAAGTAACATTAGGCCTACATGTTGTCACAGTTATGTTCAGTTTGTCTTAGTTATCATGGACTTTTCATTCACATCATGTGTTCCTTTATTTGATTTTCCCGACAATCCGTTTTTCTACTGTTATTAGTTCATTCTGTTCAGGTGCAAGATTTGAGTCACTAAGTTCTTCCCTCACAGTCCTTCAGTGTTCGGTCTACGTTACATTTAGTGTGTGTTGCCTTGCCTGTCTGATTATTATGTGATTATCCTCATTAAACTTCGTATTGGAATTTTATTCTTCATCTTCTTCTGCCTTCCTGCACCCGTGACACATGTAAACAAAACAAGCGGACCAAACAATGCAACAGTAAAACAATATACATCGACCAATCAAAAAAAAAATGTATATAAGTGGAATGGAAACAATTAATTATCCAACAAGTATTTCCTGCTGGAGTGATAAAAAACAACAACTTTTTTGCATTCAATAATAGCGTGTGAAATTGAGAAATCATCCGCAGTGACCACTAGAGGTCGTTGTGTTGTGTCTGGCTGTTCAAGTCTTGTATGTTATGTGATGTCTGATACTTAATGTTTAACCTAAAAATGTTCCCACTAAATCTAAAATGTGATGGTGTTCCAGTGAGTACTGTAAAAGGTATAGCAACGATTCAGTTAGATCAGTGAAGTGGATCACAGTATATGATCCTTTAATGCAGTAGAATTAAAGAGCGGTGTATTTCTGCCTATAAACGCTGTTGGTCTCAGTGAAGGTCAATCAATGCAACTGTGTCTCCACAGAATGATTCCCAGGACAGCTTCTGCTGAACACACACGCAAAGAGGCTACAAGAGACAGTTTATATGCTGACTGGGAAATACGTTTTTTTTGGAACAGGTGTACAATATTGGAATAATACAATATGTCTTTAAGAATTATGAAATACAAATACAAAATACACACTTCCCCTTAGAAACCAAAACAAAGGTCTCACGGTGAGTTCATTGTTTTCATGCCAAAGCTCTCCTTGGCAGAGTCTCCTTGGCAACAGGCTGTAAACTCAAATCTGCTTCAGGCAAAGACGCAATGAAGACAAAGGACTGACCCTTAAAACACAAGGACGTAAACATTGGAACTAATTTGACTTCATTTAACTCAAACATTTCAATCCAGAGAGGCACGGATGAGTGACACTGGTGAGTCTTGCTGGTTTTAATGTACGTAAGCAGCAACAACAAAACATTGTTTTATGGTCTCTTATTTAATAAGTACTTTAACATAAAATTATTTGTCTTGGGAAGTTCTATGATGCATAACTTTATGCATTATAAATTGTTCTTTTTGGCTCACAAGAGCTTCTCTTTTTCTTATGCATAAATACATGATCATTCGTTTTTGTTTATTAGTCAATTATGAGCTGCTTTGGGGTGTTAATAAGTAAGCAAGAAAAAAAAAACGATTTGGTATGTATCATAGGTTAAAAAATACTTAAAATAGTATTGTACTGCACTATTAAGACAGAACTGCACCATTTTTTTTTACTGCATCACTTTTACATGTTGTGAATACTGAGGATGGTATTCATTACTAGTGCACCAGAACTGCAGCTAATTTCTGTGTTTGTGCATCTGCCAGAACACTAGAGCATGAATAAACATGAAAGAAGCAGCTTTGTGGAGCAGCTGTTGAAGGAAGAGCTTGAGGCTGTGACTCTGGGGCTGGAGCAGGGGATCTACTCCTGGGAAGAAATTGACCTGTCTCATGATTCACAAGGCTGCACTCCCCTTATCAGTGCCTGCAGGAGGGGTCTTACTAGGGTATGAGACGTTAGGGTGATATGATGAAAACTAGGCAGAAACTATAGCTGACTTCTGTGTAGTAAATCTAATGAGGTGTATTGTATTGATTGTGATAAAATGGGCATTATATTTCACTTAGTAGCGTTTCTACCACTTCCTGTTTTCTTTATTTAATAGCTGTATTAAAGATTACACAATTAGTTTTAAGGATACTAATATACAGTCCAGCATCACTGGGGGCACTGCATTGTTTGTATTGTTCCTTTTGTTTGTGTCTGTGCATTGGTTATGAGGATTTTGCAGTGACTCTTTGTGTAGGTTACTAAGTGGTGACAAATGACATGTTTTGATGAGTGGGTGAATAATTCACTCAATCAATTCATTCAGGAATGAAAAAGACTATGATTTCACCCTCTACTCTATACCTTTATTTATTTGATGGGACAGCCATGTAGCGGTGTTCAAAACATCTGGAAGTTATCGAGTGCGCTCTCATAATGTACCTCAACCAGGGGTCGGCAACCTATAAGGGATAATCACTGAAATGAGACAATAGCTAATGAAATGTATGTAGGCCTATTTCATTTAGTTAAAGTCCCTCGAACTTGCATTCAGATGTACATTTTGAGATAACTATTCATCATAGTCACACAGCCTTTTTTTATAAGTTAGGTGATATAATACTATTAAAGTGTGAGATTTTAACCTGTGCTGGTGCGCAGATTCGACAAACCATTCATGTGACCAGAGGTGCGCACTTCAGTAATTATCCATAAGGTTACCGACCGCTGCGCTGAGAATACATGCACTGTGAGAGTCAAGGTGAATAAATTCCCAGATCTTGACAGAAGAGCACTTCCACTGCACTCATGGTACGTTTACACGACAATAATGAAACGTTTTTCTTTGCGTTTTTCGCTTACAGACGCCATTTTCAGAGCGATTCCCATTCACGTGGATCCGTGAAAATGACTAAAAATGCTGTATTATGCATGCCAGGGCAGTAGCTGGTGATGTCACTTTGTAAAAACACTACACGGCTACTGAACACGTAATACGCATGTGCATGACGTCACTTTTTTCACAAACTCGCGTTTTTGTAGTTTACACAGACGATATCGGTATCGTTTTCAATCGTTTGGCCTCCAAAACCCTGTTGTCGTGTAAATGAACGGCCAAAATGAATAAAAAGTTTTCAGTTTTCCCTCACTCATTTAGTGGGCTATATTAGTGGAGTAATATAGGGAATGGTGCAACGGGGGCAATTTTGAATAGCCAAGTGTTTATGAGTGTGTCATTGAACCATTTACTCAACCAATTAGTTCAAAATTACTGACTCATTCACAGCGCAATGGCAATTTTGATGTTGCTTCTTTTTGAACGATTTTCACTAGTGGAACAAACATATTAAAGTAACTGCTAATGCTGTGTCAAAAATGGAGGTTACTCAATATTAACTTATTGTTTATTTAAAGGGGTCATATAATGCCATTTTTGTACAAGCTAATATGATTCTTTAGGGTCTAAATTAAAAGTTTGTAATATACTTTAATTAAAAATTCTCATTAGTATTGTAAGAAAACACTTATTTACCTGGTCAAAAACAGCTCTGTTTTCAGCACGCCGTTTCAGTGCATATGACTTTTAATGATAATGAGTTTTGCTCACCCCGCCTCTCTGTTCTGCGCATACACCGTTTGTAACACAATAACACAATAACCATAACGCGTTGTTCATTATAAACGTGGGATTATGAATTATATTGAGAACGTTGTACATAGAAAACATGCTGTAATGTACCCTGAGTGTAAACCGACGCATTCATCGTGAAGCGTGCAGCTGGCGATTTGCAAAGATTAATATAAATATTAATATAAAGATTAATAAAACGTTACACTCACTTTAGTTCTTCTGAAGGTTCAGCAGGAACACGAATAGGTTCCGATCCTTTATTCAGGAGCAGCTGCTTAGCAAAACCAGCTTTACACTGATCCTCGTTTATAAAGCAGTCCACTGAGAAATGATTCGGCAAACATGAGAGCATTGACGTTGCTCGTGGGGAATATTCCCTTCGAAAACAGAACTCAGCCACTGCGTCTTCAGCGGTTCGGATTTAGGAACATTAAAATGACTGCTGTGTTATTGCACCCAAGAACAGAACACCACAATCGCTTAGACGCCATTCTGCTCATAGACAGTGCTCCAGCATTTCAACAATGACCGCGCCGATCCGCGCGGACTATGATTGACAGGACGAGCGAGGGCGGGTCTGTGTTGAATCGCTGCTGTCAATCAACCATCGCGGGAGGGGCGTCCGACCGTGTGACGTCACACGGTCGAACGGCTTGATTTGAGGCAGGGGAAAACATATAAGGAGATTAAAACAAAAACACTGGATGGATTTTGATCATTATATGATGGTTGTGTACAGGCACTGCCAACACACATTTCAGTACAATCAACTTGTAAAAGTGCATGTACCATTATATGACCCCTTTAATTGTTGTAATATCACACTTGCAATCGTGATGTTGGTCTTAATATCACCACCATCATATGTGCATTGCTTAAACTACATACACATACATTTTGAACACAGGTGATGCATTTCCTTCTGGAAAGAGGAGCTGATGCAACACTGTGTAACCATAGCAACCAGACAGCTCTTCATGTTAGTCAACCAGCACTCCAGGGGGAGCTGTTGATGGCTATGATGAGAGACGGACCGCACCAGAGGCAGCTCTCACTAGCAGCCTGGTGGGGAGATCTCTACTGTCTACAGGACCTGATGGTGAGCAGCTCAGACTTTAACTTACACTTGCCATTTGACTGTTTGAAATGTGATATCAACCCTAGGTTCAGACAAAGCAGGCCAGACTCCACAGGGAGATCTCTGATGGATCAGTATTGGCCATCTGTCATGATATATTTTTACACTCACCTCAGGCAATGGCTGGAAGGAATTACAACAAACGAGTCTTATATTGTTTATGTGTTGCAGGCCCGGACAGACTTGATGGACTTAAATAAACAGAACAGAGATGGTCTGACCCCACTGATGCTGGCTGTAAGGGATGTGGATCTGTTTGAAGGACTGCAGATGCCGTGGGACTATCAACCCGTGGAAGTGGTGAAAGAACTTGTGTCTCTTCAGGTGTAAGGAATTTCAATTTGATTAAGTTTACTTCTTGGATCTGTAATATATAAAAATCAAATACAAAGGTAAGGTATTTGATTTCGTAGGCCTCTCATGAAAAATCGTCACTGATCCACATGTTCTGATTTCCAGTGACACAAGGATGCTTGATCGGAGAGGTCACACTGCTCTGTGGCACGTCTCTCAGATCAAGAGCACCAAGAAGGAAGATCTCTTTAGAATAATGGAGTCTTCAATGCAAACAGGTAAAACGCTGCATGCTTTAACACTTTTCTTTTCATAAATTGTGGAAGAGATTACATGGTGCATCAAATGTCCTATCAATGTTTTGTATTTTTATTTATTTGTAGTACAATTATTTACAAACCGGTTTATGTTCTCAATGCATTTACTCATTTTAGTGTTTGTATTGTATTTTGGAGATACAATATTCTCGTGTCTGGACGCGTCTTATTGGTCAACGAGTCCTTCTGTACACTCCAGCTGCCGTCCTACACGTGGCTGTTGCACACCAGTTTCAGATAAGATGAAGGTCAGGTGCTTTAACACGACTTACTCATTAATGCAGTGAACATTGCCAGTGTCCACCACAGAAATCCATGTGAACTGTGTGAACAAAAGCGGACAAATATAATTACAGCATAAACTGCATAAAATAATAAATATGTCTCAGTGGGAATGTAAAGGCAAAACCAATTAAATGTAGTTTATTTGCTCTGAAATGTTTTAATTAAGCCCTTCATGGCGTTCCACTTGGCTGAGCCTTGGTCACAGCAGGCATCACAGCTGGCTAATGATGGTGTTTGTTAGTTGATTGAACGGACCACCTCCAGATGGTCAGTAGTCAACAGGTGAATTAGTCATGTGTGATTCTGTGAGAGGTTATTGTATGGGACGGTCAACCTCACAGCTTTTATGCAGTTTTGTTTCTTGCTGCATACCAGCTGTGTCATTTTAAACCTTTCCTTTACTGAACTTTAAAGTCACCATGAAATCAAAATTGACAATTCAAATTTTTCAGGAAATATTGCTGTATTTATTATAAATGATTTATCTATAAACTTTTTTTTTTTAATTCACGTGCCCTCATAAACTAACTCTTTCCCTGCCAGCAATTATTTTTAAGTTGCCAGTCACCTGACCACCAGCATTTTTGATCATTTTCACAAAACTTTCATGGCCCCCAGAATATTTTGTTGTATGAATATTTGAACATGCAATATAGTCAAACGAATTAACAGAGCATATCTAGCTTAATGCTTTCTTTTTTATCAACACTTGAATGTCGAGAAAATCACGTTTTTGTCAAAGACTACAACGTGCATAAGCAATGCTTTTATTGGTTGTCTCGGTTTCTTTTTTAACGTGCTTTGATCTGGAGATTTTATACTTTTTCAGAAGACCGTATAACAGTAAAAACATGGATTGCTGGAAAATTCCATCAATGGCCGGGAAGCGTTGTGTCATAAACAATGGAAAATTCCATCAATGGCGGGAAAAGAGTTCATCAAAATAACTTCCCCTCTTGCAACGATATCTCTTCTCTTCCCTAATGATGTTTTTCGGCTTGAGGGCGGGACAACCTGTCACTCACATAAGATCACAGTAATAGCAAACCACAATGATCCAATCAATTCCCGATACACAAAATCGAGTCCAGTCCTATATTTTTTTCTTGTTCAAGAAGCCGTTTCACTCAGATATACATCAGAATAGGGAAGAAAAGACTATTGCAACTTCTGTTTAATGCCGACTTAATTTTTTTGCAGAAAGAATCAGCTGAGATTATCATTGCTCAAAAGAACAATGCAGACATCCACCAAGGTGAGTTCCTAGAATAGACTTAACAAACATTAATTATGCTCATCCTAGAAAACAGAATGTCAGAGGTACTGTACACCTGCTGAATCATTCCAGAAGGACAGTGATTCTCTGTTCACTGGGCTTTCAAACACCCCCTTTGGCAGCAACCACCACCCTGAAACACACACTCACACACACTGCAGCCTCAGACTCTCAGCCCATCCCTCAGAGGATCCATGACAATAGGAGGGGTGTGTCTGACTCTGCTTTTTGGGCTCCTCTGTTTCGACTGACTCAGACTACACAGAGTCATCAGCAGAGAACCTCTGACACTCGCAGATAAGGATTATGTAAGACTCAGAGGAACTGTAAAACATTTGGTTTCAGTGAGGCTTGGGCTACTTTAGAGAGGACAGACTTTATGAAAGGTAATTATTTTGTATACACACACACACACACAAAGTTTGGGGTCGGTAAGATGTATTAAATGTTTTTAACAGAAGTACTCACAAGGTTGCATTTATTTGATCCAAAATACAGTATACACAGTAATATAAGGAAACATATTACAATTTAAAATAGCTGTTTTCAATTTAATATATTTAAAATGTAATTTATTCCTGCGATGTCAAAGCTAAATTTTCTGTAGCTATTATTCCAAACTATTCTTATTGTATACTGTGTATATATAGATATATATTTAATAGTTTTCTGATAACTACATGAAAAGTGATGTCTATGTGTATATGATAAAAGGATGAATGCTTCTAGGGACATTTTGACAAACACATTTCATTTAATAATATTCATGTACGATGATATATAGATCTTAAAATGTTGGTGGATTTAATTTGAATGAATTTGTATTGGTTTTAGTGTTGCCTGTGGATAGTGGATCTAGTTTTTTGTGAGTTTTTATACTAGCTCTACAGTATAACCATTAGGAATGAGTGTATTTGGATGTCTCTGCAGATAACAGGATTTGCTTTGAGGGCTGTATGGAGCCAAAGATGGACATCAGACAAGACAAAGATGAGAGGAAACGAAGCAGGTTAGCCATCTGACTGCATACACACTCCTTCATCACTTCCTCAAACTAAATTAGCATTCAGATAAACAAGAGAGCCAATCATGAGTCAACAAATCAGACTTAAACACCAACACCAGCAGCTGTGTATACATAAACTGCACAAACAAACTGCCCTCACAAACAATCTGCCTGCATGAAACCCCATGTCCGTTCAGTGGCTCCCTCTCATTTCTACACAAAGGCCGTACAGAGGAGTACGGTTACAGGATCAAGCCGTCGTCAACATAAGACTATGATTCCAGGGTGTGCCATTATCCACAGAGAGAGAGAGAGAGAGAGAGAGAGAGAGAGGGGGGGGGGGGGGGGGGGGGGGTTAGCTCTGCCCATTTAGCTCTGCCCTTACTTTTCAGAATAATTCAGCACATTTCTCAAAAGAGGATATAGCTAATTTTTAAATGCTTTGAAAAATATGAACATGCTAATGTAAATTTTTCACTCAGTCGGACTTCATCCTTACCCAGCCTATGGAACAGTAGAAAAGACTGGGGCAAAATAAGGCCTTTGCATCCATCACTCAGTTTGACTTCCTCCTCAATACCCGTTCTCCCTGCTGCTCATGCCACTCAGCTCAGCAAATCTGCACCAATGCTGATGAACCCTCTTCTTGATGCAAGTGTGCTGCTGAAAGCACGGGCTAACATTCATAACAGTAAGTATAGACAGTTGTTAATTGCGAAAAAAAAAAATCTTGTATTAAAAAATTACAGAAGCAGATAAATAGATATACAGAAGGACACATACAGAATGCATAAATGCACTTCCTGGAATGCAGTTTGACAGATTACATTGGAAAAAACAAGCACAGTAAAACATTAAAACTGTACTTACATGCATCAGCTGAAATGCAAGTTGGTCCATGAGTTAAGGCTAATAGCTTGTTTGCAGTCATGTGATTCTGATGACGAGTGAAATTCAGATGGAGGGCAGGAAGTGAAAAGCAGAATGGAGCAAGATGGAGGAAAGTCCGTACTGTGCTGGTTAAGAAAGGTATAAATAGAAAATCACAACATATGTTGGACGTGATCCTTATGTTATGAAGAAGAGATATTTTTCTACTGAATTGAAAGACTTATCTGCCATCGTCCCGCCATGTTGAGTTCTGGATCTGATTTGTTTATATTGCGCTGCCTTTCTTCTAGTGAGTTTAGGGCAGTATTTTGATTTTCTGTCGTGATTGTAAAAAATGTCGCCATTTAGGTCATCCACTCTGAATCGAGAATTGCCAATGAAACTCATATCATCTCTCCGGGAGAAAACTGAACAATGTAATACGCTTTTATCCGCCTTTAAAAACACTAAAGGAAGCAGGTTGAGGAGGTGACGGGAAGACACCGGATAGTGTTTTTGAAAGTTTTGTATTTTGTTTGGTTTAATAATTAACATTAGATTTGCGACTGTCAATCGGCTTGTGAATTAACATGCACGCAGCCACTTCAAAAAGGTTCACAAGCTTCTGTGGATTTGATTTTGGTTGTCATTTGTTGAAATAAATGCAAAAAAAAAAATAGTGTCTGTCCGCTGAATGTAACCCTCTCCGATTATCCTCCGTGGCCATATGGGAAAGTGAATTTTTACAATGACAACAATAAAACTTCAGTTGCATTTCACCTTTCCAACAAAGAAATTGATCGACTTCTGTCAGCTTGTTGAACACATTTATAAGCAGCAGCGCGTGACTGTTTTCACGGTAACCAATCAACATTTCTACAGAACTTCAGTGAAAACATCAAATGATCATGCAATGCGATAAAATAGCTTCTCTTCCCTGCAAACAATACAATGAAGATTGTGAATATTTAACCAAGTCAATAACAAAACAAAAGGTAAGCAGGTATCCATATTTATTTCAGTATCAGCAGATGCAAAATGCCATTAAAAGGGACAACTTTTAAAGTTAAGAAACGATAAAAGTTAAGTACACGATAAAAGCTTGTGGTTTCTCGGTTTGAGCAACCATAAACGATGCAAAACAGGCATTTTGAGTTTGCGATAGTGCTTCCTATGTAGAAAATTGCTTCCTGCCCTCCATCTGCATTTCACACCACAGCAACGCAGTGACGTGATGTCATGTGCAAACAAGCTATACACACGGCGCCGACAGATGTCAACCAACACATTCAGCAAATTTAGTCGTTTACTCCTGTCGGCGTCTGTTGCAGTTTGTTCTCATTGACTGTGCATTTTCAATCGGCATTTGTTGGTAGGTCGTAGAATGTCTGAGCAGTGATGAATTTTGCCAGCATCTGCCTTTAGTAAAACTGCATGCAATCCAGAAGGTAGCTATATCATGGAGCACTATGGAGTTCACAATGGAGATGTGTTCATAGCCAGAATCAATAGAGCCCTGGTGTAGCTCCTCAAATAGTCCAGATTACCTTGAATGTTACATAGTTTCACTGCTTTCCCAGGGCTCAAGAAATTCTACATTGCTCTCTATATTGCTGATAAGACTGGAGGAGTTTCCAAAGAACATCTGCAGATAATGCACTGCGTATATGATGAACAAGAAGGGAAGTAGTGCCAGTGTTAGTCATTTCTGTATTATTAGGGTAGTTTGTGATCCAGGAGACATTTACTTGTATTGCCTGGAGATTGTCCTACAATTAGAAAAACAGAATGAATTGAAAGAAGCTGGAGAAGTCACAATCTCAGAGAACAGAATCCTGACAGAAGTAGGAGTAGGTAAAGCATGAAGAACAGCCTCTCCATAATTTTCATAATAAGTGAGAGCAACTGGTTTGTAGTCGTTTGTGGTTCTGGGGCAGCCCATCTTTTGCAAAACATCCTTCAGATTTTGTGACAGGATGATCCAGCTGCTGTGCATCTTCAACCCCCAATGTCTGATTTCAGCAGACCCCAGAATCTTGATCAGCTGCAATAGCCTGAGAAGAATGAGTGTGGTAACTTTTTCGTCAGGCGACAGTATTGGTGCAGATGAGGAGTAGAATTATAGCATGCTAGTGCTGGGGTAATGTTATGGACATTACCACTGAGCTGCTCTGAAACTACTCCTCGTCTGCACTAATACTTTGTATGATCTATAAGGGGGAGGCTTGCAGGATGTTCAAGAAGTATTTTTCAAACAAAAAGTATGTTGCCTACCTTGTGGTTGGTGTGTGACCAAAAATGAGGACATGTACTTGCTTATTAATGGGGCTGAAGGTAACTCTACTTTTAAGTTGTGTCTGTGTGCAAATTTGATTGCCATGAATGAAAAATACTGTTGAGAAGGTTGTCACATGAAGGGAAAGCATATAATAAAACTTTTTAATTAACTACAGGGCTTAGAGCTGTTGACACAGGGGATGACAATAACAGGAAAAAGGTGAGGGAAATCTTATAAAAATAAATACAAATAATAAAAGTAAAAAATCTTGACTTTAATAGCATTTTGATTATTGTGATGTGATTACCAGACGCCACCTACTCTATGTTCAAGGACACCCAAACATCTCACTCCTCTGGACATTAGATACACAGATGGTTCTGTACGTTCAAGCCTCGAGCACCCACTGATCTTAAAACAAAGCAGCATCTTGCCCATCTCATCACAATCTGGACGAAGATTGGAAAGGAACTCTAGCCAGTCTTCCCGAAGATCCAGAGGCACCAGAGCGGGCAGTGAAGAGAGCAACTCCTGCAGCAGTAGTAGCCAAGAGGAGGATGAGACTGTGCCTCAAGATGCACACAAGATACTTGTGGGATTAGAGAAGTCACTAAATTTGGAATTAGGGACCTATTTGGATTTTCAGGATTTAGTCAGTTCTGTAATTAGCAATACCACAAAAGATAAAAACAATATAATTTCAGACAACAATAAAGGCTATACAGCTATCGAATCATTGACTGTTAGGGAGATCGAGGCTAATACGAGATCTTCCAAGTCTTCCAAAACAATTGAAAACTCAAAGGATCTTCACAGAAAGTGTCCAACTTTGGACTGCTGCTCTGTTTCTGAAGGACACAAAAGCATAGTCAGGGAAATACATCCTTTAGTCGGAGAATCCTGTTTTATCGCAGATGAGAAGCACTTTACCACTGTGGATATTACTGAAGTAGAGCAAACTACAGATGAAAAGAACAAACCAGTTAAGACAACTAAAGGAAATGACAGGAAAGGCAAAACATCTATTCAGACAAACCAGTCATTCAATGTTCTGGCACACAGAAATCAAAGTACTGTTAAAAGTACAAGGAACAGGATAAATTCACCAATTCAATCAAAGCTGCAACTTAGAGAAAGTAAACCCACAAGCCTAGTAACTGCAGGAGAGACTACTAACAAATATTTGCCAAGAGCAACTACAATAGCTCGCAAAAAAACAGCAGATGTAGGCCCAACAACAAAAAGGATCTCTGAACCTTTTCAGCACACGAGGTCAAGTGATGAGAAGAAAGTAAACAATAACAGTCAAAAGCAAATTCACAGAGATCCGAGAAGTGCAAGAGCTGCCAAAAAGCCTGCATCAGGAGTAGCACAGCGAGCAAGGTCTGCTGTCGATTATGTCACTTACAATGACATGTTTCTGAAGATCAGTCAGGGAGATGAAGGTCCAGCAATCTATGAAATGTTTGCAACTCCAATTTATGAAAATCTCAGAGTAGACTGTTTAGCGGAGAAAGCAAGACAGGTTCATACAGCGCTTCAAGTTAAAAGACAGATAAATGGAAAACCGAGGGGCCAAAATACAGTGGAGGTTAACCGAAGGAAACAAGCGCAATCTGAGAGATCCAGTCGAGCTAAGTGCAGGCATCTCAAGCGGAGCGATAATGTTACCAAAGGGATGAAGAAACACCCACCTCCTTCAGAGAATAAATGCCATGTCATTATAACTTCTACTTGTGGAACTGTCCAGAAGAAATCTGAAATGCCCATCATTACGGGTGATGGGAGGGAAATTTCAGGCGTTGAAAGACAATGTACTTCCGTACTGTCAGTGATTGAAGAAGTACTTTCCAACACTGTGCCCAAAACAAATCTCATTACGGACATAACACATCAAGTACAGACTCAAATGGATGCAGGTGTTAAAAGTGAACCTGAAATATCATGTGAGAGCAGATTGCCCACGCAGCCACTGATCAATACATGGACAAGTGACGGAGCAGTATCACCTGTGCACCAGAGGTTTCTAGATGAAGCCAGTGATGGACCTCTCACTGATGACCTGCTGCGGTCTTTGGCAGAGGAGTTGATCTCACTTGAGAAAAGAGATGTTGAAACACTCAAGACTGAAAATGGAGATGGCACAGAGTTTAAACATAACTTGCCTTCAAAATTTAAGACATTTCTAAATAAGGTAACATTCTAACATATTTCACTTGTACATAGTGTCAGGGTAGCCAGCAATGCTCCTGGAGAGATCCTTTTCTGCTGACTTCAGCTCCAACCAGCTTCAATACACCTGCCTGCAATTTCAAGTAACCCTGAACACCTTGATTTGCTGGTATGGGTGCATTTTATTGGGGTTGGAGTTGAACTCTGCAGGATGGTAGCTCTCCAAAAGCAGGGATGACTACCCCATTCCTTAAGTTGATATTCTATGGCTCATCACATTGAGTTTCTTTCATCCATCAGGGTGTTTCCTCAGGTGAACTACACAACACTCTCGGATCTTGCTCACATGATGCTATTACATGGACAAAAGGAGAGGTTCTGGGTAAAGGAGCTTATGGGACAGTAGGTGTTTAAAAGATAAACATTTCAAAGCACCATTTTTAGCTTTAAAATAAAAATGATTTTCAAAATGTTCTCCAAGCACAATCTGATATAAAGGTTTTATGTTTCTCATTTTGTTCTATATTTTAATTTATAGGTGTATTGTGGGCTAACCAGTCAAGGTCAGCTGATTGCAGTAAAACAGGTGGCACTGGATGCTTCAACTTCAGAGATGGCAGAAAAAGAATATGATCGCCTGGAAAGAGAGGTGGAGCTTCTTAAGAACCTTCATCACACTAACATAATTGGTTTCTTGGGAACAGCTCTCTGTGAGAATACTGTAAGCATATTCATGGAGTATGTTCCAGGTGGCTCCATCTCAAATATCCTGAGTCGGTTTGGACCATTGCCAGAGAAGGTCTTTGTTCTATACACTCAACAGATTCTGGAAGGTGTTGCCTATCTTCATGCCAACAGGGTCATCCATAGGGATCTGAAGGGGAACAACATCATGCTTATGCCCACCGGAGTGATCAAGTTAATCGACTTTGGTTGTGCTCGTCGTCTTAGCTGTCTTCAGACCTCAAATGGAAGTAAGAGTGACCTTTTGAAGTCTGTGCATGGTACTCCATACTGGATGGCACCAGAGGTGATAAGTGAGACAGGTCATGGACGGAAATCAGACATCTGGAGCATTGGCTGCACTGTGTTTGAAATGGCCACAGGAAAACCACCCCTTGCACACATGAACAAGATGGCAGCCCTTTTTTACATTGGAGCTAGAAAGGGCTTAATGCCTTCTCTGTCTGATGACTACTCTACACATGCAAAGCACTTTGTCCAGGCTTGCCTAACCAGGTACATTGTTCTTTTACTCAAAAATGAAGAAATATTTGCTCTGGTTCTTTTTGTAAAGTTTTTAAATCCACTGTAAATATTCAGCCTGTTTTCCACATATTTCTTGTGTGCTTTGTAACAGTGGGAAATATTTTCTGTTTGCAGAGATCCAAGGCAACGACCGTCAGCAGAGGAACTGTTAAGACATCCATTCATCTCTCATCACAGCCAAACCTGCAATAGACCAGTGAACTGAAAACTTATTCACCAAATCAAAAAGTAACTTTTTAAAACAATGATACAAAGCAAATTGACCATGTGACCCAACATTTGACATGGGGAAAATATAATTTACTAAAACACATTAAAGAACTGTAAATAGTCATTTGACAAACGTGGCAATAAGCTTTTAACACAAATGATCAAATACACAAAGACTGAGGTTAAGGTAGTGGAAACCATATCATTTATTAAATCTAAATAAAATGGGGGTGGGTGGGGGGGGGGGGAGGGGGGAAGTGCCAGAGTTTGCACTTGCCTTATCCAACTGCAATTCAGTGATCAAAAGTAAAATGATGGTTTGTACAATGCTGGCCTCGTTTACCAATAGCCTCACACCGAAAAAATCTAAATCAAAAGATCAAAACCATTCATCCATATTCAGAAATAATGTTGGAGGGCCTGTGAAAGCCCAGATCTCTTTGGGTCAGCACTGTGATAATGAAATCAATCTCTTTTTACCCACCTGTTGTTTCTTGTTATTTGTTATTGACTTACAGAGTTGCACACATAGGCTACTGCTTCAAGCCAAGAAATATATAAAAATGCACTTCACAGCGAAGGTTATGTAAACTTCATAGAACTACACTTTTTGAGGCACAACCTTTGGCATCCAGCTTAAGGTCATCTTGAAGGTCAAAAAAGGTACAAATTGCATGGCCTCTGACAACATGCCAGGTAATTGGCAGGGTGTATATTGCCCTTCTGGAACAGGGAACACCAGTTCAAACATCACTGGAAGGCTGTGCTAGAAATGCCAACGATAGATTCTAACACTGAATCTAACATAGATTCCCCCCACCCCCATATATTTATATATATATATATATACACATTTTACAAGCAGCTCCAAACCTGAGAAGTTATGGTACAGCTTTTATCATACAAGAATGTATGTACATTTTTCTCCACATTCTGTAAACTCGTCCCTTTCATTTTAAACATGCAGCTCATATAGAGGGTATCAGATGAGGGGAAGGTAACAAAAAACATTCAAGGAACTATGGAACTTAAATCTTGATTCTGCATTCCTTCTAACTAACAAATGAGAGGAGCGTCAGTCGTTTTAGAGGCTGCTTTTAGTCTTATAAATTTTCACTGTGGCAAAACTTTCATTACTTATTTTTATCACGTAAAGATTTTTTTAAAACTATAATGGCCCTGAATTTCACATACTGGCTTAAGCATTCATACTGACTGTTCATGAGGGAATACTGAGAAAAAAGCAGCAGTTACACAGAGATGGCGAGACTTAACCGAACTGCCAGAAGATCGGGAAGCATTTTTATTTTCTTTCTCTTACTCTTCACATTCCTGTTTTTTCCTCTTCTTAATAATGAAATCTATGCTTGATTTTTCTTTTATATTTTATCCTCTTTTCCTATCAGTTCAAGAGTCCATTCCATGGGCACTTAACAGCGAATCAATCATGTCAAAAGTATCTTTGTAGTCTGTGTGTTGGCCATTAGCTAGGCCGGCGCCCTCAGGGCCATGGCTCTCCACTGGTTTCCTGTCCAGTTTCACTAGGGTGTTGAGATGTCCGTAGCCCACCTGGTATGTGACGGGGAGGGGGGAAGGGAAGGTTAAGAACAGAGTTGTGAGATGACACACACAGCTGAACAGATGAACAATGAGAGGAACTACCTGCACCGCCTTTGGAGCTTTTGTTCTTTTTGGAGTGGTGATTGTGGCTGGCGTCGGGGTTCACCCTCTTGCGTGAGGAGCTGGAAGCTGAGCTAGCACCATCAGCAACAGAACCTAATGGGCTCCTAAGGGCCGAACTAGCTGCGGGTGCCTCGAGGATGCTCCTGCCATTGCCGCTATGTGTGTGAGTGTGCGAGTGGCCGTGTTTGTGATGGTGACGATGGGCTGAGTGGTCTCTGTGTTTCTCCTTGCTCACAAGCGGGCTGGAATGTTTGCTCTTTGCAGCACCCTCGTCTGAGGAGCTGTGCCGCTCAGAGGACACCTTTATTTTCATTTTTAGCTCCTCCTTACTTGATCCCCCTTTCTCAGTTTGTGAGGGGACTGGAAGACGCAGTTTTAAAGAGCTGCCTTTCTCACGTTTGTCCAGGAGCTTGTCCTGCCCAGGGACAGGCAGTTTCATCTTCAGGGGCGAGGCAGTGGTGACTCCTGTTCCCTGCTGCCCGAGAGATAGTTGGGGTAAATGTTTGCGGTAATCTGTCTGTGTTGGAGCAACATAGACCTCAGTCTCCACACTCTGCTGCTCTTGCCTGCGTTTCTGCACCGCCAGTTCAGCAGCGTGTTTCTCCCTGTACTTGTCCAGAGACATTTTCTGTGTGGGTGCTGCAGGTGGAGGATAGGTTGTTGCCTGGTGCTTGGCACCACCACTGGCCTTGTGTTCGTGTTTGGCAGGGTTGATCTCTGTACTTTTGTCAGGCCGATGTGGGTGCATAGATGTGTGTGGGGGAAGTTGTTTGACAGAATACAGGTCTGAGCGTGCTTGGTCCTGAGGCCAGTCACTGGGGGCGGTGTAAGTATAAGAGGTTCCCTGCATGCTGGCAATAGAATCAAGAGAAAGACTGCTGCTTGAGTTGCCTGGCAGGGTCACTGGGAAAGACGTGGAGGCTTTGGAGAATGCTGTATTTGTAGAGACCCCAGGAAGGGCATCCATCAAGGAGAGGTCCTGGGTTAACGAGGGTCCCGCTAAAGAGCTGCTATCTGAGCCCTGACCATCTGATTTGGGCTTCTTAGCCGCTTGTGTAGCCTAGAAATAAATATAGCAACTGTGTGTAATTTAACTACATTTAACAATGTAAAGACACCAAATGGATGATTTAGTCTAACTGCTCACCCTCCAGTTACGAATCCTCTTTAACCTGCTAGGTGTCTTCTCCAGTATCTGCAGAAACTCGTGGGTCAGTTCTACAACAAAATTCAAATGAATATAAATCATGGGTGACTTACAAATAGGACAAAATTAGCCTTATATGGTAATTTAGGGGAATGTCCATTTACCATCAAGAAGTTCAAGTGTAACTAAGTTGTCCACATACTCCCACCAGTGCTTTCCATCAGTGGAAACGGGGATCTCCCAGTTGGACCACTTGCAAGCCAGGTGAATGCAAACACAGGCGATGACTGTGGGCTTGTACTGCAAGCAGAAGGTGGTGAGGTGCAGACTGCAAGAGCAGCACGTCATGGAGGCAGAAAAAAGACAACAAAGAAAGAGCACAACATGATCAATTGCTGAAGAGATGGAATGCAATGTTGAACATCTAGAAAGTATTAAGGTTAAGAAAGCATTATAGGCACTAAGATGTTCCCCAATTCTGAGCAACATACTTCCAAAATTTGCTTGCACAGTTCGGAAACTACTTAATATAGCGGCATGCAATTTAGTCACATTTTACAACTTAGACATTAAAATAAAAGCATGTTTTTCTTCAAATCTACTGTTCATATTTTGTGCTCTACAAAAAGGTACAATCTGAATGGCAAAAGACAACATGAGTAGGGATGCTCTGATCAAGATTTGTTTTCCATACAATACTGATTGTAAGTTGAAAAAACAAAAACAAGTAGGCTTACTCAACATATCCATACAAGGATACACAGAAAGGCTTATGAGGAAATGGTCTACGAGGCCTACTGTCAGACTGCAGTCAGCCAATTCTGATCAGCAGTTGATCGATTGTAGCATACCTACATTTGAAGTTTAGAATAGCAGTAAAAAGTCTAAAGTTTTTATAAAATAAATTCTACTATGAGGAATTAAAACTGTGCTAGCAAAAAAATAATAGGTTTGTTACTCATAATCAAGGGTAAACTTGATACTACTGACATAAAATTGTACATTCAATAACAGGTGTAAAGGCCTGCAGTCAACAGAATCATAGGGAACAGTGAAGCAAACAAGCATATGGTTACCATCCATATTTACCACATAAGAAATGTAAACCTGTGTAATGAAAGGCATTAAGCTGTTTGGCCTCATTAAGTGCTTATTCTTTAATCTCTGTGAATTTGCCTAGTCACTTGTTCTGCTATACTGATGCCAGAAAAAAAACTGCATCAATAGTTCCTGAAGAAGCCACGAAGAATCATACATTTCTCAACCAACATGCTAACAATCTTTTTAAAAAATGTGTTTTACTGTCTTTTGAAAATGAATAACAATAAACTGAAGCTTCAGTCAAAGCTAGATGGTAACCTTGTGCTACAGAACAGAATCAATGTTTGGACATGGGGTAAGAGGAGCTTTTAAATCCTAATGCAACAAATACAAACAAATTATGACTGCAACATTCATAAAATGCATTAGCTATCTGTGATAAAAACAATGCAGCCGCTATTTTTATCTTAAAAGAATAAAAAAAATGCAAGGAAAAAAACAAGGGAATAAAAATGATCAGATCATCCATCAACTGTCATTGGCCATATGAAACTGGGGCTGATTTATCAATTCAGTTAAAAGTCCTCGTCCTTTGGGTAACATGCTCTTGTTTGAGAACGTCCCTTTTATATGCAAACCACGTGTTAAGCATATGCTGCTCTAGTCCCATGTTCAGACATCGCATATAGTGCTGCAGTATCCCTATACAAAAAATGGGCAAATACTAATGACAACTAAACTAACTTAATGAAGACAATAAATAAACAATGAGGGGGAACACACAAAATCAAATTCTTCTATTTGATTAAATTAAAGACTACACCCTTTAAGGACCTTGTGTTACACACCTGATATAGACAATTTTTATAGATTATAGGGCGTATACAAATACATAGCCACTGAAACAATTATTTAAATTTACAAATTCAAACAGGTCCTTAATGGGTTTGCTTGCGTTAAAACATAAGCATCACAATGGAAGCACAACAGATGTCTTCATCTCACAAATCAATTCAGGCATTGAATGACAAAAAAATAAATAAAAAATACTTCTAAATAGTTTGAATACGAAAGACCAAAACATGGTTTAATTATCACTTTGAAAATAACAAAATCATAAGAAAAAAACAAAGGGGTCTGGGTACTTACCGTGAGAACTTCTATGTAATGTTTACATCTGTGTAATCTTTAGCTGCTATTCAGGCTACCAAAGTGTCTTTTTTAGACAAATGCACTTCTGTAACCGAGCAAACGTGAGGTTCAAGAGCACCACTACACTTCACATTGTGCATTCAACCCCTCTGTGCCAACAATGATCCCTCGTACAATACACCGCACTGCAACCGGGGCCGGTGCCGCCGGACCCCCTCCCCACCCCGATCTGAGGGCATGTTTGAGAGGGGGGGCGTCCCAGTAGCCACCGGTGCAAGGAGGGTGTTGGACACTGGTAGGGTAACCTGCAGTAAAGGAAGCTATAGTGTGCAGTCACAGTGCAACAAATGAGGTTCTGGATAACAACCTGTTGGTAGCCATGAAATAGGAAGTCTGTGCCAGATCCTTGCTTGCTGTGAAAGTAAACAGAGAGAAAGAGAAAGGCAAAAGAGTGAGTAAAACTCTATATGCAAGTAAAAATGTGACCTAATTACACTCAAATCAGTGAGGTTTACCTCTCCATGAACTGCATGCTTAGCCATAGTTCAAAAGCCAATAGTTCAGATTAATAGTTTAAGACAGCACTGTTTTATTTCTAATGGTGATTGCAGAGAGCATATGAAGTAAAGTCTATACCTCGGACTAGCTGGGAACATTTCACAACATCAGTGTGTGGATGTTCAATTGTTATTTCAAAGCCTGCAATATAAAGCACATGAATTTAATTCCTAACTGAATCACACAATTTTCAACACCTGTGGATCATGAAAGAATCATGCATTAGTTAGAACAAAGCCTTTAAAACAATGCAGAATCATTGATAGCCATGTGTCCTGTTGCAAAATAATCTGAATCAGAAGATCCAAGATTAACTGAAAATCAATTTGACTTCATTGCAACAAAGCTTAAGATCATCATTCTGTCTTTAAATTTAGCCATGATGATACAACTTTTCAGTCAAAAACTGAGTTTTTTTTTATTCAAACTTTTTTTCAAAGGTGAACCACTGTCAGCAAGCCTCTATGTTCACTCTTATATTCAGTTCAAAGGAACCTCCTTCCATAGACTTACCTAAAGTCTGCAGCACTATGGTTTCAAGTATCACCAGCTCTTGAGCTTGCTGGAGGTATGCCTGAAGTTCAATAGACAATCATTACATGAGGCTTGTAATGTGTCTTTCTGTATCTTCATCCAATAAACAGAATTCTCTGCATTCTTCCAATTACAGGCACCACTAATTTTTTGCCCAACAATTTAACACTTTTTATAAATTAAGACCCTCAAGATTATATTTTCCTCATTCAAGGGAGACTTCTGTCCTAGCACTGACACACTGGATGTCTAATGTCAGTGTCTCACTAGTCCATTTTCAGTTGTAAGCCTCATTTACATTATTGCTGGAGAATCAAAGGGAGTCTGTGAGTTTCACATGAACGGGAATGTAGAGAAATATTAGAGGCATTTGTTTAATCTGTCCTCCTTAAATGGCTAGTTAGAGTAGTTAAAGGTATAGTTCATCCAAAAATTTAAATTGTGTCAATTTACCCGTTGTCATTCCAAGCTTGTAAATATGGTCAAAAGAAAGCTCAAAAGTGCTTGCATGACAGGCAAGATCAAACCTCATTAATTCTCGCGCTTCTCTTGTGCTACCAAACTTCAAGTGAATAAAAGTAGGGCTGGGCGATAAAACGGTATCGGTATTTATCAACGGTACACCATTGTCAGGAACAATATAAAAAATGTTCGATATAGCGCTCGATATTTTCATTAAAATGCGCCCGCATCGCCTGTAGATCTTAGGGGCCGTTTACATATCGCATCTACAAACGCGTTGAATATGGAGGCATATGGGTAGCAATATTCAATTTGAAATGTAATATGCAAAATGACAATGCAATATGTAAAATGGCAATGCATTTCTGTATTTAAATGTACATTTTCCATTACATTTGTGCAACGTTGGTGCAAAATGAAAATTAAATATATAATTTACATTTCCCATTTCATACACCAGTTTTAATATGTAAATTGAATACATATGTTAACGCTTTATAAAGTTTCTAAATTAAAATGTATTACAGAAATGATTAGATATGTTTAACATGTTCAAGCAAAAACTGTAGCAAAATGATCATTTAAATGTTATTTTTCTTAATTGTATTTACACTCACAGTTAAGACACTTGTGATTGCATTTTCATTAAATAGCCTGCAATGAATGTAGCAAAATTCAATGTGCAAATTGAAAATGCATTCTGAGCCGATCACATCCCCGCCCCCTGTAAGGTGTTGAACTTAATGTTCAATAAAGTGACTCATGATGTATGACCATCTCCCATTTCTATTTTTAGCATATTGCATATTGCAATAAGCATATTGATCAGATTTTGATTGGTCACGAAATCTGACGGGTCAAATTCACAGAAGACTATAGCCTTTTTTGGGTGAAGGTGGAGCAGGTCGGGGGCTGGTGACGACATCGTCTATAATTCAGTGTCTAATATTAAAAAAAAACGAAGCAGCACAAACAAATTTTTTACCGGCACAAAACAGCACAAACGAAGCACAAACAAATGAGACAATTTTGCGTGAATTTGGAGCATGTGGGGGGCTGAGTGACCTCAGAATGACCAATAAATACTATTTTAATATCTAAGAAACCGAAGCAGCACAAAGTAAACGTTTACCGGCACAAACGATTGAGCCTATTTTGGGTGAATTTGGAGTGGGTCGGGGGCTGGTGACGTCATCATCTATAATTCGGTCTAATATTTTAAGAACCGAAGCAGAACAAACTAAACTTTTACCGGCACAAATGAGGCACAAACAAACGAGACTATTTTGGGTGAATGTGGAGCAGGTCGGGGGGCTGGTGACGCCATTACCTGTAATTAAATGTCTAATATCTTAAAAACCAAATTAGCACAAACAAAACTTTAACCGGCGCAAACCAACAAGATTTTATTTGGAGTATGTGGGGTGCTGGGTGACCTCAGAATGACCTATAAATATTATTTTAATATCTAAAAAACCGAAGCAGCACAAACAAAAACAAATTTCCAGCACAAAGTAAAAACGATTGAACCTATTTTGCTGACATTTTGCATTGGGTGGGGGCGGGGCCAACTTCACACAGTGATTGACAGGGTGGGTGGGGGCGGGGCCAACTTCACACAGTGATTGACAGGGTGGGTGGGGGCGGGGCCAACTTCACGCAGTGATTGACAGGGTGGGTGGGGGCGGGGCCAACTTCACGCAGTGATTGACAGGGTGGGTGGGGCGGGGCCAACTTCACGCAGTGATTGACAGGGACGGTGAGGGCAGGGCCAACTTCACGCAGTGATTGACAGGGTGGGTGGGGCGGGGCCAACTTCACGCAGTGATTGACAGGGTGGGTGGGGGCGGGGCCAACTTCACGCAGTGATTGACAGGGTGGGTGAGGGCAGGGCCAACTTCACGCAGTGATTGACAGGGTGGGTGGGGCGGGGCCAACTTCACGCAGTGATTGACAGGGTGGGTGGGGGCGGGGCCAACTTCCAGCAGTGATTGACAGGGTGGGAACGTGATTGGCAGGGAATGCATTTTCAATTTGCACATTGAATTTTGCTACATTCATTGCGGGACATTTAATGAAAATGCAATTGCAAGTGTCTTCACTCTGAGTGTAAATGCAATTACGAAAAATAACATTTAAATGATAATTTTGCTACAGTTTTTGATTGAACATGTTAAACATCTAATCATTTCTGTAATAGGTTTTCATTTTGCAACTTATAAAGTGTTAAAATATGTACTCAATTTACATATTAAGAAAAAAAGAGATCATGTCCCTATCGCTGTGTTTGACCGGTGTTTGTGTGGGCTATGCCACCCAATGGAATCAGCAGTGGAGAGTGTGAGGTGAACGCGTTTTGGAGTTTAGTGGAGCAGCTCGACCCGCGACCGGAAAATCTGACGTGCCTCACGCAGCATATCCTGGTTTTAGCGCATGCTGCCTGAACCCGAATAGCTTACTCTCATTTCAGGCAGGATCAGGGCCTCTTGAAGCCAGCACACACACGAGTATGTTTACAATTGAGTTATTTCATTCATCACTTCTGAATTTAAAAAACGTTTCTATATAATTGCTAGCCTACTTGCCGTTAGACTCTAGGCTTGGAGTCCCTTTTATGACGTCACGCCCAGCCTAGTGGAAGGGAGGGGGAGTGTAAAAAGTACCAACTTTTCATATTATATTCAGCATTTTGGTATAAAAAAAACATACAAAACAATGGTGGGTGGTTCTTATCTTTATGTTTAGTAAGCACATTGCATTATCTTCGTGAAAAATGTAACCTGCAATTTACACTTTACACAAGTCCACAGATCAGCAACATTCACCATGGATTTAATGTAGTAACACTAACTGTAACCAAGTTTGGCAGGAATAGTAAAATGCTTTCAAGTACGTCACACATCTTTTTCCAGCACTTCAAAACTCAAATATAAAAGTTATTTTTAATGTGATGACCAAAACATTATTTGTTTATCCTTCAAAGATTACCCCCATTTATAAAACTAAAAGTTTCAAGATGTAGGAAATCTCACACTTATTTAAAAATAATGTTTCTTTTAATACCTTTTTTTTTTTTTAAATCAAGGAAATTTCTCTGGCATTTCTTTCTTTTTGCTGTATCGAAAACGTACCGAACCGTGACACCATTGTGTCCTATCAAACCGAACCGAGAATTTTGTGAACCATTACACTCCTACTCATTACAGATGTTGATCTACCTCAAAGTTTGCCTTGCTTGTTCTACGTTTACACTTTTACATTGCACACATTTTGTAACATTTTATTTAAGTTCAAGAGTTTCTTTAACATCTACTTTTTATCTTAATATAAGACATAAAGATGATATTTTTGTTTACATTTATTTTGTTTTTGACTGCTAAAACTAATATAATTTGTTGTTTGCCTTAATAATGTGGATAAATAAAAAAACAGTGGTTTAAATTCAAACTTTTCTACATGTCTTAATAAAAAGGTTATAAAAAATATCAATAATTATCGATACCTAACGATATGAAACATATCGTGATCATATCGCACAGCCCTAAATAAAAGCATACATTAATTTGGTTTATCAGGGTGTAGCGTGAGTAAACGTTGACAGAATTTTCACTTTTGTTGAACTAACCTTCACTTTTGTTAATTAATGGATGTGACATACATCTGATAAAAAAAATGAATACAAATAAAAAACATTTGGCAGATGAGAAACCCATGATCAAAGTCGAGTTGTGTAGAGTTGACTAGTGAGACGCCTGATTCTGTAGCGACAGAATCTAAACACTCTTATATGGAGGCAAGTGTACCGGAAATGATTCAGTATGATGAAAAGGTGGAGGAAATAAAATCAATAATAATACCCATGACTTACATTACTCTTAGTATCCAGTGGAGGCTCTTGTGGGTTTAAACACGCATGCGCTACTTTGATGACATGTTCGAGTTTCCGTGGTTGCTCTTCAACTTTTGCAGCCAGAAATAAAGTTGTTGGGGAGATGGTCTGTAGAGGAAAGAAAAGACATGGTCACATTGAAATATGCAAGTCTACTTTAAAGGGTTATTTCCCCCTAAAATGAAAATCATATCCTCAATTACTCACCCTCATTTTATTCCAAGCCTATAAAACTTTTGTTAATTTCAAAATCCAAATGAAGACACTTTTAATGAAACCTGAGAGATTTCGGTTTCACCATTAAAAGTCCATTCACTCAAAACGTTGATGCTTTAAAAAGTTTATAAAGATATTGTAAAAGAAATCCATATGAATCGAGCGGATTCGTTTTCTGAAGAGACACAAATGCTTTATATGAACCGATTTAATTAGGCTTTCATTCATAAAAACACTGATCAACACACATAAAGCACATCAAGTATGGTTAACAGAAGCTCAAACATGTTTGCTTGACTTGCGGGAACCAATGAGGCTGGTTCTCGCATGTTTTAGATGAATGGACTCAATGGAGGGACAGAAATCTCAACAGGTTTCATTATAATGATCTTTATTTGTGTTTTAACGAGTTCGTTTGCCCATAAAATCTTTAAGATATTAGGTTAAACTAATTTGGCTTGCTGTCCGCTGGAGAGGGGCTCGATGAAGCAGCTTCAACTCGAGCTCTGATATACCCCCCAGTGGCTAAATGTAGGACCTGTTAATTAAAGGGCAAGGTACCTAAGATGAAGGTGGAGTTTGGGGAGGTGGAGGGATACTGGAACAGCTGATACTAGGGAGAGGTAAGCGGCTGCTTATATACTCTGTTTGTTGATTGAAAGATTGGATGGGCTCGCTCCTCCCTAACTTACGTTTAGGAACTTCATTTAAAGATGAATGAAAGACTTACGGATTTCGATCGACATGATCAACATGAGTGTGAGTAACTGATGACAAAATGTTACTTTTAGGGTGCACTAATCCTTTAAGACATCAGCATCACCAGTGTGATTTCAAGAAACTAAATAAAAAAAATGTCATCACAGCTGTGTAGACCAGATATTACCAGTGTCTCTCACATGTTCATCGTGACTGATGCAGTTAACACAGAATGCTATGTTTCCATTCCACTTTAATTTTAAAAACTGTATTAACGGTTGCAATGCCAGCACTGTGGAAACATTCTTACACTCCAGATGAAATTAAACACAGAAGCTCATTAATATTCAAATGGTTAAAAAGGCTACATGCAATGGATGCAGGCAGTGTGGATGGAAACACTTACATTTCTGTGGAATTTGGTGAAAGAGTGGTACATATAAAATCTGTGCATGTAAACAATGGCAGTATTTATTGTGAGTTGAGAACTGATTTTTAGAGTTAAGGAAAACGTAGGATTACGTAACTTCAGCTATTTATTTACAACTACGTATTCGTGTTTCGTATCGATACAAGGTGGTCGCAAAGCCAACATATACATTTTAACAAACACCGAAACAATCACATAATTCATATTTTGACAGGTTTAACGTTAGTAGTGCAGAGCGGCTTTAATATTACGGTAACCGGCCTGCTCGCGTGCCATTGACATACGCGTGATGCGTGATGTCGCACGCATTAGCAAATAGAACATAAACACAAATCGAGTTACAACTAACGTTAGCTTATAATCATGTTACGATAAGACAGGCGTAGTTATAGTAAACTAGCCAACATGTAAATATACAAATTGTACGTCAGTAATTTGTAGAACGTTAACATTAATTAGCACCAGCCTGCGCAAGACATATGCGCGAGCTGCTAACATAACGAGGATTATCTCTAATAATTTCAGCCGAGGTCACAACTATTATATATATTCACGATAAACAGAAATGCCAGATATTACAGGTGTGAAACAAGTAAAACAAACAGTCGCAGCGAGAGACACAAATGGGCCTGCTGTTGAACAACGCGTAACGTTAAGGATACACATTTAGTCTCTGGCCCATGTCCTGAATAAGATTCGCGGCTTGCTGTCGATAAGACAGCTCTCTGTCTGGCTCCACTCCGCAGCGACGGGACGGGGTGGTTTCGAGCTGTTCCCGGGTGAAAAACCATTTGGACGATGATCCCCGGCACGCCGCCATTACCGTCCAGCAAACGAACAGAGAGCGAGCGTCACGTATTTTCACATACGTCACGTCCTTGACGTAGCCTACGTCTCACAAAGCGTTGCTTCTTCTTCTTCTATTCGAGTTTTATGGCGGTTGGCACACAATGAAATGGTGCATTACTGCCACCTACTGGTATGGAGTGTGGTACTGAATGACTATTACTTATATATATATATATATATATATAAATATATAAAAAAAAAAAAAAAAATAATAATAATAATAATAATTTAAATCCTCTCAATCATATTAATTATTCTAAAATAATGAAAAACAATTCCATAACACTTTTCTTTAGAATTTTTCCTAAGAATTTCTACTAAATCATACCGTACTCTTTCCTTTTTCAAATTTTGGATCATTTCCCTCCTTTTTCCCTCATATTTTTTACAGTCTATCATGACATGTTCTATTGTCTCTTGTTGTTCACAGTATTCACATCTGCCGGTGTTATGTTTACCTATTTTAAATAAAGTGCTATTTAGTCCTGTATGTCCAAACCTAAGTCTAGATATAATTGTCTCATCTCTCCTTTTCCTTCCTGTACATCTCATTTCCCCCACTTTCCTCTGAATTTTGTAAAACCATCGTCCTTTTCTCTCCTCTTCCCATTGCTTTTGCCACCTTTTCTTCAAACTCTGTTTAATAATGCTCTTCATTTCCATCTTACTGATGTTAACTTCTACATCAATGTCTTCTCTTTTTGTGGCCTCCTTTGCAGCCTTATCTGCCTTTTCGTTTCCTTTAATTCCAATATGTGCTGGTACCCACACAAATATAACTGTAATACCCATCATTTGAATTCTATATAATGCTTGATGAATTTCTATCAATATATCGGCTCTACTATCTGAATGACTGCTCTGTAAACTGACTAATGATGATGCAGAATCTGAACAAATAATAGTTCTCAATGGTCTTACTTCCTCTATCCACTGAACTGCTAACAGAATTGCTAACATTTCTCCTGTGTATACTGATACATTATCACTTATCCTCTTCGCTGTTGAAATATGAAACTCTGGAACAAAAAAAGCTACTCCTACCCTATTATCTAAACTCTTTGATGCATCTGTATAAATCTGAATATAACTATAATAATTATCAATATATTCCTGTAGGCTACAGCATACGAGTCAAAAATTAACCCCATGTCTTTGTTCTTCTTTCCTAATAATACTAGATCTACTTTTACTTCTGGTAATATCCAAGGTGGTACTATTGGTAACGGTACTGTAGGACTGATTTTTAATTCCGTTAATTTTAACTCTGTTGCTTTTTGTATAACTGTCCACCCAAAGCTTTTTGTCTCCCTCTTCTCCTTTTCCCAACAAGATTTTAAAGTGATTTGTGCTGGGTGATCTTCATTATGGCCCTTTATATTAACCCAATAATTCAGAGATAGCTCTATTCGTCTCAACTCGAGTGGCATTTCTCCCATTTCCACCTGCAGTGCTGCCGTTGGTGTTGTTTTAAAAGCCCCTGTACATAATCTCAAAGCCTGAAACTGAATGGTATCTAGTTTTTTAAGAGATGTGCTTGATGCCGATCCATACACCACACATCCATAATCTAATACTGATCTAATTAATCCACAATAAATTGCCTTCAGTGCTGTTCTGTCAGCTCCCCAATCACCAAACACCTCATAACATTTAACACCTTCCTAAATTTTTCAATTACTTTCTGGATATGTACATCCCATGTTATTCCCTCATCAAACCATATCCCCAAAAACTTAAAACACTTCACTCTTTCCAATTCTTGATTATATAACTTTAGTTTTGCCTCAGAACATATTCTTTTCTTTGTAAATAACATTATCTTTGTCTTATCTACTGAAAACTTAAACCCCCATTTATATGACCACTCTTCTATTTTCGTAATACACAAAGCGTTGCTGCTGGGAACTGTAGTTTATTAGGCACAGCAACGTCATTAGTTCTATAGTTTATATTTATAGTATGAATGATGATGTCATGACTCATAGGTGTACACAAACTGGGTGGTTAAAGAAATAATTTGAAAGACAAAAATGTTTTATCAAAAGTCTTTTTAGTGATTTATTCAAAGCAAACACCAGACTCCTTTTTTTAAACGGTATGCATTTTGTGACAAACATTCATATGTAGGTATAGTATTACAGTTTTTCTTAATCCTTTGGCACATTTTTTTAAACAGTTTTAACATTCTCTAAACTGTAAGTGCTACAACTGTTACAACTGTTTGCTGGAATATCACAACTCACAATATCACACAATTGCATGTTTGCAAAATGTATGACTCGCCCAAAACGTTTAATTCACGCTTCTAAACCTAGTTATTGTGTCAACAAATTGGCCAATGGCACCAAAATAAAAAGTGTTTTTGTCATTGTGTGAGCCATGCAGGCCATTTGCCAATTTAGCAAACATTACAAACATTATGTTATAAATATTTTTGAAATATTAACATGTCTGACAGATTACGATCACTGAATGAATCATTTTACATGTGATGGCTCACACGATGAAAGAATGTTAAACACAATAAGCAGAATTTCACTGAGAATCAACTCATCAGTTTTGATCAACAAGCCATGTGCATTTAGTCATTGTGCAAATTGTAGACAATTACTTACTCTTTTGCGCACATGTGCCAAAACACATGCAATTTGTTTAAATCAATAAGAAATTCAAATCTGACATGAACAAGAAACTAATTGTTCAGAGATCTGAGATCAGTATGAACCACAAAATATTACCTTTTGTGGTCCAACATAATTTATTTAATACATTTTATGTTTCATAATTTAATAATAATTATAAAAGTAACCGATACTTTTAACAAATTATTTTTAAATTATGAAACATAAAATGTATTAAATAAATTATGTTGGACCACAAAAGGTAATATTTTGTGGTTCATACTGATCTCAGATCTCTGAACAATTAGTTTCTTGTTCATGTCAGATTTGAACCACAAAATATTACCTTTTGTGGTCCAACATAATTTATTTAATACATTTTATGTTTCATAATTTAATAATAATTATAAAAGTAACCGATACTTTTAACAAATTATTTTTAAAATAGGAAAGAAAACAAGAAAATATTTTTTCTAGAGAACTGTATACATCCTGTAATGTATTCTCAAAACTAGAATCTGTAAACATTATAAAAAAAGACGGAAGGGTGTCATAGCCTAATTAAAATCAAATCAATAAAAAATAAAGCAAATCAAGTAAGATTTAATTCATATGCGGAGTTTCACTTTTGTGCTGGGGGATTTATTATTTAATAAATGATAATAATAATAGGCCTAATAATAATGTAATTTAATAATTAAAGGATTAAGGGGATTTAAGGGAATAAATAAGCAAGAATGGTAAAAGTTCTAGGTCTAATTAGTTATCAAGTAATCAATTTAAACTATTGGAAAATAATATTTTATTTTAAATTGTGCACACATTCACTCTTATTCGTGTGTCTATGTCTTTTCAGAAACTCTTGTTGCGTTGTGACCGTGACAGTAAGACAGACCCGCCTTCTTTGATTTGATTGCCCATCTCGATCACTTTGACATTGACGTGCGCTGTTAGACGCTGAGGCAGAGCAGTCTAACAAATTTATCCAGCCTAAAATTTTTTAAAACTTTTACAACTTTCTGTCATCCTAACAACAAACAGCTTTGATAAGACAAATACAATGAGAAAATATGAATTCTATTTTTTTCATATAGCTCAGACAAAATCATTTGCACTCCCCAACTCTGCCTATGGTTTAATTCTCATTATCCAGCTCTCTGGTCGAATCACTTCTGTTCTGATAGACATCAATACAACTGATCAGTCACTCAAACTGTTTTCTTGACAGTCCTAAAAATTCCAGAGCATTCCCAGCAAGCAGTTTATCCTAAACAAAAGAGTAAAATAAAGATATGCTGTAAAAAGACAAGCATTTGGATATTAGTATGCTACATGCACTTAATATTTATTAACTTGATCACAGTATTATTACCCAAACTTTTACCCAATATTTTGGCAGCAACATAGAAGTTAATGTATTTGCAATTTGAAATAAAACCTAGTGTGTTCAGATAGATAGATAGATAGATAGACAGACAGACAGAAGTTTCTTATACCTTTAGCAAACTATCAAACTCATCCATGGATTCAATCAATGCGCCTGGCTCCAGTTCCCCCAGTGGAAATGGGTAATCTGTTCCTAACATCACTTTATCCTGCAAAAAGCAGAATCCTTTATTAATACTAAAATAGCACATAAAACGGAGTTGCATCATATGTATTTTGCTGCATAGTTTTTATTACTAGAATACAAAGGTCCTGCACATGAAATATCTAGCAGTGCCATTTCATCAGTTAGAGTTCACTAACTTCATTTAGGCCATTGTTGTAACTCAACAGTACGGTGTTGCCGGGGGATTTAGCATTGCTGCTGGTACAGTATAAGAATTAAAATAACTACCTTTCCTATGACTTCCATGAGTAACTTCAGTGAAAGTGGGTCATGCACTAGAGAGTCAGTGTAAAAAGATCCTATGTATTTGCGTGGGTTGATTTTGTTGTCGACGGCACAAAGATCAGGGCGCACTTTAAAGCCATGCTCAATTCGGCCAATGGTGTATGGAAAAGCACCACCTGGAACACAAATGTGAAAATATGAACTATAACACCACATCCACATCACAAAAAAAATAAAATAAATAAATATTGTATTTTCTTTATAGTTCAAGGTTATCATTTCAGCTGATTTGCTGTACATGATATCATGATTATCTAAACATAGAATTCATATTTTTTACCTCCGTGAGCAAAGCAGACCTTAAGTTTGGGAAATCTTTCAAAAACACCTCCAAAAATCATGGAACAAACTGCCATTGTAGTTTCTGCTGGCATACCTGACAGAAATAAGTAAAGTGGGGTCAAACAACGACTGGGGTATATTCGTCTTCAATAAAACTGATTCAATAAAAATTATCACAATCTGCTATTAAATATATAAAAAACTGTAGAATGTCATGTCAAGACACTCAATGAAACCCACCAACTAACCAAGGCAGCCAGTATTTTGCCATTCTGCCATCTGTCTGCATGTCCCACGGATGCACAAATATCGAGCAGTTGAGTTCCTCAGCGGCCTTTCATAAGAGGCAAAATACTTTTAAAATGCCCTACACACACTGAGACAAAACTGAATGACTACTTGACAAAAAAACAAAAACAAACAAAAAAAAAGACACCAAATACTTTAGTGTGCATGTAGCATGTTCTACTAAAGGCAAATGCACTTACAGCATAGATAGGATATAGCTCTGGGGCATTGAGGTCCCATGTGTTTATATGGGAGCCAATTTGCACTCCAGGAAAGCCTAGCTGATTCACGCACCGACTCATCTCTTGTACAGCTAGATCAGGGGCCTGCATGGGCAGAGTACCCAGCCCAACAAAACGCTTTGGGTATCGCTTCACTGTAGCAGCCAGATCATCGTTCAGAATCCCACACAGGTCCAGTGTGTCATGGGGTTTGGCCTTAAGAAATGCAGAGGACCATTAGACTGAAATAATAGACAAGCATCAAAAAGAATTTATAGTAGTACTGTAAAATAGGCAAATGGGGTTTTATGGGGAGAAAAGTGTAATTGAAACCGAGAGTTTGGTTACAGTAATTTTTACACTGATTCTTACCCAGTAGCTGAACATCACAGGCACAGTGGATAGCGCCTGTACTGTCACTCCTGAAAAAAATGAAAACAAATATCTGTATTAAATAAAACAAAAAAGTAAAAAAGTAGAAATAAACGTGAATAAGAATTAAAAGATATTTCTACACACACACACACACACACACACACACACACACACACACACACACACACACACACACACACACACACACACACACACACACACACACACACACACACACACACACACACACACACACACACACACACACACACACACACACACACACACACACACACACACACACACACACACACACACACACACACACACACACACACACACACACACACACACAGACAGATAGATAGATAGATAGATAGATAGATAGATAGATAGATAGATAGATAGATAGATAGATAGATAGATAGATAGATGATAGATAGATAGATAGATAGATAGATAGATAGATAGATAGATAGATAGATAGATAGATAGATAGATAGATAGATAGATAGATAGATAGATAAATAGACAGATAGATAGATAGAACCGAATTTTAACACTGCTTCACTCTTTACCATGTTTGTCCATATCCAGAATCCGAGCATCTGCATCCCAGCAGTTCTCCTGAATCACTCTGAACAATTTTCCATCCTTCATCATTTTAGCTTCTCCCTGGTACACAAAACCCCATGGTCTTTCTTTTAAGAATAAATTTTCCATTTGACATTTCAGTGAATTTCTGACACATTGCTGCATGACAGTTAGTTTTTTCAGCCACTTGGTGGCAGTGGAGAGCAAAGTCAAATTCACACAGTAATACAATGCAAAGGACTTTGGAATGAGAGGAGGTGCAAAGTTTCTGGCATGACAAGCACTTTTTACATCAGGAATTAATGTTTATTTGCAGATCAAAGAATATGGATTTTCTTTGAATATGAAGTGTCATTCATTCAACCAAATACAGTTTATTTAAAAAGTTGTATTATTTTTATAATACTCTATATTGTTGTTTGTTTATTAGTTTATAAGGCACAGTTGAAATGGTAAGATCTATGTGTGTGTTTATGTGCAGCAGCCGCATTGTTGTGCTCAAGATGATCCGGTTTTATTCTGCTACTTTACTGAAGCTAAACCCCATGTGGAGCTCTACAGCTGCTCTTACAGGGAGCCCAGGGAAGGCCTGCTGTCCTCTTTTTCCACACAAACACCCCTGACTGATAATCTCAAAAATAAGTATTTTTTAAAGAAAAGGTTTTAAAAGAAAAGCAGTATTGCCTGATTAGGAATTCAAGCAAAAACTGGACCGCTTAATGAGCATTTCCCCCCCATTATGTCTGTTTATTCAGTTTTAAAATAGTTCTTCCTATTGCAACGAAGAACAGAATAAGTCTGAGTCGACCAGAAACAACCAGAGACACCAGCAGAAATGCAGTACAGAACAATCCAATTACTCTAAAGGCCTGCAGGTACATAAAGAGGCTGGCAGAAGTTTTAACATCCTCCTGCTCTGAGTGGAGGATCAGATCCGTCTCTGCTGCCCACTCATTCCTCATGGGGGTCGTATCATACTCACACACTCACACTTTCTCTCAGGAAGAGCTCATGCCAGCTGGATCTATGGCCAAGCATGCAGAACCTTTTCCATCCAGCTGGTGTTCTTCCACTATCATCAGACTAAACTGCAAATTGAGCTGATTTTCTCTGTGAGCAATGATCATTTATAAAAGAGTGGACGTTCCAGTGCAGATTTTAAACTTACTTTGCAGTGATGGTGGAGTTGAATGAATCCATCATATCCATACCTCTGTGAAACATGAAATGTCAATATTTAAGTTAATTTTATAATGTAATTTTATGCTATAAAAATATTACACTTTTGCTATGGCAATAAATGATTGAATAAATAAATCAACTTGGCTTTAATTTGCTTGTTAAGACATGAGCAATGATTAATAGAATTCTTCAGCTCAGTCAGACAAACAAGCAATAAAGGTCAGGGTTAGTGATCATACCCTTTCATTAATGTTTAACAGATGCATACAGATTATGAGATTATGAGTCTTGTCGTGTCACTTTTAGTATTGAAAAAACATTTTTAACATTAACATATAATCTAAAAATTGGAAAAGCAGATTTCCTTTATATTTGGGCAGACACACTTTCTATAGGCCTACCGGTATATTAAATAACTTTAATGTACAGCTGACGTAAACATATCAAAATCCAGCAGGGGCAATTATAGAGGCTTGTCTAAAGAAGTTACTGGCAAGTGAAATAACTGAAAAAATGACAAATATGTAATAAGCCACTTAATCCTGGTTAACACATGATGACCCATAACTAAAGATAACTTCAACACCTTATGCAACCTACCTGTTTCAGATCGGGCCATTCCTTTGGTAAAATATGATTATGAATATCGATCTTCATTCTGCTGACATTAAGAGCTCAATTCTTAAGTCACAAGTTTTGACAGCCTTGCAAACTGAATGTTCACTCCTCGTGCAGTTGTGAATGTTCAGCAGTGTGTGAAGCAGAAAACAAACATTCCCACCCCTGAGTCCAGTCTTTTGAAATGGCCCAATGAAAACCCCTGGAAGAGAGACACCAACCAGCACCATTAGCTTTTTATAACTTGTGAATACACACTGTACCTGTATACATGTTATGTATTGTCTGAACAAATTCATGTTTGTAACTTATGCAATATATGGCAAAACTTTAAATAAAATAAAAAAGGTTAAAACAAATTAACACACATAAAAAATAAGGTTTAAATATTTATAAGGAGAGGCTGCTGTCTGGAATAACCATTCCATGTCTGTTTCGACATTTTATCTAGTAACTTTACATCCTGCACAACAGTGTCCTCTAGCGGTTACTGAAGGTAGTACGTCAGAAGGTACTGGCATTTATCTCGTATTCTTGCTGTTGAAAAAACAGCACATTTACCTGTTTTAGGGAAGAAGAAAATCCCGCATCCATTTAATCCAGTAGGTGTTCGCTCTACAAACTGCAACGAGGACATCCTGAGGGGTTTGGGCCAAGTCTGTAAAAAAAAAGTGGGCAGGGAGGGAAAGTTAAAGTAGCCTAGGTACTGTCGCTCAACGCTCACCCTTCCTTGTTCCAAACAGTGGCGTAGCGTCTGGGCATGCAGGGTATGCACGTGCAAATGGGCCCTGGCCGATAGGGGGCCCGCCCATGGGGAACTTTTAATTAAAACGAGTTAATTCATTTTTAAAGTGTAGCCACAATAAATATATTTTTTGTATGCATGTCATGTGTAATAATTTCTAGTTTCTCCATAATGTCTAATTTCTCCGTCATTTCTTGTGTGCATTTATTATGCGTTTATTATTTTTTGCACCCCGCGGCTGCAGTAGAACTGTACCGTCATTTTTTACGGCATCGCCGCGTCAAATTAAAAAAAGAAAACACAGTGTGAGAGAGGACTAGACGCTAGCTAATTGAACATTAAAGGACGGAAAAATACAAACATAAAAGTGGGGCCTTAAAGAGAAAAAAGAAGGTGGAGAAGTTAGTTGCGACACAAAAACTACTTAAAATAGACCGGTTTAGTTCTCTTTCTTACCATCCCTACTGTTGCTTCAGAGGAGCCCTCATTTTCAAAACTGAAGCTAAACAGACTATCGGCACTGGCAATTATTTCCATCGAGAATGCACAAAGCCATGAATTAAACACTATGACATCGTGCTCGTGGATGAATTTGCCGAAAGAAAGGCCCGGAGAATGCAACTAAATGAGTAAGTAGTTTTATGTTTTTTACATTTCGGGCCGCGGTGCCAAGATCAGTAGTTTATTATTGACATTGGCTGAGCCTTGGTTGGTTTTAGACTTGTTTTCGTTCCGGTCTGGTTGTGAAAAGTTGTTGGGTAGAGTGTTTTTTATGGTATTGTTTGGTATGGTATTTTCTTATTACACTACAGTGAACGTCTAACATGACATCATGACTTTGCGTAAACATACACGCCACTTTCAAGTCAAGTGGCGTGTTATCTATACGCATTTTGAGCTATCCGTGTGTATGCCCACGCCGAAACTAACGTTAACCGTCATCTTTTGCGTGTATGTCTACGCCGTTAAACGTCCGAGTGATTCCGCATGTATGTACACGCCGTTAAATGTCCGAGCGAAACGAAGCAAAATGTATATTTACATCTGTGGAGCAATATTTTTTCCCTAGGATGGTAGGGGAAGACTCATAAATAGTATTAACCTCAGTGACGGGTAGGTTTAGGGACGGGGTTGGGGTAGGTCATATATTTATATATACAGTAATGTAACGTTAAGTCAAGGCGTTGATAAACACGCTGAAAAGCGATTATGCGTGTTGATAGCACGCCAAAAATGGAAATACGAATTGGCGTGTCATACATACGCCGTACTTCGGGGGCAGGGTTAGGGGGGCCCGTACAATTTATTTTTGCATATGGGCCCGGGACTGACTTGCTACGCCACTGGTTCCAAACCTGTATTTATTCTGTTGAACACAAAAGAAGATATTTTGAATAATGTTCGTTGGTAACCAGGCAGTTGAAGCCAGGCAACCACTGACTTCCATAGCAGGAAAAGAATAGGCTATAGGAAGTCAATGGGTTCCGCCAACTGTCTGGTTATTTTCTTTTGTGTTCAACAGAAGAAAGCAACTCATTGTTTGGAACAACATCGGGGGGTGAGTAAATTATGACAGAATATTCTTTTTTTATTTTTTATCATTCAAATTAAATTGTCACTTATATGTAGACATTAAGCAATTGCAGAAATATCAGATTGAATCACATTTAAAACAAGTGCTTGTGTGATTTCTTAGCCTACAAACACAACTAGCCTACTATAGCCTGCCTACAAACAAACATGTTCCAAACTTGAATGAATAGAATAACAAAACTTAAAAAAGATAAGATTATATGAAGTTTTTAATTAGGCTATTATGGATTAAGGATGACTATGGCAGCTACTGACTTTGACATAGCCTATAAAACTATAAAAACGTTTCTCAAATCTGTGTCAATCGAAGGAGGAACTACAACTGAACTGCTACGATCAGATGACGTGCAAATAAGAAAAGTCAATGTTGAATCTAGAGAGCGAGGCAGCATCTTAACCAAACTATCCCCATGCCAAATTACAGTTGGGTGGCTGCAGTTCTTGCGCTCGGATTGGAGTTGTTCTCGGTGGGAGGGTGGGGTGGGGGTCCGTTGCTGATGCTGGGCAGATTGCGTTTATCTCCGCATCTCTGCTCCGTTACCCTTAATGCTGCCACTGGATGGCTGCGCGTCGCAGTTCGACGTGAGATCATTTATTGAGGGCTTCATCTGATTTAAAAAAAGCTAACAAACATGACAGACAGTACGACTTCTGATCTATGCTCTGTTCCTAATCCGACTATTGTGGACCCGTCGGCTGTGCGAAACGGACAATGCGCCGCTGCCCAGGATCCGAACCTACCCAAAAGAGGGAGCCAGGGCGATCCTTTCAATATGGACCGGGACCAGGAGATGAAAATCACAGATAGCGTTGAGGGACAAGGTAAACAGACATCCTCTCTCTAACAGATCAAGCTGTACTTTTGTAGAGTTGTTTCAGAAATGTATTTAAAAGACAATGGTATTCTTTAAAGTAGAATTTATTTGGGATGTGATGTGAATAAGACTAAGGAGGCTCGCAAAGGTTGCGGTCAAAAGGAGCACGCAGGCGCTATTGAAGCTATTAATAATTCAGGTGAGCACAAAAAAAAACAAAAAAAAAAAAACACTGTAGGCTATAAATTAAAAAACGGACCCGAGATTAAAAATCCTTTCTGGGTTTGCACGTTTAAGAGTAGGATAGGCTATAGTTTAGCAACATATTTAAACTAGCTTTTAAATGAATAGATGGACATGTTCTGTCTATTTCAATGGAGCAGCAATGCGATTTTATTTTATTACAATTCGAAATTTGACATTTACAACAGAATGTGTCATTTAGCACTTTATGTGAAGTTTATTTGACGGCCTCACACCTGTTTTATAACTTCATTTTTGTGCGTTTTGACAGTAAAGTGGTTATATTATTTGAATGGTTGTTTGTGTCAAAACATAAAATTCAAGGCGATTCAAATGAATGAATGAATTGTATCTGTATTTTTTTGTATTACATTTCCATTCTAGTTTTCTTTAGCAGTTTCTAGAATTCTAGACTAGAATTAGTTGACTTTAGCAGTGGACTTATGAAGTGCTTTTGTTAACCTGCATATTATTGCTACAGACTCAAACCACTTTTTCATGATTTGGGAGGAACAAATGTTATAGTTTATGATCTGGCCATCTATGTTGGTTATGGTCCTGCTATAGGCTAATGACTGGAAACTTTGTTTCTACTTCTGCTCAAACCGAATCTACGGCTGACTCACACCTCAAGTGGAGATGTTCAGACAGAGGTGCATCTTATCTCATATCAGCACTTCCACTCTTAGAAGCAGCATTACTCTGCACCTGCAGGATCTGAGTGTTGCTGTATGCTGTAGCACCCCCCTGTGCAATCAGTTTGAGCCACTGAATTATGCATAAGACCCTTCAATTCTCCACTGGTGAAATTGTGAGGGCATTAGAAGAAGTCTTAGAAAAAGACTGATGGGGATGGAATTCATGGATGGACTGGATGTATAGGGAATCCATGCTGGTCTAGTATTGTGGTGATCTATTTCACAATACAACAACCTGTGGTTGTTCACTTTACATGCCACTCGAACACTCTCTTCCTGTCTAAGCTGGAATGCAGACCAAGCTTTGTCATTTAGTCAAATATCTGTTTGCTCATGACTTGCAGTTACTTGAACTGGCAGTGGCAGCCATCAGGATGGACAGCTTTAGGATAGAGCTCGCTTTGGCTGCCTTCAGTAAATTCTTCACACACATAAAGCAAGTATAGACTTTAAGCCACCATGCCAGTTGGCAGTGAGAATGGTTGGCACTACTGTCTTATACTTTTGAAGAACATATTAAAAACATTTCTACTTTAACTGCAGTTACATAAAATGGGGTCACAGTTGTTTAAACTAAAATAATATGGATTAAAAACAGTTTCTTCATATTTATTAATTGAATTTGAACATGCAGCCCAGTTGTCAGAAATGATGCATGTTGTTAAGGGAAGCATATCCTGTTTTTCTAAGTTACATCATTGATTTTGAAATGGCTTAATTCCACTTACCGGTACATATTTTCCTAAAAGTTTAATAAAAAGCAAATCTTTTAGCCGATGTCCTTTAAGCCATTAAGAGGAATGTTTCTCTCTCTTTCATGCAAACCCTATTAAGCATGGAAGAATTGATGGGTCATGTGGATGTCCTGCTTCCACATGATTAGCAGACGGATGGAGTGGGGGCAAGCCCTTTACATTGAGTTTCAGCTCATTTTATGTGCCTAGTCTAGAGTTTGCATGGGAAAGTACAAACTGAACAAATGTACTGTGTGTAAAGGTTTGTGATCTGGACAAACTTGACTGGAGTGTGTTTTGGTTTGGAAATGAAATAGTTTGGAACTTATGGGTTACATTTGTGTGAGTGCAACACATGCTCCCGATCCTACTGATGAAATAAATCATGTGAGTGGCCACATTCCCCAGCTCTGTTTTTCAGCTTTTACAATCACACTGACTGACCACCTATTGACTCTGTGCTCATAACCCTCAGCATGTGACTTCCACAGGCCTGACAGATCAGTTTGGTGTACATGGAGGAAGATATACACACAGCCTCCCACTGTCACGATGACATAGCTGCCATTCATTTTGAACAGATGACAAAGGCATATTTGAGTTTTACCTCTTTGGCAAACACAGCACATTATAAACATTGATTGGACGCTTAACAATAGACAGTCAACAGGTTCTGCCGCTTCTGTTTACTTAGTCTTATTCATAATTACAGTCACGGATTAAATTTCTGACCTGTGGTGTTGTATATATCTCTAATAATGACCTGATAAAGACTCTGTTGAGGGACACAGATGTATTGTCTCACACATACTGTGGAGTACCTCAGCTAAACATTTAACTATCAGCTTGTAAGGTATGCTGTTGTTTGTGGAAGTCTGTTTCTGCATTGGAGCCAAAAAATAAAAAAGGTTATTGTGAGACCAAGTTTAAAATGAAGAAATAATGTCAATTTCTTTCTCTTAATTTGGACTTTATCTCACACAGTCATATTGAGAGATATAAAGTTATATTACTGTTCAGAAGTTTTGGTTGTTTTTTAAAACAACCAAAGTTTTGGTTGTCTTTTTTTTTTAAAGAGAGTCAAGACATTAAGGCCCGGTTTCACAGATATGGCTTAGATTAAGTCAGGATTAGGCCATTTATAGCTTTTAAAAACATGCCTTAGAAAGAAAAAAAAACATTACTGGTGTGCAACTTGAGATAAAAAAAAAGTTGCTCCCAGTTAAAACAGCGCAAACTTCACTTTAAGTCTGGGACTAAGCCTTGGCTGTGAAACTGGAGGTTATTACAATATATTAAAAAAGATTTTACAAAAGATAAACTTCCTATTCGCAAAAAATGTAAGCAGCACAACTGTTTTCAACATTAAAAGAAGAAATGTTTCTTGAGCAGCAAATCATCATATTAGTCATACAATCATACAAATATTACTATTTTTACTGTAGTTTTGATCAAATAAGCAAAAGACTGTTAAACGTAGTGTACATTCCCCGATATGAAGTCATAAGTACCTTTTAATATTTTACTCAGAGGTGGAAACAGGCTTTCATCGCTGTCTCATCTTCCAGTAGCTAAAGATCTCGCAGGGCTGCTAGCAAACAGCATTTTTATCATTTGTGACTTGTTACATGATAAACTGAATTTATTAGTGGCATCTAAATGTTGTTAAAACCATGTTGCTCGGTTAATTAAACACAGAGTCATTGCCCCACAGTGCAGATTCATTTCTGCTCTTTAATGTCTCTACCTTCTCCCTCTCAATGCCTGTCAGTGAGTAAATAATCAGCTCTTGTAGTTTGTTCCCCCATAGAGTACTTAATGTAATTGTATAATGGTCTTTAACCAGTTTTTTTCTTTACTTTTTTGACAGGTCTCTTGGAGAGCAGCATGCGCCTGAAGCCTCATGAAGCTCAGAGTTACAGGAAGAAAGCTCTGTGGGTGTCCTGGATCTCCATTGTGGTGACGCTCATCCTGGCTGTGGCCGCTTTCAGTGAGTTCATGGTGATGCTTTTCCTGGCTGTGGCAGCCAGTCTTCAGGATGTTCAGCTAGTTTTGGTTAGAACCAGTCTTAATCACCCACAGACCGCCCACAGTCTGTTCACCGATTGTCTGGTGTATATTTCACACAATACTGGAAAACACTACTTCCTCAGTCTGGCAAGTTCCAGGCTGATTGGCTGACTGGCTGACGTAATTATGATTACTCTGATTACAGATTTTCTGTTCAGCTGTTCGCAGTTATGTCCCAAAATTATTATAAAAATGCCACTATTGGTGTAATAAATTTCAGATAAACCTGGCCCTAAACGGAACAGTAGGCTACATGAAAATCTTCCTGTCTAAGTGGGCCGCTTTTGGCCAAAATAAGCTGCAATGTGGACTGGACCTTATGCTGTTGAGTCAAAGCCCTGGCTATGTGAGACTAGCTTGAACTGGCAGTGGCATCCATCAGGATGGGCAGCTAGTTGAGACTAGAGCTGGCAGAGCAGTCTTCAGTAAAAGTATAGGATAGAACTGGCCAACTGCAAATTTTTGGCATTGCTGAGTTATAGTTCTTAAATCCTTTAGGCTTAATAGTTGGGATGTGTTTTGGTAATTACAGGAAAATTGTATTCCATTATATTGATGATGTTAGTGGTCGCATGTGAAGTAGATTGTATTATATCTTAAGTAAACAAACAAACAAATAAATAATATAAAATAGTAAATTTATACTAAAACAATTCCATAATATAAAATAAAGTAACCGAGTAACTGTACAGCATACAAAGTGTCTGGTAAACCTACCTTATCGGCAAACATAAAAAAATGTAATCCACCAAAAATTATTCAGAACTGTATCAAATGTATGAACATATTTTATTTTGCCAATATAGACTGTTTTGCCTGCTAATGTTTCAGCGGTCTTGCAGATGACTTTTTTATTACTTTTGTATGACTTTATGCTGCTTTGAAACTATTTATTATGAAACATTAAAAATTATAAATTTGTACAATATTGAAAAGGTTTCTCATATTCTGATATTAGATTGAAAAAAAGCTAATATTCTTCAAATGATATTTTTATGAATAATAATAATAAAAAAAAACATTTGTTTGGGGGATTTAGTGCAATGCAAGCCAATTATTAATGCTTTATTTAATTATTAAAGGGTTAGTTCACCCCAAAATGAAAATACTGTCATCATTTACTCACCCTCACGGTGTTCCAAACCTGTATGAGTTTTTTTTCTCTCTGTTGAACACAACAGAAGATATTTTGAAGAATGTTGGTAACCAGACAGTTGACTGTAGCCGTTGACTTCCACAGTACTTCTTTTTCCTACTATGGACATCAATGGCTACCCTCAACTTTCTGGTTACCAACATTGTTCAAAGTATCTGCTTTTTAGTTCGACAGGAGAAATAAACTCATACAGGTTTGGAACACCATGAGGGTGAGTAAATTATGACATAATTTTTCTTTTTGGGTGAACTAACCCTTTAATGATTTAATTATAATATCATGTATACTATTTCACACACACTAGCTGCCTTTTTAATTTAGGTCCGTCTCAGTGGGTTCAATATATTTGGGGCACTTTGGCATTTCTTGACATTAGCCTCTTAACTGCTCATAAGATCGAGGCGACATGCAGTCCAGGAATGTTGCTCATTTTAAAGGAGGTGTAACGTGCTGCAGAATCAGATACTCATTAAAAATGTCAAAATTCAGACATCTATACAGTGATCTGAAGATTTGCAAGCAACCTTGTTTCTTTGATGCTTTTTCTGTCTTCACACCCTTGATTTAGAGAGCACTATGGATGTATTTTCCATGCATATGATCATTAGAATGAATGTGCTTTATTCATCATATTTATGCAATGCTTTTAGAAACACAATATAGAGTGTATGAAGATAAAGCACATGCACAAAGAGGAAGCGAAGGAGAAGGTTGACAGGATGTTTCAGGATTTGCTTGCCAGATGACGATGACTCCCCCATCTGAGTCTTGATTTCTGCCAAGGTCTCTTCCTCATTCTACCTAACCATCTTAATTCATTCTTTCTTGCCATTTTTGCCTTTGTCTCAAGTCTTGTGAAAAGCTTAGGTAAAATTGAATTTAAAAGGAAGAATTGTCGGAAGACATGAGCTCAGAGAAATGAAGATTAATGCTACTGCCCTGAAATGAAGGAGAAAAGCAATTTCTCATCCCCATAGCTTTTGTAATGTATACGCTTTGAAATGCAGTCATATACATTCACCTACACCTTACAAACAGACACACATGACACCCTACTGACACATGCACATCATTATGCCATTGCCATCCCCATCTATATTTGTAATCTTTATTTCGTAATGTGATGTTTAACGGAGAAGAGGAAGTTGGCATTTGGCCCATACCAAGCAGACAGTCTGTTTATCACGAGTTGTCCATAGTGATAAAGCGTATGGTTGTTGGACATTTAACATGACAATAGTCACTGTGTTGTCGGAGACTGTGAACTTTCCAAAAGCTGTTTTAAATTCAATATCGACTGTGTCTACAGTTTGTACCAGTCGATTTTCTCTGCCTCCGTAGCCTTAATTTGCGCAAAACCCATGGCTCATCTGTCCACGTGCAGTCTGAATGTCTCATGCTGAAACAGCATGTTTAACTTGTCCTCTGTGTTTTGTAAGATAACGATGTGGCATGTGGCAGCAGTCACTACACTGTCACTCTTATATCGCACAGTCACACTCTCACTGTAAAAAATCGTTCTTCACTGAACAGACATCATGACTCTTGTGATGCCAGTGGTTTGGGGCTTGTGACCTTATTCTTTCAGAAGAAGAACACCCAGCTTTGTTTTTGCGGTTTAGCCTGAATACATAAATTTTTGCAGATATTTCATGCGAGTGAATTGGGAAATCATATGATATGCTGAATATCTAAATGATAAAATAAAATAAAAATAAAACATATGTTCAGGCAATGCATCTTATTTGAAAGCTCAGAGATTTATTGAGTCTTACAGCAGGAACTGTTTGCTCGCTCTTCTAACTTTACATTCAGTGCTAGTCAGGATATTCTCTAGTGGAATATTTCAGCAAATGGTAAAGTGATAGTCAATTCAAAAATAAAAAATTGTGTAATTACTCACCCTCATGTATTTTCTTCCGTATGGGTTCTATAAAGTACCTTAAAGGGGTTTTTTATTAGATTTAACCTTTTATGGGTACCCAACTTGGGATCATTTTATGGATTTCATTTAAATTAATATATTTTTTTATTTTGTATAAAATGTTATGAATTAAACAGCTTGTGAACATACTTTATCACTAGAAAGAAAAGGAAATAACCCATTAAACATGAAAGTATTACGTAATAATATCATATCATCAAATATCAAAGATGTCCATATTAAAACATTCACTATATTCAAGGTCTTCTGAAACCACACAATAGCTTTGTGTGACGAACAGACTGAAATTTCAAAGTTGTTATTCACTGAAAATCTTCTAGGCTAGTGAGCCGTATCGACCAGTGTGGATCATTGTGTTAGTGAATTGACCTTGAGAACTGGATCTGTCTGATTTGTAAAGAAATCATTCAGAATATTTTAGTGAATTGGATCAATAATTCATTAAAAGACTCAAAAGAAAGATATTTTTCATATTGCAACTTCTCTTATGAACATGATGGCGAGTAAATGATGACAAGTTTGAATTTTTGGGTAAACCTTTTAAGGAAAGGATTAGGTAAAACAAAAGTTTATCTTAAATCATCAATTACACGGCCTCTGTAATTAACACTATTTGAAACATCTTTTCATGACTGTTTTAATTGATCCTTTAAGTTAAAAACCATCTACACTGCAGAAACATAAAGCCCCTTGTTCTGCTTAAATGTCTAATTTGTTCTCATATATTTTAATGAGAGCTGGAAAAACTCTTATCTAGGGCAGTATTTCTGTGAAAAAGATTTAAGTCTTCCTTTGTACTTATTTTAGATTCAGAGTAATTATATATATATAATGTTCCCCATAAGGAAATTAGTCTTTAGTCTTGTTCAGTTAAGCTGAATTGACTAGGAAAATACATTATGTCTGCCAGCCTTTACTTGTATGTATGACATATAAAAATGATTAAAGCTAAACAATGCTTTTCATTGACACTTAGATAGAAATGATCAACTTGTAACAGATGTCACGACTTTAAAATTATTTGAGATGTGCGTTTTTTATATTTGCGCAGTTGTTTTGATCAGATGCTGTGTAAAAGATTTGCGTCGTCAATGAAACGCTTCTGCCTACAACATTGGCCAGGTAGCTTTACTTCCATAAGATGGATGTTATTTCAGTGTTAAGCCAGATTTACCTATAATTCCATGTCTTATTAGTTCCACCACCTAATTACTTTTTTTCAATTTAACGCACCGTCATCAAAAGAGCTTGATATTTTTTCCTGCTTCATCAGTCATTGTCATGTAGTAGTGGTTTGGTATCTCTCTCCAGCAGTGAATTCACAATAAGTGCCTGTTATCGTTGTTCCATCCTGGTAGACATGATTTTCTAGCTCTAGATTTTTTCCCTCTTATATTCGATGTCACTTTTATATGATTTCTAGAATATTAAATATTTGACAACATCTCAAGTCATTTTGCTAGAGATGTTGTCTTGTTGCTTGAGAAGGTCTTAAAAAAGATCTTAAAAAGAGCTTAAAAAAGCCTTACTTTGCAGATGTTTCAATAAGAATTTTTTTTAGCCCAACAAAAAATATAGCCGCAGATAGTAAAACTGCATAGAATATAAGTCTTATTTTATTTTACATTTTCTTTTATATATAATTTGAGGGTGCAATGCAGCACTTTACTGTGACTTTTATGTTAATGTAATATGTGTACTGTTCTGTCTGTTAATGTTTTCATTCATTCAGGCCACTGTGGAAAGTCCAGCCATTTGATATTTTTTTTTATTTTTTTTATAATTTATTATCATTCTTATTATTCTCTTATGTTATTACTGGCATAAAGCAATAAGCATGGGCAATCCTTATTGATTGATTTCTGAGTTAATTCACGAACAATACAGAGAGTAGAACAAGTGCTTGTTGAAAAGCTTGATAAGAGTTAGCAAAATGAAATAAAGATAAACCCTTAATGAAGGGTTAGTATTGTTATTCTTCATGCTGGTGATGAAATACAATCTGCATTTGAAATAATGAAATACAAGCATTTGGTAATTATTAAGGGCATAGCAACATTTAGCAGTATGCCAGTATCTAATTTAAATCAAATTTTTTCACTGGCTGAATGCCAAATGAGCTCAGAGAATATTTGCCTTTTATGCAAATTATCATCTCTCTTGTTCTTTCAGTGTCACCTTCCTCATATTGCAGTAGCTCACTACATTCACACATTACATTGGCTGTAAAAACAGAAAGCAATTTTTAAAGGAATAGATCACTCAAAATCTATGTTGTTACAAACTAGTATTTTGCTTCTATTGAAGTAGACATTTTTAATGCATCGTTCCAAGAGGGAAGATATAAGGACAAAAATAAAATAAAATAAATAACAACACACAAGGTTGCTATTCTTATAAATACATTTGTATTTATATAAATGTCTAGGTTAAGCAGCAAACATGGGGATATTCAGATGTATTATAATGATATATGTCACCTGAATTGACACCTGAACTGGGTTTATAGTAAAAAAATTAGACAACATTGGAGTCACAGGATCAATGTGGCACTCATGGGAATTCAGTGTTCTAGTATAAGTCATGATATGTGGAATAATAACTAGACAGTTTCATTTTAATTAAGCCCTTCCAATGTGAACCCATGCTGCTTGGTACCAAAATAATACTGAATGTGAGAATAGATAATGGTGAGTCATTAGGTTGCAACTTCAGCCTTTTTAATGAACTAATGTGTTGTACTGTATCACCATGCTTTTCAACATGAGGTGCAGTGTCTTATTCCATTTCAATTTTGTTACCTATAGAGATCAGATATTGTCTCGGTATAACCCTCGTTCCCTGAAGGAGGTAATGGAGGCGTACGTCCTGACCGACGAATAGGAATCTCGCTAGAGAGGGCAATCTACTTCGAGTGAAACTAAACGAGCCAATGCACATTGGCGTGCAATCATTTGCATCAGCTGTTCAGCCACGCAACGCGGTTATATAATGAGCAGAAGGTGCGATTGCACTTCAGCTTTTTGCTGAGGAGCCGAGCCGATGAGCTGGCTGCCCCGGCGGGTCACAGCAGATGTGGCGACGGGACGTACGTCTTAGTTCCCTCCTACAGGGAACGAGGGTTACCATACTCAACAGGTTTTCCACTCTGGAGGAATAAGGATGCACAGTAGGGTGCAGCAATCCGACAGAGCGGGGCCTCTCAGTGCTTCTACCTGTTTAGGGTGAGAACATGGGAGGAGACCGGCTCTACACGTAGGCTATAATATCTAGCGAACGTGTTAGGTGTCGCCCAGCCCACAGCTCTACAGATATCTGTTAGCGAGGAGCCATGTGCCAGCGCCCAGGAGGATGCAACGCCTCTCGTGGAGTGAGCATTCAACCTGAGCGGGCAGGGCTCGGTAAGCCAAGGCGATGGCATCCACTATCTAGTGGACCATCCTCTGCTTAGAGACAGCCTTTCCCTTCTGCTGGCCTCCGTAACAGACAAAGAGCTAGTCTGAGGCCCTGAGACTTTGAGTTCTGTCCACGTACAGACGCAGAGCGCGAACGGGACAGAGCAAATCCAGGGCTGGGTCTGCCTCCTCCAGGGGCAGCGCTTGCAGGTTCACCACTTGGTCCCTGAAGGGAGTGGTAGGAACCTTAGGCACATAGCCAGGCCGGGGTCTCAGTAAAACATGGTTGTCACCCGGCCCGAACTCTAGGCACGATTTGTCGACGGAAAATGCCTGCAGGTCCCCTACCCTCTTGATAGAGGCCAGTGCAACCAGCAGCAAAGTCTTCATGGAGAGAAGCTTTAACCCCCTGGGGTCGTCGGTCACGCCGGCGTAACCAGCTCGCTTTTTTTCTTATCAGTGCCAAAGTGACTCAAAATACTCTGTTGATTTTGATCTTACATATAAGTGTTATACATCATTCGATCCTGTTAAGTGTCAAATTTTTTGTGCATACTCACAATAAAAACAAAGTGTTGTGCTTTTTGCCAAATAAAGAAAAATAAACATGATGCGCGTTCTGCCATCTCTCTCAATGTGAAGTCCATTCTGAAACGCGTCTGAAAATGAACTGTAACTCAGCGAATACTCAGTCACACAGGCATACAGGCATACAGGGATGAAGCTTGAATTCTCTTCTTTTAAATGAAGTAATTTATATAAAAAACAAATATTCTCAGTTTATGTAATCTGTATGAAAAGAGAGAGATGTCAGTCGTTCTCATTTCAGCTCATTATAGCTCATTAAGTGCAAATGTGACCACGCCCACGGAGAGTGCGTGCTATTCAAACGCAAATAATCTGAGGCAAGATGCAAACGTGTCAACGCCCACATCAACATCAACTCGATAAAACACATCAAGTTTAATCAGACTCATGTACTTTACAACGCTGTGAGGAATAATACTGTGCCGGTTTAGTTTCATTTCGAGGAGCAACGGATCCAGCTGAGGTGGAATAGTAAGTTCTTTATTCTTAAGTGCTTTGTTCTCATCGAGATATGCAATAGTGTCTGTAAACCGCAAAAAGACTGTTTAAATATGAATGTGTGTGAATTAATGAACTGCACAAATGCGTGCTGTTGTTTACTACATAACAGCTTGCATCTGTGCCATATAAGCAACGTATTAAACTGCAAATTAACATTTTTATGCTAATATATCATAAAAACGATATGTAACTGACGAAATATGAATGTTTAGACAAGATTTCGTTGATTAGTTTTGGATAGATTATAAAGTTTTTACTGTAAAAAAGACTAATGTCACATCAAATAAGCTTTTGTTCGTCAATTTCTGCTCATATGTTAAATATGTATAGTATGGGATGTTTTGTCAAAAATAAAGTATATTGAAAATTAATTATTTTTTAAACTATTTTTATAGTGTTTGTTCCAATATTCAAACTAATGAATCCTTAACTTTGAAATGCGTTAATATTGTTACATTAAATTGCTGTTGATTTACATGTGAAAACTTTTTAATAAAATAGCAAAAAATATATTTACAAGGTAGATGTAAGCAACATCTTAATAGATCAATATAAGCCTTCTCATTAAATTATTTATTATTGTTTTTTATTCGTGACACATTTGGGGAGAGGATATATTCCAAAACTTTCTGAAAATACAGTATGAGAATTAACTGCATAGTTACTAGAAATGTTTACCTTAGATATTATACAATTTGCATGCATTCAAAATAAGTCCTCACATTCTTTCTTGTGTTACCCAGTGACACACCTGAATGAAAGGCTCATTATTCGGGTCATTATGCGGGTCATTGTCTTCTCAGGTGTGAATCAGAGCATTATTCACAATCATTCACGCCCCCACGCATATTGCCCTTCCAAACAAAACGTATCTTACAAAGTTTAAATCAATGTATTGTTTTATGTGAATGATTAGGCAACATCCATTAGTCAAAAATCTTGTGGACACATATTTAGTATGTGTTTTTGTGGCCTTATTTCAGAAACTTTCATTTTTTGTTTTTTTCAATAACCATGCATAAATATTATTCTCTCAAAAATACAAACATGTACATACATGTTGCTCACATATTATGGTACCCCTGTTTGTGCTAAATAGAGTTTAATTACACTTTTGCCATTAATATGTTGATAAGCAACTGAAAAAAAGCACAAATGTCAGGACATGTCAAAACATCTCAAGGACCCCAAAAACACCTTAAGTCTTCTGATTGCAAAGGCTCAAAGGGAGCATCCTGGAGTGCTCAAAGGGAAAGGTCCCAAGAGGGTATGGGGTATCTCGCCCCCCTAAGGAACCTGATGACCAGGTCGTGCTTTCCTACTGTTATGTGGGATGTGGTCGTGATATGCTAAAATAGCGGCAGCATGTACTTTGAGGGTGGAGGGAGACAGCCTTCGCTCCAACCCTTGCTGCAGGAAGGAAAGCACGGACCCTATCGAACATCTTCGGGCGTCCTCTCGGCGAGAAGAACACCACTCGATGAACAGGTTCCACTTAAAGACGTACGCACATCTCGTGGACGGCGCCCGTGCAGAAGTGATGGTGTTAAGTACCTCTGGGGGTAAGTCACCTAGAACCTCTCCGTCCCGTCCAGGGACCACACATGGAGTTTCCAGAGGTCCGGACGCGGGTGCCATAGGGTGCCCCGTCTCTGAGTCAGAAGGTCCTTCCTCAGAGGAATGTGGGAGGGAGGGACTGTCATGAGAAGCATGAGTTCTGGGAACCAGGTCCGTCCTCCCTGACTTTGCACAGGGTCTGTGCAAGTAGGCTCACTGGGGGAAACGCATATTTGCCTAGGCACCGGGGCCAGCTGTGTGCCAGTGCATCCGTGCCGAGTATTCCCTCAGTCAGGGAGTGGCAGTGGGAGGTCTCTGAGGAGGCTAATAGGCCTACCTAAGCCTACCTGAACTCTCTCCATATCAGCTGAACCGCCTGGGGGAGGAGTCACCATTCTCCCGGGAGCACAGCTCGTCGGCCACACGGTTGAGCACACAGTGGACATACATGGCGCGAAGCGACCTCAGATGCTTCTGACTCCAGAGGAGGAGATGGCAGACGAGTTGCGACATGCAACGGGAGCGTAGACCACCTTGTCGGTTGATGTACGCAACGGTCGCAGTGTTGTCCGTGTGGACCAGCACATCCCTGCCCTGTAGCGGCCTTTTTAAGCGGCTCAGAGCGAGACATACTGCTAGCAACACTGAACACCACAGAATGCCTGGACACCTGTTCCAAGGGCACTCCTGCCCGCAGGAACGAGGGGTCTGACCATGGGCTGAAGGTCGGATTGTCACCCGGTGAGTGCCGTGATGCCACGCCCATCTCGTGACTCTGCCGTGAAGCCAGTGCTGAAGCGGTCTCATATGGAGCAGCCCGAGCGGTGTTACCGCTGCTGCCACTGCCATATGCCCCAGGAGCCTCTGAAAGAATTTCAGTGGGACCGCTGTGCTGCCTTTGAACGTATTCAGGCAGTTCAGCACCGACCGAGCGCTTTCATCTGTTAGGCGTGCTGTTTGTGCGACCGAATCGAACTCCATACCGAGAAAAGAGATCCTCTGAGGGGGGAGAGTTTGCTCTTTTCCCAGTTGACCTGAAGACCCAACTGGCTGAGGTGCCTGAGCACGAGGTCTCTGTGTTCGCATAACTGATCTCGAGAGTGTATTAGTATGAGCCAGTCGTCGAGATAGTTGAGGATGCGAACGCCCTGTTCTCTCATGGGAACAAGGGCCCCCTCCGTGACTTTCGTCAGGGACAGCCCGAAGGGCAGGACCTTGTACTGATATGCTCAACACTCGAACGCAAAGTGCAGAAACGGCCTGTGTCGAGGAAGAATCGAGACATGAAAGTACGCGTCCTTCAGATCGATCCCTGCAAACCAACCTCGGGGACGGATGTATTCGAAAATGCTTTTCTGCGTGAGCATTTAGAACGGTTGCTTGTGGAGATTCAAAACTCGCAGGTCCAAGATCGGTCGTAACCCACCGCCTTTCTTGGGTATAATGAAGTAGAGACTGTAGTACCCTGACCTCACATCGGCTGGAGGGACCTGCTCTATCGCGTCCTTCGCCAGTAGGACTGCGATCTCTGCCCACAAGACATGGGCATCGGCTGCTCTCACTGTAGTGGAGTGGATGGCCCGAAACTTGGGGGGACGCCGGGCGATCTGAATCGCAAAGCCGAGCCTGATGGTCCGAATGAGACAGCGAGACGGACTGGTGAGCGCTAACCAGGCTCGCAGAGACCGTACAAGCGGGCTCGGGAGGTTCTCTCTGGGAGGAGGTCTGTAGCGGGGTCTGAGTGTGCTGTGCAACACTTACCTGGTTCCACGGGGCAGGAGGCGGCTTAGATGCGTTCTCAAACTGCACGCCGCTGCCCGCTGGCGATAGAAGAGGCGGATGAGAGTGGTGAGGATTCTCTCCTCCCACTGCTCTCTGGGCACTCTTCAGACCCAGAAATGGAAGAAACTGCTCTTTTATTGAAAATTTGGGTACCGCTGGTTTTAAGGCCAGCGGCGGAACACAAATGAAAGGAAACAAAAGATTTTCCACCCGACCCTCTTCCGGGGAGGGAGCGGTGTGGTCACCATCTCCTGGAGAGCAGTCCCATCCATCTCCGGGTCGCCCGTCCTAGGGCCGCTTACCCTTGGCTTTGCCGCCCCTCTTGGCGGGGGCCTGGATGGGGGGTGGCCTGCCTGCGACTGGCTCCTCGGTGCGCTTAGGCGGAGGCTGCGGCGCGGGAGCAGGGGCAGACGCAGGAGGACGCCTGCGGCGACCAGCAGACTGAGGGGCCGCAGGCGATGGGGTGGAGGCAGCAGCTGATCGTTGCAGCAGGATGTGTCTGATCGCCTCAGTCTGCTTTTGTACAGCCGAGAACTGCTGGGCGAAGTTCTCGATTGTGTCGCCGAAGAGGCCGGTCTGGGACAGGGGGAGTTAAGAAACCTGACTTTGTCGGTCTCCCTCATGTCAGCCAGACACAGCCAGAGATGGCGTTCCTGGACCACCATAGTGGACATCGCACGTCCCACTGACCGAACGGTGACCTTCGTCGCACGAAGCACGAAGTCCGTTGCGGCACAAAGTTTTTGGAGATTTTGTGGATCGTGACCACCCTCGTGCAGGTCCTTCAGTGCCTTGGCCTGATGGACCTGCAACAACGCCATTGTGTGTATGGCATCCTTAAAAAGACGCGCTCTACCCGTGTAAGGTCTTTTAGGGACTGCTCTCCTTGGTGCTGAAGCACGCAGGGGAACGGTCACTGCGAACAGGAACGTGCACCTGTCGTGCACTGTCTCTCTTGCTGGCGATCTTACCAGCCGTGAAAACAGCCTTTCAGCGCTCTCACGGTGCACCTTACCAGCTGTAAAAACAGCTTTTTGGTTTTTGCTCTTAACAGACGGTCCCGTTGAGAGCTCGCTTGTCTTGTAAACACTCTGTTGTAGAGAACACAGCATCGAAGTACTCGGCTCCGAAGCAAAAAGCTGAAGTGCAATCGCACCCGCTGCTCATTATATACCCGCGCTGCGTGGCTGAACAGCTGATGCAAATGATTGCATGACAATGTGCATTGGCTCGTTTAGTTTCACTCTAAGTAGATTGGGCTCTCTAGCGAGATTCCTATTCGTCAGTCACGACGTACGCCGAGAGTGACCGACTGATAGGGAACTTATGATAACTTTACATTACAAATGAGATTGTTTAATTGAACTGTCATTTAGCCAGCTGAGTCCAAGTTCTCCGGATACATACAGCGCTTGTCAGAGTTAATTAGGGGTTATGAAAATAGTGTGTGTGAAATATAATATTGCCCATTAGAACAACTTCAATAAGAGCTTGTTGGGTCTTGGTTGAGTGCTGTTTCTTTACGCTGCTGTCTTCATCAGCCTCGTCCTGACATGCACTACAGCTATTAGTTTCACAGTATAATGGATTATACAAGCACGGAGTGCCAAAAGACAGAGAAGATTTATTCACTGCAGTTGAACTTTATTCCCAGCTGTCTGTCTTTATTCCTGTCCTGCTGACAGGCATCTTAAATCAAGTTCAACCAAGCATTCAGGAGAACGTTTTCACTTCAGATACATTGCGAGTACTGTAATGCTATCCATGTTGGTCTCTTCAGTTCCTCACATATAATCCCAGTTCTTTATAAATCATTAGGCACACCCTTTCACTTGTGAATCATCACTGAGATGTGACATCACCTTTAAAAGGACCGTGGTTGGTGACATTTTCAGTGCAGCAACACATTTCATCTAAAGTCACACCCCGTTTTCACCGAATGTTCTTCTCACCTTATCAACATGTTGTGCTGCCTGAAACTATTTTGACCACGTTGATGATAATGATGAAACATAAGATGATGATGATGATGATTTATTGTTTTGTCCTAGTTTTTTCATCCCCGCTGTTGTAAACTGAGTTCATAATGCTATTGTCCCTCTGCAAGACCTGCTTAAAGCATCAAGAAAGGGTTGGCTAAATGAGATGCATTTGTAGCCCTGTAACCTGAGCAGAGCACTGCAGATGTCTGCCATTCTGCTCCATTAGGAACCTGTCTAAACACATTAAGTCTCGGTGTTGAGTTCTCCTTCCAGTCCATTTAGGTGGGACCGGCATCACAAAATTGTTTTCTGATAATGGAACCAGTGTCCTGATAGCAGATATGCTGCAGGTGTTTATGGGACACATTATTAGTCACTGTGAAACTGTACCTGAATGACCCGGGAAGCTTTTTCTTTCTTTCTTCCTTTCCTCCTTTGTGTCTATTTGTGTCATGATTCTGCCATCTAGTTCTTGTTGTTGTTTAATTCTTGAGGCAGGATCATGACAGAACCCTGTTTTGTGTGCAAGCACGTGGCCTTTGGTTTGGACCATGTGCTTGTGTTGTCTCGTCCTCTGGCCCCGCCCCCTTGTTATCCTTGTTTTGTCATTATTGCTTTATCTGTGTCACCTGTTGTTATCATTAGTCTCTCTATTTTATCCCCTTGTGTTTGCTGTCTTGTGCCGGTTCATTGTGATTCTCAGTGTGTGTATCATGTGATACTTTACCTGTGTGTTGACCCTCTCGTGAGTATCTAGTGAAGAACTCTGTCTTGTACAATCCTGATCTTGTTGCTGTTATTAGTTATTTGTCTAGTTACCTGTCAAGTCTTAGTCTAGTGTTGTTAGTCTTTGTTTTTGCCCTTCAGTCTTGTTTTACCCCATCGTGGGTTTTGTTTTCCCTTTTTGTCAAATAAACCTTGTGTGTTTTCGCAAACTGTCTGCAATTGGGTTCATCCTTACAAAACCCTCACAATTTGTCTCACAAACATAATTTGTCTCCTGAATTTATTTACAAAAATTGCTATACATATTTTTTTGTTATATTTGTTAATTTATTTATGTAAATAAGAAAATGTATTTAATCATTTGGACGGAATGGTAAATCATTGCTCGAGACACATGGGAACTTCATTCTCTAGAGAATGTCAATGCCTATTGAATGATGTTTGTTGATGGAATCCAGAGACTGTGGTGGTCCATTTGCGAAATGTTTATAATATCATGGCTTTTAAATTAATTTATCTGCCTGCTGTTATGATGCTTTTTTTTTTAGTTCAGAGTTGTTTTACTTGTGCACATGCACTGGAGCAATAACGTTGAGTTATGCATATAAATACTGTTCCCAGAAGGAGGGAAACGAGGTACAACACATGATTATGGGATATCGCGCTGTTGCGCCATCTGCTGAAGACACCTTTATTCACGTCTGAAAGGCCAATGACGCATGACGACGTGGGCGGGGCCACCTGCCCACAGCATATAAATGCAGTCGAATGCATCATTTCCTTTGTTCAGTCCAGCTCTTCACCGAGCCTCCGACTGCGCGGGGTTCAGAGGTGTTTTACCTCGTTTCCCTCCTTCTGGGAACAGTAGTTATATGCAGGGGTGCACATAACTGGTGCGCAGGTGTGGTAAAAATAAATGATGCACACCAGAAAACGTGGAGGGAAGCGCTTTTAAGTGGCAACATTTGGGGACAGGGACACGTTTACTTACTGGAGAAGGATCATCAATCCGATAAGTGTGTTCATTAATTATTAGGGGTGCAACGGATCGCAGTTGATCTGTCATCCGTACCGACCAGGCCCCCACAGTTCGGCATGCATGTGATTCGCAGATTAACTGCTAAATTTAACCATCATAGAGTGCAAGTTTATCATTTGGACGTGTTTTGTCTTGCCAATTTACACATTCAAACGATTTTAAACGCAGAAAAAGAGGGGAAAATCGGGACTGGCGCGCTGTTATATGTGCGCACAGCCTCACACACCCGAAGCACGCACACGCAGAGAGAGAGGCAGAGAGAGGCAGAGAGAGGCGTTTCAGACGAGATGGTCCTCACTGCAGAACACGAAATCCAGGGGGAGGAGTTGGATCCAGATCCAACTCCTCCCACCTTACATATACCTAAACCTACCCATCTCCGCCCCCTGATCCCTAACCCCACCCCTAATCCTACCCATCTCCACCCCCTGATATCTAACCCCACCCCTAATCCTACCCATCTCCACCCCCTGATATCTAACCCCACCCCTAATCCTACCCATCTCCACCCCCTGATATCTAACCCCACCCCTAATCCTACCCATCTCCACCCCTTGGATCTGGATCCAACTCCGCCCTCTGGATCTCGTGTACTGCAATGAGGTGCTACTGTTTCAGACAGCGCTCGAACACTGAATTGATTCCTCTTTCGCGTTTACTTGCGCTTGAACGGACACATGGACAAGTATACTTTCGGTTATGTCATAAGTGAAAACGGTTGTGTGTCAGTATATTCCGTCTGTGCATTCGGTCTTAAAGTGACAGCAGCCTAATATTCCTGCTGTTGTCTGTGTCATTAATGTTGACACTGAGCCTGATAGCTGTGAAAGCTCTTAAGCTCTGATGACACAGCAGAGCCAGCACCTCTTCTGTACATCTTTCAGATATTTGCGGCGCTATAGGGACCTAACACTATAGGCAATCCCTTCGACAGAGACCTCAGAACATTTTCTGTGCCCCGGATGGATTGTAGCTAGTGGTGCACGATATATCGGCCGATATGGTCAATTTTTTACACATCGGTATCGTTCCGATGTCAAAATAGGGCCGATGTCAACAGTCCAATAATCATTCCTGTGTATTTGACGTGTGTGTAGATGTGAGTGTGGGGGCGGGGATGTTTGTTTTTGCACGTGCGCATACATTACGAGCGCAGGTCCTGTCAGTTTAAACATCAAGCGCAAGAAGACTGGAACTTGCGCGCTGTTTTTTGTCAGCCTTAATAAGGCGTATTTTTGTCCCGCCAAAGCCTTATTTGACCGGTGAGTGATGTAAATGAGTGATGTAGATGAGTGATGTAGATGACTGACTGCTGCGCTTGTTTAACTGAGAGAACAAGCAGAGAGAGTGAAAGCCCCAGTCGCGCGCGCACTCTCACCATCTTCAAACTGTCTTGCTCTCTCTCCCTCCCTCGCGCATATTAATGAATTGAGTTGACTGAATATCTTTGAGAATACACGATGGTAAAAGGTCGGAAGACCGAAGTTTTTTTCCCCTGAACTACCACTGGTTGTGAATTGTGCTAAAATAACGTTGCCTTATCTTCTTTGAAAAGCTTTCCACACATTCAGATGACATAAACCACACTTTCAATAAACAAAAAAAAAAATCTATCTAGTGATGAAATGTTTTCTGTGTTGAGACAAATCTTGTGCGATGTCCTAAACTGCCTGGATAATCACACAACGTGTACCGTGGTCCGTTAATGACACGTCCGATTCGCGAACGAATGACTCATTTGAACCGATTCACTTTAATGAATGGTTAAAACAACTGATCAATTGGATTGTTTTAACCATTTAACAAATGGTTAAAACAACTGAACTCAAGAGACATAAATCGGAAACACTTTACAATAAGGTTCCATTTATTAAAGTCTAGTTAACTACATTAGTTAACATTCTATTAATATTAGTTTCTATGCGGATTTACTCCATGACAAAACCACCCCAGTCATTCTAGAATGATTCATTCTTTCCAAATAGAGCTATTTAAGTCATCTGGTGAAATTGTTTTTATATCGCAATATATATCGATATTGACATCGGTTAATATCGGTATCGGCCATAACAGCAATATTAATATCGGTTATCGGTATCGGCCACAATTTTCACATCGGTGCAACACTAATTGTGGCAATATGCATCAGGCAAATCTACTGATGTATGCCAACCCCGATGATGCAGAGGGCATAACAGGTGACATACTGGTGACGGCAACCCCTCTTTTTTTGGAAGGATGAAGTAAGGACTGAAAAACCTCTTCCCTTGTGGCACCACCTGAATTGCCTTTTTGCTGAGGAGAACATTAATTTCCCCTCAAAGTACTGGGAAAGCCCTCTCGGACAACGAAGTTGCAATTACTCCACCGAAACAGAGAGGGGTGTGGAAGAAACCGCAGCCAATAGGCCCACTGGAATCGTGTGAAGAAGCCACGGTGATAGTGCTCATGCTCGCCACCGCTCAAGACAGACAGCATGGATCCCCAGGCATCACCTGGGGAACCCCTGCGTCTTTTTGCAAGCATCGTTGTATATTTGCATATCAATGCATTTTCCTCCTCTGTCAGCACACGGCCCCGACTGTGAGGTTAACGGTTCTAATGCATTTTGATTGTTTCGACAAATTAACACATGAGAGCAGGCCAATCAACCGACAAACTTTGCTGTAGCTCTCCAATACTGATCCATGCAAGGGCCATCACTTCACTTCCACCTACCACCTTGGGGGAGCCGTGATCTGCCCTGCTTGAAAAAAATTAAATCGTCAGAGCATTCCTCGTCCACATCCAATCATCCCCCTAAGTCAAAGTTTCACTCAGACTCAGGGTAGAGGAACTTTGTCATGACCAAATTATCCGTGGCCTCCAAAAACAGCGATCACTGCATCTGGATCTGCACCCGAAGACAGGAGCGGTCCGTGTTTGGCCACTGCCCCGCCGAGCACGCACTGCACGGCGCTCGAGTGTGGAACGATAGTGCTGTCGACAGTGCACACATGTATTGGGGTTGGAGAGATCCAGCCTAGCGCCAAACACAATTCCAAACACACCGGACAGTAGGGGTGGAACGGTACATGTATTCGTATTGAACCGAAACCGTACGGGCGTCACGGTTCGGTGCACGAATTTACACGGAGAATACACGGTATAAAAATAAATAAAACTCTCGTGCAAATTAATTAATTTAATGCGGAACTACTGTTAGATACGCGGGTTCTTTAGGGACACATAATCTGTACCATCGGCTTAGCTCTGAACGCGCGTTCACTTCAAACGTTGGCTTTACACGCGCGTCCTATTCGCTTTGGACTAGCGTCAAACTAGACACCATAGACGCGAATTTGACGCTCTATTCGCGTTTGGTGTGACTGCATAATGGGCTGCGATGTCAAGATTGCATTTGCAATGCTGGAGTGTGTGTGTGTGCGCGCGAGAGAGAGAGATGCGCGGGCGCGATCGAACAGTGGAAACATAAAAAACATACTCCGTCATTTTGTTCATACAGATCATTAAACCTGCAAAGTGTTTACTTATATTTGTGTACACTCGCAATAAAACACAGCATTGTGCTTTTGTCACACTGTAAACTCTTGTCAAACTGTAACCTACTACTGTCACCCAACCACACACACACACACACACACACACACACACACACACACACACACACACACACACACACACACACACACACACACACACACACACACACACACACACACACACACACACACACACACACACACACACACACACACACACACACACACACACACACTGTTTTAAAAGCAAAACATATTTATCCAACTCCATTTCAAAACAGTCTGTGGGTCCCATCTTTTGGACATTCGTCATATTGCATTGGTTTTCATTTCTTGTCCTCGGAGCACTAATCTTACACATTCTACATTGATTAAAAAAGAAAATCGAATGTGTTTTTAATGGTAGTATTATTTTATACAGAAATCAATTATTTATAATTCAGATGAGAATAATGTTACATTGTTAATTAATAATATTAATTAAAATTAAGGAAAACAAATATATTGATCTGAAATATAGCAAATTAATTTTAAATTAATTCAGGTACAATTACCAAACATATCGCAAGGTCTTTTTGTCTTTTTATTAATTTAATTAATAAACTAATTATATAAAACTATTGTCAGTGCACTACAAATAAACTGGTTCTATGCCTTTATTAATAAACTTATTTAAAAAATACAATGCCTTCTGCATTTTTGTTTTGCTTTTCCCTCCATTGTACCGAAATCGTACCAAACCGTGATGTCTGAACCGAGGTATGAACCGAACCGTGACTTCTGTGTACCGTTCCACCCCTACCGGACAGTGCTCGTGAGTATTCCATAAACACCCACATGGCATAGGACAGGGGCGAGAACCTATGTTCAGATATTTCTCATGAAAAAGTCTATTAGCCATTTGTTAGTTGTACTAAACTCGAGCTAAAAACTGTTCTTTTATGCCTTTTCCTTCAACAAGAGTCACCAACGTGGGTTTTCTTGTGAATGTGGAGAGTTTGGACATTTTGTTTGAGAAAAATGTCGTCAACGCTAAACTTGTGCTAAAAGCTTTTTTCTTTTCTGCCTTAGTTTCAACAAGAATCACCACCGTGGGCTTTTCTTCTTGCGAAAATAAGGCGTGAGAATAAGACGGTATTACTGGTATTGTCAGCATTCAGTTCCATCAGTCAGCGCATATATTCCTGCTATATATTTGTCTGGTCTATGTGTTCTCATTGTCTAGCTCAAAGGTAGGAAACATCACCTAGTGGACTCCTGCTGTCCATGGTCCTGAATTCCCCCTGGCTAGTGCAGTTTAGTAAGCCTAGACTGAGGTTCAATAATTTTGTTTCAAGTAATGCTTCACATAGAAATGTATGCAGTTGAAAAAGCTGTTTTTTTTAATTACAGTGGCCTATAAAAAAAACCTTGTTGCCCTAAAAATTTTTTTGGTTAAATATAACTAAATACATGATTTAGGAATGCATGAAAGGACACCATATTTAACACTAGGACATTACAGTCTATTTCACCTGAACTCCTGTACTGCTGATGTTAAAATATGGACAGGAACAGCTGCTTCTCTGGAAGCCTGTTGTCATGACCTCAGACATGTGTTCATGTAGCCTACAGCACATTCACGTGCTGAGCAGGTGCTCCTAAAGCATGTCAGCTTATCAGGTCAGCTTTCAACCTTCAATGTTAAAATACTTTTTTTCTGTCTTTAATATATTGGTAAGCTAATTATAAAATGATTCCCTAGAAAAGTGTGTTGTAAACTACTCGTTTTAGCATTCCTTTCAGATTTACTCAACCAATTACATGAGTTTGGTTGGCCAATGGCAGACATGTTCATGTAATCTGCAATTTTTACAATTCTATTTGATGATGTTATTTGGTTTATTACACATTTCAGTGTAGAGCCCTAAAGCCCTTCAAAATCACCATACAGAATTACGTTAAAATGTTTCACTGTTTTAAAAAAAAAGATTAATTTTAAAATGTACTTTTAGTGATTAAATATTTATCTACCGATATAGTTATAGTTTCCACTGTGCCATAGTCTAATAGGCTGCTCTAAAATACACCATATAAGCTTTTGAGTAATATGAAGTCATTATACCAACAAACAGATCCTATCTGTTTAAACAAGGTAGTTAAACTAATCTTTTTTTTTTTTTTTTACATCCGGAGACTGAAACTTTAATCAGAAACCATTAGTGTCTAAGAGTGTATCAGTTGTCTGCCATCCAAAAATGTTATTGCAAAAATGATTTCAGTCCAGTTAGATGTTTTGTCTACTCTCTCGGTATCTCTCCGTTAGCAGTGACCATTAAATTAATTCGTTCATTCATTCTTATTTCAGACACATTCAATAAAAATCACAAGCTTCTGCTGTCGAGCATTTACTAATTAAACATAATATTTTCATCTTTCTTTTTTCCAAAAATATTTAAATTCTATCATTAATATTTACTGTGTGTATTAAGTGACGTTGATTATTATTTTCAGTCCTGCAGAATTCATTCAGTTATGCAGTCAGCCACACACTATTGGGGTGTTTACGTGAGTGTGACAACTGACTGGGGATCAGATATGTCTGTGGACATGCAAATCCTGTCACATGATTCACACACACGACATTAAATCTAAATGCCTTGAAACACATATACAAACCATAAAATTGCCTCAGAAACACCCCCAGTCTGGCATATATAAGCGTATAAAGCAGGTGCAGCGCTCTTCCTGTTAATAAACGGCAGCCAAGCAAATCTGCTCGACCGGCCATATTGGCTGGGAGTCTCAGGTCTCAAGGGGCTCCTGGAAGCCGAGCTCAGACGTGAGCTGCATGTGCTGTGAGTGTGACCTCAATAAATCAACCTAGATTAGGGCTCTGGAGCCTGGATGCGGTACCACAGAGGAGTCGGGTCGGGCGTGTGACGGGTCCCACAAGAGGGAATACCTGGAATCTGTGAATAATGCTGAGAATAAGGGGAATACTTTCTTGATAAAGGGTATACAAGAGATTTATCTCCAACTTGTTCAACTAAACAATAATCAGTAATCACAGAAAACGTAGCATTTTCATCGAAATGTCACATTTTATACTATTACATAAAATTATTTAAATGTTAATCTAATAATATCAATCTTAATATTGTCAAGAGTTTTATATCCAATGGCAAAAAAAACAAACATTTTATTTAATAACATAATTATTATTTTTATTATTATTAATTGAGATTATATTATATTGAGATTAATATACATCAGTTCATAATTATTCACATTGATTAATGACTTGAAAATCTAAAGTGTCAGATGCTGACAGATACACTTGCAATTTTTTTCATGTTTGATATGCTAAAAGAATGTGTGTAAGGCAAAGTGTAAATTCTTGTTGTGTGTAAACATCAATTTTAAAGTCACACTTTTCCGCCAGCCCCCAGCTGAACACTAAACTAAATATACACAGTCAAGTCACTGGGGCAATAAGTCACTGACATACTGCTTCACTATATTCGCTCTGTTTATTTGTCCTTTGACTAAAGGTCTTAGCAGTACAAATATTCTATTGAAGATTACAGCTTACTTTATGAATGTGCAAAGTGCCTTAATCCTTCTTGAATAATATTGCTAATACTGCAAATGTGTTTGCAAATGCTGTTTCCCCCTCAGATTCCATTAGTACTTTTTTCTTTCTAATAAGAGAGTGGAGATCTGTGATTGGTTGGTTATTTTTGTTTGTGGTAAGAGAGTTTCCAGAAATCAGGTTATATGAAACATAATTCAAATAATAGCAAGATGTTAGACCCTCAGTGTACACTTTTAAGCTTCTTCAATGCTAGTCTCACCCACAGAGCACATGACTTTAACTTGTTTTTAAGACCTTAAGGCACCATATAATGAGCATATTTCATATAAAGCCTAAACTCCACCGTTTTTCAAATCCAGTTCTCTTAATTTGATGGCAACGCCGGTGAGTCGCACTGAGGGGTGGGAGTGCAGTAAACTCCACTCTGCATGTGGCAAATTGTCCAGCACTGTAGGTTGTTAATTATTAAAGACAACATATTGCTTCAGAGCTGAGAGCATTGTTGTGATAGCCAGTGTCCCCAAACGTGACTGCTATGAGGTCGAGGAATTTATATTCATTTGCATTGGAATTGTTAATTATGTTCTTTGCAGAAATGACCAGACTGAGGTAAATGGTGATTATTCACGTAGGCCTGTGTGGGATGGCTCAGTCACTATCCTGACTCCTGACTCAAAGTGGAGCATGTTATATATTGATATTCCTTTAGGTCCATTGATTCTTTCAAAGTGACGCTTTCTCGGGCGCTCCTAAAATTGATTTCAAATAGATTACAGTCGAATTAGTAAGACACTGGCAATTGATTTATCCAGTCTGTTAGAAATGTACTGGATTTCCACTCAGAAAATGCCTTTCATAACAAATTAGTTGCACTACACCACAAATAAGTCATTAAAAAGGGAATCACAGGATTACCTGTGACATCTTAAGTCACAAACTACAGTAAACAATTAAGCTATTAGCAATATATTTGTGACAGCTTTTAAACAGTTCTGCCTTTTTAAATCTGATCAGAAAAGCAGCAAATCCTACTTTCTATTTCACTGACGTCTCTGCCTCCTTTTGAAATTCATAGCACACACAGTCTTACAAGAGGAATGACATCCTCAGTCAGCTCCGGTCCTCTGAGACGGGGATTAGTGTGATGAAAAGCAGGAGTGGTGGCCATTATAAGCCCGAAGCACTGAGAGAGGGGTTCTCCCACCATTCCTCGTTCATTACGGAAGGAAATTTAAAATCTCATTGTCATTCTGTTGTCAGGAGTATGTCCATTATGTTTTGGTTTAGCTTTCATTCTGTTCCCTGTTATGGTTTGCTTGAGTTCATTCTGCTAGTTTGTTTCCATGGTTAATCATTAGCTCCACTCCTGTTCTCAGTTCTGTTAATTACTCTGTGCATTTAAGCCATTTGTTTCCTCAGTTCATGGTTCAGGGCACGTTTACTTGACAACAATGTACAAAAAAACGTAAAGGTTTTTTACTTGTACAGATGTACAACATTATCAAAACAATCCCTGTTGATGCGGAATGCGAAAAACGACTAAACGACTAAAAACACAAAACACTGTATTATTCATGCAGTAGTTGGTGATGTCACGCATATGGATGCTTGCGCACATAGGCATTCTTTTAAAGAGCACTTGCACCAAACGCACATGCCTAAACACATAATACACGTGCATTTCATCACTATTTTCACAGAGTCGTGTTTTTGTAGTTTACACGGAGACGTTATCGGTCTCATTTACAAAAACTTTGAAATCCGTTTTCAAATGTTTGCATTTTCAAGCTTCCAAAAAAAAGTCGTGTAAAAAAAGCATAAAAAGTTTTGTAAACGGCCCCTCAGTCTTTTATGTTGAAGTGGTTGTGCTATTATATTTTCCAAGTGACCCTCCTGTGTGTTACGTTTTTTGGATTTATTCATTAAAGAGTTTTTGTTGACATCTCCTTCATCATTGTGCACTTTACTACAGCCACACGTTATAGAAGGCTGAACCCAGATAAGATTTGTTGCGTAATTTTTTTTTCTTTCTTCTTTCAATATGGACTTACCTGCCGTCTAGTTGCTCAAAGGTTGACTTCAACCTTTTCTTTGAAAAGAATCAAAAGAATGATGTGACTGACTGAATGAATGATGACTGTTTTTTCCCCATACAAAGTTATTATTTGACCTTAGAAGACATTTTAACATCAAGTTGTATGGACCACTTTTGAAAAGAGTGGCCAGGATTTTTTTTCAAAAATTCACCTTTTGTGTTCCATGGTAGAAAGAAAGTCATACATGAAGGTAAGTGATGAAGGTAAGTGATGACAGAATACATTTTTTTAGCTGAACTATCCCTTTAAGCTTAGTCTTGCTCACTATCTAAAGCAGGTAGACCATCAAAGACTGTATATATACCAAAATGGTGCTCTTGTATTGCTATAAATCGGAGAAACTGCAACACGCAATGTGCCAGCTCTATTAATGCAAGTTGGTGACATTTCACAGCCAAAAAAGATCCATTGTATATTGTCAATAGTGTATTGATGAATTACTGTAAGCACAACTCAGACAGAAGTCACTTTCAAACCAAGCAGCTTTCTGATGGTCAACACGGCAAATCAACTGACCAATCTTTGCTGATTTGAAATATGTTATTTAAATGTTAGTTTGTCAAGCATTTTTGGAGATTTCGCTGTTCTCCGTTCAAGTAAACTGGAGTTGGTCTTGCATGCCTGAAATAGCTGCCCGGAGGCGTTGTAAATATGGCCTCTGAGTGAACTGAGTTTCCTTGAAAGGGACTTTGGAGCATATACACCTGAGTCTGGAAGAGATTGAATGTGAAATAGTGATTGAGTGCAAATCAGAGATGTGCCAGCCATCTCCCTCTCTCTCCTCTGTCTCATCCTCTACAGCGTTTCTCCTGTTAATAGATGTCTTGTATCTTGTTAGCAAACCCCCTACAGGGAGTTTTCGCTTTGTGTTCTGACTTAGAATCTTAAGTCAAACCTGCATTTGTCAAAGATCTGGACAAACCTTTATAAGATACACTAAACAAATGTATAAAGGCCAGAGAATACATCGATTTTTATGTGTACGTGTAGTACCAACCCGATCTCACGACCAATTCGTCCGAATTTGACGAGTGATTAAAAGATGGCTAATTCGTAACAATTCGTACGACCTCACTCGTACGAATTAGTACGATTTTTGCTAAAACGTACATATTTGACGAGTTGCCCAATTCGTATGAATTCGTACGAATGACCTACCCCTGACCCCGCCCCTAAACCTACCCATCACGTGGGTTTAGACAAATCGTACAAATTTGTACGAATGAGGTCGTACGAATTCGTACGAATTAGCCATCTTTTAATCACTCGTCAAATTCGGACGAATTGGTCGTGAGATAGCGTTGGTAGTACATGTGCCACTGGATTTTTTTTTTTATGCCAATGCGCATTGAATTAGTTTTGCACTAATTAGTTCCACAAGGTGGCAACACTGGCCTGGACTGTTGTTTCAGCCCGTTCTCATCCCAAGGCGTCATATACTGACTCTTTTGCCAAAGCGTCTATATCCAACGCACATGGCACCCTTTAGCGTCAATATGAGACGCAGATATATGGCGCCTCCTAGTGGTCTAACCCTAACACTACCCCAGACCTAAACCTACCCATAACCGAAGCGTGTTATATTGACGCTAAAGGGTGCCATGTGCGTCGGATGTAGACGCTTTGGCAAAAGCGTCAGTATATGACGCCTTGGCATGAGAATGCGTTGGTTGTTTCACAGTAGAAAACGAAACAACAAAATACCGTAGACTGCAACAACAACAGACGGCCGCCGCATTGACAAGTGCTTGTGTGAGGGGGTTATGAGATTGCTGCAACTTCAGTTTAAAAGAATGCAAAGACATTATTATATTTATCATAAGTCATTTATTATAAGTCATAACTTCTGGAGAAAAATAGTGCAGACACTGGACAAAGATGAAACTTTCTAGAGCGCATGTGTCGGCCTAGCCTGGTAATACCAGACTCTGCTACTTCACTTTGCTTCGTACACAGAGTCTGGGATAGCATAATAGAGAAGTGTTTTCTCTCTCGCTAGGGGGCGCGTACTGAAGTTTAAAATCATTGGTTACCCGTAAACCAATCAGATAAGTTTGTTTATGACGTATGTTATGCGCCGACACAGCCATCAAACCACAGACATCATGCATCGAACTCAAATCTATGATCGAACTTCCACTGTAAACACTTGATGATGCGAGCGAAATACCCTGGTGAACATGGCTGTAAACGACTTTTTTGATCTGTGAGTGATGTAATAGAATGACTGCTGCGCTTGACAGGGCACAAACGAGCAGAGAGAGAGAGAGAGAGAGAGAGAGAGAGAGAGAGAGAGAGAGAGAGAGAGAGAGAGAGAGAGAGAGAGAGAGAGAGAGAGAGAGAGAGAGAGAGAGAGAGAGAGAGAGAGAGAGAGAGAGAGAGAGAGAGAGAGAGAGAGAGAGAGAGAGAGAGAGAGAGAGAGAGAGAGAGAGAGAGAGAGAGAGAGAGAGAGAGAGAGAGCGAGCCCCGGCCGCGCGCGCGCACTCCCACGTCTACAAACAACACGAGCGCTGTCTTGCTCTCTCTCCCTCGCGCATATTCATAAAAATCAATCGACAAGATAGTAAGAGGTCGGAAGACCGCGGTTTCACGTGGAGCATTTGGAGATTTTTAGAGATTATAGACTCTAGGAACAACATCTCAATGAACAACATCTCAACTATAAAGGCCTGTCTCATATAAGTTAGACGCCTATCTCAAGTACAAGCCGGTGCAGTTCGACGATTTGGGCAAATAAAAGCCCGGGCTATTATTTGAAGTTTTACGGTATTTAAGACCTGGAAAAGAAAAGAGACACTGACCTGTCAAAAGGCTCCCCAGTTTCTCGCTGACGATCGGTAATAGTTGATAAATTAAACTTTTCCCAAAGGGAGTAGGGCCACAACATCACCTCCATTCAAAATGTTTAATACACACTCTTCGTGTTCGGGCTTCAGTTTGCTAATGCCGGGAATATTCTCCACAACAGAGCGAATTGCATCCGCGTCTCCAGATCAGCGGTCGTTTTCGATTTCCCTGACCTAATCTTAAACACGGCGCTTACCGACTACGTCACGGCTTTCAGCCCGCCCTCTGTTCGTTGATTGGCCAGGCTGTTTTCAGGCCGGTGGAAAACAGAAAGATAGGCTGCTATCTCAGACTGACTACAGGAGCGAAATGAAATTAGCGGAAGTAGGAAGTCTGACGTAGTCAGGCTAGTGTCGGCCGCCTGTGTGCGTGCATGCTATTAAATGGAGTATACTTTGATAGGCTAGGCATTTGACTGTACACATAGCTAGCGAACACATAAAAAAACGAAGTATACTTTGGGATTAATGACACCTGAACACCACACTCATAAGTGCTTGTTGAAGTAATTACAAAACCATCAGCAAAAAAGACATAATTCTGTGATTTTTTTTCTCTCTCTCTTGTTAATATTAATACTATTTTTGATGTAATGCAGGACTAGAGACATTTACACTTTTTTGGACCTACTTTATATTTCTTCTGCTGCAACTACACTCACGGGGTTCTTTGATCATCACATTCCTGCTTATGTGCTCAGTTTTGGCGGAATATTTCAAATGCAAATAGGCTAGTAAGAATGTGAATGTTATCTTTTCCAGATCCTGTACTTTTTTTGTCTGCTCATATTGGCAATTTTACAGATGCCAACAGCAAACAATTGCACATGTTTGAAATTAAGCTTGTAAGGTTGTTGTTCTTTCTAGTATTATGACACTTCAGCCATAGATTTGGACCCTTTGTTGATCAGCTAAATGCAAAAATTCAAGGAATCTTGAGCTACTTGTTTTGCTGTGCAACTACATTCGTATAAATAAAGTTTCCAAAAGCTGGGAGGGGTAAGGGGGTTTACAGCGATGACATGGAACCAAACATTTTTGCTTCCCCAAAGATCCTTTCAATGAACAGTTCTTTACAGGAACCATTTTTCCCTAGTGTAAAGAACTCCACTCCACCAAAGAATATGCACTGTGGAATGGAAAGGTTTCATGGATTGTTACGGTTCTTCATGGAACCAGTAGATGCCAATAAACAACCTTTATTTTTAAGAGTGTTTTTTCTTGTTTTTGCCACATTTTTATTGATTGAGAGTTAGGAAAGGAAGAGAAAAAAATGGGATGGGAGCATATATCTGGGCCAAACTATTGAGTGGTGAGCGACCCGGCTGGGTCTCATGTACTGACCACAATGCCACCACTCTGATGTTGTTGGTGTTGGATATTATGTATTATAATACACTGACTACATCAACATCTGTTATGGGCTCTGAAAAAGTCCCCAGTTGTTTTTATCAGTTGTTTTAATGAACCAAAAATCTCTACATGTTTTCCATACGTAACAACAGATCTGGAGCAGAATTGTTGTTTTGTTTCAAGGGTAGTGTAAGATATCATGCGGTGAGCAGCCCCTCTGTTGCTATGACACGTGGTGGTCGAGTCTGTCTTCAAAGTTAGAGATCAATAGAACAGTGAGAGTTCTTCACTCAAGAGGGGGGCAGCAAATAGAGCCTCTCAAATGCAAGCTCACGGTTGGTAAAATGGAGAGCCTCACATCTCTGCAGTCAGAGAGCTTTGTCAAAAAAAGTCAAAACACAGTGGGCAACCTTTTTCAATTCACATTTTAATAGATGCAAATAGTGGGGTGACTTGGCCTCGCATTATTATACCGCTAAATCTAACAAAGGATTTGACAAGTACACTTTCAACTGATAACAACAGCAGACACTGTACAACAGATCTGTACTTTGAATGACCCGTCAGTTTGGGCTCAGAGCTGAACATGTACAGAAGGCATTTTCTCTTTTTGTAAAATTCACTGATGTTACACAAAAGTAACAATCCTCTCACCAGCCTTTCCAAAAGCAATTTGTCTGTTGTATTCTAGCTTATTATATTATATTATATTATATTATATTATATTATATAAAACGGTTAGTTCCAATCCTTGATTCTGATTGGTCAATAGCTGTGCTTTATTCATGATAAAACACGGCTATGACCGCTTCACCCAATGGTTCTATTTATCACTGCGCAACACTGCGGTTCCTATGTTGTTTTTATTTGAGCTTTCATGCATAATATGAAATACTCCGCTTCGCGTCGTGCCTAACAACGCCCTTCAGCCGTTACTTATTCACGATACAGCATAGCCTCTCGTACCTTATTGCTTACATATTATATTATATTATATTATATTATATTATATTATATTATATTATATTATGATATCTTGTATTACTATTTTATTATTATTTAGGTTACACTTTATTTTAAGGTGTCCTTGTTACAGTGTAATTATACATTTAAGTACAGAGAAATATGAATGAACTACTTGTACTTAGGTTTAAGATTTGGTTTAAGGTTAATTGCATGTAATTATGCATGGTTTAGAGTTATTACTATAGTAACTACACATAACATGTAACAAAGACATTGTAAAATACAATTTTGTTGCTATTATGTTACCATTATTATGCCATGTGTTACCATTATTTATTTATCTATTTATTTATTTTTGAGTGATATAAATTTTGTGGGACTCATTGTTTTCCTTTACAAAAAAATTCTGTGGTGGTACCATGGTATAGAATAGAACTAAATTGTGTTACACTTTATTTTAAGGTGATGTAGCTACATTGTACTTCTCAAATAAAGGGTTAGGGTTCGGTTTAGTGTTAGTTACTTGTAATTATGCATCATTTACTGTTATTACTAGTAAGTAATTGTTACTAAATTGAATAGAATGGATAATTCCATGTAATGGTAAGTAATACCACGCTACTTTTTAATTTTAATGTGGTGTTGCCAAAAATTAGTTCAGAATAAGCTAAAGTTCAGAAACAACATCAGCTCCTTTACACTAGTTAAAATGTACTGTGTAATCTTTATGGTTTGATTTACAGATATATCTTTCTCTCTTCTTCTTCTCTGTTCTTTTGCTCTTCCCATAGCTGTATCCTTCATGAGACACAGTGCATCAGCTTTTGGATTTGCCGTAAGTATAATTTTCAGTGTTATTACATATATGCATATATTTGTCATGAAAAATAATTACCCCTACATCTCAGGGATCATATTAGAGTTACATCAATGTCAATGCAGGAATGAATTACATTTTATTCTTTAGGCAAAGATGTCTGGAAGTGTGTGCTATTGTGTTGTTGTATATAATGTTCAGTTACCATTCAATGAATAAATATTATTAAATACCGTTAACATGCTTGTGCTAAAGGCAGCTCTGGAAATGTTTTATAAGACTAAATATATCACTGGATTTCAGTTTGTGACATAGTGAGATGCTTTGAGCATCATTTCTATAGCACTGAAGAATCACTGTTGTTTTTCAGTTTGATGCGACGTTAGATGTTCTTTCCTCCATTATAGTGCTGTGGCGCTATAGCAACGCTGCAGCAGTGCACTCTGCCCATAGAGAATACATGTAAGTAAACAAAAGATGAGCTGTCTGTGGTATGTAGGGCACTGCATGGTACAAAAGACCTGCAGCAAATCACTAAAAAGAATGAATAATACTTTCTCTGTGACCAACATTCATAAAATATATTCCAAACATATTACAATATAAGTCAACAATTCACTGGCAGGGCTGTTCCTTGTAAAGCTAGTACATTTAGAATTGTGGTGGAACATCTTACTTAGAACATCAACACAATGCCCTTAGATTAAATTCCACCAACATCCAATGCAATATTTTTAAAGTCTGAACATGGTTGCTTGTCAAGTCTGTTGAGTGATCTGCCTTGTTTCTGGCTTTCACCTTGACTGTCTCAATTTGAGACGTATTATGTTGATAAAGGTTTGTGCTGCTGGTTTCATCCTAGGTCTGGTTGGAGCTTGTGAATCTCATTTTTCTGGTCGATGTGTCAGAGTGGGAGATTTATATCGCAATACTATAGAGAAGAATTGCAGGTCTCTGTAGGTGTACCAGTGGCCGCTTGTCACACAGGGAATATGAACATGCATTGTGGACAGTTTTCATATTTTTCAGAATGGATTAGGGCTTCAACCTTGAACCAACATTAGCTACACATATACAAAGAATAGGTTTGATATATGCTACCGTTCAAACATTTGGGGTCAATAAGATTTTATAATGTTTCTGAAAGAAGTCTCTTATGCTCACCAAAGCTGTATTGTGAAATGTTATTATAATTTAAAAGAACTGTTATAACTGATCAATTAGATATATTATCTAACTGTTATCTATGATGGCAAAGCTGAATTTTCAGCATCATTACTCCAATCTTCAGTGTCACATGACCCTTCAGAAATCATTCTAATATGCTGATTTGGCACTCAACCAACATTTCTTCTTATTATCAATGTTGAAAACAGTTGTGCTGCTTAATATTTGTGTGAAAACTGTGACACATTTTTTGCAGGATTTTTTGATAAATAGAAAGCTCAAAAGCACATTTATTTGAAACAGAATGTTTTTCAACCTTATTTCTATACTGTCACTTTTGATCAATTTAATGTATCTTTGCTGAATAATTTCTTTAAAAAAATCTTACTGACTGGTGAACAGTGAGATTCTAAATATTATTCTAAATATAGACATTTCATGCATCGTATAAGTTATACTCAAAACATATAAAATAATAAAATTGTATTAATTGAATAATTTTATCGACATAACTTTTCTGCTTTTCTCCATCCACAGAGCATGTGTGATCCTGGGAGTAATTTTCATCTTGTCGTCTATGTGTATTTTGGGGAAGGCCATCCATGATCTGGCCACCAAACTTCTTCCTGAAGTGGTGAGTTCAGTGCCAGGGTGTCATATTTATATGCGCACACAGCAGCCATTGTACGTCCACAAGACCGAAAGGGCATATGAAGTGTGCCATTTGGGACAGGGCCATTATTTCATCTCAAAGGTCAGATGTGGCTTTTCCCAGCAGTCACAGCACAGGTCTTTGTCCGTTAATTAATCAAAGACTGGCACCATTCCAAAGAGCTGTGGAATAATAATTTCAGAGGCGGTGATTCATGTTTTTGCGAGTTAATCTCTATCCCTATTTTCATCTCTTTTACACCACTGATAAATCTCTGAGCACTGATACATACCATTATGTGACATTACTGAACAAGATTTTCTTGATCTTCTACCAACAAAATTTTAATCAATGACCACGTCTAGAGACTTTTTTACTTATCTCTGCATCACAAAATACTCTCTGTTTATGTTGAATGAGGAAACATGTAAGGTAGGAAGAAAAAATTGTGAGATAATGTAGAGTGGAAAAAATGGCTATACTGCTTGAAGCTAAAAACGATTAATTTTTAATGACAATCAATCACTGTTGTCCATTGACGGCCTAAAGCTATCACCTCTCTTATCAAAGAAAATCTAAATGCAAATGAGTATTTTCACTCAGTGTTTATTTCTCTGGCTGGGAAATTGCAGTTCCCACCCTTTTCATCTTCCCAGACTATGAAATGCTAATGAGTGTGAGGAAACAGCAGTAATCTGGTGTCAGACATAGACGAAGACGACAAGAATAATAGGTGTCAGGGATCTGTTATGGTTCACTCCAGCAGCACAGCATGAGGGTCAAGATTAGTTTTTATCACTGTCCTCTGCAGTTTATTTGATAAATCTGTAATGTGTGAAAAATCATATTAAATGTGTCTATTTTTAGAGGAACAATGTTGCCAATTTCCTGGAATGAGTAACTTACATCCAGGGTTGCTATTGTTATCTAAATCATTTTTGCTAATAAAACAAATAAAATAAAAAATATATAAATATTTGATGAAAAACTTAAACTTGACATTTCACCGAACTCAAATAAAATAAGTTTAAGTTCTAAAATTACAAAAAAATAAAACTGAAATAAAAAAGATTAAAGCTAAAAATACTAAAATAACAGTGCTTCCACTGAATGTAAATACTAACAGACTATCTGCATGTCTAGTAATAAAAAAATAAAATAAAAAAAAAATAAAAAAAAATATATATATATATTTAAATGGCTACATCAGTTCTAGTTTGATCAAATTGTAGACTTTAGTAATGTAAGAATGTACAAATAATAATAGTAGGCTAGATTATTTATATTGAAGTGTGTGTGTTCAGTCATGAAACTTTAGAGGGCGCATGTTGATAGGTACAAGCTGATTGGCCTTTGCTGATCCTGGAGCCAATGAAATGGTTGACTCAACATTTAAATTCTCTGTGAACTGGAAGTAGCAACTGATTTTACTTCAGTGTTGTGTGACATATTTCCAAGTGAAACGGAATATTGAATAGAGAGCAGGGTTTTATTTTAGCACACCTCCTCTCCATCTCTCGCTCATAGCAGACTAAAAGTCCTTGCACACTGAGTCCGAAATTTTCGTATGTGTTTTTTTGTATTCGCAGAAAATCAAACCTGATCCGAATTTTTTAATAACAGACGAAAGTTTTGGAGGCAGTGGGTAAACGTGATTAACACAACGTGAGGTCATATTTATTTTTTAACATGCAAAAGAATTTCGGTCTCAGTATGCAATTTTGGGGTCAATTTTGATTTCATGAGGACTTTAAATAGTGTGGTTCAGGGGTTTGCTGTAGGGTAGTCCGGCAGACCAAATGCATTAGCATTGCCATATTCAATAACATGCTAAAATTGTCATATTATAAAGTCACCACTGAATGTGTGAATGCCACCTCTTCCCTGAAAAGCTGAGTTTTCAAGCCTTGTTTTGCCCCATAAGTGCTAATGAAACATCACCGCTGTAGCTTTAGTGATGGATTTGTGCTGGCCTTAAGCCATCTTTTCTTTTGGTTCTCTCATTGCATTAGGATGGATGAATCGGAAATGGGCTTCCACCTTCTTTAATGTGCTGTCCTTTTTTCATTCTATCAGCCCTCAGCTCCTTTCTCAAATTCGTTAGACCTGGCCTCTCCATCTCAGCACCCTTCACTGGCAAATAGCCATCACACTGAATCTCTGAGGTGGCCTTATTGAAATCTGTGTGGTCCAGTTCATCCAAATTGCCAGTCTTAACTAGCCGGTCTACAGCTTAAAAGATGAAAGTCTGAATTTAAACACATTCATTGTCTGTCAGAAGTTACTCAGAGATGAAGGTCTCTGAACAAACTGTCTTATTAGAAATGTAGGAGAAGTGCTTCTGGATGTTGTGTGGGTGGAAAGCTGACATTCTTACTTTGGAGAGAAAAGAGAAAAAACAAGAGAGACAGAAACAGCTGTAGTTCAGATGATACTTCAGGCATTGCACCTGAAAATGTCCCAAGGACTGATAAGAGACATTTTATTATTTATAATAGCCATTTTTACCTTTTGTTTTCCTTTTTCTTGATGCTTTCCCTTATGAAAAGAAAATATATTTCCCATATACAGTATGAATGATCAATATATTAAATGGTTTAACATGTTTAAAAAATACAGAATAATATATTGTTAATATATTACAAATATATTGAATAATACTTAAGGAATTGTCGCTTTATTGAAAAATATGTGACAATATATTTACTAATATATCATAATGTATGTAATTTTATATTCATTAATAATCTTCGTAATATATAGTATTATAATATGTATATGTGATCAGATATGGTACTGCATGTGTAATACACTCACCTAAAGGATTATTAGGAACACCTGTTCAATTTCTCATTAATGCAATTATCTAATCAACCAATCACATGGCAGTTGCTTCAATGCATTTAGGGGTGTGGTCCTGGTCAAGACAATCTCCTGAACTCCAAACTGAATGTCAGAATGGGAAAGAAAGGTGATTTAAGCAATTTTGAGCGTGGCATGGCTGTTGGTGCCAGACGGGCCGGTCTGAGTATTTCACAATCTGCTCAGTTACTGGGATTTTCACGCACAACCATTTCTAGGGTTTACAAAGAATGGTGTGAAAAGGGAAAAACATCCAGTATGCGGCAGTCCTGTGGGCGAAAATGCCTTGTTGATGCTAGAGGTCAGAGGAGAATGGGCCGACTGATTCAAGCTGATAGAAGAGAAACTTTGACTGAAATAACCACTCGTTACAACCAAGGTATGCAGCGAAGCATTTGTGAAGCCACAACACGCACAACCTTGAGGCGGATGGGCTACAACAGCAGAAGACCCCACCGGGTACCACTCATCTCCACTACAAATAGGAAAAAGAGGCTACAATTTGCAAGAGCTCACCAAAATTGGACAGTTGAAGACTGGAAAAATGTTGCCTGGTCTGATGAGTCTCGATTTCTGTTGAGACATTCAGATGGTAGAGTCAGAATTTGGCGTAAACAGAATGAGAACATGGAACCATCATGCCTTGTTACCACTGTGCAGGCTGGTGGTGGTGGTGTAATGGTGAGGGGGATATTTTCTTGGCACACTTTAGGCCCCTTAGTGCCAATTGGGCATCGTTTAAATGCCACGGCCTACCTGAGCATTGTTTCTGACCATGTCCATCCCTTTATGGCCACCATGTACCCATCCTCTGATGGCTACTTCCAGCAGGATAATGCACCATGTCACAAAGCTCGAATCATTTCAAATTGGTTTCTTGAACATGACAATGAGTTCACTGTACTAAAATGGCCCCCACAGTCACCAGATCTCAACCCAATAGAGCATCTTTGGGATGTGGTGGAACGGGAGCTTCGTGCCCTGGATGTGCATCCCACAAATCTCCATCAACTGCAAGATGCTATCCTATCAATATGGGCCAACATTTCCAAAGAATGCTTTCAGCACCTTGTTGAATCAATGCCACGTAGAATTAAGGCAGTTCTGAAGGCGAAAGGGGGTCAAACACAGTATTAGTATGGTGTTCCTAATAATCCTTTAGGTGAGTGTATATTGCAGATATATTTACTCATGCAACATACACACATAGAGAAATATATAATGTAATATATTTCTTATATTTTTTTAAATTATTTACATTATAAATGTTTCATATTTTCAAGCTAGTTAACAAAAGCACAAGCACACCTGCTTGTATAAAAGTAATTAGTCAAGAGACTATCACTGTGCTGAGGAGTGCATAGCCATTCCTTTTACAATATAGCAATTAATGGTGTTTGGCCATTAAGATATATATTCTGGTTTAGCTTTGTATATTTATAGCCTTCATGTTTAAATCAGTTTTTGTGAGTCTTCATGGTATGTAGTCCAGTCTAATCCTTGTCATTTCATGCTTTTTCAATTCCTTATTAAATATTAAATTGGCTACTTTTCGCTTGTGCTTAAAACAAACTGCACTTCGCCTCAAGAGCCCCATGTTACAGATGCACAACTGAAAGACCTATTTATACTTTTATCCCTCTTTTATTCCACTGGCCTTTTTTAACATCTCATGGAGTTTTAACATCTCCATATTGGCATTGCCTGTGCATTCACTCCCAGTTTATAATTCAGCCATATGGACTCTGTATCATTTCTACTGTGAACACCTCTTCTTTCTGTCTCTTTTACTGTCTGTCTCTGCCAGGATGACTTCCTGTTCAGCGTTTCCATCGTCAGTGGCTTCATGTGTGCCATTCTTGCTGTTGCCAAGTTCATGCTGGGAAGGGTTTTGACCAGCAGAGCCCTAATCACTGATGGTACGACACACACACACACACACACACGAACACATATCATGTCAGGTTATTAGCTCCTGGTGCCTCCTTGTCTCTGTCTATGAACATAGCAAATAGCCCAGTGACTCTATCAATGCTATTTATATACAATTACAATACTTTGAAATGATTAGCTTTTAGTTTTATATTTTCAGATTTCATTTTAATTTTTGTTTAAGTTTTAGTCGTTATGTGTTTTTGTCATTTTTATTCGATTTTAGTTAACTTTCGTTTATTTTTATTTCAGTTTTAGTATTAGTCATTTTAGTACTTAAACGTATCTATTTTGGTTAGTTGGCAAGGTAACATTTCTAATTTCTTCTAATATTTATTTCTTATATGAATGTGTCATGAAGATAAAATTCATTATAACATAAAATTGTTTCTTCTTTCTATTTCTTTCTGAAGGCTTCAATTCCATGGTTGGAGGTGTCATGGGCTTTTCCATCCTCATTAGTGCTGAGGTGTTTAGGCATTATCCCAACATTTGGTACCTCGATGGGACCATTGGGGTCCTGATTGGACTCATCATTCTAGCTTATGGAGTCAAGTAAGTGTATTTATTGCGATCGTCTATTTATATACAGAACATACCGATAGTTTCTATTTTCTCCATAACTTCAAGACATTAGTCATCCGCACTATAATGTCTCTAATGTGGATAATTCCATTGTTCCTTTCTCCTGCAGGCTGTTGATTGACATGGTACCACGAGTAAGACAAACTCGAAACTACGAGCGCTTTGAGTAAAGCTGGTTCAGAGAGAAAAAGGCATTGTTTGGATCCATCCATTCCTCTCTGCTCCTGCTGCTCTCTCAACACACACAATACCCAAATACATCCAGGAATAAAGTCTGCTGGCAGCCATTTCAGCATCACGTACTTGTAGAGCCACCACTCCGACCAGCTCCTGATGTCCTCTTTCACTCAACACAACATTTAAGAAGGAAAGAGGAAGGACAACGAGCTGGTCAATGTGCACTCCAGGCACTCCAAGATATCATCCTGGATAGTGATTGGTTTTACGTAAATATAGACTGTAAAAAAAAAAAAGGACAGCGTGTCTCCGCTTCCTTCCACAGTAGAAAAATGAAGCCAAAATATCCCAGTAATGGTCGTTGCAGATTACGTCGTTCGGTGCCCGAGTCTGCGCAGGATCTAGTGATCCTGAGGTGGAGCCGTGGCATCAAGGTCCCGCCAACACTCCCACTCCCGCAGACTCAATCGCAATGGTACGCCTTGATTTCAAAAACGAACTCAAATCAAACTTATTGGAAAACAAACACTTTAACATACATCTGCGTGATGACAACGTTCTAAAATGACAGAGACCATCTTTGGAAAAAAACATATTTGAAATGTAATTGGATTTTTTTGTTTGGTTTGCGTCCCATTAGATTAGATTGAGACATATACTGCAGCCAGCCACCAGGGGGCGATCAAAATCCTTTGGCTTCACTTTTCAGGACTTGCTTTTCACACTTGGTTTTAAACAGAGATCAGCATTTATAATATCATCATGCTTTGGTCACATCCATGAAATTCTTTTATGTCACATTTTATGTTCTTTGTTTCTTTCTATAACCATTCGTTTTTAAATTATGAAGGAAAAATATTCATTTATACTAAAAATTAGGGTAACGCTTCCTTTTACAGTCCTGTTACCCATGTACTTACTATGTACTTATTATAGTAATTAGAATTACTGGGTAATAACTAGGTACTAACCCTGAACCTACCCCTAAACCTACCCCTAACCCATGTACTTACCTTATATTAGCCAGTACTTTCTAGGTAAGTACACTGTAAGTACACGTAAGTACTGTACTGTAAAAGGAAGCGTTACCAAAATTAGATGTCATTTCATCATCCCACCTGTTACCCCAAAACTATTTAATTATAGGTCACACTTTGTTAGGTGTGTTTATATTTTACTGTAGACTATTGTAAATAACCTCTCAGGCTAGAGATCAGCCACATTTCCAGTGTAGAGGTAAAACACATTTCAGTGAAGAAAGCACACAGGAATTTCCGGAGGTAGGCACAAATATACTGTAGGCTAAAGACCTCTCAGAACCACAGTTCAGGGTCAGCAAGATAATTATATGAAATATTGATATTGGAAAAAATAGCTTCATTGTTAACAGGAAAACTCCACAATGCATCAGTGATCTGTCACAGACATTGAATCCTTATGTTATGAGTCAACAGTCAAAACGACTAACCACCGCAAACCCCCTCAAAATGAGAACTGTAAAGGTGTTTAAAAGGTTGTAGCAGCTTGAACATCCTGACCGTTGAACCATTTATACCACTAAAAACAATAAAAAAGACAAACTAAATGACAGAAATATTCCTAAATCTATTTACTTGTCTTACTGTAACGTTTTCGCTTGATATTGCGTGCTTTGCAATTCAATGCAAAAAAATCTCCGTTCATGTATTTAGCAACACTTCTCATAATTAAATCAATTAATCTGACGTTTGCTGTGCGACGATTCACTAAGTTTAACCAGTGATTTTCTTGGCTTGCACTGCTGTGTCTGTTTGCCACTTGCAATAGAATTCATCAGATATTCCTTTGGTGCCAAGACAGAATGAGATTAGAATGGCCTGAAGTATCGCCTGATGTAGAAATGATTGATTTGGACTCCGGCAGACAGAATGAATGATTGTTGAATTATGGAGGGTTTGTGAGGGAGGGCTTATTCTGCAATGGAAAAACAAAGCACATTTTAGTTTCTTATGCACTGTTTGACAATACTAATGTATAATATAATGGGGTTTTACCTTTCATTTATTTCTTCTCCACAGAGACTGAAGCATAAATACAAATGTTTGTCATTTGTGACCTACTAAAAGTATGGGCTCAGAAACAATTTTTAGTACATTTTTATTCAGCAAGAATGCATTCAATTAATCAAAAGTGACAGTAAATACTTTTATAATGTTACAAAAAATGTCTCTTTCAAATAAATGCGGTTCTTTTGAACTTTTTACTCATCAAAGAATTCTGGAAAAAAACAGCATAACTGTTTACAACATTGATAAGAAAAGTTTCTTGAGCAGCAAATCAGCATTAGAATGATTTCTGAAGGATCATGTCACTCTAAAGACTGGAGTAATGATCACACGTATTATTGATATTTTTTAAACGTATTTAAATATATAAAAAAGTTATTTTAACTTGCAATAAAATTTCACAACATTACTGTTTTTATTGTATTTTGATCGAACATAAGAGAGCATAAGAGACTTCTTTCAAAAACATAAAAATGTTCCGTCAAACCACAAATATTTGAATGTTAGTGTATTTTTAAATCTTTTCATTTTATTCATATATTAAAAACAAATATAAAAATGCCCTCTAATTTGAATTAACATAATTTTGCCATTCACACATTTTACATGACCTGCTTGCTAAGCACAGAACTTTTGTTTTTTTAAATCTAATGTTACAATGCAGTAATTTGTCACTGACCATCCCAAGTACATTAACTCGAATTCATGTTACAGACAAACAAAGTATTTGACATGTTTAAGCAAATGAGCTTCTGTTCTGTGGGAGATGTTTTTACTGTTTTTGATTTTTTCACACACAGGGTTCCTATCTTTTACTTAATTAATGTTGAGCATCAGCATTTTTTTGTCTCATATAGTTGGGATGTAAATGTAACTGAATGTAACTGACTGATCGGTTCGGTTCACAGCTCACCTACTGCACACCTACTGCACACCTACTGATGTATCGTACCAATATTACCAGACAATCACGAGTCAACAAATAACTGAAGCACAGACTCCAAAAGCCTTTTGTGTACTGCTCAATGTGATCTCATCTGAAGAGGGAAACTTTAAAGCAGAACATCTCATATTTGTGTTCTTTTTATCATCATGACAAAGTTATTGTTTTTATTTATTACTGATTTTCACTTAAAGGAACACTCCGACTTTTGGGGACTTTAGCCTATTCACCTTATCCCCCAGAGTTAGATAAGTCCATACATACCTTTTCATCTCCGTGCGTGCTATAAGTCTGTTTGACGCACCCACCGCTAGCCTAGCTTAGCACAAAGACTGGATGTAAATGGTTGCAGCTAGCATACTAATCCAAATAAGTGACAACATAACGCAAACATTTTCCTATTTACATGTTGTGATTTGTATAGTCACAGAGTGTACAAAAAACAAAGTCACATGAGAGACTGGGAATATAGTTCCCAGTATTTATATGGTTAAAATATGTCTGTCTCTCATGTGACTTTGTTTTTTGTACACTCTGTGACTATACAAATCACAACATGTAAATAGGAAAATGTTTGCGTTATTTTGTCACTTATTTGGATTAGTATGCTAGCTGCAACCATTTACATCCAGTCTTTGTGCTAAGCTTGGCTAGCGGTGGGTGCGTCAAACAGACTTATAGCACGCACGGAGATGATCGAGAAAGGTATGTATGGACTTATCTAACTCTGGGGGATAAGGTGAATAGGCTAAAGTCCCAAAAAGTCGGAGTGTTCCTTTAAGTGGCGTGTTTGTGCCATAATGCAATAGCATCATGCTCATTCCATATAGGTACCGATGGACATCCTTATGATATAACTTGAATTTTTATTTCTGCATAATCCTATATAAACTGTACTGACTTGACTGTATATGTGTATAAACTGCCCATGGTAACCGATATTTCAATGTGCCGAATTAATACTGTATTATGTTTACAAAATTTGGTATTGAGTATTTATAATATTCAGATGTCGGGTCACAACTGCCAGAATAGGCAGGTCGTTTATTATGAGTCATTTGCTTTATTCGTTCTTTCTCATCAGGTATATTGTGCTAGTTTGTAAATCTAAGCATGTGTTAGGCTGTAACGTACCATCAGCTGACACGTAGGTAGGAGAACAGCGCTGTCTGTTCATAGACTTCAGTGGCTAGTCGCTTGTATCATCAGGGTCACACAATGGGATAAATACTTACATTTGCTTAGTATAGGTTGTGATGGTTGTTCAAATCATAAATCAGTCTATATTCCAAAGACAAACTGACAGCTAGACCCTGTTTTAGTTTGGCTGAGGCCTTCTTTGTACTAATGCTGTATAGTTTAGTCTTAAGCAATAGGCTCACTGCTCAGTTAATACTGCAACGCTTTGCATGAAAAAACACCACATACCCACAAAATGCTGCACAAACTCACACTGACACACAAGCACACGCATGCACAAGCAAATGCACACAACACATTTATAATGTCTGCACATAGATGAGAGGTTCTGAATGTATTTATTCCAATAATAATACTGATCTATATTTCTGTAGAAGATGTGAAATAGCTTGACCTATGGGTTGTACAAAAATAAAAACTCTTACCAACCAGATTGTGTGTAATTAGTTTATAGATTGTGTACTGACTAATGTCACACGTTACAAATACATGACAAATCAACTCAAACTCAAAGTAACTGTTGTGCTTTCATAAACGTTAATGAATATATGGAAAACCTCTATGAATTCGCTTTTATAGACATGCATGATGAAGCAAAGACATCCTTAAAGTTACAGTATGTGCATAAAAACTACAAACATTTTGAATAATTAAGATTGTGTATGTTTTTGAAAGTCTCTTTTGCTCACTGCATTCGTATGACCAAATATACAGTGAAAACAGAAGGCCTATAATTGTGAAATATTATTACAATTTAAAAGAACTGTTTTAATAGGCCTTTTTTTTTTTTTTTTTTTTTTTTTTTTTTTTTTTTTTTTTTTTTGGTCCTGTGGCAGCTTTCCTGTGAAGTATTCTTAGCCCAAACTTTTGAAATCATCATATTAGAATGATTTCTGAAGGATCATGTGACACTGAAGACTGGAGGAATGATTCTGAAAATTCAGCTTTGACATGATGACATCACAGCAATAAATTACAATTTAAAATATATTAAAATAGAAAACGGTTATTTTAAATTGTAATCAAATAATATTTCACAATATTACTGTTTTAATGTAGGCTATATTTGCTGAAATAAAATGCAGCTTATAAGAGTCTCCTTTCAAAAACATAAAAGCTATTATTATTTAAAAAATTTGAAGGTTAGTGTACAAAAATGTATACACTCACTGAACATAAACATTCACTGGAGTAAAAAAAAAGAAAAGTGACAAGCCCGTGTCTCCCCTATCACAACAACGCAAGCAACGCTGAAATTTTTATTTCTCTCTTTCTATGAATGCAGTCTTTATTTATTTCAGTGTGAGCGAGGTGTTATGCACTTTTCATTTATGACCACTAGATGGGGATACGTGTTAACACGTAGTTACATAGCCTACATGACAATTCAACAGGACACAACTCTTATTTGTGTCATTTTTTTCTGACCAAATTTTATACAGACAAGCATAGGCCTATCTTAAAGATTTCCAAAAAAATAAAATGTTTTTATAAACGTTGTTCTTTCACTTAAATAAAGCTATAGAGCTACACCTGGGCCTAGCTTACCAATTACAAATGGGACGGGTAATTGCACAACTTTATGTTGAATGAAGTAATAACTACCTACACATTGTCGGTTTTGTAAATAAGGACTTGTTTGTGGCGATTTAATGTTTAGTAGGCATCTTTTAAGTTGCATTAAACGTGCTAGTGAAGTGTATGTGTGTAATACTTTATACAACCAGTAGGGGGCAGAACTAGAAATATGACAGATTTGTTTCTCACATGTGACCTCTGCAGGAAAACAATGGTAGGCCTAATACCACGCATTCTCATCCCAAGGCGTCATATAGCCTACTGATGCTTTTACCAAAGCGTCTACATCCAACGCACATGGCACCCTTTAGCGTCAATATAACACGCTTCGGTTATGGGTAGGTTTAGGTCTGGGGTAGGGTTAGGGTTAGACCACTAGAAGGCGCCTTCTGGCCCATATATATCTGCGTCTCATATTGACGCTAAAGGGTGCCATGTGCGTTGGATGTAGACGCTTTGGCAAAAGCGTCAGTATATGACGCCTTGGGATGAGAACGGGCTCTAATACCATGGTACCTTTTTGATGGTGAAAGATAGTCAAGTGAAGCAGGGATCTTTACAAAAACCTTGACTGTTGATTATGTAAGTTTGTACCGTAACTACATTAAGTTGCTTAACATTACATCTATCAATAATACTTCACAGGTAGATCTGTTGTTTATGTCAGTCACATGTAGGCCTATAAGCAGTTCTTAGTAATGTTTTAATTACAGAATCTGTGTAATTTCAGCTTTATCTAATAATCAGAATTTGTGGAAACTACCATATGCCTTTAGCACTTGGATTTCAGAGCACTTCCACAAGAATCTCTTGACTGCGAGACACTAAAAGTCAGTGTCAGACTGTGCTGAATGAACAGATTTCACATGCAGGCGTAGAGTCAAACTCAAGCTTGGAGCCATGGTGACAGACAGACCACAACAGCCGAATCTCATGGGCAATTGGAAGTGGTGTTCAGAGAGGAGTCAAGCTTTCAAAAGTTGCCTCAAAGCCAGAGGGAATGTTTGGAATCTCCTGATCCATTCCACCCCCGCAAGTGTAAATCCCAGACTGACATGTTTGGGATGACAGTTACAGCTGTTCAGTGTTGTTTTTGGACTCTGGATCTATATATGCAAAATGGAGTTTAACTAGCAGATTCCATCACTCTCACATGTCAAAGACACATATACACTTACTTAGATACGTAGGCCTATATATAGGATAGATAGATAGATAGATAGATAGATAGATAGATAGATAGATAGATAGATAGATAGATAGATAGATAGATAGATAGACATTTTTAATGTCTAAATAAAAAAAAAGGATAATATTGTGTCTATAATATAACACATTAACTTCTTATCTATTGAACTGTTGAATACTGTTAGATATTGCGCTCTTCAATATGAGCCAACATCTCATACAGGGGCATTTTTGCCCCAATATCTTGAATTTTAGCTGCATTCTAACTGACAATAGCGAAGTTCTTTTTTGTTCATCGCTTTTGAGTAAAAAGAAGTTCGAAATACCTGAGCAGCGGTAAAGTCTACTGTTAGCGAACGCCCGATGCCACCCTTGCTGCTGAGCGGTGTTTAGATGAATATGTTATGTGTTCCTTATATTTTTATGCTTTATTAGTGAGTATCTGTGTGCATTAGTTAGGCTTAGTTTTTACCAATTTAATTAAGTTGATCCAACTTAAATAAATTGAGTAGGACCAACTTAAAAAAAAAAAATAGTTATACCAACTTAAATAAATTAACCAGAATTGAACTCTTTTTTGGCAATTTAATAAATTGAGGTAGATAAAAATTGGTCAACATTGAGTTGAACCAACTTAATTAAATTGGCCAAAAATGAGTTGGTCCAACTCAATTTAAGTTGATCCGACTCAATTTGTGCCAATTTAATTGAGTTATATCTACTTAAATAAAATTTGAGTTGGACCAACTTAAAAAAATGAGTTTGCCTAATATTTAGTTGGACCAACATAAATTAATTGAGTTCAATTTATTTAAGTTGGTCCAACTCAATGTTTGCCAATTTAATTGAGTTGGATCAACTTATAAAACATTTTTTAACTCAAATAAATTGGCCAAAATTGAGTTGGACCAACATAAATTAATTGAGGGCCAATTTATTTAATTGAGTTGTCCCAACTCAATTGGATTAAGTTGGTCCAACTAATTTTCCCCAATTTAATTGAGTTGATCCATCTTAAATAAATTGAGCAGTGACAAAATGTTAAAAAAGCGTGTTACTTTAGCTCATTATAATTACTTAAACTGAACAAGAGGCAAAACATATTTTTTGAGTGAATGTGTAGAAGGCGCTCCTCTTTCCTAAATCTAACTTGAGTTGATCAAACTTAAAGCTGCAGTCCGTAACTTTTGGCGCTCTATCGTTTAATAAACAGAACTGCATAAACTTGTGAACTTGCAGAAGAACATTGTAGCCGGTGTGGTAAAGAGATGAGTCCCAGCGAAGAGATGAGCCTGATCTAAAGCTGTTCTCGCAATACCTTGTTGTAGCTAACGTGAGCTGTTTTAGCTCTGGTAAATCCCGCTGCTATGAAGGCCTACAGCTAAATCCCTCTGCTTCAAGATGAGATAAAAACAGTTTGTATAAACATTTTAAGCAGGTATAGCAGTTGTCATGCCATCAAGTAATACATTTATTTGTATAGTGCTTTTCACAGTAGGTACACACAGCTTTACAGAAATACAGACAGCTATATTGAACTGAATTGTACTAATATTTCAAATCTCAAGTTGTTGAATGATTTATTTTGATATAAGCAAAATATAATTTCATTTGACATGCCAAGGATTTATTTATGGCTGTAATTAAATTATATATAATTATTAAACAATATTCACTGGTGTTTGTCTTTTTCTTTTATCCATATATCCAATATCCAGGTAAATCTGTTATACATATAAATCAGAAAGATCTCTCTATCTCTTAAAAAGATTTTTATAGTAAGGGTCTTGTGGAATAGGATTCGGCTTGCTAGATCATCGGATAGCTGTATGCTATGCTACTATGTAAGCTAACTAAAAAAACAATAAGAACGAGAAATATTTCATTTAACAATCTATAGTTTCAGTTATATACTGAAACATATAAGTTAAAATACATCAATGGTCGTTTTAACCTAAGCGATTACCCATAAAACGTGCTTTGAACCAATCAGATTGCTTGGATCCAAAGCTTGGACTCATCTCTCCGCTGTGACTCAGCCATTCACCACACCGGAGCTACTTCTCTCTGTTTATGTCTATGACGAGGCACGCAGGTACTGGGCTACTCCGCAGTGGTACGACCCGAACCAGTCTAAAATAATCCAAATATAAACACTTATTATGTGTGTGGTAGTGAATAAGACTACTAATAAACAAAATAGATTGTTTGGAAAATGGATTCATGATGTTCTCGCTCATTATATAATTTTTTATACATTTTAGCACAAAAAAAGTTATGGACTACAGCTTTAACACTATTTAAATATTTTATGTTAGACTCATTAAATATAAATACGTTCACTAGAAAAAAAAAACGTTCTCAATACGCAAAAAAAAAAGAATGTTTTAACATTCAGAAAACTTTCAGAAATAACGTTTTCATAACATTTTTACATAAACTAAGAATTTTTTTTTTTATTAATACATTAAAAATCTGGCCATTTTGAATGTTTAAAAAACATTCAATAATGTTTTCATAACTTGACAGGAATGTTAGCAAAACATTCTAAGAGCATATTTTTGTTAGGTGGGATGTTCGTCACCAACTGTACATATGTAAGATGACCTACGTAAGTTCGGGGCGGGTGTGTTAAAATGCATTAAATCTTTTTTACAGTACATGCCTTAGGATCTGACTAATGAGAAGGCAGTTCACATTTCTCATTCCAACATGGTCCCAGGCTGGTCAGGGTGCTCCAGTAACTCAGAACACGTTCGATACTCTCCTCCCCTCTGAGGTGGATGAACCTGAAAGCAGGGGTGAAGCTTTGTTCACTGAATGGAACAGCATTCCAGAGGTGATGTGAGCATACCACAACACACGATCATGTGAGCTACGGCTCACAGCTGCAGACCTTCATCTTCTCTGACCTTGGTTTGGCCTCCATGGCCAGAGAGAGTGTTAACTTCTAAATGCAGGCTCTTTTATGAATTACAACTGTGTTTAATTCTCAATTGTATTTATTCTTAATGTATTGCATTGATATGGTTCATGGTATTATTGATATGTGAAAAAAAAAAAAATTGGTTGGGGGTAGACTTTTCTAAGGATTTTTAGTATTTCTGCTAAAGTTCATCTCTGAACTATTTTGGTGTTATTAGACATTAACCTATCCTTTGTTGTAATTTGTTTAGAAAACACTAAACTCAGTTATCAGAGGTGGACAGTAACAAAGTACATTAACTTGAGTACACTTTTTGAGTATCTGTACTTGACTTGAGTATTATTTTGTGTGGAAACTTTTTACTTTAACTTCACTACATTTGAAAGGCAAATATCATACTTTTTACTCCACTACAATTCTGCCAAGGTCTTTGAGTAGATAATAACTCCAGTCAGGGGATGATTTTGGTTGCAGGGGTTGCATTTTCAGGTCTTCACAGCTTTTTGTGTTTTGGAAGAATATTCAGTAAGCATTTGTGTTTCTGTTTTACCACAGTGACATGCGTAGATACTTTGCAGCCACATGCTCTGTTATGAGGTGTTGTGTACTTTGTCAGAAGTAGGTCAACTTGTCCATCTTCCACCAAACAATCAAATGATGCAGTTTCCTTGATGAAAGTCAGGTATCATGGGGCTAGACCCCAGACAAAAGACAGCACTGCATTGCTTCAAAGGACCGGAGAATCAACACTAATGGAAACTGATGTTGCACTGTACCAGATTTAAACATTTTAATGTATACAGTGGGTCAAACACATGAAAACCCCCCTACAAATGCTTCCATCAGCACACACACACACTGACACTGACTGATTGAGACCTCAGGATTTGCTGCTTATGCAATGTCTGTATCAGCCAATGGGGAGCAGGAGGGTTGGCAGCTGTTGCCATGACAACAGGCATACGCTTGACATATGGAGGGGGAGGGTGAAAACAGGCATCTAATAAATGCCAATGAGTGGTTGATGGAGACGTCTGCAACATATTGGCAGATGGACTCAATTTACCATAGGGAACATTCACATATATAAACTTGTGAAATTATTTAACTGGAAGATATTAAAAGCTTTTTTGAGAATGATCAGAATTGCTTTAGGAGATTTCTGTTCAACTTTACTGACAAATAAATTAACCTGAAAGCAAGGGGAACCACTACTGATGTTTAAACAACATCAAAAAACAGTTGCATCCGAATATGCATATTTCCACATGCATGTAAAAAGAGTAGAATGTCTGAATTCACTGTATTTATAAAACAGTTGCCAAATAGGATGACCTAATACATCCGAAAAGATTCTGAAGTATGCATCTAACGGACACTTTACTGTCCCATGAGGCCATGGGAGAGGAGTTGGCAGTGAAATGACGCAAATAAAAGTGTCACATACATTCATACGGAACACATTCATAATATGTAAAACATAGTTTTCTTTTTCAATGGAAGTACCTACTCAGAGCCCTTTTCACCTTATTTGCAACCTTATTTTTTAACATAATTAGTCAATTGACTGTGCCTGGCTTCTGATTTCATCTGCTTCTGGTTATTTTTAGCTGTACAAAACAGCTTGTTATGCTGCTTGATATTGCAAACAAGAATTTCCTACCATGTTATTTTAATATATTGTCATAATTATAAACACATGTAGTCGAAATAGTTTTACCGTTCACTTCACTCTGATATTCTTCAAGTTATTTACAATGCTAATGAATCGGAAGTCTTGCACATTCACAGAAAATAGCTTACTTCCGCTTTGCAAAATAAGGTGGATATTCTATTATTCAACAGTTAGTTCCAGTGGCAGGGATTTTTCAATGATTCATTTTGCAGGGTATAATGTTCCACCAGTCTGTGGTGACAAGGTGGTCATTGAATCGTTTGATTCTTTGCAAATGATTAATTGAATCGCTCACTCAACCGATTCGTTCAAGAACACTGATTCATTCCTGAACGAAACACCACTACTGTTGTGTTGCTCGGAGACGCTGAGATTCTGTAGTGGCTTTGTTTGGAACTGTTTTCGCTATATAAAAAGTAACTGGCAACATTGTGTCTAAATGTAAGTTGCTCAATAGCCTACTAATTTCTTGTTTATTGAACTGCTGTATAAAAGCAATAGGCTATCACACTCATAATGGTTCTGCTTATCAGCACGGCTGATTTCGCTCTTGTCGTGTGATAATGGTTAATTGTACCTCTTCTGAAGTTGTTCTGTTTCCATGTTTTAGATAAAAATTCCAGCATCATCAAATTGAATTTACAGAATTAGCAAAATGCAACAGTGCCATAAAATGTTGCATTTGCCACTGGAATAAAGGCACGAGAGATGGGGTGGTCATGAACATACCGGTAGGTCTACAGACCTCGCCGTACGTACACAGCACCTCTGGGAATGATAAAGTGCCCCTATTATGCTATTTTAAAGTTTTCTAATGTTGTGTTGGAGTCTCCTACAACAGGTGTACATGCATCAAAGGTCAAAAAACTGTTTCATTTGATCATAATATACATTTGCACATCACCACATTTTCAATGATTCTCAAACGACTCGTCAGATGAATCAATCTCTCTAAATCCCTCCTTTCAGCAAGCTGCCCTGCTCTGATTGGCCAGACAGCTCAGTCTGTTGTGATTGGTTTTCCGCGCACGTGTCAAAAACAAAAACGCCCATTGCCAAAACAAAGTCAGCTCTGCTTGTCCTGAGGCTTCCTAAGTTCACCGTAAACACAGTAACGAACAATGACGTCGATTTTATCATATCAATCCGAGTGTGAGTCCGATGATGAAACACTGGAAGAACTAGTTATTCAACCCGAACCTCCATCGCATCCCAAGGACGACTCGAGCAGGACGTTTCTCAGTGATACACTACTCAGTTTGAGGTACATTATGAGATGTTGCAACTGTAATTCCTCACCATCAGCATTAACAAGTGCATGTCCATCAACAAACCGATTATTTTACTTGTAAGTTACTCATTTATTCACCGAGTATGTTTCTAATTTATTGCGCTGAACATGTGGAAACTGTATCAATAGCAGTGCATATAAGCCGAGCTCTAGCGTGAATGACTGATGTAACAAACGTTGGTAAAACAAATCTTGCTCCATGCTTAATCTTCCTCAAAGTAGTGAGAACGACAGACAATCTGCATTATAGACAGTTTTAGGTAATGGTGGCCCACAACTGATTAGCAGAAGTATTTCAGTAAGACAGTAATAATGTGAGTTAACCAGTTAGCAGGAGACCTACACAATATCAAACTCAAAACTAAGTATTTTGAACACCATCTTTCAAGAGCAAGCGTTTTGCGAATGCTGCATTGAACTCCGAGATTTGAGAAGCAGTCGTCAGTAAAATAAAGGGAACACAGCTAAAGTCTTTAGTGGTAAAGATGAATTTTAACCACTGATTCTTCACATGCTCGTCCTTGGGCAGTGAACCCAAGACTTTGTAGAGCATAGCGTCTTCTCGACATGATGCTACATATTGCTGTCTGCGCGTGCAATAAGTGGGCGGGCAATATGCTAATGTTTCGTCTTGACGTCATGACTCGTTTGAAAAACGATTCATTTAATTGACTCAGAGTCGACTCTTACTTTTGAAAGACAATACATTTATATACGATGCACTTTCGGATTTAAAACTTTGCAGGATGTTTTCATTCACTTAGAGCTATGTTACACACTACATGAAAGGTCATTTTCAAAAATCCATAATAGGGGCACTTTAATGTGTAAACTTTATCATTGAGTAAATGTTTCAGAGCAAGACGCTGAAAGAGGCAAGATGCGAGGGCAGTGGTCAAATACGCCAGTCTAGCACGTTTACATAAACAATGGAAAAGCAGTGCTGTGGAATACAAAAGCGCATTCTTTGTGAATGGACCTTAGAATGTTTGGTTTCCAAAGCACTGTTTACAAACAAAAGAGATTCAAGCTATTAAATCTATGGCAAACACCTACAGATTCCAGTCTGACCTCAACAGATATAAATCCTTGAGCATAATGAATGAACAGAGAACAGGAGTGTCTGGATTTGTGCCTAGATTACAGTATATACGCAATAATTACACAACACACTTCTGTGTGTTACGACATCATCGACATGCCATTGAAATAACTGTGTCAAGGGTGCAATGGACAGAGAAAATAATTGACTAGAAAGGATTAGCTGTCCAAACTTTTTCGTATTTATATTAGACCAACCATTTGGCACCATCCTTCCATAGAACCATGTTTTCAGTTCACTCATGAGAATTTAAGTTCTATGAGTTCAAGCTAACAAAGAATCAAAGGTCAAAGAATAGTTTATCTACTCTTCTGGGGATTTGTAGAACAGCTTGTGTGGATCTATCAGTTAGTATTACTTAGTTTAACTTTAAAGTTTGTCTGTCTTTTCCATCTCCTTCAAAACATTGACTTTAAAATGCAATGTTGGGCTTTTCAGGTTTATCAGATAAGCTTATCTGTAAATATATCTGCTATTTTTAGATAGCCAGCATAGTCGTAAATCAGACATTGTCTTTCATCCTTTGCTTTAGAATGGTTTGCAGTAAAAGAGAAGTTGCAGGGTTCATGTGATTATGGTTGGATCTCCTGCTGCAACATGATCTTCTCATGAACCACATTCTCATAAACATGTGATTTACAAATCCCTATACTTATCTTTCATGTAAATCTGACAACATATTTAATATAAAGCCATATTTTTTAATGAATACATATTTTTAACAAAAGAAAACATTGCGATTTCTAATAAATATGCATAAATATTTCTAAAGACAGCAATAATGGTGTAGTAGAAGCAGTGCAATATTACAATAGCATTTTTTTTTTTTTTGCTAAAAAATGATAAGTGCATCAAAACATTTACTGATAAAACTGATGGAACTGCTAATTATAAATACAATTTTGAGTGTCCAAATAATAATTTTTCATGTAACTTTAACAGAATTTTATGTAGGGCTATCACTATTCCTCGATTAAATTTCAGTACTCGGTTTTAAAAAACCCTCTATTGCAATTTACCGGTGTCTATTAACTGGCGCATTCCATGGACGAGAATCCATGAAACTTATTATTGGACCATTTTCTAAGGCTGCACGGTATATTAAAGGCATTTAAAAATCATAATATACCATTAGTGCTATGTCAAATCACAAACGCTGTGATTTGATTAAATAAAGGCATGTGCTGCGCGAGTTTCAGAGTGAAGTACGATGCTTTAAATATTCACATGCATGCAGGTTACGTGTTTTTTGACACTTTTCTGTTAATTGTTCAATTTTACCCTCAATCTGTGAATCCTTTGTAATGTTCCCTACAAACAAAAACCTTAATTTCTCTGTCCCTCTTCTGTGTAACAATCAGATATCCATTTATGTTGTCTTTTAGCCTGGGAAAACCCAGACAACTTCCGGCAAATTTAGATTTGCTCTGAAAGTTAGTCTGGCAAAGAGCTCATTCAAGCCCATTTCCAATCTGTCGAAATCGAGGCACCAATCAGAAACGTTGGGGCGGGCTTTACAGGATGACGACAGCGCTGGGATTTTGAAGCAGATTTTGTAGCCTACATTACAAAGATGGATGCCGCCGTCGAACATCACTCGTTTGAATCAGCTATCGCGTCTGTTTTAAGCGATTTGAACGTTTCCTTTTTGTTAAAAACCGAGCAAAGAACAACACTCGGAGAAACATTCTCCGCCGCTCTGCATACGTCATCTCCTTCATCGCTCTGATTGGTTTTAGGTCTATCCGCGACGTCCGTTGGTGACGCCCCTCTGGAAATGATTTGTCTGACGCTTTGCCAAAACATAACTCAGTTACAACTGAGAATGGTCTGGTTTTAACCAGGCTAGTTGTCTTTGTATCTTATTAGCAAACCTCATTTCAGTAACTCAAAATTATTGTAAATAACTGTAAACGAAACATTCTTGTTAGTTGATAAGCTGTTATCTGATTAAAAATGGCAAATCTTTTCAGAGATCACACCGGCAAGATAACGGACATCATAAATCCCGATAATGCACTTAGTTACTGTTTTTGGCTATAAATGAAATGCCAACTGCAGGTGTGTTTGCCTGGCAGGTTTGTTTGTCGAATGTAAACAACACATGTGTTCGTGAAAGTCAAGCTCTTATTATTGCTACACCCTGTAATTGAGAAACACCCAGAGCGCTTGTTCAGACTGGATAATGTTTGACTCAGAACACAAACACTACATGAGCAAGCAAAGACATGTCTGAGTGCTCTCCCTATCTCTGTATACCGAGGACATGATACCCCACAAATAATATTTCTTATGGTCAAAGTATGTAATGTGCACTATATATAGCCTGCAATTTAAGGCATATTTTGTGCCGTTTCATTGAGAAAATGTAGCCCAGTGCAAACCAAAACAGAGAAAAGCTAATTAACCAAGCAACCCAGAAGACTGGCAGTCAAAGCTTGTCTGGATTTACGTTCTCCAGCTGGGGACCCCTTTATGACCACCTCTGACCCTCCTGTCCCACAAAGACCGGGGCTGTAGTCTCAGTTAGGCTGTCCATGTGTGGGAATTGCTTCCTTAGAGGGAGTGGTTGAAAAAAAGAGGAGAACAAAGAGAAGAACAAAGAACTCTTTGTTGTAGTTCCCAAAACTGCCCATCATTTAATCTAATGTAGCAAGATAATGTTTCTCCGATGTCTAATGTGTTTTTTTCAGGAATAATGTTGCAGATTTTAGTTTATAGGATGAGCATTTCCTGACTTTTCCAAGCTTAGTCATTATAACAAGTGCTCCCTATCATTATAACAAGGACAGAAATATTACTTAACTCTTCAGTCTTCAAGTTATTGGGTTGTTCATACAAGCTTTCTACATACAGTTTTGAGACTTTATAAAAATAACATAAAGATGAGTTCCTGTTGCATTACTTGGCAAAATGTCCCATCTTCCTCAGTGCTTCCACCCCCACCACCTCCCAGCTTTCATCAGGGTGAAGTTGTTCTTCTATTACTGACTAATAGTGTCTCAGCCCTGAATCAACCTTTGTACAAGGAGTCTCTTTCTCTCTGTCTACTCTTGTTGTTTTTGTAGTGCAAAGAAAGACCATTCTACCTGCTTTAGTAGGAACAATGAATGACTCGTTCCCTTTCTCCATGAGGAATGTTTACTCGTGAGGGCCAGTAAAGGTAACTTAAATTTAGGGCTTCAGTAGGCAACTTAGTCAGCAGCTTTAGATTTTTATTTATGATGCTGGAGAAATGTTTTTCATCCATTTGATCATGCATTGAATTTAAATGTTCTTCCATAATATTCATCAACCAATATTTTTGGTTTGATTATAATTTGTGTATATCATCTGTCTGAATATGTATAAATTCACTGTTAAACAATTTAACACTCGCATAATGTCCAAATCTTTAAAGTACAAAGATGACTCACAATACTTGCTCCAGTGATGAACCAGTGACTCATGCTATTGATTTAGCAATGCTAGCCGCCTAGCGCTCTCACGATTTTCCACAGAATTTTGCTAAATAAATTTCAGAGTCATCAAAAAGTGTGGATGAATGGTCAGCATTTGACTAATGGCAGTTATGATGCCAAATGAATTACATTCCCACCCACAATTCTGTCACAGCTAAATATAACAAATGATGCTCAATGCTCAAATATTGGAAAAGCCTTTAGAAATCATTATTTCTGAGCCAAATCCGTTATTTAAATGAAATAACAAAAATAATGTTCATTCAAGGTCAAAGGTACAATGTATGTAAAATGTGCTTGTTCTAATGATCTAATATGTTTGGATCTTAACACACTGTAGATTGTCAGTCTGCTATATTCAGAGCCGATCCGCCCTATACGCTCACTACGCAAGCTGCGTAGGGCCCCGCAAATTACTCAAGGCCCCGCCTCCCCCTCGTGTCATAGCGCGTCAATTAATGTTTACAACATCAATGACAAAATGAAGCGAAACTATCCTTCTGGTCACAAAAAGAGGGGGGAAAAACATGAGTGAATTGCGGAAACAACAATCAGGTAAACTTGTGTTCTCTCCTCTCCAAGTTTGATGTCAGCAAAGTAAAGTTAAGTTTATGTGCATTTCTATTGTGTTTTTTAAAGTGCAACGGCTCGGAAAAGATAACCGCGTCGCGTGTGTTATCATACGTTCATATGCGCGTGCACGAAATGAAACGCGCATTTTTCAAGCAGAAATATATGTGGAGAGAGACCAGACATACTGTAGCCTACAATATTTGGGCCTGAATGATGACACTCCTCATCAAATTACACATTATACATACTTTTAAAACAAGACACTGATTATCTAGTCTCAGTCAATGTGTAGTTAAAAACTCTAAACAACTGCTTATGCAAGATGGAAAGCAATGTATTGACAATTTGACATTGATTGACTATTGATTTATAGGCTATATTGAATTTAAAATGTTGATTAGCTGGACATACTGGTCAATATGGATGCACATCCCTCAGTAAATAATAACCATAAATCAAGAATTGCTTCAACATGCATACTAAAACAAACCTTTAACATATGGCAAGCCATTTTAGCTTTTATTCATTCACAGTTTATGCATTTTTTATATCAAGAATTCATTTTTTTTTTTTACTATTTGCAATGTGAATTCTTGATTATTTTTTACTAGTAGGGCCCCTTAGTTACATTTTTATCTACCAATGTCTATTTCTGATATCAGGAATTACATGTTCACTTGTACAAAAGTTAATTCTTGATTTCAATGATGTCATCACTCACGGGGATTATTGATATCTGCAACACAATATTCACTTGTTATCTTAATATTCTATAGAAAATACTCTATTCAATAAATATCATTCTGTTCTATATTATTGTACTTATTCTTTGACTGTTTGGTTTAAAGGAGGGAGGATTGTATTGGGAGAACTGAAGTGTCAGGTGTGACTGTGGCAATGGCAAATGGTTTACATAGCTCACGGCTTCACGGGTCAGGTAGAGGGCCCCTTAGCAGAATTTAGCTTAGGGCCCCAGGGAGGTCAGGATCGGCACTGGCTATATTATTGTAATGTTGTATAAACTGTGTCTTTATTGGTCTGAAACATAATCTTTGATGCAGAACGATACATTGTTAATCATTACAGTGAAAAAATGCAATCTGTCCAGCTTGAAGCAGAGGGCCAACTGCAGACTGTGACCAACAAAAACAGGGGAAACCACAAGAGAGCCAATAGATCCCTGTAAAGATATAATCTGCATGTGCTCATGCAAGCAAGATGGCATGACAGATGTTGCCCACAGAAGACCTTTCCTGGCAGGACGTCACTTGAAGCATGGCAGACAACGCAAACATTTTTGGAGAAGAAAGTAGTCAGTGTTAACAGAAGCATATGAAGCATTAATACAACAAAGTTCTGTATTAAGCGGCTCCATCAAGCCTGAAAGATTTGAATAGGAATTTAATGTTGACATCACACAAAGATGTCCAAAGAAGCCAGAGTCACATGAAAGACAATGGAAATGTTACTTATTTAAGCCTGTACAACCGGTATTTAGTTTGTAATACAAAGTTATTTTCGTAACAAGATTACAATGAAAATAGATTTTTTTTTTTCTAAATTAATTTTGTTGTACATGGACAAAGTGTTATCTGTGGCTTCAGAGGAAGTAGAGTTTCGCATTCAAGGCGTTCTTGTGAATAGTTTCCCCACTGAAACCCTACGATTCTCTCAAGACAGCTGGAGTGTGACCAGATGGACCGGTTGCCATGTCAACCTCTTGATTCCCTCTCACTCTTGTGAAAGTGGGCTGGTCATAAACAAAGCTGAATGTCATTACGAGATCCTTCTGCCTCTCTCTCACATTTCAGTAGTTGGGAATCATGTTGGGCAATATGAATGAATGCCACTCACGGATCAATCACTTGCATGGGGCACATATTTGAAAACTGATTTTTTAAATAATCATTTATATACACTATACCGTTTAAAAGTTTGGGGTCAGTAAGATTGAAATTAATACTTTTATTCAGCAAGGATGCATTAAATTGATCATATCTGACAGGAAAGACATTCATATTGTTAAAAAAAGTTTTCCATTTCCATGCTGTTCTTTTAAACTTTCTGAAATTTTTTATCACACAGTACAGCTTCCACAAAATATTAAGCAACACAACTGTTTTCAACATTGATAATAATAAGAAATGTTTCTTGAGCAAATGATCATTTTAAGGATCATGTGACACTGAAGACTGGAGTAATGATGCTGAAAATCCAGCTTTGCCGGCACAAAGCATCGGTGATAAATGCAGCATTGGTTAGCATTTAAGTCTTTAAAAAACATATAGTAGTTAAACATAGTAATGTGTCAGCTTAGAATTCTTAGCCAGGAGCAGCTTTTAAAGGTGTGAGTGCTGACTTTACACCTTCACACGTGAGTCACTCATATTGAGAAATATCAGCACATCCTGTAGCTGCAATGAGCTGATCATTTATTTTGGATGGTGTTACAAAGAAAGAGGTGAGAGTTCTGTGGAGGATACAATGTCTACAGATAGTGTTCTTATAGCCTGAGCGATTTTAAATATTTTATGCAGTGGATGAAGAAATCATCAGATCTTCTTTAAAACTTCTTTAGAAACTTCTTTAAAACTTCTAACATCTTTAGATCCCCTTTAAAACAATCAAAGGTTTCTGTATCAAAATGCCTTGCTCTGCTTTTCACTCAATTGTCACCATGCTGTGGGGTCATGTGGAAGAGTTTAGACAGAGATCATGAGACTGATCCAGCGTAGTCATTAATCATGTATTTATTATAACTGAGTTTATGGAGATGTGATGCTTTATGGCTCAATGCCAGTCTGGGACTGGTCACCAAACATTTAGTTCACAGAGTCGTGTTTGAGGTTTAACCAGGAATAATAATAATCATCATCATCAATTTTAGATGCTAAATATATATATATATATATATATATATTCCACCAGTTATATTATGGATCATAGTATGACAAGCATCAGTCAGCTAATGCAAAATTGGAAAACCTCCTGACATTTTATGGACCTCTATTTCCATCCCAGCTAAGACAAATATGTTCTAAGAACATTTTGCTAATCTTCTTGTTAAGTTATGAAAATGTAATTACTAAATGTACACTAAACATTCAAAACGTCCAGTTTAAAAAAAAAAGTTTTTTAAAAGAATGATTATTATTAAATAACAGATAACTTTGAACAAATGTTCTGTTAAAGTTACTGGAAGGATATTTGTTCATAACTTTGAGAGAACCTTGCCAGAATGCCAAAGTTCTGAGAACAGTCCCTGTTTACTGGGATTTATATTTATTTGGTGTGATAGTGAACAGGTTTTAAAATCTTTTGCATTGCGCCTGTTAAGAAAAGGGAGACAGAACTGTGAGCAGATAGTGTTAGTCTAACACAAGCTCTTCTCAGAAGGACACTGCTCAGCAGTTCAGCCCACACACTATCAAGCATGTAGTCAGCACTTTTGCTGGAGAAAAGCAATGACTATAACAGGTACCCCGTTGTAACATCCAAGGTAAAAAAAAAAAAAGGATGCCATCTAGTCGAGAAGACTAGTAATAATATTCATGTTAATCAGATATTGGTTGTGTCCGAACTCGAAATCTAGAACACAGTTCCAGTAGTGGGATTGAATGTGAGATTGAATAAGTGCACTCAATAACGTCCACAGTGGTTTCGGACAACCAAATGGCTGTTCCCTCAAATAGTGCCTATTTAAAGTCTCTATGAAAAGATTTTTGGCTTTTAGTATGAATATGTTAGCCTTACTGTTATCTAGCTAGTGTGCTCCAAAACAATGACAACATTCTCGTTTAGAAGACCAAACCCAACATTGAAAATGAAAATCAGGTTGATGTCAGAATCCAACGTCAGATTGACGTCAATCTCCAACGTTGGACAGACGTTGTATTGTGGTTGAACATCAGAAAGGTTGGACAGAAACCAACATCAGTCGGGTTCTGACGGCAACCCGACTTTCATTTCCAACCAAAATGCAACCCCTGCAACCAAAATAATCCCCTGACTGACGTTACTACTTTCTACTCAAAGACCTTGACAGAATTGTAGTGGAGTAAAAAGTAAGTTGAGTTTGTTTTAGCAGAAAAATCCTGCACGTTTTTAAATCACGACTTAAGACGCACTTTTATTCATTGGCATTTAAACCTGCTTGAGAGTTGTATCTTGCAAAATATAGTTTTCTAGTTTGTTTATTGTTTTAAATTTTCTTGCTCGTTGTTGTTTCCCATGTTTTTACAACTGTGTCTGAAATTATGTTAATGTCCAGCACTTTGGTCAACCTCGGTTGTTTTTAAATGTGCTTTACAAATAAAGTTGGTATGGTATGGTATGGTATGGAAGTAGTTATACTTTTGCCCCCTTGTAGATTAAATTTTGTGTACATATGTTTTTTTCTATATATTTCATACTATCAGTGAGCTTTGTTTAGCTAGCCAAAAAAACTGTCAATTTTATGTTTTAGCCACAGATGGCAACAGAGAGCAAAGTCTCAATTATCTCTAATTCAGTGACCACTGATCAGGGAGTCGGCCATTTTGAGGGCTGTCTCAATCGCAAAATCAATGAGGATGTTGAAATAGAGTCACCATCAGTGACCCAATGTGTAGTGAGCCAGGGTTGTCCTTACCAGTGCCTGAATTCGTGTACACGATATACTGGTTCACAACCTCGGAAGCTAAGGAGCTGATTGAGATGCTCATCTGTTTGATCAGGGTTGCAGCTGAACTTTGCAGGAAGGTAGATCTCCAGTATAGGCTAGTATATGCTAATTCACACTGCAGACCAATGCCAACAGTCACCAGATTATAGCACGTCACTTCTCAGACATTCTAATTCTGATTCAGGATGTTCAATTGGCAAAAACAAGCTCTGACAGAGGCCAACAGACTACAGGGGTTGCACACTGATCCAACAAAAGTGTCTGTGAATGGCCTTTAGTCAGTATTGAACACTGATGTTTTAAATATAGCTGAATGCAAACATACATTCCATTTCTGTTGTGAAAACAGACCAATAAAAATATACTATTGTTTTTTTATACTGTCTTAAATTAAAACTTAATGTCAAAACTTTTAAAGAAGTGTGAAGTCCGCACACTGAAAATTACTGCTCCAAAATAATTTATTAAAAGGCAACGTTTTAAAGAAATACAAAACCGAAAGACAAATTAGAAACATCAAGAGTCAATCAGGGAAAATATACATTTATTTTGTAATGAGGGGTTAAAAGGTTTAAAAAATACAAAAAGGGCAACGTTTCGACCCTCGGGTCTTCATCAGGCACAATGATGTGGCATTTGGGATGTGCACACCATTTGTGTATTTTTTAAACCTTTAAACCACTCATTACAAATTAATGTATATTTTCCCTGATTGACTCTTGATGTTTCTAATTTGTCTTTCGGTTTTGTATTTCTTTAAAGCATAAGCTTTAACCTACCCCCCCCCATCTCTCTATCTTTCTCTCAAGCATTAGTGTGACTGCTGCACCCAAAGCCGGTTTGTTTACTCAACCATGCATGGAGTCGTAGAACTTTAACCTTTGACCTGTGACACTTCTCACAAAAAGTCTCCTCCGAGCAAATAGAGCTGCTTGGCCTACAACCCCCAAATAAGTGGCATTTTTGTGCAGATCTCTGACCACCCCCCTCTCCAACCCAAATCCAGATTTTATAGTTCCTAGAAGAAGATAAAAACTGGCACTGAACACTTTGTACATCATTAGGCATGTTGCTCTGAATGGCTGCGGTGAGCTCAGGGCAAGACAACCAGGAGAGCCTGTTAGTGAGAGGAAGTCATGCTCTTCGTTATATTCATTATGTTACATAACATGTTAAACTGGTTTACTTAAAATATGATACAGCCTCAGCTATAAACCAGAGAATGACAGGTTTTTTACTTTAAATATATGAAAGAATCTTGTACACGTCAAGGAGATTTAACAGCCAGGCAAACAGGTGTGCATCACCCCACCTAAAAAAAAAAACTTAAAAATGTAACAGTGGTGTTTGCGACGTTGCATGAACCTCACAGTAGGGCCTTTGACTGCCTGTCATATTGGAGGTGAGCCAGAATAAATTGGCAAAGTTTAACTTATTTATAGGCTATTATTATTATTATATATAGACTATATTATATATATATAACAACCTTCAGTTGAGAGATTTCCCGGTGCAAAATGTAGTGCTGACGTGTTAGAGAGATGTTACAATAACCCACACTTCTTGAGACACAACCTCTAAAATAACTTTCTAATGTTCTCATAATCAAGTCTGTCAAATGGCATATGTTCAAACACAATCATAGAATTTGGTTGCAACACGTTATTGTATGTGTCATCATGGAGAACTTTCCCAATTTTGCAATTTCCTTTGCATTTCAAAAACGGTCATGAAAATGATGTTACATGTGTGTCCTGAGTTTCCCCCCGTTCATTGTGTATTTGGTTTAGTCCTGTGTTCATTTTCCCGCTCCTCGTTTGTGTTCAGTTCCTTCACCTGTGTCTAGTTAATTTGCCCCAGCTGTGCCTTGTTTCCCCTATCTGTTCTCTGTGTATGTAAACCCTGTGTTCCCCTTCACTCCTTGTCGGTTCTTGTTTGTGTATGGTGTGTTGCTGTCTCCCGTGATCCTTGTTTTGTTATATTGAGGAAAGTATATTTGAATTGGACCCGTTGACTGCTGCCTCTTCATCTGCCTGCACCACACCCGTAACAGAAGAACCGACCTTAACATCGATGGATGCAGCAGTCCAAATCCTTCTCCTGTCTCAGGAGGATCAGTCCCTCGAGGCCCACACACAGAGGTATTTGGACTTGGTTCCTCTAGTTCATTTTTATGACACCAGCCTCTGTGTGTTCTTCCGGGCAGGCCTCAACGCTGAGACCAAAGCATGCCTGCCTGGAGATGGGCCTCGGGGGAACTTCGCTGCCTTTGTGGAGTGGGTATTGGCGAGCTGTGGCTCTCCCTTCACCATCGGTCCAGGGGAAGAGGAGGAGCTTATTGACTGGGACACAGAGCTTCCGCCACTGATCCCACCCAGCCAAGCCCGCACCGCTGGTTCCTTCCAGCCCAGCCAAGCCCGCACCGCTGGTTCCGTCCAGCCCAGCCAGGCCCTCACCGCTGGTTCCGTCCAGCCCAGCCAAGCCCGCACCGCTGGTTCCGTCCAGCCAAGCCCGCACCGCTGGTTCCGTCCAGCCCAGCCGAGCCTTCACAGCTGGTCACGTCCAGCCCTGCCGAGCCTGAGCTTCCCTGCAGCCCTGCCGAGCCTGAGCTTCCCTGCAGCCCTGCCGAGCCTGAGCTTCCCTGCACGCCTGCCGAGCCTGAGCTTCCCTGCACGCCTGCCGAGCCTGAGCTTCCCTGCACGCCTGCCGAGCCTGAGCTTCCCTGCACGCCTGCCGAGCCTGAGCTTCCCTGCACGCCTGCCGAGCCTGAGCTTCCCTGCACGCCTGCCGAGCCTGAGCTTCCCTGCACGCCTGCCGAGCCTGAGCTTCCCTGCACGCCTGCCGAGCCTGAGCTTCCCTGCACGCCTGCCGAGCCTGAGCTTCCCTGCACGCCTGCCGAGCCTGAGCTTCCCTGCACGCCTGCCGAGCCTGAGCTTCCCTGCACGCCTGCCGAGCCTGAGCTTCCCTGCACGCCTGCCGAGCCTGAGCTTCCCTGCACGCCTGCCGAGCCTGAGCTTCCCTGCACGCCTGCCGAGCCTGAGCTTCCCTGCACGCCTGCCGAGCCTGAGCTTCCCTGCACGCCTGCCGAGCCTGAGCTTCCCTGCACGCCTGCCGAGCCTGAGCTTCCTCCGCTGGTCCCGTCCAGCCCTTCAGAGCCTTCTCCACTGGTCCCGTCCAGCCCTTCAGAGCCTTCACCACTGGTTTCATCCAGCATAGCCGGGCCTTCACCGCTAGCCCAGCCAGAGACTTTCCACGTCCCAGAGCCTGTCCCAGAGCCTGTGATTCCCCCCAAGAAAGTTTTGGGGGGGGGGGGGATATAGGCCACCTAAAGGTGCGTCTCCGCCATGGCCACCCCAAGGGGATTCTCCGCCATGGCCGCCCGAAGGGGATTCTCCGCCATGGCCGCCCGAGGGTGCGTCTCCGCCATGGCCGCCCGAAGGGGATTCTCCGCCATGGCCGCCCGAAGGGGATTCTCTGCCATGGCCGCCCAAAGGGGATTCTCCGCCAGGACCGCCCGAGGGGTGGTCTCCTACTCCGCCATGGCCCCCTGACCAGCCTGCTCCGCCCTGGAGGCTTCCTGCTCAGGGTAGGCCACGCCATCGTCAGCCTCCAGGGCGCCCACCCCCCCCCCCCCCCCCCCCCACCCCTATTGAAGTTATACGGCGCGAGGACGCGCCTTTTTGGAGGGGGCGTTATGTTACATGTGTGTCCTGAGTTTCCCCCCGTTCATTGTGTATTTGGTTTAGTCCTGTGTTCATTTTCCCGCTCCTCGTTTGTGTTCAGTTCCTTCACCTGTGTCTAGTTAATTTGCCCCAGCTGTGCCTTGTTTCCCCTATCTGTTCTCTGTGTATGTAAACCCTGTGTTCTCCTTCACTCCTTGTCGGTTCTCGTTTGTGTATGGTGTGTTGCTGTCTCCCGTGATCCTTGTTTTGTTATATTGAGTAAAGTATATTTGAATTGGACCTGTTGACTGCTGCCTCTTCATCTGCCTGCACCACACCCGTAACAAATGACAGAATGAATGAACTAGTAACATTATACCTGAGATTTTGAATGATCTGTGACTATATAATATTTAACACCTTTTAAGCAAGCAATTCAAATATACACTTTACTGTTAAAAAGTTTGGGATAATATATTTTTTTTAAAAGAAATTAATACTTTTATTCCGCACAGATGCAAATGTAATAATTGATCAAAAGTGACATTAAAGACTTTTACATTTGTTAATAAATTAAAATCAATGCTTTTATTTAAACTTTCCATTCAAATAATCCTGAAAAAAAAAAATGTTTGCACAAAAATATTAAGCTGCACAACTGTTTCAATATTGATCTTAATAAGAAATGTTTCTTGAGCACCAAATCAGCATATTAGAATGATCTCTGAGGATCATGTGACATTTTTTCAGGATTCAGAAAGTTAAAAAGAACACTATGCTTTGCCATTCATCTTTGCCATGACAAGATTTCCATTACACGAGAGTAGATGTTAAAACTTCATGCTGATTTGTACTCGGCTTTCGCCAAGATAAGTAACAGTAAGACGTAGCTTTACAGTAAACTATGCTTCTCCATCCATTTACCCTTCTTTCCATATGGTGGTGTGACTCCCCTTCTGTCCGGCGTTACAAAACAAAAATACATTACATTTTAAAATGTATTTGAATAGAAAACAGTTGATTACATTGTAATAATATTCCACAATATTACTGTTTTTACTGTATTTTTTTATATATAAAATAAATGCAGCTTTAGTGAACATAAAATACTTCTTTCAAAAAACATTAAAAAAATTAAGGCACCAAACCTTTGAACGGGAGTGTACCTTAATATTAATTTGTTAAAGATCTAGCTGTTAAAGAGAAATATTCTAAATATATTACTTGAGTAAGTGGAAGTTAGTGATTAGTGACATTTTATTTATATGCAAGGCATTTGATCACTAAAACGGTACAATACAGTAAAATATAACAGGGTAAACATAAGGAAAAGCAGGACCTTGTGTGTCTGGGGCTTTCCACAGTTATTGTGTGAGTTTATATTGTTGAATAAAAGAGAGCTAAAAGGCAGGAAGTTCTTGTTGCACAATGACAATTCAATTCAGGAACATCTAAGGGGATATACACATTTGTGTAGCCTAAGAGTTGAGAAAAACTGAGAAATACAGACATTTTAGTTTCAGTGTAGGAAATATTCACCAAGTGTGCTTCAAAAATATGAACCCACACTATTCCGCAAAGTATTGTAAAATATTGTGTTGCTGAGTTTGATTCAGTAGAACAGGGGCACAGGAGGAACAAGAATCAGATAGGGTGGGACAGAGAAAGAGAGAGGGGGAACAATAGAGAGCAGGGCAACAAAAAGTCACTCCATTTCCATCTGAAAGGAGTTCCCCAGCTTGGGCCGCTGAGAATTGAAGACGGAAATCATTTTCACTTCAGCGGCCGTCTCACGTTCTCAAGGAAAGTAGAGGTGGCATTGAAATGTCTGCATAAAGCAGCAGTACAGAACAAGACACATGAATCATATAAATCATGATCGTCTGTTGCATGTCTGCATTCAGTGTAAATCTACTGGCAATCAGGTCATTTAAGATGATGTTCTTTTTTTGTCATTGTTTTTTGTTTCATAATTTTTTTGGTCAATTTACGGTTTTAGCCATTATACTTCATGGCAAAATCGTAGCATCAAAGGGTAAAGCTGTAGACAGAAAAGGAAAGTGTATTTTTCACATATATATTAACCAGTATATTGTCTATATCTTATGGCTATACTACAGAAACATAGAGTATTTTAATGTTTACTGATTGGCCCCAATGACTTCCATTATAAGCGCTTCACTGTAACCCAGATTTTTGCTATTTTTCTTTTAAAGAAAAGGGGAGACATGTCAAAAATGATTTTTGCAGTAATCAACATAATGCCAAAAGTAATGCCGATTTAGCTTGAAGCTGAATTTTTCCTTTTTACAATTTCCAATGCTGTTATCACAAGTGTTTCATAAGCAATGCTATCAAATGAATATAATACTCTCAGCTTAATTATCTGATTCTCTAATGTCCCAAAGTTATAGCTTAGACATCCTACTAAGCACAAACAATTCAATGATTGTATAATGACCTAAAAACATAAAATAGTAGAAGAGGTGGGTGTGGGATGTGACCCAGATTTCTCCCCAGAACAAAAAGTCTGTTGGGTGTAGCTGCTGTTTCACACTTATCAAACATCCATTTGTGGTTTCTGTTACGATGATACAAAGTCAAGGCTTAAGAGAGGGAAACCTTTCAAAAGCCTTTTATGCCTGAAGGATGTATAAGCTAATATTTCATTTCCAGCTTTCTGAATAAACAATAAAGTCATGTATCATGGATCTTTTCTTCATTGCTCTATTTTCCTGAAGGCCGTGTGTATCTTCAATAGTTCAGTTCTGCTCATGAGTGCAGTGGACTGGTGATGTCGAACGCCGGTTTGTTTATTCTGGGTCTGACAGGCACCCTTTGTCATTAGATTAAAGACCTAATTAATTTGTCTCCTCATGACTGCTGGTGCAATGTGTTTTAGATTGTTTTCACACTTTGTTTCTCATAGATTAATTATGCTGTATTTTGTGCTGGGGGAGAGGTGGGGTGTTCCAGAGGTCTCTTTCTCTGAAGCCTACAGTAAGCATAATAGCAATTATATATAGTTTTTGAAAGAAGTCTCATGCACATCAAAGCTGCATTTATTAGATCATCAAAAATACAGTAAAATCAGAAAAGGAAATATACAATTTAACATAATTAATATTTTCAATTTGAATAGCCTATATTTTAAAATGTAATTCGTTCCTGTATTTAATCCTAAACTGAATTTTCAGCTTCATTAGTCTTTAGCATCACAATCCTTCATAAATCATTCTGTTGCTGTATGCTGATTTGCTGTTTAAGAAACATTTCTTATTATCACTGTTGAAAACAATTGTCCTGCATGCTTAATATTTTTGTAGGAAAAAATATTTGTTTTCAGGTTTCTTTGATGTAAAAGAAAAACATTTACTTGAAATATAAATCTTTTGTATCATTATAATGTCTTTACTCTCACTTTTGATCAATGTAATGCATCCTTGCTGAATAAGTTAATTGAGAGGAGTCATAGTAGAGTTTACAACTCAAGTGTTTCACTTCAGCCCCAAGCAAAGTCTGCATGTGCAGCCAAGCATGCTGGGAAAGGAGGGTGACCTGACTTTAGATCCAATGGGAGAATCCAGTCCAGAGGGCTGGATAAGGTATAGGCCAAATAAGAGGTTTGAAATCTGCTGTTGTTTTACTTGTATTGGGAATGTAAATGCTTAATGCTTTTTGATACTTGTTTTGTGGTAGAACTAGCCTGATGGTCATAGAGGGGGTTGTGGGTCTCATGCTGTACTTCTCTCTCCCGAGAGAGCGAGGTCACAGGCATTGATTTGCAGCCATTTACTGAAGGTTTCTTCTTTCTGTTGTGCTATTCCCTCAAGGAACCTGGAGATAGCCACCCACCCACCCTTGCCCCCCGACACAGACACACACCCATTATGTGTCTCAGTCCCCATCCCCCTCTCGAGGGAAATGTAAACAGCTTTCCCCTCCTCCGTAGATTTCTAACTAACATCTCACATCTTTCTTTCAGGCACCTTCAGTCTCTTGCACAATTTACACATATGAGGTGTGAATTTGATTGACAGGAGAGCAACATTTGATTCTAAGATGGTCCTCCTAATAGCTTCATGGATTTATATGCACATACTAACCTATATTTGTATAAAGTCAAACTTCAAAACAATAAAAGCCAACAGAAACCCAAAACACAGTTGAGAAAACAGACCATCAGCACATTCAGCAAAGAAAAGGAACACACACAATTTAAAACACACACATTCACAACATCTTAAATGTTCTTAAACAAACTTATAAGTTTCTTCTGATTTGGACAGAATTTGACATTCAAATTATTTTTTGCTTCGAATCATAACCAGAACAATCAACTTTTCTGTCAACAGTTTTAGTTCCAACACATGCAGAATAGCAATGCAATAAGTGGAAACATTAAAATGCTCTGTTGCAGTTTTTAACAAGATTTTTTTTTTCTGACTCAACAGTTGCTTATTTTTGTCACAATTTCTATCTTTGTAAGAGGAAATTCCTCTACAGTAATCATGTGAGACATCTCGGCTGAAACAGTTACTGACAGAAGATTGAGAGAGATTTCTGGAGTTTTTGCTGACATGTCCATCTTTACGAAGGTGTGTTCAATTGACTTGAATGTAAACAATTATAAATTAAAAATTGTATATTTTCGAGTCAATATTCCTCACGTCCACATCATGCATTCTGTTAAATACTGCGGGATACTGGGATAGTAAAACAACTATTGCTCTATAACATCTGAACTTAACCTGATAAAGTTAAAGCTGCAGTCCGTAGCTTTTTCCCTTTTTGTCGCCATCTCTGTTCGAAATCTGTAACTGCAGTGATTCGCGGAATTATCATCTTTACGTGGGTTGTAAATCGGCATGAAACAGCGCGGATGAACACAGTGTTTTGAGGCGAGTGGTGCTGTCAATCACCGCGCTGTGTGGATACTGTCATACAGAATCACAGATTCACTTTTTGAAAGTTTGACCAACATAAGAATTTTCACCGGAAAATGTCTTCTGAACAAGTAAGTAAAATCCATTTTTGTTCTGATCAACTAAGGGGGGAAAAGCATTCGACATGATAAGCTTCGTTAGATTTAATCAACGCGATTTACAGCAACCGTGCAAATCATAGCCTACTTTGTTCTCAAATTGTTCATGTTAAAAACATCAGCATTGCGTGACTAACGTTATTTAATGTGTTTTATGATTACCTGTGTAGTTCAGAATTCATATTCTCCATAATAGCTAACGTTAAACGAGAAAGGCACAACAAAGGAAACTCCATGACTGTGTGAATTAAGAAAACGTACTGTTACACGATTGAACTATTGAAATGTCTTAACTTACTTGTTCAGCAGAAAAAGCTGTCTCTTCTTCCGTTTCGAACCCCTTCAAAACACGGAGTTCACGCGCTTTTCAAAAGCCCCGCCGATGTGTATCCTTGTGTTCGCATGAGACGGTTTCTTTCTCTTTCCACCTTAAATCCGAAGTACGAAGTCTTTTGGGTTTTATAACTGGTTAATCTCCAGTTGACACTTGACACTGATGATTGTTGTCTGGATCTTTCTGGATCCGCCATAAGTTTAATCATGTAAAGTGCTGCGAGAAAAGCCTATCTCTACATCTCCTCACGCGCAGTATAGCCGGCTAGCCGAAACTCCTTCTTTATGTGTACGGGTGTGACGTAATGACGCAAAGACATGCTCGAATTTCCCGCGAAAACCCACCAGTACCACTGGAATTAAAATCATTATTACAAGCTAACCGTTTTGAATCTAGCTATGGCAAGCAGATAGTTTTGAACACTGGCTGAAGATGGGTTTTTTTTATAATTAATTTGGATTATTTTTAACTTAAAAAAGTTACGGACAGCAGCTTTAAATATTAAGAACTAGTCTTCATAAGACAAGACAAAATGTAAAGATTGCCTTCATGACCTCATTATGGCATCATCTTCTGCTGTCCATTTGGAGGAGCACAGGGAATTGCCTTCTGTCTCCACAAAAGCCTCATGTGAAACCTGATCTTCATCAAAGTTTCATGTGTCTCTTATCATCTCGACTATCAAATCAAGACAAATTACTCTTACCATCAGCTAAACCCTTAATAGGAGAAAAAAATCTTACTTTTTTCAATTTGTAACAACAAAAATAAATGCTTTATTATACTTGTATGTTTATTTAGTGTGAATTGATGGGAAATTTGATGAGTGAAGACCACGCTCAAAAAGCAAACACACATTATTGTATAGGCCTAATACAATGATTAAAATTTAATCTTTTAGGTAAGACCGTGGAATTTCGGTATAACTGTGGCTGTACGTGACCAGGCAGTTTTCTTAAATGGGATTTCTGTATAGACTGACCATCTCTTCCCTCTTGGGATGAAACCTTAGAGTTATATGGGATAGAAAGACACCATTGTCAGCATGGCATGGCTGGAAAGGGGGCTTATTTTCTTGAGCTAATATAACAAAGAGCATGGGTATCCAAATACACACTATTTGTGAAAAACATATTACATTTAATGTGTGTGTGTGTTTTGTAGAAACCTGTAAAATATGTAGATAATATCGAAGGATAACAATTCACCTATCAATTCAATTTTTGTGAATTTTGTTTAATTCAAGTGTGCTGAAGGTAAATATTTTCCAAGCTCAGAGTCCTAAGAGTGGAATTGTGATTTCAAACTTGGCCTTCCATAAATAAGTTTAAGTAATAGGCTAAGCTATAATTTATGCATTGAAGTTATCATTATGGCTTTCTAAAGCTTGGTAGCTCTTATAACTCCACTTTAAGAGACTGAAAAAGCCCAAATGATTTGTTTCCTACTTGTGAAATTTCCAATGAATCTATATCTAATATCTAACATATTGGTACAAAAGACAATCTAATCACTATTTCTTTGAAAACCATAAAATCGGAGGTGCAATTCATCCATACAGCTGAGCTGACCTCACCTTTTACCCTCAGATCGACATGATAAAGAACATGAGAGAAGATGTTTGCTTTAACACATTTTAATTGAAAAATACTTCAGGTTTCATTTTGACTCTGTAACACACTGACAGTCTAATATCTGATCTACAGTGTTGTACACTATCTTGGTAAGAAAAAAAGTGCTTAGAGGTGGACCGTGTTGCAGGCAATGCCCTGTCCATCACTTGAGTTCTTCAGAGTTCCTGTATCTTCATGAGGTCTCATACTCACTGCAGGCTCTGTGAAGTTACAGCAATTTTGTGAATTACAAGGTCCTCAAACCTCAATTTCCTTCTGGGATTTTGAAGCTACAGTTCTCGATAATGTTCTTAGAAGTTCACTCTCTTCCATAAGAGTCAAAATAAGATATCAAGCATTCCATGAAATGTTACAGCAGTTTTCACAGTGCTTCAGAGAACTCCTTCAAACTGATGACCAGGCTATGCAAATAAATGGCAGCTTAATCAGGACCAGCCCTTTTATATTAAACAAATAATTTCCATTTTTTTGGTTCACCTGCGCCATCACAATCACATGCAACATAAATCCAGCTTGAGAACAACCAACCATTCAGATGAATGTCAACAGTGCAATGTTGTAATGGCAAACCCAATGACTCAGGCCATCAGCAATGGAAAAAAGGCAGGTTCAGGCTAAGAGAGTTATCGCTTCTTCTTCTGTTTGAGGCTTTTTCGTCGTTTGACTATCATTTCATACAGTTTGTCCATGCCTTCGTGAAGCCCCTCACCGATGATGGCACAGGCCGGTTGGATGTGGTATGTAGTGGCAGGCGTGAGCTCCTGGAGCGCGAGCTGCTTCTCTATGTCAGCCACAGACAAAGATTTCGGCAGATCCTGTTTATTAGCTATGACTAAAAGCGGTGTTCCTTGGTTTTCAGCAAATTTGGTCACTTTATGGAGCTCTGTCTTGGCCTCCTCCAGCCGATCCACGTCTACTGAGTCCACCACATAAATAATGCCATCAGTGCACCTACTGTAAGATTTCCACAAGGGCCGGAGTTTCTCCTGCCCACCAACATCCCAAAAATGACAGCTTATTCCTTTGGCCGTGCCATTACTAAGCTTGATCTTTTCCGTGTTGAATCCTATTGTGGGTACAGTGTTGACAAACTCGTTGAATTTCAGTCTGTAAAGGACCGTGGTTTTCCCTGCGGAATCCAAGCCAAGCATCACTATATGGAGGGACTGAAACGCGGATATATTGGAGAAACTGTTCCCCATTTTGATCTCCTCGTTAGCAGGGGTAAAACCAAAGCAGACCCCCTCGGCACCAGCGATTCGACCAAATTCAGACTGGATGTGATGGAGTGGTCATCTCGTGCTCGGTAAACACTCCTCTGTGAGCGGAGAGTCTCCGCAGTAACAGCTCACATCAACATTCCCACCACAAACTGTTTCAAATTCCTCCAGACGTCTCGGTGTTCAGTCTCTCCCGGACCCGGTGGTCGTCACATTAGCGACGAATGAATGTGATCAGAAATGTGTTTTAGACATAACACGAACGTGTCTGCTCACGAGGTGATGGACACAAGCGAATGTATGATAATGAATGAAAGCCAGCAGTGGCCCTGCAGCAGCTGCTCCTCACACTGGAGAAACTCCGCCCGCATTTGGAAACTGAAAAACAAACCCCTTTTATGGCAAGCCATTTATTCCTTTAAACTAACTAGTAGGCTATACGTTTTTGTTACTAGCAATTATTTTTTTTAAACACTTGGTAGTCCACTAATGACTATCTTTTTCACTATTAAATATTAGACTTTTAGATATGACCTAGGCTATTTAACCAGTAGCCTGCACTAATTCTTTGTTTACAGTAAAACTCATTATATGGACAATTTGAGTCTACATAAAGAAAGCCTAATTTTTGCTTTATTATTATTTTTATTAGCTATTATTTTAAAATGTGTGATGTTACCTATCTGCAACCTAAATGTATTTTGCCATGTAAAACATTGTGTGCTTAAATGAAGCTAATAGTCAATGAATTATTTAAAAACAATGCACACACAAAATGTACATTATTTTTCAATAGTTCAATGGTCGCTCATTAATTATTAATTACGTCTATATCTAATGAATAATAGGCTAGTTAGTGATTTCGAAACACTCTGAAAAATAAAGTTTCCACGTTGTTTTTTCACTGCGATGCCATAGAAGAACAATTTTGGGTTACCCAAAGAACCTTTTAGTAAAAAGTTTTTAAAAGAACAATGTTCTTCTTATTGTGGAAAAACATTTTAATAGCCTAATCTAAATATCCCTTTTCCTCTATAAAGAACCTTTTGTGAAATGGAAAGGTTCCATTTCTTCATGGAACCATCAATGCCAATAAAGAACCTTATTTTTTAAGAGTGTAGCCTATACTGGCCAGTAATACAATTTAAGTAAATAAGTTATAGTAACAAAAATAGTTCACCACTAGTTGGTTCTAATCTAAGGATTAAATGTTTAAATGGTTTTCCACACAACCTTCCTCAGCAGTCAGTGCACAGGACACAGGTTATTCCTAGTTTTCATGGAAGATGTGTTGCATTCGTAAAGAAACCAGGGTGCGTCAACAAGGTTGTACCGATTTGTTCAGAAACACGTTAGGAACAAATACTACATTTTAGACACGTATTTCAACATTCATCATCATTTAAATAAGATAGGCCTACTTAGGCCTATATTGCCACAGCAAATTTGAATCATTATAGCATAGCCTGATAACCTATAGGCTACCTCTTCAAAGTGATTAAATTTGTAATTCCTCTGGCCAAAATCTTTTCTAAAACGAGCATTTTCTCACGGTTTTATTTCAGTTACATTGCGGATATTGTTATTGTTGGTATGTAGCGCCACCTGCCGTTCATAGTAGGTACAGGGTGTTTTTCAAAACCCAGCCTTTCAAATTGACCCCGGAAAAAACACGGTCAATAAAAAAAAAAGAGTGTATCTCTATGTGTACACCGGTCAGAGACTGGTTGTTAAACTTCATTGCATTTGGTGACACTGTAGCTGGGGCCTGAGACCAAAAACGTAAGCAATGTAACACTTTTCACGGATGAGTGTTGTGGCATGCTATCAAATCAAAATTGTCTAAAACCAGTCCTCATAAAATTAAGAAAAGTCATTAATTCACTAATTCAGACGGGTAATTAAAATTGTTGACAAATCCATTGGCAAAAGTATTTATCAACAGATCGGTGCAATAAGGCAATTAAGAAAAGGAGCACTGAATTGGCAAACTATCATAGACTGAAAAGTTAAAAGCACTTTCCGAATTTTAATCAGAAGAAAGATAATAACCCAAAGGAACCAGCATCAACAACACAAAAATGACAAAAGTTTATTTTACAAATGATAATCATTAATGTCGGGTTTAATTAAGGTATCATACAATTATTGCTCATTGAACACAACTCAGATACGGTTTGGGCAACAATCTGGGTATGTCTTTACTGAGTAAACCTTAGGCTTACAACTGTTTGTCCACTAGATGGTAGATGTGATGGAAATGTTGGAGAAATTACTGGGAATGAGAATTGGCCTTATTTTGTAATTACCCAATTGCCTATTTAGGCAGTAAGAAAATGATTCAGGATGTAAAATTCAATCATAGACTATTTCAAAACACCATTCTTTTTTAGCATTGGCATAAAGAGAAAGAAAAATGAAGCAATGTACGGAGGAAAGTAATTTGTCTTTGTCCTCCTGAAATGAGGAGAAAAAAAAAAAAACTCCAGTGCTCACTGACCCAAGGAGGAACACAGTTTATTTATGGCATATCACAGGCACAGCAAATGCAGACACATTCATAAACAGACTTGACTGTTGCTTGACTGTATCTTTGGAATAGCAGGTACAACTGTATAAAATCTTCACAGTTAATTCTACATGTTCATTACACACAGGGCTGTTGCTAGCAGGGCGAAAGGTGGTGATTATAGGGGACCCCGGCTTTAGGCCCCGCGATTTCAACCGAGGTAGACCCTGAACGTGATTTCATCTGAGGGGAGCCCCCCCTGCTTCGGAACGCGATTTGAAGGGGGCCCACAGCAACAACCTGCACCGGGGCCCCTGATACCCTAGCTACTGCTACACACACACACAGCTTTCAGATTTTTGTCAGAAGCATGGTTTCCTCTAGAGAGTGAGAGAGGGTCCAGATGAAAGGCTTGTGACATGAACTATGCTGTCTGCATGCCTGTGTCTACTGTATGGGCAGATGTACGCACATTTTTGTTAGACCCACAGTGATGACTGTTTACATTTGTCAAAATTTCTCTTGGGCGAGCCTGTCAAGCAGAGAGAAAAATTATGCTGGAGTGATAAGACTGGAATTTGCACATAATACTTGACGTTTGTAAAACTCAGTAGCCACAGCAAGAAAATGAACTTCGAATGCTGTTCAAGTTAACACTAGGACTGCAACAAATATATTTGAGTGAATATATGGCTTTGTGGCTCACAGACACATCAGTTTAACATTAAACAATTAACCTTTACAAATGTGTCTATTCAAGCCAACTTGATGCCACATAAGCTCTTTGGAGAACAGGTCGACATAAATGAAAGAAACATTATTTTCAACGCGTATATTATAATCTAAATCAGAACAGTATCCTCTCAGAATGTGCACAGTAAATGTGTAACCAAATCTACTGTGATGTTGTACAATGCATGGCGAAAATATGCAAACTGGACACAGAGACGTAGATTAGCAGTCATAATGTGTGATGTTAGCATTTATTTCCCACAGAATAAAGAAATAAATCATATACAATTTTTTTTATTAATGCATTTAAACTTTAAATGAACAAAGTGATCATTTTTTTACATTGATAAAATAATTAATAAAACTACTATTTTATGAAAAATCTATATGTGCAGTTTGGAATTACAGTATAAACCATTGGACTGGAACGAAATACAGAGGCCGCATGAATAATAGGCTAATATGCTACTTCGTGCTGGCAACATTGACATCAAACAATGATAACTGTCATTTTGTCAGAGAATTTGGAACTTTCTTATTAGGGACATTTTACTTAGAGATAGACCTATTCTTCTAGCTCCACACACTTTAATTCGTAGGCTACTCACCTCTTGAACGCAAGCTTCTCCCACAGGCGAAACAGTTTCGACTTCCACCATGCAGCAAAGTTTAAATTTTTTGTGAGCTGTGAATTTTAGTTTGAGCAGATTCAGCGGAATAAATGAAAATTACATTACAATTGCGGTACAAATGATGGACTCCAGCCAGAAACCTATTAATTTCGTTTATCAGAGGAAATTATAAACAAAAGGAAAACACGCTGAAATAAAGTAACAGCACTAAAAATGGTAAAATGAAACGTTCTCATCACCTTCAGCGCACTAATGGCGAGTAAATATTTTTATTTGTCAGTTGATGATCAGAAGCTTTTTTCTTTCTTACATCTGATGTGTGTTTAAGTTTATATTTATAACATTACTTAAAATTGAAGTAGGCCTTCATAAACAATAGACACTTAGAGCAAAGTGAAACAGGCAGTTTAGCATGAAATGTCGTTATAAAACAACAAAACAAAAGAGAAAAAATGGCTGCTCGATTAGCCATTTTCGATTAGAGGGGTTTCACCAACGTCACGTTCTGGGCGGTAACCCGGATGCGCGGCCATTATGGAGGCACTAGGATGTAAACAACAGTATGGATTGCACTGTTTATGTACTACTGAACACATTGTTACACTTATAAACCACGGAAAAAACACGTGGTAGGTGCGAAATCATATAGAGAAGGACTTGGGAAGCAGGAGAGAGCGCAACATTTTGACAAACTAAAGTTAATATGTGGTAAAGATCCGAACGAGTTAGCTTCTCTAGCACGTAACATTACTGCAATTCTTCCATCTATTTATTATCCCGACATAGGATACGTTCAGATTGTCAGTCCAAAAAAGCACATGAAATCCGTTTCAAGTTACATGTGGTTTGAAATCCTATTAAAATCACATATCAGGACATCAGCCTCAGTCTGAACGATCGGATTTCGCGCGGTATGTCTTAAAATGCAAACGTCATTTTTAAGAAACATGCTGAAAGTCACTGCCGAAACAATGCTGTGTTGTTGCAAAGTGCCGGACGAGCGGAAAAGTATTATTTCTGAAACCGGCGCAGACGAGCGTGGGAAAAAAGCAGTATACCAGCCTCCAACAGTTCTGCCGCAGTAGTCCAGCGCGGGGGCTAAGTTACACATTTCCATGTTGTAACATTTAAATAAGACAACATCTAACATTATATTGCAAATGCAACCCCCTCCATCAACGCAAAGTCATTGCCATTACCAAATAACATGCATGGACACACACGTCGGATCTGAACAGTTGCGATACACAGTGTGGACATCATTTTAGATCAGATTCCAATTTGATACAAAGATAATCGGATTTGGACTGACAGTGTGAATGTAGCCATAGTTTAACTACGTCGACATTTTAGCCATAGTCAACGCTTCATTTACCGTACACGTGTCTGATGCTGTACCTCTCTCAACCACAAACGCCTTCTTTCATCAGTTTTTTTGCACTCTTCTCTTTAAATTTTGACAGTCTATAGCACTCGACATGTTTTTTCCCGATGTGACCGATTGGTACAAACCAAAACTTTTTCAGCAGCAATAATCAGCCAAATTTGCGAGTGCATTCAGTTCATGATTCAGTTCAGTGGCATTATTTACGTTCTGTGCCTCCAAAATGGCCGACTTCCGGATTGATGACGCATCGTGAAACCCCTAATAATCACGATTATTTTTGGTCAATAGCCTACTGAAGATTATTTAACTTGATTATTGGTGGGCGATATGATCAAAGTCTTATTTCACTATCGAGTAACTTTATCAGTGAAATTTCACAATTATCGATACTTCAGGAAAAACTAATACTAGGTTAACTAATGTAAGAAAAAGGCCTCAAAACAATCACAGAAGACAAGAGTCAACAGTACAATAAGAACAGAGAAATCAATTACAAACAAAACGGACAAATAAATACAACAGAACGAAAATACTATTTAAATAAACAGTGTTTTACATTTTCAGAAAGATGTAGCCACTAACAGTTGTATTCAGATATGTAATAGTCTACAAAAAATAATAATTATGACATGTAAAATAACACTGCATATGATATGACACTGCATAGTCTTACTGTACACATTAAATATAGATTAATCCCTATTAAAGCTACTTAAGTTATTCAGTCAAGATCAGCGAGTGATTTGCCTTTATTGTTTGATTATCATTAATGACAGACTGCAGCATGTTTATTAGGCTGCTGTCACTTTAAAAGCTAATGCACAATTACAATATACTGTTACACACACATTTTCTTCCTCAACGCTGTACGTTTACTTAAGACATAACCCACTGTGTTTACGTAAATACTCTCCAAAAAGGCATTTTGACTTTTTTTTGTGTGTGTACGCGTTTAGGTGCGTATCTGAAGCCCATTTTCTTATCTTCGTTTGTGCACACAGAAAGCCACCAGGGGAACAGCGGCATAATGTGCTTTTAATAACACTGTTTATTATCAAACACTTCCCACAGTTTAGCAACAGTAGACTGCAGTTTACAATACTTGCATATATGGCTGTTTTGGATGTTAAGTTTGGGTTAATTAGGGAGGAACGAAAGCGTTCTTGTGAAGGAAAGGAAGGTGCCCTGGACTGAATGTGGCAGCAGCACAATAATTGTTTTACCTCGATTATGTTGTTTTCATAATCGTTGGAAGCCAAAATTGAAAATCAATTACAATTAATCGCACAGCCCTATATTACAGTATTAGTGAAAAGTAGCCTATGTAAAAGCATGTCTTTTGTAAAAAATTTACAAGTATAAAATCATGAATTTGAACAATCATATCGTATTTTACATTTGAAGTTTTACATATCCATGAGATAGAGGCCTTTGTTTTGTATTAAAACACCAGAAATACACATTTGGTCCAATGTACAATTTTTTATTAACAAAAGGGTCTTTAAAGAGGACCTATTACCTATTATAAATGTGTGTGCATGTAAACTGGAGTTTCTTTTTTTTTTTTACTGCGTGCGAGGGAAAAACATCATTACATGGACTTACAAAAGCATAAAAATAAAAAGAATCAGTATCTAAACCCTATTTCTCAGCAGTATAACCACAGACTTTTGTTGTGTTCTCACCATTTTTTTAACAACTCCGTCCTGACCTATGCAGTTTAATGTCTTAATGGAGAAAGTTGTATCATATCTGAAATGGAAGAGAGGTTTAAAAAAAAAAATGCCACTGTGACCTGCACAAGTTATGCTTGCAATGGTGGTTCGGGTCGATCAGATTGTTCTTCTTGACTGTCATTATCAGACGCAGGCTCGATCTGATACAGCAAAACTGACGCCATAGCGTAGTTACAGTAGTCTTTACAGTGCCTGTTCACAGCACCAGAAGCTAAAACGCGCCGGTTATGGTAAGGGGAATTATATTTGTGACACACGCTCCAAGCGGTAGACCAATCACAGCAGACTGGGCTTTCCGGAAGGCAGGTTTAAAAAAAAAAACCTAAACTAAAACAGAGCGTTCAGACAGAGGGTGAAAACGGGTGCCTATGTAAATTAAAAGAAAAATGAGTTTTTTGAACATTTAATCATGTAATTTTATTCTAGACCCCCTAAACAAAATTATTAACCTGTAAATGAGCATAATAGGGGCCCTTTAGGAATATAAATTGAAATCAGGTGTATCTGGGTCTTGTAAAAGTCAGTTGGTGTAGGCAGTCCTTATATGGCACAGTCATCTTGAGGGGAGGGGCTAAAGGCGGAGCTCCGTAGGAGATCCAGACAGTTGACAAGGACGAGGGAGCCAGTGATATGTCTCCAGCGCTTGGTGATGGGGTTCTTCATTTTGTCCAATCCAGTGTGAAGTTCCTGAATCACATCCCTGTAACTGTCCCCAATCTGGGCTGCCCATGTGACCAGGAAGTCATAGGCAGGTTTCCACATAGCCTTAGTGAGAGGAAAACAATTTAAATATTAATTTGAGTTTGACATGTAAACCTGCATGGACACGATATTCAGGTGTCTATACCTGTATACTCTCCATTAGAGTGAATGTGTGCAAATTCCCAAAGCCAGTGAAACAAAGAGTAAGAGGAAGCTCATAATCTCATCAATTGTTGGTAGAACATTTTGGTTCCTTTTCTGAGCTAGATGCAAACACTTAGGTTTGCTGTAATCGCTGCTCAAACCCAGTTCTGTCAGGACCACTATCGTCAAACACGATTGACAATTAGCATACAGATTGGCGGTATGGGCAAGAACTCCCTGCGCATCCATGCAGCCTAGCATGGATAAGCCCCCCTTAGGGTAAACAGAACAGAACCAACATGAATGTATTGCAGATAATCATTAATTAAGAATTTTAGGGGCTGTTTACACGACACCATTTTCAACTAAAAACGTAAAACTTTTTATGCGCTTTGGCTGTTCGTTTACATGACAATGGCGTTTTGGGTGCCTGAAAACGCAAAGGGTTTCAAACGGGTTTCAAAGTGCAAGTTTTTGAAAACAGTCTCTGCGTAAACAGCAAAAACGTGAATCTCTGAAGACGATGACGTCGTGCACATGCATATTACGTGTTTCATTGCCGTCTAATGGCCTGGCAGAAGAATACAGCGTTTTTTGTCGTTTTCGTGGATCCGTGTGAATGGGGATCGTTTTTACAATGGTATCGTCTGAAAAGAAAAACTTCTCCGTTTTAAGCACATCGTTGTCGTGTAAACGTACCCTTAATGTACAACATAATTCAAGAATTTAGTCAGATTCAAAGGGAATCAGAATGCCAATCCTGACTGGCCGAGAGGAGGAGCTGGGAATGGAGGAAGGTAATTAGATCCTGAGAAGCGCGATATCTGTTGACAATACTGAAGGAGCTTATATAAGAATGCTGTGCTGGGCGTCGTATTCCTAATGGTAGACGTGGATCAGCTGAGAGTCAGCTGATGTGAGCTTGACTAATGTGACCAGCCAGAACTGACGCTGCGCTTGATTTTTAAACTTTTCATATGTCAGCTACTGTCTCTCGCACCAATCTCACTAGGACATTGTTCTTTATCCATTTGTTACAATTTAGAAGATTCAACATTCGATACACTAAAAAAAAAGTTGCTGCCTTAAATTTTTAAGTACAATCAGCTTGGATGTTTAAGTCAATTCAACTTAAATTACATTAAACTGTCTTAAAAAATGAGTTGAATCTAGTAAAACTTGTATAACTAAAAAAGTTAAATATTGCTTAACTTATTTTGATGAGTTAAAGTAATGTTAGAAAATGTTGTCAACTTATTGATAATATATTTTTTTTGCAGTGTACTTCAGATATACTTTTTTTTTTCTTAACTTTATGTAAACACAATCTATGTCTGTGTTTTGTTTGCACAGTTGTCTGTAATGTCAATTGTGGTGAGCAGGACGAGGTCGCCGGTGGCGTGATTACCAATGAGCGACACCTGCGCGACGCACCAGTCTCTCGATGTCCACTGTCGTCGCTCCTCCTTTTATGATTCCGCTCCTCCGTGAGAGATACGAGACTGGTGCGTCGCGCAGGTGTCGACTTGCTCAGTAATAATCACGCCACCGGCCTCGTAGCGTTCTCCCACGGACTTCGACCTCATCCAGCTCGCCACATCAATGTTCTACAATCTGAGCCACGTCCTTTAGTCTGGGTTTCCCCATACTGCCTTCCCGCAGCGCGATTTTATTCACGCTGAAAGGCAGTATGGATACCATGGACCAAATTTTCGCCTCATTTAGGGAACCAATCACAGAACGGGGAGGGAGCAGCAAGACGATGACGCGTCTATGCGACACACCAAAGCAGTTTGTTTATACCTATGGATCAAACATGGCAGTAGACGCGAAGTTACCTTTCGATGCAGCCTTACGGCCGTTTCACACATAGGTTTCACACCGCAAGCGTGAGCGGCATTTGAGCAGCGCGTCAGCGTAACTACAGCTGCAGACGCGCGAGAGTATTCACACTGGAAGTTTGTACAGTGTCACAGCAGCGGCTCCAAAGCTACATATCGTTAGCCTCATAGCATAATTGCCTAAGTCATTTTGTTTTTTCTTGTTTTCCAAAGAGATTGAAATATGACTTCGGCATTATATATAAACGAGCAATTCTTTACAAAGACAACTATACATTTGTTTTTAGAAGTTGGTCATTTTATAACATTGATAGTCTTGAAAGTTTGTAATGGGGAGGTGTACAACATTCGCATATAAGTTAAATGTAATACAACAAAACAACCCAGAAAATGGCTCCAATCTATTAGTTTCAGTCATACTTTCGATGTTTACAAGACCGCAACTCCGCGGATAAAAAACAAAACACACAAATAAACCAGACACTCGTGTTTGATTTGGGTTGTGCTAGCCTGTAGCTGTCTGTGTGTTAACGTTACATGAACTAAAATAACGTTTATATATAATATTTTCTGGCTAGTTTACTTTAGTTTTTTTATTTATATAATACACAACTTTCACCCAAACTGAATAATTAAAAACAAGTTTTTACCGGGTAAATCTTCTATAAATATTTTAGAGTCTTTATTTTCTTTTATTTGCCTACTCAAGTTCTTGTTAAAACTCAATAGACATGCTAATTCTGTGCATTTTGGGCACTTTTTGTGTGAAATCACATTTATTTTTGTCCATCAAAAGTGTGCTTTCACTTTAATTTAGCGTGAGCAATGCAGCAAAAAACAGATTCGAAACCCCCGCTTCACTGCTGCTCACGCGCCGCTCCTGCTCGACGCTCACGCGCTGCTCCCGGTGTGAATGCACTCATTGATTAACATGCACAGCGAAAAAAATACGCGCCGCTCACACATGCGGTGTGAAACGGCCGTTAGATACACGCCATCGTGTAGGCTACACATAAATCTCTGACCCATCGGCCATCGTCGTCTCCCTCGTCTAATTTCTGTCGCTCTACATACGTCATCTGGTATAATCGAAACGATTGGCTATGAGCTACGTACAGGCGCATTTGATAGACATTCTTAGCACCCAATAAACGGCTCTGGGCATTCGTAAACCACGCCTCAAATACGAGAAAATGAACATGTGGTTCCCAGACCCAAGTCTCAACGAGAATTGGGTCTGGCGTTAGCCAGGCTACACGTCCTTAGCATTTCAATGTGTTTTAAACACTGTGTAAACTGTGCAAACAAACTCAACACGTTTTTACAACCCAATCTCATAAGAAAATATATGCATTTTACAAGGTGGTGATTTGACACGAATTTGTACAATGTGATTTGTACGAAAATGTACGATTTTTAAAAAGAAAAAAACTGTAAGCATGAATGTCCTAAGCACACCCCTAATTTGTCAGCGGGGCGTAAGCAGATTGTATAAAAACATACGAATGAGATCATATGAATTAGCCACCAATTCTGCAAAACGTAAAATAGTTACAAATTGCCATGAGATATATTGTGCCTCCCTATTTAATGTTACTCTGTACTCTGAGAGTCTATCAGCACCAGCACAGAATAACAGAGCTTCCACATTCCAAAATCATCATTCATGACTTGTCATTAATAAAACATGCTCTTAAGTTAAATTCCTGTAGGAGTATAGCCTTGTATTTTAGTTGATAGCCAGTCAGTTTTAAAAGAATATTTCACCCAGAAATGTACTCAACCATATGTAAAGCTTAAAAGGGTGGTATAATGCCCCTTCTTATAATATGTAAAATAAGTATCTGTTGTCCCCAGAGTGTGTATGTGAAGTTTTAGCTCAAAATACCCCACAGAGAATTTTGTACAGCATGTTAAAGTTGTCCCTTTTTGAGGGTCAGTAAAAGCGCGTAGTTTCGTGTGTGTCCCTTTAAATGCAAATGAGCTGCTGCTACCAACACAAAAGGGCGGAGCTTCACGAGCTCATGTGTGTTAACAGCTCCGATTACCTCACGCAGACAAGCACTATAATGTTAGAAACTGTTCTGCCTTTTATGTTGAAACTGGAGTCGGACAATGATGGAGAGACTCAAGAAGAAGTGACAACGTAGACTGCAACAGGATGTTTCTGAATGGTTAGTTGATGAATTTATGTTGCTGATGTGGAGTTAACTATCTTCAAGTCTTTGATTAGCATATTCTGTCATGATAATCTATAAAATCGCTTGTGTGGGAAGCTCTAGGAACTGTTGTAAGATGCCTACAGAGTGACATGCTATTGCATTTGTTGTATACAGACTCACAAATGTGCTGTACTACAACAACTCTTCCTCTTCTCAACACTGCTTGTGTGTTCCCGGGGGCGGGGTTTATGTACATTTTAGGGTTAGTGATGTCACTAACCCGGGAGGAATGTCGTGTAGTCCCTACCAGCTGTTTGTATTAGTCCTTAAAAAACTATTTCTTTAAAAGCAAATATCTTCCTTTGCTTTGAACTTTGAGCGTTGTAACTTTGCAGATGTTGTGTATGCTCAAACAGCAACATTACACACTAACTAAAGTAAATGATGGTGAGTAAATTTGGTTTGGGTGCATTGTGAGTTTGTTTATACCTCGCTGTCCAGTTGTCCTCTGCTGTCCCTGTGTGGAGCTTCATATGCTTCCATCTGCTGCCGGGACACTTTAGCCAGTCTCTCAGCAAGCTCCCTCCAGCGTCCCGCAACCTCCACCGCTGTGGTCAACAGCACAAAGTCCATGACCAGCCGTGCCACCAGGCCCTGACAGTCCATCTTCAGAAGAGCCTGAAAGAAATATACAGAAATGCATACCAAATTTCCTTCTCTATTGGTATATATTGGTATAATGGAAATTTAATTGTGCAATTCTTTTGCAATTGTCTAACACTTGCTTAAGAGTTATAATTTCATAAAGGTGTTATAGGGATCACTCAAAAATTAATATACTGTCATCATTTATTCACCCTCATGTTCCAAACTTGCATGACTTTTTTTCTTCTGTGGAACACAAAATAAGTTATTTTGAAGAACTGTTTTTATTTATACAGTTAAAGTCAGTGGGGTCCAAAACCACACAGGAACCCCTTGACTTTCCTTGCATGCACAAAAAAGAGACATATTTTTCAAAATATGTTATTTTAGTCATACTGGTTTGGAACGACATGAGGGTAAATGATAACAAAAATGTAACTGTCCATCTAGATGCAGTCTTTAGCAAAGGAATATCCATTTTCTCAAACTGTACATTTTAATATTGTATGCCCAAACACTATTGTAACATTCAAAATGGTTTATTTCAGTTTTCATTGTTTTCAGTTACAAATTTTAACATTGACCATTTATTGGTTATCAGCTTTAACATCTAAAAAATAATGGTAGGTCAGTATCGGCCATAATTTTATTACCAGTGCATCCCTAGTAGGGGTGTCACGATTCTCCAAATCCTCGATTCGATAAAATTTTCGATTCGATTCTCGATTTTTACATTTATTTATTTTTTAAAGCCGAAACCGGCCAATCAGGATGCTCTCTGACTGTCTTACATGCGCTTCATGAGGCACATACGCAAGGTCTCTCGCTCTCTCCCTCTCTGCCGTGCGCGCGCTATACGGTTTGGAGCACAGTTTTTTCTGTCTCGCATGCGCGCTCTTGCTCGCTCACTCTTGCTCGAGCACTCTAGATTCCGGGAGATTTTAACTAATTTGCGGGCATCAGGGAGCCGCTATCAATATGCGGGAGACTCCCGGAACTTCCGCGAGACTTGGGATGTCTGCAAAGTAAACTGTGGCTTTTTTTGAAGCACGAACGTTGTCAACATAACTACTGGAAATCCCAAAAAACGTACACACCTGCGACTTCAATGAAAGAGGAGGGGGTTCAAGTTCTGTCGATGGGTCTCCTGCATCTGCAGTTGCCATGCTATCTTTTGAATGGCTGTAGCTAATTTAGAGGAGGTTGACCATAGACTCCAGCTTTTCAACACGCGTGTTTTTTCCCGCTTGGCACGCCGAACGCACGTGACATGGGGGCATGGCAGCATCGACGATTCCATTTTTTAATTCGAAGTTCGAGATTGTGAATTAATTTCGGTCGATTTCGATTTTCCCTACAATGCATTACCCCATATATGCTTAAAATATCATGCCCAAAATCGTAAATGACGTTGAATCTATATGCAAATATTTGACACAGTATAATAGTTCAAATCAAACTGAAATTTATAGTTTGTGTAGTTGTGTACTATTGTTTATCTGCTTTCATAATCTCACACCATGTCATCTGCTATTTAAAAAAGCGTTTTCTTTTTCCCTTAGTTTTTGCTAAATAAAGCCTGTTCTAATAAGTAACCTTCACCAAGACAGCAATACAAACTACAAAACAGAGATAGTGTTAGTGGTTTTCTAAGCACCGCCTCAGAAAATATGGACCAATCAAGAGGTCAAGTCATCATCCAGGGTGCTTTGATAAATGTGGCGATATGCAGGAAGCGACGTGCATGCTCCTGTGAGCACAATATAATGAGAGTGACTCCGGGCCCCTTGGACAAGGGAAATGTTAGGGTGGAATATCCGGCCGTTCTTTTGGCAAGTGTTCTGTCTTATTAACGTGACTTTCTTTTCTCCCTTAGAGTTTGTTCTGACATTTAAAAAACTGAATAAGGACTTCTATTCCACTGTGCCTTTTGAATATATGACATTCACTGATCTACAAAACTGATCTGATGATGATGACATGTGACATTTATACTTTGTTAGCGCTTTATACAATAAAGAAAAGAATCAGTCTTTCTACTAGTGCCATCAGTGAATGTAATTCAGCATTTGAACATGCATTTGTCAAAAGTGCAGGTGTTCTTCATGCACTCAAATATGGTCTCACAACAGCAGCAAGTGTTTAAAAGTACACGCCCTGAACCCACTAATCTCTGATTCCAGTTCCATGGCTTGGAATGTTTGGAATGACAGGAAGTCTGCTCGGAGGGGGAGGAACACGGCGCTGAACACGGAGCAATGAGATAGCAGGAGTCTTGGATGCTTTCCATCTTATCAAAGATGTTAGTTCTACAAACAAACAGGACGGTATGTTTTTGACTTGTACATTCAGTCAGTGCTAAAAGGAAGATACATTTTTGTGATCGGTACAATCTTCATTCCTCTCCTGTAGCACAAGAAGTGAATTTGCCACTCACTGTCTGGATGCAAGTGAAATAGAGATCATATTGTGTGTGAAAGTATCACACTCTGTACACATTGATTGTGTGCATTAGCTAAAGAAAGATAAGGCCTTTCATGTGCACCTGTTTCCTGAGGTGTCTCACCTCTGACCCCTGTCACAGTCAGGAACTTATTAAGTACACCCTCCAGAGACCCAGTAGTAACAGAAAGACAAACAAAATCTGCTGCTTAGAATCCAGAACCAAATGTTAATTCCTCAGATATGACAAGAATGTCAAGTAAACGTAACTAGAAAACAGAATATCCAAATGTGTAATCATTTAAAAATAAATTTCTCTTAATATGCTGGAATCACACATAAAATAATAATAATAAAACAATAAAACAAACAAATAATGTCAGACAAGATGCTTGTAAATTGAGGTGCACAAAAAAAGAAAAGTAAAAAATGTTTTAGTCCATTGGACTTTCCTATATCTCTGAGCCTCTTATCTCCATGATTTATTTGTTTATTTTTTGGTGTGCAGATTCTTTCTTACTGATGATACAATGATTCAAAGTTTACCCAGTGAACCTAGCTGGCTAATTTTGGCACAGAGAAAGTTTATTTTATATTAATATTCTGGAAAATAGTTAAACAGTTCCAAAAGAAGTGTTGTTAATTTGACCTATAAAAAGTCTGTAAATACACACATTTACAATTGAGTAGCGCATCGGAGTGTTTTTTACTCAGTAAAGTGACTTGCAGTGAAATCAAGCTTAAAAAAAAAAGAATATGTTCATTTGGAATCCAATTGACAGGTATTCATAGATTTCATGTGACGTCACACAGTGGAGCGGCCGCCATTTGTAGGACCGAATTGCAACATGCCGTCTATCTGCTGTGCTGTAAACTGTGATAACAGCAAATCACAAAGATATGTTGAGAAATTAACGTTGACCTGGAAATTTAAATAAAAGTAAAATTAGCAATTACAGGTTAGCTAGCTAAATTAAAACATGTAGTTTACAATTGGAACACGTATTCTCTATATACAACCTTATTCTAGACCGCTATCTATATTTACATTATAACCTTAGTTATACGTTTGGCTGAATTATGTTGTTGTTACCTGCTTCAGTATGCTAAACTACAGCTCACTGTTTCTGCCTTAATGCATTGTTTAAATTAATAGATTATTAGCTAACTGCATGATTTATATACATTGCTGAAATGCATAACTCGGACACTCTAAATTGTAATGTAGACACATGCATTTTCTAAAAAAGCTGCTTTGATTGTGAAAAGCGCTATACAAATAAATGAGAATTGAAAATAAAGGTGTCCAAACGTCACTGATAATACAAGAGATATGTGCTTTACCAACATTATTAGCAATTCAGTTCAACGATGCTTTTATGTTCAGCGATTACTGGTGTAACGTTAATATTGCTTGATTAACAGAGTGCCACTTACCCTTCCTGTTATCAAGAAAATTTTCTTCATGGGGGCATTTAATACAACACTAAATCATAAATCAGATATACCTGTACAATAACATTACGATGTCCAGCAATCAATGTAAATAGTCCATTGAATTTAATTTGTTGTTTAATGACATTCAACATCCGACTATTTTACATATGTACTTTGATGGTCCAGTGGCGGAACTTTTGCCAAGCGTGTCAGAGGTTATGGGTTCTAATCCGCCCTCGTACCCTTTTTTATTAAAAAACCCTTATTAAAATCGATTGTGTTTATCAGTGGTTGTATATCAGTCAGGAACACATTTGTGTGCATTTTATTTTGTGATTTCATTAAAGCGCGCATCCGTGTGAAGACTGTGCGGTGTGCGCGAGTCACGAGAGAACACTGTTTCTGCACCACTGATCCAGAGTCAACAAGCACTTTGATCACTTGATTTAAAAAACAACACATTTCAGCGTGCTAGATCACCTCTTATTTTACTTTTATTTATGTGTATTGGTACATCCGTGCCGCAAGATGTTTCAAAAGTGGTGGGGACATGGAGAGGGATTGTGGACGAGGTAACGTTAGATGTAAATGTCAGCAAACGTAAAATTTGGCAAGTTTTTACTAGACTTTAGTGGAGTCAGCAGTTCGTTTAACAGTAAATACGGATCTATACCTAAAGTATCTATTTTATTTAAATACCGTTGCTTTTCATCTGTGCTATTTAAGTGTGCAACATCTTTCCGATCACCAGGGAGAGATTATGCGATTTAACGCAATGGTCCTAAAGATGGCGGCCACAACAAAAAAGTCACGTGACTGAAACCCATGAATTGTTAGCGTCATGATCTACCAGTTGACCTACTACAGGAATTTAATTATATATTATTACACACAAAGCCTGTCTGAGCAAATCAAGATATTTTTTATCAAGAAGATTCTTTACATTCATTCTTTAGATTCTTAGCCTTGATTTAACACTGCATGTGCACTAGACAATGCAGCTTTCATTAATAATAAGACAGCTGAACACACGATTACTTAAATGCTTTCAGTACGCTTCTCTCTGAAATTCATCTTCTTTAACATCTGATTTTATGATATTACTCATATTTCATTATATTTCCTCTTGCTTGTCTCTTTTGATTTCCTGTAAGCTGACCAGTCTTTCTTCTTTTTTTCTGTTTATAAACTATTGTCTGAAATCTCTGACCATTTATACAGAACCACTCTTCTGCTCGAACAATAGGCTAAGGGAAATGGGAGGAGACCGCTGGGAATCAAAGACTCAAAAAGTTTAGAGACATTCACTCGTTCTTCTGAAGCATGTCTATTCATCTGACCCTAAATAAAGCCCAGACTGGAGAATATGCCAGGAAAAAGTTTTACAACTGGAACTTTTACTGATTAAAAAATGGAATTGCAAAGTTCTATAAAGCTGTTCAGTCAGAATGTCCATTTTTTAGGTAACCCGAAAGACTAATTCACCACGGCTTCCCTTGGGAATTTCTAATGGGTTTCAAAATTCACATTTGACTGTGTGTAATTTATTTTGTAAAACAAAACAGTAAATTATCTTTGTGTTATATTAACTGCAGACCTCATTTTATTCATAAATCAAAAAGCCAGAGGGAATTCAAGAGGGATTCCATTGCTCTAAAATGCAAGTTCTTCTCTATTCAGAATATGCAAGTAGTTTATTAAAACGTGCAGAGAATTAGTTGCATATCTGTTAGCAATCTCCTGGCAATAGATTTGTAGGTGTGGAGGGATTATGGCGCCTCTCGGTCCATATTTGATGCTTCTGTATAGATGGTAACAATAAGAAAGGAAACATCTGCACAACTAAGACTCTTCAACACGTTCACATCTTCCGGCATTTTCACTCACAGGTCTGGTGTCACGTTTGAGATGGTCACAGATGACCCTTCCTAATTTTAGTACATGAAGATCATTTAGCCAGCTTCACTTCAGTGATATCAAGCTCTTAAACTGACTTTGTCAAAGGGATGTGCTACGTGACAATGTATATTGTCAATATCATAATTTTAATCTCACTACAAATGTGGTGTTTTGAGCAGATGTTGTTTGAGCTCATTGTTATTTCAGTTGAGACCCAGCATTAACTAAACTTAAGCGTGTCTGCGCATGCCCTTTATATGATGTCTCTGTGTGTTGATATCAGATACTGAAGATATTCTTTTTAAGTCTTGAGCATTTCGACTGTATGCTTTTTTTCATTTGGGTGGTTGTTTACTTTTACAGTTGCACATACGTTGAAAGTTTAAAAACCCTATTTTGCTAAATTATTGTTAGGTGATTTGGTGTGTTTCTGACTTTTCAAAATTGGTTTGAGTAATTGAATCACACACACACAAAATTGCATAGATTATCGCAGCCAAAAATAAACGTTAAAGGAAAAAGTGTGTAATTTCTGACAGTGTTTACACTTTTCAGGAAGTCAACCTTCAGATATTTACCACATTTACCTTGAATATTTAACATTAAAATGGCTAATTAAAAACACAGGATTAATGAGAAGGCCACTGGTGGACTGTTGTAGGCAAGGCAAGTCCTTCTTACATGTGCATTTTTATATTGATATACAGGTGAAACTCGAAAAATTAGAATACTGTGCAAAAGTAAATTTATTTCAGTAATTCAACTTAAAAGGTGAAACTAATATTATATAGACTCATGATTATGGCTTACAGCTTATGAAAACCCCAAATTCAAAATTAGAATATTGTGAGGTTATCATAGCCGTAAGCCATAATTAAGCCTCAAAATTATAACAAATAAAGGCTTGAAATATCTCACTTTGCATGTAATGAGTCTACATAATATATTAGTTTCACCTTTTAAGTTGAATTACTGAAATAAATTAACTTTTGCACAATATTCAAATTTTTCGAGTTTCACCTGTATTTAGAGGTTTAATCACAATTGCTTTTTTAATTTGACATTAAAATATGTGATTTTTATTTAGAGAGTCTTCAATGAACTCTCTCTGACATAGAGAGGTTTGTTTTAGGTAATTACTGCAGATTGACTGATACATTATAGAGCATATTTATATTTAAAAGTGTGTTTGTAATACAAGCTAAAATGCAACTTGATATTTCCCTAGGAAACATCCTGCTTCATGTTCCTGTTGACATAAGTTTTCACATCAAGCTTTATTGACAGTTATATGAAGAGTGCTCTGAGTAATGTTATTACATATTTATTTGACTGGCTCTGATATGAACTGCAGAAATTATGTATTATTCATAGTTTAATTAATACAAATCTATTCATTTGCAAAACCGAAAAGTGTAGAATAAATCCTTCAATCACATATGCGAGGTCGATTGCATGCAGCTTCATCAAGTTTTTATAATTTTCAGTAATGACATTTTTTGATTTCAGGCTGGATCTATTGCCATCATAGTTGACTTTCAGACTTTCGACTTGTTAACTTTCAAAAACGTCACTCTTCTCCCGATTCTCTTTGCAGTTGCTAATCTTATAAATAATAAATTAATTAATGTTTGACTAAAGAAAAAGTTAATTGATCATTTTTTAAATTTATTTTGAAAAAATATCAAATTTTATACAATTAGTATGTTTAGTTTCTATACGAAGGTGCTCTCACATCCACATCAACGCTTACCTTCATGAGTTCCTTCTGGAAAGACTTCCTCTCCTTGCCCTCAGCTGCGTTGCAGTCTTCCTTAAGCTTCTCGAGAACACAAGCCACTTTTTCAGGCTCACTGCCCGGCTCTGTCCGACAGAAATGTGCCAGAGGCAGATTGATGTAGCCCAAGGCATCAGCAAATGCTCTCCAACTCGCCACGTTCTCCATCAATATCGTTCGCACTGATGCGTAGATGTATGTCAGGCACATGCAGGGCTTCAGGATCTGTTCTAAAAGGACTGTAGTCATAAGATCAGGCCCTTTGAAATGAACAGGTTTCACTTTTCCCATGATTAGAATGTTTTTTGCATGCACCAACCCAATTCTTCCATGGTAATATCCGATGTACCACTCTTTGGTCCATAGATGTCCTTTAAATTTAATTTTTTCCTCACTCAAAAGAGCCATCACATCTCCTTTAAGATACTCTAGCAAATACAGGCTTTTGGACTGTCTTATAACAGTTTTAAGCAACTTAGCAAATTTCATGTTTTTGACTAGTCTGTCCTGAAACACAGGGTACTTTGTGGTCGCTGCAAGAGGAGACAGTACAATTTTGCTCACTTCCTTTTTCTTTAGGAAGCGCCTTTGAGCGGAGCTTGTGCTTGTTTTTGGTGGTGGGGTTGGGGTCTGAACGCAAAACTGGGCCAGGATACAGTCCTTATCATCTTTGACCTGAATTCGCAAAGTAAAATCTAAAATGTCAGTAGAATCCCGGGCTGCAATCATGTAGACGAGACGGGCAACTTTGCCGAGTTTGATCTGGAATCCCCTCACGGTTCTTGCCTGTTCATTGGCTTTTACTTCAAAATTAGACATGTTCGAATACACGCCAACTTGAAGGTCTTGAGGTTTTGTTAGTACAAACTGATGCTTTCCCCAGAGCTGGAGGACAACAGGTGGAGTAGAGTGTGAGTGCTTTTTTACGTCGCTCACTAGCAACGTATTCGGGGCGCAGTCGTGGCCAAAAATGGCCACCACTGTCTTGAAGGATGGGTGGATGTGTTTTGGCCCGTATACCCCAAGAGTGACCTTTTTTACGACATGTTCCCACACCGTGTTGTATGGGGCCACAGTTTGTGCTTGGGCAACCACAGAGACATACATGCAAGGTTCTAAATTGTCCAGAGTCACTTGAACCGTGTCTCCATACATGTATGCATGTGGGATCGAGACATATGGACCTTCTTTGAAGTCGCTTCTTACGCACACCACCTCTGTGGTATTGCGGCTCTCTATCTTCACTACAACAGACACTTTCATCTCTAAAGTGACTGGGGTCTTGGTTTCCATGTTACTGAGTTTTACTTCTACCACTGGACTTACAGTAGTACATCTATCATTGTTGAGCTCCAATGGTGGGTCCAGAAGGGCCTTCAGCGATATCTGTTGAGTCTCACCAGGTGCAACATGGCCCTCAGGGATATGTATGCTGATACTGGAATCTGGTAGCTGCACGGCACCGCCAGCACTGTCCAGATTGCACACAATGTTGGTCTCTATTGGCTGGGTTTGCCCCCAACCTGGGTTTTGTCCAATGGAGTCCAGGTCGTGGCAGGATCGCGTAAGTTTACGATGATTTAGCCATGCCGTTTTGAAATCCTCTTTACTTTGATAATGCTCAGGTTTAGGTGACTTCATGCCACCAAAAAAACTCAAGGAACCTTGATTCCCATCAGACAAGGACTGTAGGACAGACAGCTCTGACATGCTGTAGCAGCGCTTGCTCCTACAAATCGAATTGTTTCGGTGAAGATTTGGACCGATCCCTGAGCCGGGACTAAAATGTGTGTCAAAGAGCCCACTTTCAAAGCCATTAATGTTAACAGTGCTGCTGGTGTTTGAGATGGGAAGTGAGAGATTATCAAAACACAAAGCATTTGCTAAATTATGCTTACTGTTTTGGTCAGAGGTGCCTTGCACCGTGCCATTTAGGAAAGGGTTAGTTGACATCCGTTTATTAACAAAAGGATTTTCATTTCTAGATTCTGTGGTTTTGGAGGACCCCGGCCACTCCCCTGAGATGTCCATTTCTTTCACTCCCTCAGAAATGTCACCTAGGCTGTCAATCATACCACTATCACTGAACGACGAGTCTCGATAATTGATTGGGTGGACATAGGCTGCTGGGATGTATCCCATTTCTTTACTGTTGTGTGCATACCACCACTCTCCACCCGATGTGTCTATAACATAAAGACAGTCTCCCTTTGAGAACTTAAGAGTGGTAAAGCTGGACGGACAGTAATCCTTAATGGCAATGACTTCCTTGACTGCTCCAAATGAGGTAACATCCAGTCGTAAGGCGCTAGGAGAAGGCGCTGGAAAAAAGATAAAGAAATGGTGCATGAGATTAAACCTAAAAGTTAACAATACGTTGATTTCAAGGTAAGAATAAGAAAAGAAACCTTTGGCACCTGTAAGGGTGGCCTCTGACACTCCTTCACTGTGATCGATAAGTGCGCCCTCAGATCTGCAGCGAGGGAGCACAGTGTTGTTGTTCGCTGATCGGATGCGATGGGCAGCCATGGTGAGTGTCGAACTCCACCTCTTGTCTCAAGTTTTTCTTCCCATGTTTCTGTTTCAGATTGAGAGATCAATGGCCTTCCATAATATCTGTTACAAAGCAATATAATGGCATTATGAGATTTTTTCTTAAAGTAAATTTGATGTTGTTTGCACAATAACACCACCAGAGATCAACTATGAATTCAAGAAAATTGAGAGGATAAATTGTAAGAATTTCATAAGAATGTTACCATGTGCAATTCTTTAAAAAACCTTTATTTCTCAAATATTTTGATTTTGATTGTATTATACTGATTGTGTGACAGTTCTTTTCTGATTAAGAAGTGCAATCATAAAAAAAATATCTACAAAGAGAATATATATTAGAAAAATGCTGTTAACTGTGATAACTGTGATTTCTTCAATGTAATTAGTCATTGTAGAGAAAATACTATTTTCATATTGGTCTATCAGGCTTGTGTGTGTATGTATGTATATATATATATATATATATATATATATATATATATATATATATATATATATATATATATATATGGGAAATTTTAGTTTCATTTCCTTGTTCCATTTATTATCCTAAACCTAAGAGAGGCCACACTTTGCCACTACATGTCTTGATGATAAGGCAGATATGGGCAGAAATATTTGTTCTTGTCCAGACATGTCTACCTTATTCGTGACATCCTCCTGAAAACAAACAGAGAATAAAAAGCCCCAGTCAATTGCTTCTATATCCTGAAATCAAATAACTAAATTTCTTTACTTTTTTAGTTTATTATTATACTTTTATTTTTGTGCAATGACTTGTGTTGTCAAATGATTGCTTCAAATATTGAGCAAAGTGATTAGAATTATTCATAAATAAATAGAAGTTCCATCTGAGCTGCGCAGTCTGCAAGCGTAAGGATCAAACAACGCTTGCTTTTAGTAATCAAAAGTAGGATAGTGTTTGAGTGGAACTCGGCATCCTCTTAAGTCTGATCATGAACTATAAAGGCTCTCCTGCTATACACATCAGTGGTTTCCATGGCTACCACCTTGGGGAAGAAAGCACACACAGTGAAGCGCCTTTAGAGAAAATGCCCAGCTGTAGGCTACTGGGAACGTCTCACACACATCAGTCTGACATATTATGAAACTACTAACTGTTTTGCACTGCAGCAGATTATCACTCCAACAAAGCAATCACTATGTGGCTAGACTCAATATGTTTCAATATGTTTAAAACTAAGGTCCCCATAAAGCCTCACTGTTAGTGAAAGCAAATTGACTCAGTGAGGGTTACAGTTTTGTATAAATTAAAACGGCAATGTTATATAGTAAGACCATTCGTAAATAGATAACATAAGCAGCAAATTAAGTATCAGCAAATGGAGAGCAGCTGTGTTAAGATGCATATTATACGAGATATGACTACAAATTTATATCTGTGGTAAACTGCTTATTTAGAGATTAGTTTCTTTAGAACAGGGATTCCCAAAGTGTGGTACGCGCACCCCCAGGGGTACGCGAGCTGCCACCAGGGGGTGCGCGAGAGGAAAAATGTAATGGCGGTCTGTTTTGTAAGTGGGATTTTTCCATACAATAAAATAAAAACCATGAACAGTAAACATTTCCTTTGTAATCGCTTTTATTTTAAATAAAAAAACTATAATTTATTAGTTTTTGATAGAAACGTTGAAAACAGCTGCTGTCTTCTACGCACTGCTCTGCACTGCAGCCGGTAACGTGACAGATGTGCTTTCGCACGTTGGCTGGCGCTGAGCCAGTGCTGTCATATATCACAACCATTGAGTGTTTTCAACCACATAATGTTTATTTTAGGTTTCAGACATTTAAATACACATAAGTTAAGTACTAGCAAAACAATGATTTTGATTTTGCTAATTTCTATGGAAGCGGCAATATTAATCCTTTTCATTATAATAAGACGACACGTTTTATTCATATCAGATACACATTGTGTACGTAGCTTCACATTTTACCCTATTCTTCTCCCAGTTCACCGGCCTCTTACTTTCATGTATTTCGTGAGAAGTGGAGGAATTGACGTCACGTGTTGTAAATCCAACAGATCCGATTCTCTGTGGCACAAACTAACGATCATGAAGGTGTTTGAACAATAAAACACATCCACTTGCACATATTTGACAATCGGAATATCAGTGTTTCATGCTATAGCTAATACATTTGTGAATATTTTTGATAAAAAAGGAAAAATGACATAAAAGCAGATCATCATTCATTCAGCGCTGTGTTGTGGTTGCGCTGTGTCACGTGACAAGGAATGACGCGTCACCATGGAAACATTAAAGTGACAAGTTCTAAAAACCGTAACGTCGCCTTGAAAAACTCACGCTGGGGGGTCAGTTAAAATATTTTAAACTTACGTGTGAAAGGGTTAAAAGTGGAAGCTTGTGCATAGCTTTGTTGCATTATATTGAAACTTTGTTGATGTTATTGTCATGCGTGTTCTGGTTATTAGCGCATGATTAAACATGAGTCTTTATAGGGCGATAAAACAAAGCTTTGTTGCATTTTTTTTTGAAGTGGGGATTGGGGGTGCGCCAACCCGGTTGGGACATAGTAGGGGGTGCGCAGGAAAAAAAGTTTGGGAACCGCTGCTTTAGAATTAGGGCAAAATGTTCCTAAAAACATGTGTGTGTGTGTGTGTTTAGGATCTGTTCTGTGAAAGACTGTTTGATTATTCCACCTTTTGTTTCAGAAAAACAGAGGAAATGCCTGTGAAATAAGGATGTGCTGCATTTCCCAAAACTTACTTTGTACAACTTTATCATATTTTAGTGAGCCAACATGGTGGGACATACCAATCATACCAATTTAACAATCTGCTTGTTGAATTAATTGTTACTGTCGTAGACATTTATATCATTGGCTTTTTTCCAAACTGAACTTGTTTTACAAGCCTGCAGAGTTTTGAAGCATGCATGGCCACTGCTTTTGGTGACATCGCAATAAACTATGTTCTAGTTATTTTATTTATAAAGCACACTTAAAAACAGTCCCTGACCAAAGTCGTGTACAAATCCAAGTAATCAAAACAAAAATAACACATACCAAAATAAGAATTTTAAATTTAAAAGCTAAAGAAAACAAATAAGTTTTCAAGAGAGATTTAAAAACTGTTATGGAAGCAGCCCTAAGTTGTGCTGGCAGGCTGTTCCACAACCTAGGACCACCGAAAAGGCTATTTCTCCTCTGCGTTCCAGCCTTGTACAGGGCAATATTTAAACATGAATTTGTAACGTTTTAACCTGTGAAGATTAAATTAATTAAAAACATTTTTGACAGTACATTCCAGGCAGAGCTCAAAACAGTGTTCAAAACAGTATCTGGACCATGTTTAATATGTTCCCATTTATCTTAATACACAGATCACTTTTGAGGAGAAATGGGTGGAAAATCATGTTCAGACTGTTAAATTAAACATTAATGCTGCAGAGAAAGTATATATTATTTAAGAGGAGCTTCTAGTTTGACATGAGAGGATGAAGGTTTGAGTTAGCCTACTAACTTAATCAAATTTGCATCCGATACAGTTACAGGCGAAAGATATGGCGCACAAGAAAATGTTCTGACATTTCTCGAATATTGTCCAGGTTTTTAGAACTAAATGCAAGTTTAAATTCTCAAACAGTAAGTTTAGATTCTTTATGTAAGATAAAAGACGGTTGGTGGGTGTACCTCAGACAAGTTGAGACGGATTGTGAAATTTCAACGGACGAGGAAATTCAGTAGACACACTCACACAGGCTCCACTTTAATACACTTTAGTGTCTAACAACACGACGAAAAAAAAAAAAAACATAAACTCTATTTAAACTGAGTTGTCAGAAACCGCAGGTGTAAATTCAGCAAGGAAAGTTGTAACTCAATGGTAGATATTGGCGGAAAAAGCAATGCGACACTATCTATGAAACCCCGATGAAGAAATAAAGGCCAATATATATATGAATTATAGCCTACTTACTTTATTGCAGATGGAGTCCAGTCTCTTGAGTGTGTGGACCGTTATGTGAGGTTGTCGTAATCGCGCGTCTCAATCCCAAACGCTTCGCTGTTCAGTGGAGAAGCTGCGTGACGTCATTAGCCAGGAGGAGTCCCGCTGTTGTGCTTAATTTCGACTCCCTGACAAATTATTACCCCCCTGGTTTAAGCCGCAAACTGATTGCCTAACTCTCCATACCTAATCCTAAACCTACCTATCCTGGGGATTTGGAGGGCTAATAATCTGGGTGTCCGAATTTGGCACTATAGGCTACACCTGAAAAACATATCAAACCCTTCACTTTAACTGCCATACAGCTTTTTAACTGCCATAATAAATGGGCCTACGCCAAGTTTTATTGAGCTAAGGTCTATATGTCTTATTAGCTACCCTATAGCCCTACTCCAGGTGTAAATTTAAATGTTTAATTGTAGTTTTAGCCTATGTGCTTTAGGCTATTTCACTCTTGAGGATGACGCTCCATTTATTGGATTAAATTGCAGTGAAAATCTTGCTCATTAGATAATTAATCTGATTTGATTTTAAGAAAGCCTCGTGTAGCCTAGTGCCCTAGAAACATTTCCACTGCATTTTGAATACACTGGCAGTCACAAAAAAGTTGCGACATTGAAATTACATTTAATCAGCTCATCAAGTTCAACCCTTTTGGGGAATGTGTCTAAATAATACATGTCTGGCATCACCTGGTGGACATGTAGCATATAGCAAAGCGGTTTGTGCCTTATAGTCTTATCTCAAATGTAACCTGCAACCTAAATTTGTTTAAAATGTACACTGGATACAGTTAGAAAATGTAGATGTCACTGTCAGTTTAACAAGTCAGAAAAGAGCTGTGGTGATGTCATTATACACTCCCATGTCCCATCTCCCTTTTGAGCTCACATGAGAAGTGGCATGTGATTTTCAGCAACATTGTAGATTTTATGACCAACAAAATATTTTCAGGAAAGAAACATTTTTATGAAGATACAATTTTTTTTTTTTTTGCCTAGCAATCATATTGTTGTATATTATTTGACTTACATAACCTAAAGTAGGCGTTTCTCTTCCTCTCAAACCCACATGCTGAAATAGTTAGTCATGTTATGGCTGTTTGTGGTTTGGATAGTTGTAATGGTTCATTAAAAATGTTACAACCAACCCCTTTATGATGATCCAGTTATCCATCACATGTTCTGTTAAGGCAAAGTCATGTGAGTTTTTTAATGCGCATCAAGGAATTTATGTGGTAAACGTGTTTCCATCGTAGTTAATGCACGTCTTTTTAACAGATAAAAAAAAAAGTTTAAGAATAAAAAAAAAGTATTACATTTTTTTGTGCACATTTTTGAATTTATGTGCATCCTGACGTTTCCATTCAATGTTTTTTTTTGTTTGTTTGTGTGTGTGTGTGTGTGTGTGTGTGTGTGTGTGTGTGTGTGTGTGTGTGTGTGTGTGTGTGTTTTTTTTAACGTGATACCATTCACATAAAAATATGTGGATGGCTACAGCTAGTGACTGAACCCTTATGTGTCAGGAATACAGTACACGAACACACAGCAGTTGTTTTTGTGATAAATGTTTAAATCATTTACTTTATTAAAAAATTACTATTCTTTGTTCTTCAGTGAAGTTCGTGCTCAAATTGAACGTCGATCTTATTTCAGCAAATTACCTCTCATACCTCTAGTGTTACAATTCACCCCAGAAGTGGGGTAGGTTTTGTAACAACCAAACTCTTTGTATTTGACATTACTCACATAATCTGTGATTGTGCAGTACACATCCAAGTGAGTTTTTTATTTGTAGTAGACATATGTGGCTGCTGTGTATCCAAGTTTGAGAGATCTACAACAAACAACCACTGAGTTATTGATGCTCAAACAAAAAGTGTTACTTCCATCCCCCGTCTTCCCCTCGTGGTAACAAATTCCCTTCTTGATAAAGTAGGCTACATCATACTAGTTTTTCATAAAGTGAATTTTTTTATAAAGTTTTATAAAATGCATGTTTCCCCTATTTTAAACAGGCTTCTTGTTAACAGCCATCCTTTTTTCTTCATTCCTTGTAGTTTGTAACTTTCCAGTTGAATGCTAAAATCCAGAGATGGGGGACTCGAGTCACATGACTTGACTCGAGTCAGACTCGAGTCGCAAATTTAAGGACTTGAGACTTGCTTGACTAAATTAAGAAAATGACTCGACTTGACTTTGACTTGAGATCCAATGACTTGAGACTTGACTTGACTTGAACTGTATGACTCGAGAATGACTTGATATACATTTTTATATAAATCATCGCAACATCCATTGATAAACAAAATGAAAGCAACGGAACCATTGACGTCAGTCATCAGATTCTGCGCGATTGCGTGACGCTGCACAAGCCCAGAAAAACATAGCCTACATCGCGGTGAGCGCGCTAAAAACAAAAACATCTCCCTGCATCGTTTCTTTTTGGATATAAACACTAGAAAATGACCATATTCATGCAAGAAGATTTGTTGTACGCATAATAACTGGCAATGGATATCGGACGACCATCACAACCTCGAACAGTCGAACTTCATTCACCACGTCTAAAAGTAGGCTAAGCTATGGCTTGTTTAACCTGTTTGTTATAGTTAATTTGACTATCTTTAAATCTAGAGAGAATACTATTGGTCAAAACAGCATGCCTCTTTATACACAATTATGTTTTCAAATGTAGCTTAATGTTGTCAATATTCAAATGATAATTAATGTCGGTATATGTTTTGTATAACATTTGCCACATTTCTTTTTAAATCATGCTTTAAAGCCAAAAATGTTGTTCTTTCCAATGACGAAAAACAATATAGAAAACTGTTAGTTTTGTCGTTTATGTTTCTCTTAATGTTATCAGGGGGTTGGTGGCAAAAAATGCCAGCAGAATTAATATGCACCCAAAATTCAAAATGTGGCGGAAAAATGGCCCTAGTATGAGTTATTTTCATAATTATAACATATATAAAAAAATATTTCCAGATTATTGGCGCGATTGCAAATGTGATGATTTTATAAAACAGTTCAGTAAACAAAGAGTGAATATTGTGATGTGACATTTTAGACATAATATTCCAAATATTTTCTGTTTTTGCTCTATTTCTCCAATGACAATAGTTCCAAACAAGCCACAGAAAGAGTTATGCGTATTTGTGATTCAGTGACCTAGTTGCTTAGTTCCAGAACGAATCTGTCATTTTGAACAAATCAGTTGACTGCTTCTATGACTCGTACATTAAGACGGTGATTTGGCGCCACCTATTGGCGGTTTTAGCTTCATAATAGGCTAAATGCCAACGGCTGTTATATAACTTATATAAAGGGGATGCCAGTGTGAAGAATGCCATTTGGTGGCATAGGAACCATTATACTTGAATTGTGAATTGTTTAATACCTTTTAATGGTCTTCTGCAATGTTTGAGGCATATTTATTTTTTCATGCTTTAATGTTGGCCTAATTTCAGTTACATTTACATTTTAGGCTATGTAGTTTGAAATTGTATTTATTTTTTATTTTTTTTATTTTTATTGTAGTAACCACTCAGCTGTATGTGGAAATGCATATTTAAAAAAAATGTTGCAAATAAAACCATAGTCCACAACTTATGTAGTTTTAACTTATTTTAATATATAAATTCAGTGAAATCATCAAACGTTTGTATGACTTGCCAGTGACTTGTGACCCAAGCTACGACTTGACTTGACTTGCTTGACATAAGGCAGTGACTTGACTTGACTTGCTTGCTTTTATAAAAAATTGACTTGGACTTGCTTGAGACTCGAAGGTTAAGACTTGAGACTTGCTTGTGACTTGCACATGTGTGACTTACTCCCACCTCTGCTAAAATCAAGGAATTTGTTGTATCTCATGATTTTTAAAAATCCAGTTAAGCTCCTATTCCCATTCACTTAGATAATATCATGTTCACTTGTCCTCAATGTAACAGATTAATTTCTTAACTAAATGTTCTCACTTCTTTGAATTTATTTAATCCATATCAGATTGGTAACATGCCTTTATATTTAGGCTAAATATAAAGCCTTTATATTTAGCCTTTATAGTTAGCCCCCCTCTGTATTGTAAGTAGGCATATCGATTGCAATAAAGCTGAGATTGTTGTTTCTGTTCTCAGACAAGATTTTCTTCTATGGATCTGTTTATCTCTGTGTATGCTGTGTGGTGGGCCCTAGTCACCAAAACCAGAGCAGTGTAGTCCTGCTTCCAGAGACCCACCTAAAGGTTGCAGGATTGTGGATGATCTGATGATCAGAATTTATAGTTGCACAGATAGGGCGCAACCACTAGATGTCATCCAAAAACAGCTGATAGGAAGTTTTTGCTTTTTTGTTGTTGTTGAAAACTGTAAAATTATTATAAAATCATAGTTGTGTTATTGAACAGCCTTTTACATTATCGTTATTAGCAGGGTAATTTAATTAATGATATTAACACATATGCTTATCATCATTGCGATTAGGCTACTGCTAGGGGCCCGTTCTTCGTACATCTGTCGTCGCTAACTCACTTAGCTGGATTTGATTGTTGGCGATTTGGCATGATCTTGGATTGTTTGGTTCTACGACGCTCATCCTGGACTTGCTGTCATAGCAACAGGTGTGCCAGCTTGAACCTGCTCGCGAGCAGGCTTATTTCATGTTAACAGGATTAGATCGCGGCTTTATAAGCGGAGCTGATAGGGAAGTCTTTTAGCTCACTCGTGAGGATGTCGTTTACATCATTAATTTGTTGGAAACGCATAAATGTTCGACTCGTCGGAGTCGGGCTTTAATAACAGTGCAGGCAAGGCTACTATTGCGATTCTTATCCAGATTAGTAATATTAGCTATAGGCCTATCAAATTTTAAAAAGGCAGTTGACAGACTAAAATCTCTTAGATGGTGTGTGACTATGTTCCATATCACAAATATGGCCAGGATCTGTGCATGACTCAATAATCTTCAGAGATTTATGCACGTTATATGTGAACGTGGTAAGGAAAAATATAAATATCAAGCTCACTATACACTTATGATTATCCTATCAGAACTGAATTTTTCCATTATAGAGGTGATTACAACAGGATCCTGCTTGGAGACAGGTGTTTTATGGCCCCATCCCCTGACCCAAACCCCAGACCAGTTACAATGCCGCTCTAGCCAGGACAAGGGCACAAGTGAACTTTAGCCAACTAAAGTGTCTGAAAAGTCTGAGGGTTGCACCTGACAGGGCCTGTGACATTGCATGGGCCATATTACACAACATTGCACCATCAGAAAAAATATAAAACATTTCATTAATGTTTAATAAAAGACAAGACAAATATGCTTAGTTCTTTGAGTTTTATTTTAATTGTTCTTTGAAAAGAAAAGCCAGTGATAGTCCTATTTTACCTGCAATAAGAGATATTATGCAAAGTCAGCAATGTACTCTGTGTGAAATATTAGCACTTACTCTGAAGTTCCTATGAAGCAACTCTAACTCTAGTGCCAGTTTTTTTTTTCTTTTAAGTTGACAAGTATTTTCAAAATACTCTTTTTCTAGGGGTAGGGATAACCCTGTCAACACATGGCTTATGCATCAAAAATTAAAAGGAAAAGTACAACACTGCCCAACTCTGCATCACTGCTTTGTGCAGACTCTTCTGTAGATGTTGACTCCTGCAACTCATATTGCATTCAGAAATAAATTGGTACTCAAGTGTAAATTAAGTAAAGTTATTTATGCACTTAAAGATACCTGAAAGGGTTTCTTCACTGTCCTGAGCATTGGGGGGAAAATGGGCATTACAAAGTGTTGTACTTTCTTCCCTTTTGATGTAATGTTAGAAAAAGTCTTACTGCACATGCTTCAGCACTTGCTTGGGAACAGGTAAAAGTGTTGGTGTATTGTTTAAAACTGCACAAAAGAGGAAAACACAATTTCATTACAATGAAGTACACTGGGGGAAATGTGCTCATGGCAACATATTTTTTTTACATTAACTATGTAGTTTCCCTTTCTCACATGTAGACTTTCACGAGTCAAAGCAATTCATTAGGTTTAACAGTTGATATGACTGGACAGCCATTTGGATTATAAGCCTACTTAATTTAATGCAGCAACAAATTATTTTACAGTGTACTAGGATCATTTAAAGTTCATTTACCAGCAGTGAAGGTGTTGCTGCTCATGCCCTCTGGCTGTGGGTCTGAGGAAGAGCTGAACCCAGGGATGCCCTCCACAATGGGTGGTTCACATTCAACCCAAGGGCCAGCTCTTCTGCCGGGGTATAATGTGGGGGTGCAGGACCACCACCTGTTTGTTTTTCTTTTCTTTTTTTTTCTCTCAGCCTTTTTCTTGGTTGCTTTTATAAACAGGCAAACATTTATTAACAGTGCCTTTTTAAAAGAGATTAGTATAAGTAGTACAAATTACCATTATGTAGAATATTCTAGTACTTCACTTTTACTTGTTCCCATGTTCTAGTAGTGGGCGGTGACTCTGACATTACAATGAACAAAGTTATTAATTATTTAGAAATTATTAAAATATAAAAATATATACTGTAATATGTGATAAAACATCTAACATGGTCACTACAAACTTAATTTGTCTGCTACTTTTTGCCAGCCCTCTCTCCTGTCCTGGCTTTTGCACACTTTGAGGTGTTCCCATGGCGTTTTAATTAAGTTTTCAAATTCAGCATATCCTTCAAGCAATAACTCTTGCTCTGCTGCGGTGAAAAACGTCTCAGGTTACTACTGTAACCATAGTTCCCTGAGAAAGGGAACGAGACGATGCGTCATCGACGCTTTGGGAACGCCCCCAGCGTGAATGCGTCTGAGCATCAATGTCAACTAGTCCAATGGAAAGAATGAGCGTCACGGGCGGGTGACGTCATGACCAGGAAGGCATAAGAGCACATCCGGTGAAACGCGGCATTAGCTTCAAAAAGTCGAAGCAAGCCGATCACAGGGATGCAGGAAGTATGGCAGGGTGACGCATCGTCTCGTTCCCTTTCTCAGGGAACTATGGTTACAGTAGTAACCTGAGACGTTCCCTTTCGAGGGAACTCGCGATGCGTCATCGACGCTTTGGGAACGAGAATACCCAAAACGCCAGAATTCCAAGTACCCGAGTGTCAGTCTGTTGGAACTAAGCACTAAGCACCTGAGAACCTGGGGCAGCATCCAGGTCCAAACTGTAAAACCTGACGAATGTGAGCGGTGAGGACCAGCCTGCCGCATCACAAACGTCTTGAAGAGAAACTCCAAAAAGTAAGGCTTTAGAGGCCGCCATACCCCTCGTAGAGTGAGCTCTGACCGCCAAAGGACACGGCTGGTCAGAGTACTTGTATGCAAGTGAAATAGCCTCAACTATCCACTTACTAACCGTCTGTTTAAAAGCAGGAAGACCCTTCCTAGGTGATCCAAAGCAAATAAATAACTGGTCGGACTTCCTCATTGAAGATGTCCGATGAACATAAGTATCCAGTGCTCGCACTGGACACAAGAGGTTCAGCCTTTCCTGGTCCGCAGATGTAAAAGGAGGACAGAAACCTGCAGCACAATAGGCCTCCGAATAATGGTAGGCACCTTTGGAACATATCCATGTTTCGGGTAAGATTGCCTTGACCATCCCCGGTGCACTCAAGGCAGGTGGGGACCGAAAGGGCCTGAAGGTCTGACTCTAATAGGGACGAAATAGCTAGCAGAAAATAGTCTTAAAAGAAAGGAACTTCTCTGAGACCAAATCTAAGGGCCCGAAGGGAGCCCCAGATAGGCCTTCTAGAACTATTGCAAGGTCCCAAGCCAGCACCCTAGTGCAAGTTGCAGGCCTCAGCCTCAAAGTGCCACGAAGGAAACGAGTGATCAGGGGGTCTCGACCCAAAAATGTACTATCCACCAGGGCGTGGAAAGCCGCAATGGCCGCCACGTATACCTTAAGCGTGGAAGGACATAGACCTGATACAAAGCGTTCTTGCAGAAACTCGAATACTGTGTTTACTAAACAGTTAACCGGATCCCACTGACGCTGGTAACACCAAGAAGTGAAAAACTCTCGAAATAGTGAATATAGTTTCCTCGTAGCGGGAGCTCTGGAGATTAGAATGGTCTCAACAACCTCGGTTGAGAGACCACTCTCTATGAGTTGGGCCCCCTCAGAGGCCAAACCCACAGTTTCCAAATCCCCTGCCGGGGGTGCAATATTGCATCCCCTTGCCTGAGACAGAAGGTCTCTCCTGATCGGGACCTCCAAGGGAGGTCCGTCGAGGAGAAAAATTAGGTCCGCAAACCAAATTCAGCTCGGCCAGGGTGGTGCTACTAAATAGGCTTATTCCATCCTGGCGGAATCACTCCAGAACTCCTGGGAGCAGAGCAACAGGGTGAAATGCGTACAGACGTAGCCTCAGCCAGTCTGCACCATAGCAACCAGCCCCGAGGGGACAGGTTGAGTGAGGGATAACCAGAGTGGACAGTGCGTCGTATGCTGAGACGAGAACAAATCCACTTCTGGCTGGCCATAAAACTCCCATATTTGCTCCACCGCCTCGGGGTGGAGTCCCCTGGCCTCAGCCCCTGCCTCGACAGGGTGTCTGCTCCAATATTCTGGCCCCCCCTGGAATATACACTGCCCTCAGACAGCGTAATTTCCTGAGGGACCAAAATTATAGGCCACCAACGTGTTGTCTGTGGGTCAAGAACCAGAGTTTCCTCCATATAACCAAGGCGCGGGGATACTGCCGCGTGATCTTGATTGTACGGAGTGGGTTTCCCCTCAGGGAGAACCCTCTGGTCCTGAGCCACCACTGTAAAGGTCTCACGAACAGCAGGTCAAAGGGTATCACATTGAACGCTGCTGCCCTGAGGCCTAACAGTCACTGTTTCAGAACAACACATGATGGCCCCTCAGGTCTGGGAGGAGATGTCTCAACGCATTGAAGACGACCATCATCTCTAGGCAATTTATGTGCCAAGCGAGATGATGACTCCTCCCAAGCCCTGAGCTGAGCGGCCTTCCAATACCGCTCCCCAGCCGGTGAGGGAAGCATCTGTCGAGATAGCAACTCGATGGCAAAGAGCTCCCAACACCGGACCCTGGGTTAAGAACCAGTGTTTCCTCCATATAACCAAGGCACGAAGGCACCGCCGCGTGATCTTGATCATACGAAGAGGGTTTCCCCTCGGGGAGAACCCTCTGGTCCTGAGCCACCACTGCAAAGGTCTCATGTACAGCAGGCCAAAAGGTATCCCGTTGGACGCTACTGCCACAAGACCCAACAGTCTCTCGAACTGTTTTACAGTGCGTGACTGGCCTAGCCTCAGCTCTTTTGTGGCTGTTAGGATAGCAGCTACACGAACGGGCGACAGAGTGGCCCGCATCGTCACTGAATCCCATACCACACCAAGGAAAGTGGTTCTCTGTACTGGAGAAAGCACACTCTTCTTGGCATTGAGCCTCAACCCCAACATCTGCATATGAGCGAGAACGACACCTCGGTGCCGAACCGCTAACTGTTCTGATTCCGCTAGAATCAGCCAGTCATCTATGCAATTCAGAATGCGTATACACTGCAGCCTGGCAGGGCCAGAGCTGCGTCTACACACTTCGTGAATGTGCGGGGTGATAGAGCTAGACCGAAAGGCAGTGCCTGATACTGTTGTTCTTTGCCCCAAAGAAAACATCAGGAACCTCCTGTGCTGAGGGAGGATGGAGATATGGAAGTATACGTCTTTTAGATCTATCATGACAAACCAGTCCTCGGATCTGATTTGAGTCACGATCTGTTTGAGTGTCAGCATCTTGGACTTGAGTTCCAGCACCAAACACTCCAAAAGACTCGGCAACACCGCTTTTTCTGTTGATGTTCACGCTGCAAAATCTTCATACCTCCACAACAAGATCAACACCGCCCCTAACACACGAACACTTTTCAAGACATTCAACTCTCTCCTCTGTCCACCACCACCACCACCACCCACCTCCTCACTAACTGCTGATGACTTTGCTAACTTCTTCACTAACAAAACAACAACTATCAGCAGTCAGTTCTCTAATCCACACACACAGGAACCTAGACCAACCACTCCCACAGCCAATAACCTTCTCTCCTCCTTCACTCCACTAACCGAGGAAGAAGTATCTAAACTTCTCCTCTGCAGTCATCCTACCACCTGCCCTCTGGACCCCATCCCCTCACACCTTCTACAAGCCATCTCTCCCACACTTTTACCAGCACTAACACACATCATCAACTCATCCCTCCACACTGGCATTTTCCCTACAGCATTTAAGCAGGCTCGGGTAACTCCACTGCTTAAAAAAACAACATTAAACACATCACTCCTAGAGAATTACAGACCTATCTCTCTCCTACCATTCATTGCGAAAACACTTGAACGAGTTGCTTTCAACCAAGTATCATCTTTCCTGTCTCTGAACGACCAGCTGGATGTCAACCAATCTGGCTTCAAGAAAGGGCATTCAACCGAGACCGCATTACTATCAGTCACAGAAGCCCTGCGGATCGCAAAAGCTGCTTCCAAGTCATCAGTTCTCATCCTCCTGGACCTCTCTGCTGCCTTCGACACTGTGAATCATCAGATCCTTCTGTCCACCCTCTCATCACTGGGCATCACTGGAACTGCCCTCCACTGGTTTGAGTCCTATCTCACAGGTAGGTCCTTCAAGGTCACATGGAGAGGCGAGGTATCCAAAGCACATCAACTGACCACAGGGGTTCCCCAGGGTTCAGTGCTTGGACCGCTCCTCTTCTCCATTTACACCACATCACTGGGACCCATCATACAGGCACATGGTTTCTCCTACCATTGCTATGCTGATGACACCCAGCTCTACCTCTCATTTCAACCAGATGATCCCACAGTAGCTGCTCGAATCTCAAGCTGTCTGGCGGACATCTCGGCATGGATGAAGGAACATCACCTGCAGCTCAACCTGACAAAAACTGAGCTTCTCATCCTCCCTGCTAATCTGTCTCCACAGCACGACTTCACTATCCAGCTAGATTCTTCCTCAATCACCCCATCAAAGTCGGTCAGAAATCTTGGTGTAATCTTTGATGACCAGCTGACCTTCACAGACCACATTACAAAGACAGCTCGATCATGCAGGTTTGCACTGCACAACATCAGGAAGATCAGGCCTTTCCTAACTGAGCATGCAACACAACTTCTTGTCCAGGCCCTGGTTATCTCTAGGCTTGATTACTGCAATGCTGTTCTGGCTGGACTTCCATCATGTGCAACTAAACCTCTACAAATGATCCAGAACGCTGCTGCTCGTCTGGTCTTCAAAGAGCCCAAAAGGGCCCACGTCACTCCTCTGTTCATCTCCCTGCACTGGCTACCACTCGCTGCTCGCATCAAGTTCAAGGCATTGACACTTGCTTACAGATTGACCACAGGCTCAGCTCCCTCCTACTTTCACTCGCTCCTACGAGTCTACATCCCTACCAGAAGCCTACGATCAGTCAATGAGCGACGGCTCGTGGTACCTTCACAAAGAGCCACAAAATCACTCTCCAGAACATTCTCATTCACGGTTCCATGCTGGTGGAATGATCTCCCCACCCTCGTCCGAAATGCAGAATCCCTGACAGCATTTAAAAGACAACTGAAAACTCATCTCTTCCGTGAGCACTTAACTTAAAGTGAACTTAAACTAAAAAAAAAAAAAAAAAAAAAAAAAAAACTTTAAATCCTCACTTGTCTGGTTTATGCTACTCTGAGCAATGTTTGAACTTTGTATTTTGAGCACTTCTTGGGTTGCTATTGTCTCTTCACGATGACTCGTTTGGTTAGTCCTCAGATGTAAGTCGCTTTGGATAAAAGCGTCTGCTAAATGACTAAATGTAAATGTAAAGACGAAGATCTAGTAAGTGACGCAGCTCTCCATCCTTTTTTGGAGAAATGAGATAACGACTGTAAAGACCCGTTGCAATGTCGGGTGAGTACACCTGCTCTATAGCTCTTTTTGCTAACAGGGCCTTTACCTCTTGCTCCATTACCAGAGCCTGCTCGGAATGCACTAACGTGAGCAACACCCCGTTGTAGCCTGGAGGACGAGAACCAAATCTGCCTCTTACTACTAACTGCAGGACCCGTAGAGATATATTTGGCAGTAGCTAATGCGCTGCCAGAAAATCTACCAAGGGAACCAGCCCCTCGAGGCTGGCCTCTGATGTAATAAAGACAGCCAGCTCGGGGACCTGAAGCATACTGGCAGGAACCACCCGAACTGACTGTTTTCGAACCCCCCTCAGAGGGCGCGAGTCCGACGCAACGTCGAGTTGACGCTGCGCCAGAAGCTCGCTTGGAGACCGCTGCGCCCCAAGCACCAAGGGTGGCGGGTTGGCAGAACGATCCCCTGAGGGCACCGAGATGGAAAGGGCACCGTATAATGAGGTGTACACCATTCCACCCCGATTGGGGCTGCCCTCGCCGGTCTGACGCCGGTGGCGCCAGACCTTTTCCTTCGAGCTGAAGCTTTCTCAGCATGAAGAACGGTCCTCGGATCCGGCTTCTGCTTTGAAGGCTTTGGCTGCTGTGTTGTGTATGAGAAACTAGACGGCTGGAGCTGCTCACGCCCAGCAGCCCCAGGGGGTTGGACATAGCGAGGGAGAGATTATATTGTATCTTTCTCCATGATTCCCATCAAATTGAGCCAGAGGTGTCTCTCAGTGACCACAAGGGCTGCCATCCCTGAGAGATAAATCTGTGGCCCGACAAAGTTCTCAAACCCCATCGGGCCAAACTCCCTCACTTCTGTCCAAATACCACAGCAGGTCAGCCTGATATGCTTGTAGCACTGCTATAGTGTGCAAGCAGGCTCCTGCTAGACCCACTGCCGTAAATTTCCCACTAGATTAAAAATAGTTTTCTTTAATGGTTTAGTGAGAGAAGCCGACGCCTTCAGGGTCGATACTGAATCGGGAGACAGATAGCTCGCAAGCGTCTGTTCTAACCGGGGTATTGCCCCATAGCCATACTCTCTTAACCCCCTAATATCTGAATATACATGAATGTGGGGGCTAAAAAACAAGAAGAGTAAGGCTTTTTCCATGATCTAGACAGCTCGCTGTGCAGATCAGGAAAAATGGAAGGCCCCATGATGGAGGTGAACAAATAGAGGGAAGGAAACTCGTTTTATTTTTTAGAACGAGTGCCCCCTTATTTCTGCTGGCCATTAAATATTTAATTTATCTACAGCCTTACTAAACACCTCCACCAGCTTATTTTTATATATATATTTTTTATATATAATATATAAACTATATATATAGGCTTATATATTTCTCATACGCTGGGGAAAGAGATGGCAAATCCACTTCCCCCATGATTGTGTACACTTTCAATGCCCAGCACATCTACCTCCTCGGAGGTAGAGCACTGAAGCATTGATTTCTCTCCCCGGGCGGAAGAGACCGCAGCGCGGGCTTCCGAGACCGGAGAGAGAGCACTGGATCCCTCGTGGAAAGGGAGGAGATAAGATCCGCGGACCCGTCTCCAACCCCGTAAAGAGATCCTATTCGCGATCCACAGGAATGCATTCTCCGCGCTGCCTCCGCAGACGCGGGTCCTGCACCCTGAGGATCGCGAGCCTGGCCACTTTCCTCGAAAAGTGACAGGCGGGAGTGGAGCATGCGAAGCGAAAGCTTCTCACAATGTTGCTATCAGCCCCCTCGGAGGCTGATACCGCATGCTCCACTCCCAAACAAACTACACAAAGCTCGTGTGTGTCCCCACCCGTTAAATAACGCGGGCAGGGAGAAGCACAGAGTTTGTAAAGTTGTTTCGCCATAACTCTTCCCAATAATATCGAACAGACAACAATAAATAGACAGAGACAGAGTAACACAGATCGCTTGCTGAGACACAGAAGCTAATGGCGCGTTTCACCGGATGTGCTCTTATGCCTTCCTGGTCATGACGTCACCCGCCCGTGACGCTCATTCTTTCCATTGGACTAGTTGACATTGATGCTCAGACGCATTCACGCTGGGGGCGTTCCCAAAGCGTCGATGACGCATCGCGAGTTCCCTCGAAAGGGAACTGAGCGCGCTCTTTGGCCACGGCGAGGAGCCAATAGCAGCGATGCTGATCAATGTATCTACTATCGATACATATCCCTTCTGGATGATGATGAGCACAATGATACCCCAGGTCTGATTATTTATTTATTTTGTATAGCGGTTCACATTGTTATTTTAAATGTGGCCTCAAATCTTGGTCCTGGACTGACCCGTATGCGAAAAAGAATGATAAACTCAACAACAATAAAAAGCAGTCTGATTTGTGTCTGTGGTCTCATTTGTGGAGCCACCACACCACCTAGTGGCAAACTCTGTGTTGGCATTTTGTCAGAAACTGTTTGCTCTGTTTTCTCTGTTCCTTATTTTGCTGGTTTTGTCTCTGATTGGTTTTGCTGGTCAACTGGATTGTCATTTGCATTCTTCTTACTGAAGAATTTCTTCACAAATGTGGTGTTTCTTTTATATTGTTTTCCACCTGAATCTTCAATGGTCACAGAATTTCACTTTCTAGACACAGCAGTGTATGGAACTTGGTTGAATGCAGTTGTCAACTTTTTTCTGTTTTTTCTTGATCTCCCACTTCCAGCTGTGAATATTTTGAGCGGTGGTGATCGGCACACAGGTTTGTTCTACCTTTTTGTTCAGTGTCATGATCCCTTATCCCCTGGTTATTTTGCGGCATGGTACAATCTGACAGTTTACCCCTGATTTTCCTATTAAAAAGCAATTTTGCAGAACTCTTCCCAGTAGTGTTGTGGTCAATAGCTGTGGTTAATATGGCCACATACCTGCGGAGCTCCTGTTTCCAGTCTAGCCCCTCTGCCTGAACAATCCATATGCATTTCAATATGCATTCTGCCTCTCCACCTCGCTGTTTGCCTGCGCCCGTTTTGGCGTTATCTTCACATGCTGAATACCATTTGTCTCACAGAATCGTAGAAATTGAGCAGACATAAACTGTGGAACACAATCTGATCTGATGGTGCAAGCCAAACCATGAAGGCTGAAAACTTCCTCCAAACAGTCAATGACTTTATCAGCCGTAGCAAACTAGACGTGTCATTCTTAGTGGCTCTGGTTTATCAGGTCTCATCACTAAGTGGCTTTCAGCACGATCTGATATGCCTTTCTGCGTCCTTATCCATGACAGGCCACCATACTTTACTTCGAAAGTTCTGTTTGGTGCCTACCTTGCCCAAATGTCCTTCATGAGCTATATTTAAAGCTCTCAGCTGGATACAGTGACTGTGGTAATACAATGTGCGTACCCATCAAAATGGATTGTCCAATCACATTCAACTCATTGGAAATGTGAGCATACGACTTGCATTCATCAAAACCACCAGTTTGTATGGCCTGTCTGACTTTCCATAATTCATCATCTTTTGTTTCAGTTCTTGTTGTAAGTGCGCTTGGAGTAGCATTAACAGCTCCATGCTTTCCACAAACAAGATGTGAAAGTGGGTCTGCTATATTTTGCTTGCTGAGAATGTGGACCCTCCTCTCGATGCGGGCACATGATTTTGACCGCAGGCCATAGATGGTTTCAAGTGATTTATATGGTCCATGACTAAGTGAAATCTTTTGCCCATATATATATATATATATATATACACTGATAGATTCTCTCACATGCCCATACTAAAGACAATGCTTCGCGTTCAGTCTGGGAGTATCTTTCCTCACATTCAGTCAGGCTGCGACTGATATAACATATGGACCAGTTCTCCATTTTGTTCTTGAATCAGCAAAGCCCCTGTGCCTACACAATGACCTTGGTTGGTGCTCTCTTGTCAAAGTAAGCAAGGGTTCCGGCTTCAGCTAACTTCTTCTTTAAAGCTTGAAACACCCGTCTTTGTTCGGGACCAAATGTGAATGGAGTATCTCTCTTTGTCAGTCTCCTTAGTGGTTCAGTGAGTGACGGATGCAAATTGCGGAATGAACACACTACTATATCCCACTAATCCCAAGAAGCTTTGTACTTCTGATGAGTTCTCTGGTTCTCTGGCCTCGACCACAGCGCAAACTCTTTCAGCTGTTGAGCCAATCCCTTTTTCTGAAAGCAGCACTAACTTGTTTATATTGTATTGGCCATTTTTCCTCGTTGAGTGTCAACCCACATTCTACAAGCCACCGTTAAACTGCATGTAGTCTCTGATCATGTGTCTCTTAGTTTGGTGCATGTATAATAATGTAGTCAGAGATATTCTCCACTCCCTCAATACCTGCAAGTGCTGATGCAACTTCATGTTGATATTGCTTGCTGGATACTGGATCCAGAACTGGAGACTGTTCCTGAATTCGGCTTGCCACGTTTCTGATTGCATCTAGTTGACTCTGACTTTCATTATCCTAGTTTAGTAGCTGTCTCTTTACCCAATAATGGCTTTCCTTTTCCTCTGATTACTGTGAATTCGGTCTGGGTGCTCCATTTTACACATTCTATTTCACACGTGAAAGCTCCTTTTATGGGCAAGGGCTCTTTAGAAGCATAAGCATACAGCTTCTTATCAGACTTGAATGAGTGGCACACAAGTCTTTTGCTTTTCTGTACCATGTAGCTTTGTCAATGATATTGCTTGTGGCCCCAGAATCAATCAGCATGTCTAAATCGACTATCTGTATGAGTTACAGTCTTTCACCATGAATGTATAATATTGATTATTGTAATTTCTCTCAATTCCTCTGCTGACATATTTAGCCGTTTGTGTAGTCACATTTTTGGTTTTGAACATCTTAGCAAAATGATCAGTGCCTTTGCTCTTTCTGCGCTCCTGACCCCGTGCAAGACAGGTTGGATCTTTGGTGAAATAGTCCACTCGTCCACATGTACACTGTAAAAAAGGATTCAAGGCTTTTGCTACCTCAACTCATTTTCATAAGTCAGTTCAACTAAAATGTTGAGTGTACTTAAGATATCAAGTTTACCTGTGCCCAATTACTCCGTTTAATCAGAGTAGTTCAGGCAACATAGATTTCTTAGTTGTATGAGTGGCCCCTGCATAAATACGTAGGGAAACCCCACAGAGCAACCGCCTACAACGCGTGCAACCTACGAGAAACGTCCATTTTGGATCAAGAGTTCCCGAGGTAAGCTTGAACTTCTATCTTACTTGTTTTTATGAAAATGCTTGTTAAATTAAGTGTGTAAACTAGATACATGTTACACAGGGTTGTGGCCACGAATTTGTTCTTTGTTTTACGAATTCGTTCCCTCTTTATAGTTAAAGTCCCCGTGAACCGGAAGTTGCAAACGACTTTTCTCCAGTGTTGTGACGTATTTCCGAGAGAAACGGATTACTAAATGAGGCAAAATAGTGGGCGTGGCTTTTTTTCCAACTAGCACCTGATTGGATCTAGAAAAGTAGGTGTTGTCATTCAGCCTGTCTACTGTCAGTTGGAGGGGCGTGGTTACGGATGTTAAGCAGACACCCAAGCCATCAAACCTACGTCATCAGGGTAGGTCCTCCAATGCAGAGGGGAGGGGAAATTTCAGATTTTGAGTAAAGATTACGAAGCCAAACATTTTTTTTGTGTGGATTGACTTGAATGGATGAACTGTTCACCACAAAACGATCAATTTAGGCAAACAAAGTAAGTATGGTCAATTTTGAATTCATGGGGACTTTAAGTATTGTCGATCGTTTTCTACTTCACTTATTAATTTGTTCCCTCGTTTTATTAAATTGTGGCCACGTTGTAGGCTATGTTACTACTTTCCCTCATTTTTTATTAATATGAGTGAAGGAATTACAATGCGGCACAGGGAATTATTTTTTAATGTGTGATCACAATTTAATTAAAACGAGGCAATTAATGACTATGTCGTAGGAACGAATATAGAATACGTGTAAAATATAGAATACGTAAGTTATCTCGTTTAGTGCTTTCAACCCTTAGATATCAATAAAACAGCTTGTAAACAGTCACCTAATGTTAAATTTACCTCAGAAAAGCCATTGAAGCCATTCTAGAGAGTATTTTGCTAAAAAAATATGTGATGTAGGCTATTACATTTTATTTATACTTTTATCCCAGCTGAGCTAACACACAACGTAACTTGACAGTTGCATAATGTATTCGTACTTTTTGTTAATTTCATTACTTGGCTATAACTGATATCTGACAACGTTCTATGAGGTCTCATGCCTGTAATTTCAGTACCATCATTTACAAGTTCTTTATGCTCTGATGATCGCAGCATTTGCTATTTAAAATGTGTAATGAAACATCAGACACAATATTGTCTAATTTGCTCTTTATAGGCTACTATATTTTTGACAGTATAGTGTCGTGAAATGCAGCGCGCGCGCGCCTCCTCCACATGTGCGCGCACAATTGAAGAGTGGGCTTCGCGTGCGGCGCACTGGGTTTTTTGCTCTGGCACTTTTTACTTAAAGTAACACTATGTAGTTTTTCAACCTTCATAATATATTTCCAAGACCCTTGTGATGGTACATCAACTTAAAATAAGTTAAATGACACGTCTGCCATAGCCTGACGTGGTCTGTATCGCTTTTACTGGCACTATGTAACTTCGGGTTTCGGGTAGGAACCCGTGCACAAAAAGAACTACAAAATTCGACTGCTTTAAGGCATACGTCACTTCCCCCACCACTTCCTCAAATTGTCTGTGGCCATTGCAGACATCCTATGGCCCTGTCCCAAATGGAACCCTAAGCACTCGCGGTCTTCCTCTGAGTCCGCACTTTCGCGACGTAACGCCGCTTTGAATGTCGGGAAGAAGTCTGCTGTGGAGTCCGCATCAGCGCGGGCTCGGCAAAAGTGCGCATCAAGGGCGCAAATTGACCGCAGAGGGGGCGCTCGCGAGCACCCTTCTGAGATCTAAAAATGACAAATGGGACACACTGCGGTCTCACGGACTTAACGGACACGCGCACGCGGCAGCCATTGTAAGTCCACAAGACCGAAAGTGCACATGAAGTGTGCCATTTGGGATTGGGCCCAAGTCTCCCGCATCTCCCTGATGCCCGAAAATTAGTTTAAATCTCCCGGAATCTAGAGCGCGCATGCGAGACAAAACATACTGCGCGCATAACATACATAGCGCGAGCACGGCAGAGAGGGAGAGAGCGAGAGACCTTGCGAGTGTGCCTCACGAAAGCTAGTCAACCAGCCACCCGCCACCGCCAAGATATACCTCCCTGAAATGACTTCTTGCAGGTTGGGATGTCTGCCATTGTTGATTCCAAAGCCGGTGCTGGATAAACAGTGAGCGTGCGCGTGCGACAGTAGGCTGCGGAAGGCTAAATTATTTACGACAGCGGTAATGGACAATTTCGCTTCCAACCTGTAGGGCGATCGCAGAGGAATAGTTACTTGGTGTTGCTTTAAACTGCGTCTGAAGAAGGAATTAGTTTTTATGAAGTGTCTTACACTTCACAACAATAAATAGCTTTTATAAAAATGTATACAATAAAGTATCTACTTTAACTCTGGAAAGAGGCTAAAACCTTTTTTTATATATAATGCTGGTGGCCAACCGTTTAGTTGTCATGGTAACCGCAGACTGGGTTTTTTGCTCTGGCACTTTTTACTTAAACTGCGTCTGACGAAGGAATTTGTTTTTCTGAACTCTTTAAAACACCACGGTAAAAACGGACAATATCGTGTAATTGATAGTGTAGTATGCAACTATAATGTTTTGTTTGTTAAACTGTTGTATAAATCAATATTACATATTACTACAATATTACATTACTGAAAGCCCTTCAGTAGTATACAAACTCAAAAGTATTTAGAAGTCTTTGACTTTCTTTTTCTTCAGAGCTGGTGGCTGCACTGAGACTACGGAGCAACCTGTCCTGTGAGTCATATGAACTGGATCTGCAAGTACTGCACATTTTCTTCTGCCAAAGTTTTGTGATGGTAAGTGACACATCAGCAGCATGCTTGGTCCTACAGTTGTCACAGTTTGTCTAACGTTCTTGTTTTTGTTGTGTGTTGACACTTCAAACCAGAAGAGAAGAGCAGCTGCTTTGCTCGGACTTCCATATTACCTAAAGGAGGATCCCAACAGTTTCATCCGTGTCTGTGAGGTGCGTGAGTTGATATGACATGGGTAACTCTGTTGTCACAGTAAAAAAACATTTATTAAAGGTATAGTTCACCCAAAAATAAAAATTTGGTGTTAAATTACTCATCCTCAGGCCATCCAAGATGTAGGATTATTATTATTATTTTTTTTTTTTTAAAGTGGTCAACATATTATATGGTGTAAACTGAGAAATATATGAAATAATATATTGCGTTAATATATTGTAAAATTTAAGGCAATCGGTTTCCACGTTATCTAAGTACTCTCAACTAATTACATTTTACAGTGTATAGCTGTCTCTCTCTTTTCTCCCCCTTGCTCTGGGATTATTTTTTTGTATTTTCCCCGTTTTCATAACGCGACGCACAATTCCCGTTTCTCTCTCCGGCTGACTGACATGCAAGGTAGACATTTGTAACTGCATTTGCTCAAAACGGCATCACATAACTGATTATCTCTGTCAAATCCAAAGTCACAGTCTTTAGCAGCTTGTCTAAGCCGTGTGGCATATTGTTGTACAGTCTCTTAAATTGTTGTTTGTTGTTTAGTCGCATCACTTGCATTTTGTCCCAACAGCAGTCCATTTCCATCTGCGAACCATTCAAATGCCAACATACATCTCGTCCAGCTTGGTCCTAGCGTAGCGGGTTCAATAGCAGTCGAATTCCGGTACTGATGCAATAGGATCCATATTTTGAGTTTAAACTAACGATCAGATTTAACTTTATTTTATAATCTACTAACTGTCCTCATCATCATTGTTTTGTCTTCGCACAAACCACGTCGAATTGAATCAGAGTTGAGACAGACTGTTTGTGAGGTCAACTTGTGTCTTTATTCGTCTTCCTTATATACTGTACGTAATGACGTCCCACGCATTACACTCAGGCATAATTTGCGGGTGGGACAGGTGGGATGTCCCCACCACTTTTTGCCAGGGGTGATATTGTCCCTATACCACTTTTTGAAACTTCTCTCTGCATGAATGTACCTAATTCAAATGAAACATCTTCAGTTGACTAGCAGAGCATTCATAATGTTCTTTTGTTAAGATAAGAGGCGATCTGGAATGTGCTGTTTTTTAAATCATGCTGAGCGTACTTTGCCACTGTTATCAGTGGCAGAAGACAACGTTGTTCTCTTGGTGCTCATGCACTTCACACAGCGCTTCAATCTATCACTGAACACTGTTGCAGAGACTCTCTATTCGTTCTGGTGAAATCACAAAAGAAAATGCACACAAACGTGTCCATGCTCTTGACATACAATTACTGATGAACATCTTTGGTTTTAATAAAAATAAATAAATAAAAACTATATGTGGGTGGATTAGAACCCAGAACAAAAGTTCTACCACCAGACCATTAAGGCACACAAGCATTTCAGATGAAATTTTTGAAATAAATTTAAATTTTGGGCTTTTTTAAGATTGTTGACTAGAAATATCAACAACAAATGTGTTAATAATGATATTATTATTATTATTTAAATGTTTTAATTCATGTTACTGAATTGGATAAACCAACAATTTAATGAAATCATTTATTTTATTTAAAATGTAAACAAACAGACAAATTTGCGGTGTGATTATTTAGTGAGTAAAACTTGAAAAGTTTGGGACCTGAAGGTGTCCTGAGCACTGACATCTCTCAGCTGACAACAGACTTCTTTTTAAGAGATCAATTAATGAGCTAATTTATAATTAAACAGCATTGATTTTGTGCAGCTGCTCTGATAATTTGAAACATACTCTGTGAAGCCTTTATTTCACATGCTTACCTTGTCAAGCACTTGATGTTGCCCTGCAAGACCGAGTATAGAAGAAAACAGATCGATGCTCATGCATTGCATATAAGTTCTAAAATTTCAAATCACTATCTTAGTCTTTCAAAAAGGGGGTTGAATAGAAAAGAAAAAAGCTTCACAGATGTGATAAACCACTGGGTCTAGCATGAAAACAAGCCATGTTTCTTTCTCTCTCTAAAGTGGAAATATATTGATCTCAATGAGCGATCGCTGAAGCCATCAAAAATCAAATGCAGGTTTGGTTCTTATACCCCCTGACGAGTGTTTTTAGAAGTGCTCTATGAGAGAAAGTCTTTTGATGAACAACAACGATTGTGCGATTATATGGAACTCCGAACCAAAATCTTGAAAAGCACATCAACAGTGACAGAAAAATAAAGCTTGATATTCAGACAGGGGAACAAAAACATAATCATAACTTCAGAAAAATGTGCTCCCTTTCTGATAACCTCGGTTGAAAGGAGAATTTTGTCAAAGTAATGAAAGAGAGATTTTAAATATTTATTGCCTGAACATTTATCAGCTATTTACAGAGACGATAGTGAAATTACTAACGACACAGTGAGGTGGATAAACTTAATATGGCGTTTTACTGTTATCATGGTCAGGGTTTATCAGAGCATTCGATGTTGTTTGTAATTGTTTGTAATAAAATAGAGCCAAGAAGAAGTGCCAGTTTGGTCTGCCTATGGTTTAATAATCATAGAGCTTATTAACGTATATCTGGTGTCAGTAATACTCGCAGGATTAGATTACATGTGCCTCTCCTCTCCTATGGGCTTAGAAAGGAAATGATTTTCCTCACCAGCTGCTAGAAATTAATCTAATCCCACTTGCTCCAGTGTTGTTCATCTCTGGGGTTCTATTGTTCTCAGATGTTTGCTGCAACCATAAACTGCACCATCTGATTCAGCCCACTAGGACCAGTTAATTAGATAAATCAAGAGTCCTGCTCAGTTGGAAAAAGCACCTGTGGACAAACTGCTATAGAGAAACCGCTCAGTGAGGAACACATAGAGATTGATCATTACACACTATGGCTTCTGTGAGCAGCTGGATGTATAAAGGCAACTTCAAAAGCAGATAGGCTTAGTGGCTGTCCCATTTCACATATACAGAGGGGAAAAGGAAAGAAACACCTAAGACATGTAAAGACAATGCTTTGCAAGTGCACTTCCTCCGCCTTTCACTTGGTGTCACCAGCGGTTTGGCCAGTTTGTCGGCAACAACACGGTATACTGCTTCATACTTTGCACATAAAAACCTAAATGTCTCTCAGAACTCTAGTCTGTGATCCTTTTATTATGATATTTTGGGATATACTACAGTGAGAGTATAAGTAAGCAAACTTAAAAAAAAAATAGTGGTTACAGTTCCAATTCCACTTCAATGAAGAAATTTAAAAAAAGACAAAGATAATTTTGATTATAAAGCCATTATTATAAAACACTGTAAAACAAATCTGTAGTTTTTACAGAAATAAGGACACTACAGCTGTAGTTGCCAGAATAATTCAGTAAAAATATTGTAAAAATGTAAACATATTTACCGAACAAACTGTAATAAAAAAAATTAAATAATAATAATAAAAAAAAACATTTTAAACCCGGTAAATCCAACAGCACTTTTCTGCTGAATTACCAAGGCCATGTTGCTTTTGTACTTTTAACATATTGACATCCACCATCTAACACAAATCAAAATTCATCACAAGCTTTTTGACAAGCTGAAGTAAATACTAGCAGATTATGCCAACTAATACAAAACACCATTATGGTAACACACATCACATGAGACTAAAATAATGCATAAACATCCAATTAACAACGTAGGATGTAACATAAAACCCTAATGTACATAACTGATAACATGAGAATAATGCTTCTTCTTAATTTTTTGTTATTAAAAACCATAAAAAAACCATCAATTGTGATGTATCACACAGAGAATTCTAGAAATATCAGTTTACGACTTTTCACTGTAAATTATAATATGATTTGTACTTTTTACTTAAAAATGTTTTACTGTATACTGTTTTACGGTGAAATTACATTCAGTTACAGTTTTTCTCTATAGTACAGGAACTTACTGTTAACCAATGAATATACTGTCACATTTTTACTTTTACAGTTAAAATTACAATCATATTTACAGTAAACATTACTAAAACGAATCAACATTGTGTTAATATATGTAATTCATTCTTTTATTTGTTTTTTTTTATAAAACATTACTGACATCTTTAACTGCATGTTTGCACATGAAGAACCTCAGAAAAATGTACTGCATTGCAAATCAGTGCTGCATTGTGTGCAAACGTTCACGGAACGAATGTTATTAGGTTCTGGGATTTTTGTTTATTTTTATTTATCAGAACTGGATCTCAGTTCCTAAGCCTATAGTTTCATACTAAATAGGCCTAGATGTATCCATTACCTGTGTTAGTACATAACTTTTATTAGTTCAGGGCATGTTGTTATATGAAATATAAATCGCCCCTGTATTTTTGCTAATGTAATTGTTTGCTTGTTTGCTTATTATTGTGGTAAACTTCCTAGATTTTTACTGATCCACGTTGAGTGATGCTTGCTGTTTATCAACCGTTGCTTATATCACCTGCTTTTAATGAAACCCTTAGATACTTAATGGTATTCAAAGCTGACAGTGCATCATTTATTGTTTGTCTCACAGCTGCATAAAGCCCTATAATTTCTACCCATATCCCAGTAATTTCTCCTCGGAACTGAACTCAACTGAAACTCAAGCCTGCCTTATTTTTAGACGTTGACCTCCGCTGTGTGAGGAGTCTATAGCAAACAGAATGATTCCTGTCCCTGGGGGCGTCTGGGTAAATGTTGCTTCCTCTGAGCTGGAGATCTTAGCTTGATATTTAGCTCTCATCTGCAGTCTTCAGAAGCTGAGTAATAAAGCTCTCCGTCAGATCTATTTTACACCATAACTCAGGTGCCGGAAGAATGAGGGGGCTGGAATCTTCATACATTTTTGCACAAGAAACTGTAAAACCTCTTTCTTTTAGCAGCAAAATGCATGCAGGAAGCATTAGTGAGTTGTGCATAATGATATAAAAATATCCCTGCTGTTCCATAAGTGAGTTGTGTGGCTAAACAGTTGACAGTCATTATTCCCGTTTCAGCTCGGCAATACATCCTCCCACACAAGCACTGCAATCCACCCCTCCTAATATCTTTTGATGAAAATTAAAATCTGGTGTTTATGTATTTGGACAGTGCCGCTGTTTTTGGCTCTGAACTCCAGCAGAGTGGATTTAAAATAAATCAATGCTGCATTAACGTTAAAGTCCAGCCTGTCAAATTTACAAGGTATTTTCTGCTACTTGCAGTCAGAGACCATGTCCTCGGATGCAGTCAGATTGCATATAAAGAACGTCTCGGTAACGGATGTAACCCTCGTTCCCTGAGTAGGGAACGGAGACGTTCCGTCGGATGACGACGAATGGGGGTTTTGCTTAGAAAGCCTATCGACTTCGAGTATACAAAACGAGCCAATGGCAAACAAATGCCATGGGTCTGCGGAATTTGCATGGCGCAACTCCGCCCCACCTCGTGGGGATAAAAGGAGAAAGCCGGCAATATGCAGATATGTTTCTTCGCTGAGGAGCCAAGACTGAACTCGGCTGTTCCAGCGGTACAGCGGAAGTGGCAGGCAGACGGAACGTCTCCGTTCCCTACTCAGGGAACGAGGGTTACATCCGTAACCGAGACGTTCCCTTTCGTTGTCACTCCGAGTTCCGTCGGATGACGACGAATGGGGATACCAGTCTAATCACGCCACCTTCCCAGCTGTCTTCCAGTGCCCTGCGTAAATCTGAGATCCCTGTCGTGAGACTAGCACGGACGAAGGACTCCTATTTAACACAGGAATACCAAGGTACACTGGGGAGCATATCCCAGTCTCAGGGAAGTATGCAATTACTGCCAACCCAGAGGGGGGGGACTTAGAAATACACATATGACCCGAGGGATGCATATGGGGAATCACTGGGGTATCCAGCCGCAGGTGGAATATTTCAACCCCAGGGGTGGCAAGGTGGCTTGCCAAGGGAAAGACACATGCTCAGAGAGGCTTACAGTGGGAATACACATGTGGGGGTAGCTCCGGGAGGTACCATGCACACGGGAGGCACCTAGCCGACGCGCAGGCAAGAGACACTGGCGCCGACGTCAGGAGTGCTGGAGGAACTCAGGGCGTTCGGAGAAGCTCACCTGAGGAGAATATCGCACGTATCCAGTCCGTAGAGTGGAATGGCGAGCAAGCGAAGACACCTGAGCGGGTCCGGTACTAGCTGGTTGAAGCGAGTACATGAGAGGACACTGGCTCCACTCGGAGATTGTAGAATCTGGCGAATGTGTTAGGTGTCGCCCAGCCTGCAGCTCTGCAGATGTCTGTTAGCGAGGCGCCATGCGCTAGAGCCCAAGAGGACGCCACACTCCGGGTGGAGTGGGCAGTCACACCAAGGGGGCACGGTCGACCTTGCTGCTGGTATGCCAAAGCAATGGTGTCCACTAACCAGTGAGACAACCTTTGCTTGGAGAGAGCCTTTCCCTTCAGCTTCCCACCATAACAGACAAAGAGCTGGTCTGAGGTCCTGAAACACTGCGTCCTGTCTACGTAGATGCGGAGCGCACGTACTGGACAGAGCAGTGCCAAGGCTGGGTCTGCCTCCTCCCGGGGCAGCGCTTGCAGGTTCACCACCTGGTCCCGGAAGGGAGTGGTAGGAACCTTGGGCACATATCCAGGCCGGGGTCTCAGGATCACGTGAGAGTACGCCGGCCCGAATTCCAGGCACGCTTCGTCAACGGAGAATGCGTGCAGGTCCCCTACCCTCTTGATGGAGGCCAATGCAGTCAGAAGCGCCGTCTTCATTGACAGGAAGTTAAGCTCGACTGACTGTAAAGGCTCAAAGGGAGCACTACGCAGGGCGGTTAAGACCACTGCGAGGTCCCAAGAGGGTACGAGAGGAGGGCGAGGAGGATTCAGTCTCCTCGCTCCTCTCAGGAACCTGACGATCAGGTCATGCTTCCCCACCGACTTACCTTCTATAAGATCATGCTGTGCGGCAATAGCGGCGACATAGACCTTGAGGGTGGAGGGAGACAGCCTTCGCTCCAACCCCTCTTGAAGAAAGGAAAGCAGGACACTGACCGAACATCTCCGGGGGTCTTCTCGGTGAGAAGAGCACCAGTTGACGAAGAGGTTCCACTTCAACGCATAGACGTGTCTCGTGGACGACGCTCTAGCGGAAGTGATGGTAGCCACCACCGCTGGTGGTAGGGTACTCAAACCTCCTTGTCCTGTCCAGGAGCCACACGTGGAGGCTCCAAAGATCGGGACGAGGGTGCCATAGGGTGCCCCGTCCCTGAGAAAGGAGGTCCTTCCTCAGAGGAATCGGCCAAGGAGGTGCTGTCGCGAGGAGTATGAGTTCGGAGAACCAGGTCCGGGTGGGCCAGTACGGCGCGACCAGAGTGACCTGCTCCTCGTCCTCCCTGACCTTGCGCAGGAATTGCGCAAGAAGGCTCACTGGGGGAACGCATATTTGCGGCCCCGCGGCCAGCTGTGCGCCAGTGCATCCGTGCCGAGCGTGCCCTCGGTCAGGGAATAATACAGGGCGCAATGGGTCGAGTCGTGAGAGGCAAACAGATCTATCTGTGCGTCCCCGAACTGGTCCCAAATCAGCTGAACCGACTGGGGATGGAGACGCCAATCTCCCGGGAGGGGCTGAAGCCGTGAAGCTCGTCGGCTGCACAGTTCAGGGCTCCGGGGATATAAATGGCACGAAGCGACCTCAGATGCTTCTGACTCCATAAGAGGAGGTGGCGGGCGAGTTGCGACATACGGCGGGAGCGTAGACCACCTTGACGGTTGATGTACGCTACAGTGGCGGTATTGTCTGATCGGACTAGTACGTGTTGATTCTTGAGCACGGCCTGGGAGCGGCGCAGAGCAAGACGTACAGCCAGCAACTCGAGGCAATTGACGTGCCACAAGCGGTGGGGTCCTGTCCAGGAGCCCGAGGCAGCACGTCCATTGCACATGGCGCCCCAGCCCGTGGCAGAGGCATCTGTTGTAACCACAACATGCCGGGAAGCTCGTTCCAGGGGCACACCGGCCCGTGGAAAACTGAGGTTCGACCACGGGGTGAAGGTCTGACGGCAGGTCGGAGTAACTGGTACTCGGAGGGTGCCGTGTTGCCATGCCCACCTCGGGACTCTGTCGCGAAGCCAGAGCTGAAGCGGTCTCATATGAAGCAATCCGAGCGGCGTTGCCGCGGCTGCAGATGCCATATGCCCCAGGAGCCTCTGAAAAGTTTCAGTGGAACCGCACTCTTGCCCTCGAACTGTTTCAGGCAAGTCAGCAGTGACTGCGGGCGCTCACTCGTAAGCTGCGCGGACATGGCGACCAAGTCAATCTCCATACCGAGAAAAGAGATCCTCTGCACGGGGCAAAGTTTGCTCTTCTCCCAGTTGACCCGAAGGCCCAGACGGGCTACATGGCGGAGCACCAAGTCCCTGTGTTCGCAAAGCTGATCTCGAGAGTGAGCTAGAATTAGCCAGTCGTCGGGGTAATTCAGAATGCGAACACCGTGTTCCCGGAGGGGAACAAGGGCTGCCTCGACGACCTTCGTGAAGACGCGAGGAGACAGGGCTAGCCCGAATGGGAGAACTGCGTACTGATATGCCTGCCCCTCGAAAGCAAACCGGAGGAACGGTCTGTGTCGAGGGAGGATGGAGACATGAAAGTAGGCGTCCTTCAGGTCGATCGCTGCAAACCAATCCTGGTGCCGCACACATTCGAAAACGCGTTTGGCGGTGAGCATCTTGAACGGCAGCCTGTGAAGGGAGCGGTTCAGAACGCACAGGTCCAGGATTGGCCGTAACCCACCGGTTTTCTTCGGGACAATGAAATACGGGCTGTAGAAGCCGGTCCTCATTTCGGCTGGAGGGACAGTCTCGATCGCACCCTTCGCCAGCAGGGTAGCAACCTCCGCTCTCATGATAGGGGCATTGCCACCGACCATAGTGGAGCGGACTCCCCTGAAGCGGGGAGGAGACCGCGCGAACTGAATCGCGTAGCCGAGCCTGATCGATCGTGCGACCCAGCGGGACAGGTTGGGAAGCTCTAGCCAGGCTCCCAAGGACTGTACCAGCGGGGTCATCCGAGCCACAGACTTCCCGTCGGTGGAGCAGCGAGGCGGTATGGCTGACCCAGACGTGGACGGCATAGCGGCCCGGTGTGGGGGTACAGTCATAGACCGCGTCCTGACAGAGCAGACCAGGGAAGGACGAACGTTCCACGGGGGTCTACTCTGCCAGGGGTCTGGCGACAGAGGAGGATGAGGGGTGCACGGCCCGGGGGCGGCGCACCGTGTCGTCCGAGAACTCTGTGTGCTTAGAGATGGGAAGTCAGCTCTCTGGAAAAAGAGGTTCTCCCCCGGCCCTCCACCGGGGAAAGGAGTGGCCCTGCAACCACCTCCTGGAGAACTGCAACCCATCTCTGAGCTGCCCGTAACGGGAGCGCCGCTTTGCCCGGCATTTGGCAGGCTGCGGGGCTGGTACGGGCTGGGGCGCTTTCCTGCGACCACCTCCACGGCGCGGCCCGGAGCTGCTGGGGCCGGGCGGGAGGGGGCGAAAGTCGCAGGAGGGCGCGTTCGGCGGCAAGCTGACTGAGGCGTCTGAGCCGGCGGCAGCAGCTGGCCGCGGGGTCAGAACGTGTTTGGTAGCCTCAGTCTGGTTCTGGGCGGCCGAGAACTGTTAGGCAGAGTCCTCGGCCGCGCCGCCGAAGGGCCAGCCTGGGATATGGGGGAGTTGAGGAAGCGGGTTCGCTCAGCCTCGCGCATATCAACCAGGTTAACCCAGAAATGTCTGACCACACAAGTGGACATCACCTGACCCAGGGAGCGTGCGGTCACCTTCGTCACTCGTAGAGCGAGGTCGGTGGCGGCAGGCAGTCTCTTAGATGAGCCCTGAATCAGCCCTACCCTCGTGCATGTCATTGAGCACCCCGAAGGATGGTAATAACATGCAGTGAGACGGCAGCCTGTCCGCTGCTCTATAGGTCTTTGCCACCGGAGTAGACAAAAAACCTACAGGCATTGGAGGGGTGCTTAGGGTCGCCACGCCAGGTGGAGGCGCTGTGGGGGCACAGACGTGCTGCCACAGAACACTCCACGGGGGGAACCCCAGTGTACCCATGGCCGCGGCCTCTCGAGGGCAGAGAAGGTGGAAGAGGCTGCTGAGCAGTCGCGAAAGTCAAAGGAGACTCTCACGATCTCATAACCTCTTCATGCACATCCGGGTAGAAAGGATTTTGGGTTCGCCTCCCCAAAACCAATCATCAGCCTTGAGTGCTCGAGACATGGCAGAGTAATCCACACATGCCCGATACTCGCGGCGGCCCGGGAAGCATAGCTGTCAACTCTGGATCAGACTCGCTATGTTGCACACCCGAGAGTGGCAACATAGACGAGCCCTCACTTCCAAAGGACTCCAGCTCACCTTGTGACGCGGCGATAGACATGATTTCATCAGCCGGGGAACTGAATGAGATGCCGGCCCGCCGGCGTCCTTTGCACGCGGCTCTGACCAGCTAACTCATTCAGAACCGCGCGGGTTGCAATGTTAAAGAGAGGGGTGTGGACCACGGATATTAATCGGCGGTTTAGTTCCACACCGGCCATCTCAGGTCACCCTGGCCACCAGCCAAAGTATTCTCTCACGTGGAGAAAATAGATCGGGGTGTGGATGAGGGGACTCTCACTCAGTTGAGCTCATTGAGTCTTGACCGTTACATTGCGATGGTCATGTTCCCTTTAGAGAACGTGACGCATCCGCGAGCGCTGTTCGAACGTGATTGAAGCCCAAACACGTCAAAACAGCGCTCGTGCCCATCAGCTGAATCTATCAGACTACCGCATTCAGAAATGCACGGGCAGATCGTCTTTAAAAAGACGCGCCGCGTGCACGCTCTTTTTGTGTGAGAAAAGCTTGCAGCAGTGCTGAAGCGCCCAGGGAGAAGCACACAGCTGTTTTTCAGATCAGCAGGCAGGAATGTGAAACTCGCTGGAACACGCCATCACACCAACACCGACTGGAAGCTGCTCGTCTTGAAGATTCTCGAAGATAGTCAGAGAATAGACTGCAGGAGTGAAGAGAACATCTTGGCTCCGAAGCAAAAACATATCTGCATATTGCCGGCTTTCTCCTTTTATCCCCACGAGGTGGGGCGGAGTTGCGCCATGCAAATTCCGCAGACCCATGGCATTTGTTTGCCATTGGCTCGTTTTGTATACTCGAAGTCGATAGGCTTTCTAAGCGAAACCCCCATTCGTCGTCATCCGACGGAACTCGGAGTGACAACGAAAGGGAACTAAAGGTGTGGAACTGTTCTGTCAGGAGAGTAGGCCTAGTGAGATAACTGGTGAAATATCACTTTTTTCAAACAGGCTTCCTGTGTTATTTATTAATTTATTTATCCAACGCTATAAAGTAAGAGAAATATGACACTTCTTTCAAGTCTCATATTCATTTGTCTCAAGCATTTTATAGTGTGGTCATCCTTGACATTAGGTAGAGATTGGTGCAATTTAATGTTGTGAAGTATGTGCAAAGTGGACGCACATTAATTATTCAAATCAAATATGGAGATTTATTTGTGATATATGCCTGAGCTAACATAGCATTAACTAAAAGCAGAATAATTCAGAAGTGCTTATTAAATAAATTATTAAAGTGATTAAATAAACTGAAAGTTGCTTCAAAAGTAGTTATTTTGATTATGTATTTAACAAGTATTTGAACAATAAGTGTTAAATATGTCTTTTATGGTATGAATCATTTTTTTTAAATTAAATAAAAAATCATGACATGTGGTTATTAATAAAAACAAATCATATATTTTTACATACATTGTTAATGTTAATCCATCAATACTCTCTAAAAAGGGTAGTTTAGCCCTGTTGTCTGGTACGAAAACAGCACTGAAGTCAAGAGCAGAATCCTTAAAATCCATGCAATTTTAACAATTGCATGTGTAAACTGACTGAAATGCCAATAACACGTCAGGTGGTATGTGAAAGACAAACCAATGCGATTTGTTAACTTTTTTTTCCTGAACTTTTTTTTCCTTTTAGTCTCTCCAATATCTGATAGGTTTAATCTATATAGGTTGTCGTTTGCATATTCTTATTGCTATTTCTTGAGATCAGCCTCTTTTAAATATAGCAGAAACAAATTTTTTAACAACAAATGGGCTACACTTTACAATAAGCTTCAATTCATTAACATTAAAGCATTAGCTATTATGAGCTAACAATGTACAAATATTTTACATTTATTTATTCATCTAGATTTATGTTACAGCTACTGTTCATTTTTATTTATTTGTCCATAGTACATTAACATTATTAAAAAAAATATACTAACAAAATTAACATTAACCTAGATTCATGAATGTTAACGCGCGCGCCGTGTTCAGCGTCTCGCCGCATCTTTTCAGATGAACAGACTCACACCTCTGAAAACTTTTCAGAAGGCGTTGGGTTACATGGCCTCAGCCTCTGCGGTGCTGCAGCTGGGGTTACTGCGCATGCGCCCGCTTCAGCTCTGGTTGAAGAGCCGTGTGTCTCACCGTGCGTGGACCACGGGCCACCAGCTGATAAAAGTAACCCAGACCTGTATCACAGCTCTGCAGCCATGGACTGTGGCAGAATGGTTTCAGCGGGGCGTTTCCATGGGGACCTTTTCTCGCCGAAAAGTCATCTCGACAGACGCATCCAACACGGGTTGGGGTGCGGTCTGCGAGGGCTCACCGGCCTTCGGCCCCTGGTCAGCTCAGGAGAGCCTCCTCCACATAAACTGTTTGGAGATGCTCAGGCCCGCCCACAGAAATGACTGGGCCCCTGAAAAGGTCCAGTGAATGGGCCCTCCCCAAATCTGCAATAGGCTACTCATATCCAGTGATGGGAATAACGGCGTTATAAATAAACGGCGTTACTAACGGCGTTATCTTTTTCAGTAACGAGTAATCAAACGAATTACTGTTTCCCCCGTTGCAACGCAGTTACCGTTACTGACAAAAAAAAATGTGGCGTTACTATAATTGAACTCACTGAAGCGGCTTTCATCCGAGTAGGCTCTCTCTCCGCCATAGGACCTGCAAAGTTTTTTTCTCTGGTGTGTGTGTGTTTATGAGGCGCCGGAGTGGACAAAAGCGAAGCGATTGGCGCGAGCGCGCTCAATGCGCGAGAGAGACCGAGTGTGTCCGAGAGCGCGCTCAACAGTTGCGCAAGAGAGACCGAGGGTGTCCGAGCATTATATAGTTTGTTTATAAATAAATGACACATATCTGCAACGTTAATTAATTTACATGGTTATACAAATAAAATCTAAAAAATTACCGTCAGGTAACGTTCTGTTTAGGTTATAAAATAAACCCGAAAATAACCTGCAGGGAACATTCACAGAAAACATCTTTGTTTGACCGGTTGTAAACACGTGCGGCAAACATGTCTAGAATTTGGCTTAAATAACCTCTGATGATGACGTTCGCTATAGGTTATAAAAATAAACCCCCAAAATATTATATTTTAGTATTATATGTTTTTTTTTGGTAAATTGTTCAGTATTATATTGAGAGAGCACTTGTTAAACTGTTTACTTTTGTTAGGAAGAAAATACTCAGGCTACAGTATGTCTACTAGTTGTGAAGTTGTGTAACAGTTTTATCATTTTAATATGCACAAAGAGTATGTATATTTTTTATTATTATTTATTCATTTTTGGTACATTTCTTAAGAAGCATAATTTATTTTTAAACTTATTTGTTGGCCAGTTGGGGTCTGTGCGATATTAAGTAAACCATCTATAATGTTTTATTGTTCTACTATAGTAATGCTAATATTTAGAATAATATATTGAATTTAATAGGCGTCTCTCACATTGTCCCACAGCAACATTAAAATAGAATAAATTATTATTATAAAACATTGAACACTAATCTACACTATTAAGTGTCCATTTCATTAATTTAACATATTTAATACTGGGGGCATCCAAATTATTTGACATAGGCCTATTTGATTTTTTTTTTTTTTTTAAGTAACGCAATAGTTACTTTCTCTGGTAATTAGTTACTTTTATAATGATGTAACTCAGTTACGAACTCAGTTACTATTTGTGAGAAGTAACTAGTAACTATAACTAATTACTTTTTTTAAGTAACATGCTCAACACTGCTCATATCATGGGTGTGCTCTCTCTCGCTCTCTCTCCTACATTAACACATACATTTAACTGAGAGAGACTTACTCAGTGATGGGGTCTATAGTTACACACACACACACACACACACACACACACACACACACACACACACACACACACACACACACACACACACACACACACACACACACACACACACAGGGCTCTCAAGTGTCACGCATTGAGCATGACAGTCACTCATTTCGGTATTTTGTCACGCACTCCCGCCACATATTGTATTTCTCACGCGGAAAAACGATTTATAATAGAATTTGCCGCAGCGCCCAAAATGTCTCTGGCCGCGACGCTCTCACTTTGGCTCTCACCCGGCAGGAATCAAGCGCGCCTCCTCTGTGTTGTTAGTCGAGCAACACAAAAGCCAATCAGAAAATAGCACTATTGTATCTGGGTACGATTTAACGCAACAACCAATAAAAAAAAAAAAAAGAAAATTGTCATGAAACAACCCCATTCCCACGACCTGTCCAATATCTAATGGTGTGTTCACACCGAACGCGTATTTAATTATTTGCGCGAGTAGATTACATACAAAGTCAATGCAAAGACGCGAATAGACGCATCATTCGCGCCGGGCGTTGCGAATGACGCGAATTGGGCGACGCGTTTGCCGTGAACGTCTTCCGCGCAAGTTGAAAAATGTTGAACTCGAGCGAATGTTCAAGCGTCTAACTAGACGCGATAGACACGTATTTTACGCTCTATTCGCGTTCGGTGTGAACACACCATAAGGCTGCCACTCTGTAGAAGCAAATTCCATCCTATCTTCGATATGTTGTAGTAGTTTTAGCTGGACGGTGCACATGACAACTGCTGTAAATGACATGAAATATTCTCTCAGTCCTCGCACATCTGATAAGGCCTCATTAGATAATTTACAGGACGATTTTAGGCAATCGATTGCTTCAATCACACTGGGGAGGTGGTGAGCAATAGGTCTTACTTTTTCTATTACTGTCTATGGTCTTACCGTGTCAATTCGCGCACTCCATCGTGTGTCACTCACTTGTGCTGCTGATCGCGAACTGGCGCGAACTCGCGAAGCACTGGCGTTTTGACTTACGTACAACAAAATAGCCTACTCAGACCATTTTCAGGAGAGGGGTGTTTCATTATGACACAGGCTACATTTTACTCAAGCAACATTAAATAAAATGGATTTTTTTTTTCTCACTTTCAACAATAAATGGTGCTATTTTGGTTAAAAATAAAATATGGTAACCTTTGCTTATATTTAGGATGAACATAATTATTGCTGGACTGCATGGGCCCCCCCTAGCGGCTGGGCCCCAGAAAACGTTCCCCTTTATCCCCCCTTATGGACGGCCCTGGAGATGCTGGCGGTCGAGAACGCGCTCACGCGCTTTCTTCCGCGCATTCACGGTCACCACGTGCTGATCCGTTCGGACAATATAGCCGTTGTCTCCTATCTAAACCGTCAGGGCGGAGTCAGATCCAGGAATCTCTTCCGGCTGACAGAACGCATCTTAGTTTGGTCTCAGTGTCACCTGCTCTCGCTCAGAGCGACCCACGTGCCGGGTCATCTGAACGACGGTCCAGACAGTCTGTCCAGGAACCCCATTCCCCCCGGGGAATGGTCCCTGCACACTCTTACAGTCCAAAAGCTGTGGCGAATATTCGGCAGAGCAGAGGTGGACCTCTTCGCCTCAGAGGAGAACACCCACTGCCCAATATTTTTCTCAAAGAGCGAGGACGCGCTAGCCCAGACCTGGCCCAGCCGCCCGCTTAATGCATTCCCTCCGGTTTCTCTGCTACCACAGGTGCTTCAGAGAATCAGGGAAACACGCCACTCGGTGCTCCTCATAGCCCCGCGTTGGGAGGGTCAGACTTGGTTCCCGGAGCTCACTCAGCTGTCACAGACAGCCCCGTGGCCCATTCCAATCAGAGCAGATCTCCTCTCCCAAGCTCGCGGCACGATCTGCGTCTAAATGGTCTGTGTTCTCTAAATAGTGCACCGACAGAAACTTGGACCCACGGTTATGCGAGTTTCCTTCCTTGCTAGTTTTTCTCCGAGATGTTGGACAAGGGCAGGTCCCCGTCCACTCTCAAGGTGTATGTGGCAGCCGTCGCAGCGTTCGTTGAACCCCGGCGCGGCCAGTCACTGGCCAAAGATGGCTTGGTCATCCGCTTCCTCAGAGGAGCTAGGAGGATGAACCCCCCACGCCCCCCTTCGGTGCCGATTTGGGACCTTTCCATAGTTCTCGAAGCTATGAAAGCCCCTCCATTCGAACCGCTAAACACCGTGGACCTCAAATACCTTTCGCTCAAAACAGTCTTTCTGCTCGCGCTCGCGTCAGTAAAACGTGTCGGGGACCTTCACGCGCTGTACATTAGCGCTTCCTGTCTCGAGTTTGGGCCCAATGACTCCTTAGTCGTTCTCAAACCTAGACATGGTTATGTCCCAAAAGCGATTGGTACCCTGTTCAGGGCACAGGTTATTTCCCTATCGGCTCTGCCTGCATCCGATAGCGAATCTGACTCTAATCTCCTGTGTCCGGTCAGGGCCCTGAGATTATACATTACTCGCACTGCTCCGGTCAGACGATCCGAGCAGCTTTTTGTTTCGTTCGGTGGACGCACCAAGGGGTTGGCCGCTTTGAAACAGACTCTATCCAGATGGATAGTTGATGCCATTGCAGCCGCATACGCATCAAAAGACCTGCCATGCCCTTTGGGCATCAGGGCTCATTCCACTAGAGGTATGGCCTCATCGTGGGCATGGTCCAGCGGAATTTTCATTCATGACATTTGTGTGGCAGCGGGATGGGCTTCCCCCTCCACCTTTGTCAGATTTTACAATCTGGAAGTTCCCGCCTTGCAGGCTAAACTACTAGCAGTCTAGTATGTTACAGCTCTTCTGGTTGAGCTGCACTATGGGGAGTCATTCACACAGACCGGTTTTCGCTCTGTCCCTCTCTATCATGTGCCTATGTACTACACAATCTCCGGCCCGCTCTGCTGGCCTTTGTCACAGGTACATATAATTATTCCCACTCATAAGGGTTCCCCGGGGTCTCCCCTGGGACTCATAGTGGATGCTTAGCACACACGGCGTTGACCAGGTGTTCCCGTAGCGTAAGTTAGCTTACGCAATACGAGAGAACCTCTCGTAAGAGAACGAATCGGTTACCTAACGCAGCGGTTCCCAAACTTTTTTTCCTGCGCACCCCCTACTATGTCCCAACCGGGTTGGCGCACCCCCAATCCCCACTTCAAAAAAAAATGCAACAAAGCTTTGTTTTATCGCCCTATAAAGACTCATGTTTAATCATGCGCTAATAACCAGAACACGCATGACAATAACATCAACAAAGTTTCAATATAATGCAACAAAGCTATGCACAAGCTTCCACTTTTAACCCTTTCACACGTAAGTTTAAAATATTTTAACTGACCCCCCAGCGTGAGTTTTTCAAGGCTACCGTTACGGTTTTTAGAACTTGTCACTTTAATGTTTCCATGGTGACGCGTCATTCCTTGTCACGTGACACAGCGCAACCACAACACAGCGCTGAATGAATGATGATCTGCTTTTATGTCATTTTTCCTTTTTTATCAAAAATATTCACAAATGTATTAGCTATAGCATGAAACACTGATATTCCGATTGTCAAATATGTGCAAGTGGATGTGTTTTATTGTTCAAACACCTTCATGATCGTTAGTTTGTGCCACAGAGAATCGGATCTGTTGGATTTACAACACGTGACGTCAATTCCTCCACTTCTCACGAAATACATGAAAGTAAGAGGCCGGTGAACTGGGAGAAGAATAGGGTAAAATGTGAAGCTACGTACACAATGTGTATCTGATATGAATAAAACGTGTCGTCTTATTATAATGAAAAGGATTAATATTGCCGCTTCCATAGAAATCAGCAAAATCAAAATCATTGTTTTGCTAGTACTTAACTTATGTGTATTTAAATGTCTGAAACCTAAAATAAACATTATGTGGTTGAAAACACTCAATGGTTGTGATATATGACAGCACTGTCTCAGCGCCAGCCAACGTGCGAAAGCACATCTGTCACGTTACCGGCTGCAGTGCAGAGCAGTGCGTAGAAGACAGCAGCTGTTTTCAACGTTTCTATCAAAAACTAATAAATTATAGTTTTTTTATTTAAAATAAAAGCGATTACAAAGGAAATGTTTACTGTTCATGGTTTTTATTTTATTGTATGGAAAAATCCCACTTACAAAACAGACCGCCATTACATTTTTCCTCTCGCGCACCCCCTGGTGGCAGCTCGCGTACCCCTGGGGGTGCGCGTACCACACTTTGGGAATCTCTGACCTAACGTAACCTTGGTTCTCTCTAGATGAGGGAACGAGTATTGCTTTCCTGGCCGTGCTTGTGCTCCTAGCGTTCTCACTTCATTCTATGAAAACCAGAATTTACAGCCTGGGACGCTATTTATACTCTCTGACCACGCCCGTTTCGGCGGGTTCTGACGCAATGAGAGCGGGTCAGACTCTCATTGGTCGAGAGTTCATTCGCGTCTCCTCATAGGCTTAAGCAGTTCTCTGTGAGCGAACCAATGAGCTGCTAGCTAGCCCGCTCATGGTCTGCTGCAGCTGAACTGCGTTGACAATGGATACACAATTATAGGATAATTTTTTGGCTTCAAATTCTCAGAAAAGATGAATCTTTCCCGTAGCGTAAGCTAGCTTACGCAATACTCGTTCCCTCATCTAGAGAGAACCGAGGTTACGTTATGTAACCGATTAGTTACCTAACGTAACCTTAAGAAATTCCCAGAATAGCTTCCCACGCTTTGAAGCGTAACGCTAGGGGGTGAATGGCTACATGGTCCCCGTTGCTGCACATAGCGGGCTGCGTGAGCGCGCTCATAGTGTTTATGACAGCGGGACTTACACTCAGAGAGGAGTTTATGGGCCGTGTAACAGAGTGAGCAGAGGTGGGACGCACACACGGGCTTGTGGGCGCGCTTATGCACTCTGAAACTCGAGTGGGTTGGAACCGCTTTATGAGAGTGGACTCTGTGTGAGACACGGGAACTGAAGTGCTTTTGTGTATGAGTGAACACAGTGTTGTGGGCACATTTTCTACACAGGAGGCTTTTATGCTCTTTATGAGATTTCTCTGGGTCGCTGTGAAAACGGCGTTTGCGCTCATGCAAGCGGGAAGGGAGACCTGCTTGGTAATGGCGGAGTACACTGCTGTAGTAGCCGCGTGAGCGGGGACTAACAGAGGGCGAAACTTTGACGGCGGTCCGGCCACGGGGGGAGAGCGCCGTCTTTTTCTCAGCTGTGCTAGGCAGACTTCGAGTGATCAGGTTTCAGCGCGATCCTAGGCCGAGGCCCCCGAGGAGGCGGCGGTCTGTGGCGGCTGTCAGAGCGAGAACGAGGGCGGCCGCCCTGGCGTCGCTGAGAAGTCTGACTGTGCTGAGCTGGGCGCTGGGGTGGGGCTCGTGCAGGAGGCTGGTCACGTGAGCGGCCTGCAGAGGAGCTAGCGCGACGAGGCAGAAAGACATTCATGGCCTGGGAGGCTTTCTGCACTTCGGAAAATCGGTCGACGATACCCGTGACAGCAGATCCGAAGAGGCCGGATGGAGAGAGCGGGGCGTTGAGAAAGGCGGCGCGCTCAGAATCTCCCATGTCGGCGAGTGTGGGCCACAAATGTCTCTCAGACACACAAATGGCGGCCATGCATTTCGACACCAATCGAGCCCGAGGCGTTCGACGGCCTGTGAGAGGAGGCGCACTAATTCCTCCTCGATTCCAGCGCGGGTCCCGGTGGATTCTCGGGCCGAGGAGGCGTGAGAACCGGACCATTCCTCACTGTCTGAGGTGAGAAGCGAACATGTCTCCTTGATGTCCGCGGCGTCATCGGAGGCGACAGAGCGGCCACTCGGGGGCAACTGTATGTCCGGAAGCAGCGGAGAAGGAGAGCGGGAGGCGACAGGCTCCGGCGGGATGAACGCTTCTGGCTGGGGTTCCGGCGGCCTCTGAGAGCGGCGTTTCTTCTTCCGCGGCGAAGTCAGAGGCGGCGCGGAAGCAACTTTAGTGGCCTGAAGTCGAGCCCGCAGGTTCGACAACGGCATGTCTTCGCAGAGATCGCAGCCGCCATCAGCGAGGGCGAGCTCGGCGTGCTCCAATCCGAGGCAGAGAGCGCCGATGATGTGGCGGTCTCAATCCTCGAGGGGAGCGCGGCAAGAACCGCAGGAAAATGTTCTTTTCAGTTATTCTCTGATGTCTGTATTTGTGATCTTAGAGGTGACTGAGGGTCTGGCCCATGCCAGGAATACAGTAACAGTGCTTGCTTATTCAGCCTGGCTTAAATTTGGACTTGTTTTGTAAGGTTTGAAGAGAACATATTTCTGTATCTGACCAAGACAGCTGAGGTCACAGGGGTCACTTCAGCCTGTGGTATATGTGACCATGTCTTGGTTAAAGCATTTTATTTTGCTCTTCTCTATATTCTAGAATTAAAGAATAAAAATGGAGTTAGTATACTTTGTTACAGATCAGTATTAGAGAGATGGACAACAACTGGAACCCTGGAAGATTGATTGACTTGTTGTCCTGGACAAGTTGGCACCTAGAAACGCAGTCCTGTGACCTAGAAGGTCATAACGTGCCTAAATCCAGTGTCCAAGTGTCAGCAGTGTGATCAATGAAGATATGCTTCTGTCTATCTGTCCATGTGTGGAAAATTACTATGTTTATCCATTTCCTAGCCAATTAGAATCATTTAACCTGAAGTAATGATGTAGCTTAGACCTGGGTGAAGGGTATAATAGTGGTGTGAACACGTAATGTAAGCAGAGTAGCCTACGACCTCCTTGTGAGCCTTGAAGCTGACTTCTGCTGATGAAACTGCATACTATCTTCAGTAAAAATCTTTAATTGACTGCACTTCTGACTTCTGGACTTCATTCATCATATCTGGTCCTTGGTCTTTAACTGTTATCCCCAACACAGGGCAAACCAAAGGATCGTGACAACTACAGTAAAATTAAATTAAAAACAGTTGTAAGGAACTTAGCTATAGGAAATATTAATAATCAATAATAACTTTGATTTATGAGTTATGATTAATTATGAATATTTGGGTCAGTTAATTGGATTCACTTGACATGGCTAAATTAATATTACAATCAATTAATCAGTTCGTCCAACGAACTCTTTTGATTATTAATTTATTCTAAGAAAAGGGTATCTTCCATGGCCACAGAAGAATAATTATTTCTTAGCATGTACAGCGCTTTGAGCATGTAGCAAGATCAAGATCGTAAAAGAGACTTTGTTTGCAAGCAGTGAATCAGAACCAAATACATAAAGTGCACAAGTTTTATTAACTAAATCATAAACATGAATAAACTAAACAAACATACATAAATACATGTGTAGGAAAAAGGAGTGAGAGATGGAATGATGTAACGATGGATAAGATCCATCTAACTATGAGAAGAACCAACAGCATTTCATTTTCACATTTCATTGAATTGAATACTTGCATTTGTAGTGGGAACATTTCTTGAAGTTGTGGAAAATTGAAGTCGTTGAGGGTTCCAGCAGTGGCAAGTGGAAGTTGTTTGAAAGTTATCATTCTCCATGAGCGGATGGCTGGTTTGGTCAAGACCTGGGGCCCTGGGCCCCGTTGAGGCCACGCCGAGCACCCAGGAGAAGTGAGGAAGTCGGAAGAGTGGGTGATTGGAGTCGTTGTTGGTTGGAGTCGTGGTTCCAAAACTCCTGAGATTGTCCTTGGTTCTTTGTGAGAGAGTCTTCTCTCTCCTGTATGTCTGCATATCTGGTTGGATTAAGGCCTGCTGAGCCCTGGGCCCCCGTGGAGGGGGAGGGGGTTCCCCAGTTTCACTAGAAACAGTGTTGCGGCTGGATGAAAAACTGAGAGCGGGAGGTCACATGTGGACTGTCTCTAATAAAGCCTGAGAAAGATCCAACCCCTAAGGGTTGACTGGACCAATAAGCAAGGTGAAATGTCCGAGTGGGAAGGTTGCTCTAGTTAATTTACGAGTCTTTGTCCCAAGCGTGGTTATACCTTCATTAATGCTCAGATAGATATAACACATCCACAATGCATTCTAGAAGAAGGTGATGTACATCAAAGTGTCCCAAGCGTGGTTATACCTTCATTAATGCTCAGATAGATATAACACATCCACAATGCATTCTAGAAGAAGGTGATGTACATCAAAGTGTGAGTCATTAAATGAGGATTAATTACGTAGGAGGCATGATACAGGTGAGGTTACATTGATCGGTAGTTGGTTGTATGCCAAGGTACATACCATAATATATACATAATAGTACACAAGACAGTAAACCATTTGTTTCTTTCACAGTTTTATGGATGTTCATTTATAGATCAGTTAGACTATGCAGCAAAGTCTGTATTAAAGATTGTTTCTGTCTTCCCATTGTCTCTCTCTTGCACATGTGGCCAAAGGAATGTGGTCGTAAAGTTTCCTTATGAGCCCTGTAACATGACACTGTTTCAGCACTGGTGTTCGTTTCATTTGGGATGTTAGTTTTGGAGTTTCATAAACCTTTGTATATAATGAATAAATAGTGTGTGTCTGATGGGTCCAGACCCTACACAGTAGTTGGTAAACTATCCATTCATCTGTCCACCCATTCTCCAAACTGTTTGTCCTATGTAGGCTTGCAAGGATGCTGGAAAAGATAAACATGGAAATAATAGACAACATATATCATTTTCTCTTAGTCACCAAGCACTCATCACATGATTTGGTCTTTTGTAGCATTTCAGTCAAGGGTGAAATTTGATGTTTTTTTAAGAATGGATGTTAATGGGCCTCTGTGCTGGAGGATGCCCAGTCTGTAATGCTGTCCTCATCATGATTCAGGAGTCAGGACATATTTATAAAGCCAGATTGCAATCCGTTATGTTAAGTACTGCATTGACAAAATAAAACCTTTTTGTAGCACAGGGCTTTGTTTGCTTCGTGAAGGGATGTTTTATTTCTTAATGGTCTTCTCATTTAACATGGTGGTAATTCTTTCAAATCCAGAAAGACAGCACATTAGTAACAGACTGAATTCTATGTAGAATGCTCTTACCCTGGGACTGTGCCTATTTTTCAGTAACACATTTCCTAACAATTAGTTAAAGCATTCTGACTCTCCAAGGAAGGGAGAATTCATTTAAAGCTCTGGCATGATCTCCTTGATTAATTGTTATGAGAGGCAGCAGATGCATGAAAATCCCATATTCATTCTACTGGGCAAATGGGGGTTATTTTTAGACCAGACAGCTGCTGGGACAAAATCAAACACGCCAAAATGTCAGTATTCACTGACACCAAACAACATATCCTTCAAAATGATAGTTTACACTAAGAGCGTGCAACTGACACCATATGTATATCCATTCTGTTCTTACTATCTGACATTATCTGCCCCTATAGCTCTTCTGGAATCAGATCAATGGATGCTAAGTAATGTAAGATCTAATTGTCTTTTGTGTTTAAATTGTATGGTTGAATAAAACAGGAAGTATTCAGATTAATATAAATAGCCAGTTTGACAGGCCTGTTATTGTAGCAACAGCAACGATTCTGTATTCTACCTGAGATGACATTTGAATTATGCCTACATCATTTTGTAGAAAAATAATTTGATTTTACAAAAAACAATTGTCTCAGTGTGCTAATTGGGGATTATTCATGCACACATAATGCAAGGTGTTTAAATTTGTGAGGACAGGAAGTTGTAACGTGTCGCAAGCAACCCAGACTAGGAATATTTTTTTTTAAGGAAAGCATTAGAAGAACACAAGGAAACAAACAAACAACACATTACATACAGACAATAACCGACAGAGGACTGAACTGAACAGGGAGTAGGCTATATAATAATGAATTAAATAAGACACAGCTGATAATTATAAGTAACCATAGAAACAATCAGGGACATAATCAGAAACCAAGGAAACCAGTACTAAACAGAGCAGGGAAACAGGAACTAAAGGATATAAAACAGAACATCACAATTAGATACATACACTACTGTACTGCACTTATTGTGGGTTGGTCAGATATTTTACATCGTGTGCTCACCACGGCTGCATTTATTTGATCAAAAATATACAGTAAAATTGTAATATTGTAAAAATATTATTATTACATGTTAAAATAACTGTTTTTTTATTTTAATATATTTAAAAATGTAATTTATTGATGTTGTCATGGATGTTATTGGTTTTGTTCATGTTTTATTGTCTTTCGCTTAGTCATGTTTCCTGCTCATATCATGTGTTTCCCTTGCTCCTAGTGTGTCATGTTTTCATTGTTTTTTCTAGTCATGTGGTTCTCTGTTTTGTTTTGTCATTGGTTCATTGTTCATTGCTTTCAGGTGTGTCTTGTTAATTCATTAGTCTTTGTGTGTAAATAGCTCTCATGCTACCATTGCCTGGGGCCCGTTCTTCGTACGTTGCTTAAAACATCCGAGATCAAACGAGACATCCAAGATAATATCATCGTGCTCATCATGATCCGGCTAATTAGGTTCTTCGAACACTCCTGCCTTTTATGATTAGTATAGCTGGATTGGGTTATCTGAGATAATTGCGCGTTCATGCGCTGGGTTAAAAGGGGATATGTATCGATGGTAGAAACATTGATCAGCAACGCTGCTATTGGCTGCTCACCGTGGCCAAAGAGCGCGCTCAGTTTTTTTCTCCACAGAAGAGCAAGAGTTATTGCTTAAAGGATATGCAGAATTTGAAAACTTAATTAAAACGCCAGGGAACACCTCAAAGTGTGCAAAAGCCAAGAGAGAGGGCTGGCAAAACGTAGCAGACAAATTAAGTTTGTAGTTAGATGTTTTTATCACTTATTACAGTATATATTTTTATATTTTAATAATTTCTAAATAATTAATAACTTTGTTCATTGTAATGTCAGAGTCACCACCCACTACTAGAACATGGGAACAAGTAAAAGTGAAGTAGAATATTCTACATAATAGTAATTTGTAGCCTACTAACTAATCTCTTTTAAAAAGGCACTGTTAATAAATGTTTGCCTGTTTATAAAAGCAACCAAGAAAAAGGCTGAGAAAAAAACAACGAAAAAAACAAACAAACAGGTGGTGGTCCTGCACCCCCACATTATACCCAGGCAGAAGAGCTGGCCCTTGGGTTGAGTGTGAACCTTGTGGAGGGCATCCCGGGGTTCAGCTCTTCCTCAGACCCACAGCCAGAGGCCAGGAGCAGAACACCTTCACTGCTGGGAAATGAACTTTAAATGATCCTACACTGTAAAATAATTTGTTGCTGCATTAAATTAAGTAGGCCTATAATCCAAATGGCTGTCCAGTCATATCAGCTGTTAAACCTTGAGTAGCAATGAATTGCTTTGACTTGTGAAAGTCTACATGAGTGACTGTGAAACTACATAGTTAATGTAAAAAAAATATGTTGCCTTGAGTTATTGATCACATTTCCTCCCAGTGTACTTCATTGTAATGAAATTGTGTTTTCCTCTTTTGTGCAGTATTAAACAATACACCAACACTTGTATGTGTTCCCAAGTATATGCAGTAAGTGGACTTTTTCTAATGTTACATCAAAAGGGAAGAAAGTAGCTAAACACTTTGTAATGGCCATTTTTCCCCCAATGCACAGGACAGTGAAGAAACCCTCTCAGGTATCTTAAAGTGCATAAATAACTTTACTTAATTTACACTTGAGTACCTATTATTTCTAATATGAGTTGCAGGAGTCCACATCTACAGAAGAGCAGTTATGCAGATGTGGGCAGTGTTGTACTTTTCCTTTTAATTTTTGATGCATGAACCAAGTGTTTGACAGGTGTACCCCTAACCCTAGAAAACAGAGTATTTTGAAAATACTTGACAACTTAAAAAAAAAAAAAAAACTGGCACTAGAGATAGAGTTGCTTCATAGGAACTTCAGAGTAAGTGCTAATATATTATTTCACACAGAGTACAATATATATTATTTGCAGGCAAAAGATGACTTGATCACTGGCTTTTCTTTACAAAGAACAATAAAAATAAAAATCAAGGAACTAAGCATATTTGTCTTGTCTTTTATTAAACATTTAATGAAATGTTTTATATTTTTTCTGATGGTGCAATGTTGTGTAATATGGCCCATGTCACAGGTCCTGTCAGGTGCAACCCTCAGACTTTTCAGACACTTTAGTTGGCTAAAGTTCACTTCATTGTGTGCCCTTGTCCTGGCTAGAGCTGCATTGCAACTGGTCTGGGGTTTGGGTCAGGGAATGGGGTCATAAAACACCTGTCTCCAAGCAGGATCCTGTTGTAATCACCTGTTTAATGGAAAAATTCAGTTCTGTTAGGATAAGCATGTCGGCCTATGTAATACAGTGAGCTTGATATTTATATTTTTCCTTACCATGTTCAAATAATGTGCATAAATCTCTGAAAATTCTTGAGTCATGCACAGATCCATATTTGTGATATGGAACTAGTCACACACCATCTAAGAGATTTTAGTCAGTCAACTGCCTTTTTAAAATTTGATATAATACTAATCTTAGTATTATATCAAATTTTAAATAATACTAATCTTAGTATTATATCAAATTTTAAAAAGGCAGTTGAATCTGGATAAGAATCGCAATAGTGACTTGCCTGCTATTAAAGCCCGACTCCGACGAGTCGAACATTTATGCGTTTCCAACAAATTAATGATGTAAACGACATCCTCACGAGTCATGAGAAAAATGATATCTCTCAAAAAATACACTATCGCGCTGCGCTATGGACTTCCCGTATCAGCTCCGCTTATGAAGCCGCGATCTAATCCTGTTAACATGAAATAAGCCTGCTCGCGAGCAGGTTCAAGCTGGCGCACCTGTTGCTATGACAGCAAGTCCAGGATGAGCGTCGAAGAACCAAACAATCCAAGATCATGCCAAATCGCCAACAATCAAATCCAGCTAACTGAGTTAGCGACATACGAAGAACAGGCCCCTGGTGTCTAGTTTTGTTTGTTATTTTAAATTGTAATATTTCACAATATTATTGTTTTGTATTTATACTGTATTTATCAAATGCAGCCGTGGTGAGCATAAGACTTATTTCAAAAAGAAAAAAAATCTTTTTTTTATACGATTTAATGTTATACACGTCCAAAGCATTGTAAATCAAAAATGGCTCTTAGATTTGGCTTCAAGTTTTTGCTTGAATGTTTGGTGGCATCCTTACTTTATTACATGAAATCATAATTGTGAAATGGAATCATTATTTTTAGGCAGAAGTGTCTTCCACAGAAATCCTGTGTACATGTGTGTGTCTTACAGAGAGAAATGCTACAGAAAGATAAAATGTGTCTGCTGGAATTAAGTCAGCTAAAAATGGAGCCAGGGAAAGCCATGTCTGACCTGTTATATGGAGAGGACAATCGAGTCATTGGCTGCGTCCCAATTCGCCTACTTATACTACGCCCTAAAAGTATGTACTCTTTTTGTGAAGAAAAAGTACATACTTTTGAGTGTGTAGCAAAAGAGTAGGCAAGCTTTGGGACATACTACTTCATCATCTTTAACGGACAGATCTGTCGCGTGCATCCTGTCACCGTAAACTGCCCTGTCAATCATCTCGTCACAGTTAAAATCCTCCATTCAATCTAATATCATTTCTTACCATTTCGGAGAGAAATGTAGCACGTTCATCTGCCAGTCGTGGCTCTTTCATGCGGACGTAACACTCTCCTTTGCAATTTGAATGTAATGATGCATTTAAAAGTTAATGGCTAAACACGTATCTTTACAAAAGTTCACAATGCTGCTGCAGATGTAGCCAAATGTAGCCAACATTGAATAAATACATTTTCGTCAGGTTAGATACTGATAATTAATCACTCAAACCCCTTTATCTAAACCTCTACATAACCGCCGGACTCGCGCGTCCTCCATGTCTCTAGTTTTTTAACACTTTTCACTCGTGTTTGTAGTTCTAACCGAATCCTCGTCCAGCGCGCGATGGGTTGTGGGCAATATCAGCCGTTAGAGTGTGTATCGATCTGCACTTCGGATTCTGACCGGATATAGTAGACCATCCGGGTTTCTCTGGAACACTCATTTCAACATACTACGATTTGGGACGTACTAATTCTATTTTCGATACGAGGCAAAGCAGAACAGATATAGCCTAATGAGGAAATGTCTCGGTTACGTATGGACGTGAGTCAGAAGTGATTCTGACGAATGGGGATCACTTGCGAGAGCCTATTTACTTCGAGTGTAACTAAATGAGCCAATGCACATTGGCATGCGATAATTGCACCAGCTGCGGTTCATCGCGGCGTGAGCATATAATGAGCAGCAGGTGCCTCGCATCCTTGTTTTTCCGCTGAGGAGCCGGACCTGTGACTCGGCCATACAGCGGAAGCTCAGCAACTGTGGTGAGGGGACTCACGTCTCCGTTCCCTCCTCGGGGAACGAGGGATATCATACGTAACCGAGACGTTCCCCTTCGTCAGCTCGCTATGGCGTCAGTCAGAAGTGATTCTGACGAATGGGGGTGTCTACCAAAATGCCACGGCTGCTGGCCCTTTCAGCGCTCCGCTTGAGCCTCCTGGCCTGACCACAGTGTTGGGCAGAAAGTAGTAGCTCTAAGCAGAGAAGGTTAGTCACTGCCGTTCCGCAAGACCCACTCAGTGTGACTTATTGGATAATGCTAGGAAAGCGTGCCCTTGGGGAAGGGAACGCTGCGGAGCCACATCCTACCCCGGAGGGAGGCACTGAGACTGTAACAAGGTTCAATTGTTATGGGAAGGAGGAGACGGGAACCGGCGAACATTCAACAAGTTTAATAACAAAATAAAACAAATATAAAATGAAAGTATGAGCCAGCAGCCCCTCACGGACGACTGCTGGCCACACAAAACAGAAACATAAAATCTAGGCCTGGCCTCTCTCGATCTCTACTGTCATCGCTCCTCCGTGAGAGATACGAGACCGGTGCGTCTCACAGGTGTCGCTCATCACAACGTCTGACTGCCGCAGGGGTGACAGAGGAACTCACAGGGTTAGCCATTTCTGGGGAACACTACTGGAGCAAATAGATGCACGTATCCGGCCCATGGGGGCGTGAGTGGCTTTGCAAGCCGATACTAAGAACGGGTCCCTCGCGCTACTGTATACGGGAAGATACTGGTTCTACACGGAGGCTATAGAATCTGGTGAACGGTTTGGTGTCGCCCAGCCTGCAGATCTACATGTATTTGTCAGCGAGGCGCCTTTGAGCCAGCGCCCAGGAGGAAGCAACAGTTCTAGTTGAGTGTGCTCGCAACCCGAATGGGCAAGGCACGCCTTGGGCTTCGTAAGCCAAGGCGATGGCATCCACAATCCAGTGGGCCATCCTCTGCTTGGAGACAGCCTTTCCCTTCTGTTGGCCTCGTAACAGACGAAGAGCTGATCTGAGGTCCTGAAGATTTGCGTTCTGTCCACGTATAATCGCAAAGATCGGACGGGACAGAGAAAAGCTAGGGCTGGGTCTGCGTCCTCCGAAGGCAGCACTTGCAGGTTCACTACTTGGTCCCTGAAGGGATTGGTAGGAACCTTGGGCACATATCCAAGCCGGGGTCTCAGGACAACGTGAGAGTTGGCCGGCCCGAATTCTAGGCACGATTCGTCGACCGAAAATGCTTGCAGGTCCCCTACCCTCTTAATGGAAGCCAGAGCAGTCAGGAGCACTGTCTTTAGTGACAGGATCTTTAACTCAGCTGGCTACAGTGGTTCAAAGGGAGGATCACCAGAGACAGGTCCCAAGAGGGTATAGAGGGGAGGCGAGGCGGATTCGCTCCCCTCAGGATCAGGACATGCTTTCCTCAACGACTTACCTTCAACTGCATCGTGATGTGCGTAGATAGTGGCAACATACACTTTGAGGGTGGAGGGAGACAGCCTTCACTCCAACCCATCTTGCAGAAAAGAAAGCACGACTCTGATCAGACATCTTCAGGGGTCTTCCCGGTGGGAAGAACACCATTCAAGGAACAGGTTCCACTTCAGAGCATAGAGGCGCCTCGTTGAGGGGGCTCTAGCAGAAGTGATGGTGTTTGCCACCGCCTGGGATAAGTCATCTAGAACCTCTGCGTCCCGTCCAGGGACCAGACATAAAGTTTCCAGAGGCCTGGACGCGGGTGCCATAGAGTGCCCCGTCTCTGAGAAGCAGGTCTCTGACTTTGCACAGTGTCTTTGCGAGAAGGCTCACTGGGGGAAACGCATACTTGCGTAGGCCCCGGGGCCAGTTGTGCGCCAGTGCATCCGTGCCGAGGTTCCCCTCAGTCAGGGAATAAACAACTGCCAATGGGTCGAGTCCGGAGAGGCAAACAGATCTATCTGAGCGGCTCCGAAGAAGTCCCATATCAGCTGGATCACCTGGGGATGAAGACGCCACTCTCCAGGAAGCATAGGCTGTCGTGAGAGATCGTCGGCTCCACGATTGAGCATGCCAGGGATATGAAGGGCACAAAGTGACCTCAGATGCTTCTAACTCCATAGGAGATGGCGGGCGAGTTGCAACATGCGGCGGGAGCGTAGACCACCTTGACGGTTGATGTACGCAACCGTCGCAGTGCTTTCCGTACGGACCAGTACGTGCTTGCCATGTAGCAGCCCTTTGAGGCAGCCCAGCGCAAGGCGTACTGTGAGCAACTCGAGGCAATTGATGTGCCAATGCAGTTGAGACCCCGTCCACAGACCTGATACTGCATGCCCGTTGTACATGGCCCCCCCAGCCGGTGGCAGAGGCATCCGTGAAGACCCAAGTATGCCTGGACACTTGTTCTAGGGGAACAGCTGCCCGTAGATACGAAGTGTCCGACCACGTGCTGAAGGTTGGAGGCAGTGTGGGGTGACGTGCGCCCGGTACGTGCCGCTCTGCCACGCCCATCTCCGGACTCGGCCGTGAAGCCAGTGCTGAAGCGGTCTCATATGAAGCAATCCGTGGATGCCACATGCCCCAGGAGCCTCTGAAAAAGTTTCAGTGGGACCGCTGTCCTGCTCTTGATTGTAGTCAAGCAGTTCAATACTGACCGGACGCGCTCCTCTGTGAGTCGCGCTTTCTGGTTGACCGAGTCCAACTCCATACCGTGATAAGAGATCCTCTGCACAGGGGAGAGTTTGCTCTTGTCCCAGTTGACCCAAAGCCCCAATAGGCTGAGGTGATGGAGCACCATGTCCCTGCAGGGCTCGCAAAATCTCAAAATCTCAGGCACTCTTCAGATTTTGGTAGCCCAAAATGAATTTTACTAGCCCAAATATAAAGACAATTTTTAATGTAGAAAATTGGTTAGGAGTCAAAACATCAACATCAAAAACTTTTTTTAAACACAAATATCAACAATTGGATATAAAATAATCAAATTAG